>NC_139482.1:114773710-115398208 GCF_008360975.1 Lichenostomus cassidix | reverse complement strand
AGTTAAACAACTTGTCAGCATCAAAATTCTTTCAAAGCACAGAAGATAATTGCAGTAGTTTGCCCAGTGCTTCAGTCTGTATCTGTAAAGCAGAAGGGCTACTGTTAAGGTAGCTTTATTTCTGGCAGAAAAGTTGTGAAGCACTTTGATTGTTGAAATTATTATGGGAAGAGAAGGTTAATTATGAAAGATTATTACAGCATTTTAAGCACTACAGTCAAGGTAAAGAGAAATATGTCAGATGTTTATTTTCAAATAGACAATACAAGTAGGATGATAAAAATAAAATTATGGTTGTGATTCATAGGAAGTTAAAAAAAGGTTTTAAATTTTTGTAATTCAGTTTGTGTCAAAAATCACAGATTTTGGGAAAAATTATTCAAGGAATTGTGTACTGAAATACCCAGAATCTACATAAAACCAAGCATTTGGAGGACCTGCCTGGAGACTGAGAAAGTTAGATGTGCTTCAATGTTGTGGATATGAAAATAAACCCACAATTTTTCTGCAAATGAGACTGAGGCAGAAAAGCATAACTCTATCAGTGTGGGAATCCACACAACCCATGACTGAGAAGCCCAGAGTGGAAAGAAACTCATGCAAGATAACATCTCCCATTTGTAAAAGGATCAAAACACCACACTGGCATTTACAAGCATCAGCAGAGATCTGTAGAGGAAGGAACACACTTCATCATTGCAGTCACATCACAGAATCACAGAATATGCTGGTTTGGAAAGGACCCATAAAGATCATCAAAGTCCAACTCCCAGCCATGCACAGCACCATCCTCAAGAGTCACACCAGGAAGTGTTACTGAGAGCATTGTCCAAATATTTCTTGAACTCTGTCAGGCTTGGTGCTGTGACCACTTCCCTGGGGAGCCTGTTCCTGTGCCCAAACATGCTCTACATAAAGAACCTTTTCACCTTTTCCTGATATCTGATCTAAACCCTCCCTGACACAACTTGGATCCTGTCACTGGTTACCATAGAGAAGAGGTCAGTGCCTTCCCCTTCTCTTCCCTGTCCACCTGAAGGCTTGTGAAACACAACTGAATTTCCATGATATTTAGGTGCACCAGGGGCACCAGTAGGAGCAAAGACAATTCAGTCTTGGCAGGAGTGAAATTCTGGTCATACAGAGGTAAACTTTTATTATATAATAGAGGTGTGCCAGTAAGTGTTTGGATACAGAAAAATATTGAAATTTATGGAAAAGTTAAAATTTCTGATAGTATCAGAAGGAAAAAGATCCTTATTATTGAGCTAAAAAGATACCAACTTCTGGATATCAGAGACTGAATTCATGCAATAGACAGACAATTGTTGACAGAAACTGAAAAGGTACCTAAGGACGCTTCTGGGAAATAAAGGAAATCTCAACAGAGTATGAAATAGAGATGAAAGGGTCAAGAGGGTCCATGGCTCATCTACCCAGGAAAGTTTCTCTTGCCATAATTTGGGCTACAATAAGAGAAGCCTATTGCTCTAGGGAGAAATATATAATGAAGAAGAACAAGTGAATGTATTGTGCTTACGGATCATGTAGAAAGCAAGCAAAACATTGAAATATTTCATTTGCATACGAATGACCTAAAAATGGCATCTATCGCAATGTCTCTAATGAGAAACTAAAAAGGCAGTACTACTCTGGGAGGTGACCTTATGAAACTGGGCCATCCATATATGCACGATTATTATCTCTTCATGAAATGAGTTCCTTAGAATGCCATTGGGTTGTGCTTGGAGCCACAAGGCTTTTGCTTGGAAATACAAAATATTTGAAGGTGTAAACAGTACTAAGTTGCACACAAATTATGTTACATATGGGGGGAAAGCGTAAAAAAATCCCATCTGGAGGCCTCAAGTAACTCAGAAATTCTGACATAAACTAAACAAATTACGATGTAAGTGTAAAGATATATTCCAGTGGACCTCCCTGGGAATGTCTCCCCCAGCAGTCTCCTCTCATGAGGGAGCTATAAGGAAATTTGCACCTATCAAGCTGCATGCAGCAGCAGCTTGAGACAGCTACTAAGACACATACGAGAAGGGTAGGTCACAACCTGGTCTGTATTTAACATTTTGAAATTACCAAGGCACCAGAGATGCACTGGAGGTCACATGAACTCTGAAGGCAAGATGCCTGTGCTTGTCAGGGAGCTGTCAGAGTCACTTTGGTCTCACAGGTGTCTTGAGACAGATAGAGCAAAGCAGCAAGTCCAGTATGGTTTGTGAAATGTGATAAAGGTGGGAAGCAGTCATGCCAATGTGCAGTGAACTTGTCCCAGGTGCAAGAGACACTGCTGCACCAGATGGACACAAGCAGAGGTGGAATAGGTTTTCTCATCTGAGATAGCTGAGCTCAAGGACCTGGGACAGCAGGAGCTGCAGGATCTGGCTGTGGCAGAAATGACAATATGGATATTAAAACTGAGATCCAAGTGTCCATGTGACATTACAGCACGCCTTAGGCGTTAATTGAACCTTGATAGCTGACGGTCCTCGAGATTCTGAATTGCATTAAAAATCGCTGATGGTGTGGCTAGAAAGGGGAGCTGTGGGAAAATAAAGAATTTGCAGGAGGACCTTAAAATAGACATTTGGCAATAAATGATTACTGGTTCCTTTCCTACTTCCATCAATCAAGCCATGATCAGTTTATTACCCCCTCTGTTGCTGCACTCACTGCTTGGAGTGGAAATGTGAAACAGTACTTTCTTTGTATTTCCTTGAAAAGTGGCAGGAACAGCTTCTTTTCCTTTGCAGGGGATAGGACAAGGTCTCCCACACTGCTTACAGAAACCACATCAGTAGGAAGCAAAAGTCAGGAAAAGAATACAAGAAGGAGGTAGTTAATGTGTTCTCCCCAACGGCATTTTCACAACAGGATAATTTCTCTGGTTTCAGATCCCCTGATCATAATAGCAAACCATCTGCTCGTGGAAAGAGGACACTTCAAGGAAGGATATCTGGCTTAGTCATCCTGTCACATCACAGCTCTGCAGGGCTTCTTTTATTCTAGTGAAGAGGTTTTCATTTTTAATCCTGTTTCTGCATTCTTTAAGGTAACATTTAGAGGTTATTTTTTTAGTTTAATCTGACAATTCCACGAAGCATCATGCGAGACAAATAATCCCTCATCCTACAGAGGTATAAAGCTAGTAGTACCAGCAATTGCAGTAACAAGAAAGCACAACTTCTGTTAAAATACTATGGAATGAGATACCCCAAAAGACAGTTCAAGCATGCATAGAGTTTACAACAGGAGTATCAACCATGTTTAACATCAGTGACAACCAAGGATATGCACAACACCAAGGTTTACAGGGATGCAGGATTCAGCTCCCTGTGGCATATCCAACTCCTCTCTAGGATGCACTCCAAATTATGGGCCTGTATGGGCTAAGTTCATAGGGCCAGCTCCTCCCTGCTCCTATGCTCACAGATGCATACACATGCATGTTACACAGTCCTCCAATTTTTCTCTAACCTTCCCTCTTGCCTCTTCTGGCCTCTTCTCTCTCAGCTGCCAGTGTAAGTTAGACAAGTTGGAGGCAGAGGTGAACATTAGTGGGACACTATTGTTTCATTTCTCTGCCTTCTTCTGCTGTTTCCTACTCCTCCAAGAAAATCCCTCCCTAGAACATAAGGAATATTTGTTTCTGCTATTCTCCAAAGCTTGTCGTAAGTTTCAGACTGCAAACAAGGACCTGATGCTAATGTTCATGTGCCTTTTTGGTGTCTTCCCCCCCCCCGTCATTCCTTTACACTTCCTAATTCATAGTCCTCTTCTGGCGCAGCTAAGTTTGTTGAAGCAAAATCTGCTGCAATATATATCAGTATGCATTTTGTCTTTCATTTTGATTGACTTCACATGTGTTTTTAGAGCTACAGGTCAAAAGCTTCATTGCCCCCTGCTGCTATATAAAGTATTCTTCTAAATAAATAGCACATACCACAGACATGCCTGATCATCCTAGCAAAACATGAAGCTACCCATACCAGCTGGAAGCTGTAGAAAACAGCACCTGCCTGCATGCAGCAATTCTGTGGAAGTCTACAGACAAAATGAAAAGCCTTGGCTCTGCTCAGACATGGGAAAATTTACTGTGAATTGAAGCTCAACGTGTGAAAACAAGCATTTCTGGAAAAGCAGGAGAGGTTACTGTCCCATCACGGGTCATAACCTCTTGAAGCTGCTGGTCACTATCCCTTGGGGAACCTGGTCTTCTGAGGGTCCCTATAACATTATATATTACCCTTTCTCCTAAGGATGGCTTCGATGAACCTGATGTATCTGCCCTGAGATATCAGAGAGTATTTATGATCCACAGCTGTGGAAAACTGCAAGATCAGGGTTGGACATTACTACATGCCCATCTCTGGGGCTCCTCGAAGTGTACACTCATGAGGTTTGAGTTCCTCAAACCAATCTCTGCAGAACTGTGGTGGGCTAACAACAGCTACACCATAATTTTTCACCTCCCCCAATGAAAATATGGTAACATCTAAAGTCTTATTGATTTATATCTGTTCAATCATATGTTGATTCTCTAAGTGTTTATAGAAAATATCTTTTCTTGTGCTTGAATATTTTAGAAGCAAGGTAACTGAATAAAATGGTAACACCTAGCACTTGCTCATTTTACACACAGAAGTATGGACAGTGCTTTCACTATTTAGAAGAAGACCGGAATATAACACTTGTCAGTGCATGAAGCAGTGAAATTTGTTGTGTATTATTTTTTTCTTCTGCCTGGTGAGTGTCTTGGCTTTATGACAGATCTTAATGTCAGTAGAAACTGTAGCTCCAAACTGTAGCTCCAAACTGTAGCTCTACGGTCCCAGCTCCAATGGCTTCAGGTTACAGATTTGTTTGTCAAAACAACAAAGTTCTGAATGACTCTGGCCTCGAGGCTCTGACTCCACTAAGGAGAATTAGGAAGTTCCCCATCTAATTCTGATTTCCATCTGATTTTCCACACTAAGCTTTGCTTCAGCCTTGTATTTGTTTTGCTTATTCTGTAGTATATAATACAAGTCAGGTGTGTTGTGGTGGAATTGGCAACATAACAGGAGGGAAGATTTCAGCTGTGAGATTTTGCTGTGCCATTCAGCATTGTGCTGTGACTCCAGACACACTGACAAATGCAGCAAGCAAGCAGGTGGGTTTCAATGGTGAGCCAGGGGGCTGGAGAGGTGGCAGATAGGACTTTGCATTTTAAACATATTGCGGCAGCTGTGCATGCAAGAGCTTCACACACCCTCCCCTAAAAATCTGGTATTTCTTTTCATACTTTGTGGTATCAGACTTTGAGGAAACACCTGCAATATTGAGGCAGTGTATTTTAAAATCTGCCTTCACTGTCATGGATTTGGAATGATGAAATAATCTGACATTTAAATGGAGCTAACACTGAATGCTGATCATCTGATATCTTGAAGAACTGTGTTTATTGGTAGATAACCATAAAGGAGAGTTGGCAGTTCACGTTAATGTGAGACCACCAGAGCGAATATTCATCAGGCAAAATGAAAGGGATCAAACACAGTCTGACAGGTGAGTCTCATGATGGCTTGACACCCTGGACATTTGCATGAGAATCTGCTCACTTTCTGCTTTACTTTTCATTAAATCAAAGTGTATGTTGAAAATTCTACCTTGCCATCTTTGCAACCCCTCTCCATGGACTCAGTGGTCTCCTGTGAGGCCATGTTTTGAGAAATTTCTCAGGCCACCTTCCTCTCTAAGTCTGCCTACCAACCTCTTCCCTTGTGCTCCCTCCATTGCTCTGCAAAGGACATTCAGTTCCAACAAAATTTAAAGGTGGGCTTGCATGGGTGAACAATGACCCAGGTGCCCTTGGGTTTGGTACACTGTTACCTGGTATTTTTGTTGTCAGGGAAAGCAGGAAATAAAAGAGCAGGAAATTCTCCAAGTCTTACAACTAGATCTGAACAATGCTTCCCTCTCTTCCATGCTTTGACCTTACTTGCTTCTGTTAATGACTGCTGACACCAGTGTAATCACTGCCTTTCCTTTGCCTCTGAGAAATTAACAACAGGACAAATACTCAGGAGTTCAACACTTTCTTGTTCAAATTCAATTTTTGAAAAAACCTTTCATAAAAGAATAGGAAGGTCCTTGTTGAGCCAAATCCAGAAAATCCAATATCCTATCTCTGTCTGTGGCTAAAGATGGACAACCAGGATAAAATTTGGTAAATTCACAGAGTGCTCTTAGTCTCCAGTTAATGGCTTCCTGTGTTTGCTCTTTTCCTGAAAGGTCTTTTTCTGTCTCAAATGACATCTCGTCTCTAGTTTGGTCACAACTCTCCAATTTATGGATGGGGAAAAAAAAAAAAAGAATGGACAAAAATGATGGGAATATTGAACATAATTTGTACCTCAGGAGTCCAGATAGCCTTCCTGGGAATAGATTACAAGGTTTAGCTCTCTCCTATCAAAACATTTCTTACCAAAACAGAAGGGAGCCAGTCATCTGCCACATTGTTCTGGGTTTGGTCTGAAACGGGGAAGGGCACACTAGCATGATTTCCTTTTCTCTGGCTTTACCTTTTCAGCATATTTTAGTGTTGCCACAGTCGATATCTAATCACTGTTTCTCTGAAATACTCTTTCAGGACCGTTTGGATCTTGGAGGAGAATTTTCCACAGGAAAAAATAACAAAAAGCATTTCTGCGGGAGTGGCCAAGCCTGTTATTATCCTGAGAGTATGAATCAGGACCCCAAATTTTGTAGCACAATGTTCTTTCAGTTGCTCCTCCTTCTTGTCTCAATTCAGGTACCACCCTGTGAGTAACACCATGTATGCTCCAGAAATATTTCAGTGCAAGCCAGGAAAATTTTACATGCTCTGCTCAGATGAATTCTGTGAGACCTCTGCACTCCCATGCAGTACTTAAACAAAGCATAAAAGTGTCTTAAAAAGAAATCAGGATCTTTATGATCACACTGGTTACGTTGCACATATGTTAGATTGTCGCTGTTGAGCCGCTAGCAGAGAAGTAGAAACCCAGGTTCTCAGGCAAGAAGAGAGAGAGAGCGCTTTATTATTTTGATTTCCATATATATAGACTTTTCACAGGTCACCCAGATTGGTCAGTCAAAAACCTCCCCCTAGGCCTAATTGGCCAGGCCTGAACTGCCCAAACCTCAAGACCTTGTTTGCAAAAACATCCAAACTTTCTTTGTTTATAAAACACAGCAAAATGTTCTCACGAGAGAGACCTGTGCTAGCCACATTAGATAATTTTGCAAGTCATCCTTGGAGGTGAGAGCTGCTGAGCAGATTTCCCAGTGTGACAATGACCTCAGGACCCAACAGCAGCAGATCTCCTTGGAATACCTAAGAACCTGGCCTGGATCAGCATTCTGGTGTTGAACATTTACAAGTACAAACTGTGACTTTTCAAAACACTTGCTTGTTTTTCACTAGGTTGACATTTCCTTTTTAGATTCACTTCCAAGCCTAAGGCATGTGGGCTTTCTAAGGTGAAAAAAGGGTTGAATAAAAGCTGATGATTGATTGTAAGAAAACAATTTGCAAGGGAAGGGAAAACAACAGCATGTCACTTCACCCAGAAGTACTTGCCATTTGAAGCTTCAGCACCTGCCGTTCTGTGACATTTTGCAGCAGTACTTCTGGATCTCCTGATATTGGCAAGTGTTTAGTAGAACTCAGTGTCAAGTAAAAGGGTTAAAAAGGGTATGAAAATTATCTCAGTTTACCAAAATATGACATATTTGATAATCCCTTAGAATTTGTTATACTTAGCTGTCTAGAGTGCTAGAGTGAAATGCTGACTCTGGAGAGGTCATGAGGACTATGGTAACTTTTAGAAGGTATACAACATCCCTTATTCCAGTGGCCTTTATTTTTGTAGCTGTCTTTATTCCTGGGAATGCAAGAATGTGGGATTTTTAGAAAATACACTGTGTCAGACTAATAAACACTGTTGTGTTTACAGCTACTCGACACACTTCCTGTGCAGTAACAAAACAGGTGTAGATAGAAACAAGCAGTCATTAAAAAAAAATCTATTATTGTAAAACAGAATGTCTCATCCTTAAAACTCTTTGGGTTTAGGAAAAAATCAACAACCCACAACACCCATAATGCTCAATACAGCCTCTTAGTGGAAGCACTTCACCGAATCTCTCCAGAATGCTGGAGGGTTGCAGTGCTTGCATGGGAGAAGCAACGTGGTACAGTCTCCCCTGCTTGCACAGGGCATATGGACAACCTTCCCTTAGAATCCAGACCTCAACATCCTCACCATAAGTCAACCCTTTGCCTCAGGATTTCTCTCTGTTTCCTGACCTGCAGGGAGCACTTAAATACTCCTCTTCTTTGGCCCTGGCAACACCATTGATTCTGCAAAGTAAACAATCTCCAGATTGGGAAACCACAGGAAGCCCTTTATAACACTTAAGCATTCTTACGTGACCGTTTAACCCTTAAGACAGGCAAACAAAAAATGTTTTTGCTGACAACATGACCAAATCAAAACCCTGTATCCCTAAGTGAAGAATACCTACTCTTCCATCCAGTGCTATCTAGTTTTTAACACTGCAAGGTGATAAAATTTGGTACCAATTTGCTTCATGTAGTAACAGCTGGACCAAAACTGAAAAACATTTCTGTTGGAGGATAATTTGTAGCAATATCGAGAATTTGTTGTCAGAGTGAAAAATTGTTCAGGAAAGTTACACAGCTACACTGACATGAGAACATATTTTTAAATAATGCCTATTACATACAGCTCAAGGGGGCTTTCTTAGCTTGGGTGGTTGTCACCAGAGTAATTACCCAATTTTCAGACTAGCACTAGTGAGTGGGGTGATAGAGCATGTGTCTGCCTAAGATGTAGAGACAAGACCCATGTGGTCAAAATTTGTTGAGAAAGCAGTTTATTCACTGAAGAAACAAAAGACTGACTGAAATTACTTGTATTTATATGATGAAGCATTTTGCCAAAACAAAGAATGAGGAAAAATATCAAGCAAATGCACAAACTGAATTACTTCCAAGTTTTTTTTGGTATGTAGCTTCACTGTGATATGAAATGGGAGAAAGAAACATTCAAAAATGACAAGTCCTTTTGCAAGTCAAAGAATGACCTGGATGTTTTCTGTTTTGTTTTGACCCACAACAATTGCCTTTCCAACAGTAATACTGGGACAACAACTTAGAAAATCAATTTGTTCATCTCTAGTAATTAAGTGTGTAATGAAGCATTCAGTGTGGTTCGTGGCCACATTGAATAAACAACTTATTCAATGTCATTAACATTTTTGGCCTGTGAACTCATGAACACCCATAATACTCCTTGTTGTGCAGCTCATGTGAGCTGCCTTCAGCATGAATTACCGCCAAAATTCAAGATAAATTTTTACTTTCACTGAGCATTTTAAACATTTCTTAATGGCAGAATCTTAACAAAACACTCTGGGCAAGGTGTTCTAATGATATACTTGTCTTTTTGGCCAGTGGAGCATTTGTTGGATTGTGTTGAATTGTCCATTAAACTAATGGGAGAAAAACAGGTATTACCAGGTGCAGCAGGAAAAAATGTCTGCGTCATCCTGCCATCCATGCAGTTTTGCTGCATTATGTAGATGTCTCCCATATTAAGTTGTTGCAGGCATCCTATTGTCACCTTGAGGATGAATTTTAATTAGGAACAGTATAGAATAGTGTTAATAATTAAACTTATGGCACATATTTTACATGAAAAAGGAGATAAGTACAGCATAAAATTATAATTTGATTTCCAGATCACCTTCTCCATAATAGCAAAGAGAGACTTAGATTGGACCCACAATCCATCTAGCCTGGTATTCTGTGATAAGCTCTTTCAGTTACTGATTTTAGTAATGATACCAAAAATACAGCTATTATTCACAACTGTACAGCTGATACATATTCAAAATCTGTCCAGAAACCAGAAACCCTCAGCATAATTCAGGCATATGACTTGAATGCATGTTAGATGATGAGTGCTGTTCCTGCTGCTTAACACAGAGGAGCTGTGGGCTGTGAAGTTCCAGTGTTAAGCAGACATGCCTAACTGAAAACCTTGGAAATTGGGAAGCAGTCCTATTCCTCTTTTTATTTTCAGTGGTGTAAAATAAAGCACTAAACAAGTGTTGGCCCATACAAAGTGGGTGTGAATAGAAATTGAACAGAAAATACTTCTCTAAAACCAGTCTGGAAACAGGTGAATATGCAGCCTGGCTACAACTGAAAGGGTAGAACCAGGGTTAAGTGTTAGTGGTCAACCCAAATCTCTTGGCTAAGGGACAAAAGAAACACTTCTTCCAGTTTATTTTCTATCGTGTATTTTGACAAAGCTAAAGTCCTTCAAGCTCATTTGTAAATATCTCCTGGAAGCTGTTTTTGCATGGCCAAGAATTGGAGGCAGATCCTCCTATCTAAATTGAAAAAAAAAAAAACCAAAAATCTGTCTTTATGCCATACAGCTAGGCAAAAAGAGACCACAGTGAAATCTGGGAAGATTGTAGGTCTGGGGAAGACTAAACACTGAAATACTGAATTTATTTTAAGACATGAGGACCTAGTGGAGAATCCATTCTGATGTGGGTTCCAAAATATTGGAAGAAAAATGTATTTTGTGTGTCATGTAACATCTGTAGAGATCCCAGAAGACTGTAAGGTCCATCCTTGTATTTGTTCTATGGCTAAAGGCATTGACTTTTGTGTGACCAAATTCCACATCTGTTTCACATTCAGAAATGTAATAAAGGCAACTTCCCTTTGCTCATGTGACAGGGACATATCGAGTCACACAAGGGGAGAGGGAGATCCCAGGGAATTGGGATGCTAGCTGAAAAATTGTCAGAATATTTTTATTCCTGTTTCCCTCATTTCTCTCAGAGGGCTCTAGCATGGGTTGGTCTGAAGTTGGAACTGTTCCTGACTGGATGCTTTTGTTTTATTATCCAGTAGTCCTAACACATCTTTACTGTGTTATCTGAACAAACTTTGAAATCTACTGATATTCTTAAATTGGTCTACATTCTTAAATGCTTAGAACTGCTTGGTTGAACTGACTTGAGCAATCTCATAATCCCATTGGCAAATAACCTTGATTGGAAATAAATTCAAATCTACCCTTAAAAATCCATAATTCTCTGTTGAAATCACCTGCCCAGACATGTGCAGATAAGGGATAAAGTTTTGCTTTAATAACAATATTAACACATGACTTTGAATTAATCGAGCTGGTTATTATCACCTGAAAATTGTACCATCCCCTGTTGAGTTCAATTTCTGATATAATGAATATATATCTAAGCGTCTTCATTTTCTTTCTTGTCACGGCTGTTTTGCTTGAAACTATTTTTCCTGGGACATTTAATACATTAATAATAATTTTACAGTCTCTATTTCACTTAAGACACAAAGATCTAAAAATTCTGAGAAAAAAATACAACAAAGGTACTACCTAAATACATTATTTGAGTATATGTAGTTTATAAATTGGCATTCTCAAGGACAACTCAACAAAAAAGATTTTCTTCAAACCTCACTAGGAAAAGGATGACACATGCCCAGGACAGTACCATATACTTGGTATTTAGAAAAATAATTTGACTTGTAAAAAGGAAAGTAAACGAGTCAAAAAGACAAGTCTAAGAGTCCCAAAGTCATGCCTACACCTCATGACAGATTGTGTCCCTCCACTACACATGGCCTAATTAAGTTTCCTTGATGCTGTGTGGATGTGCCACACCACACCTGAAGCAGAACTATTTCCTTCACACCCATCTCATTCAGCTCACAAGGTCTTAAGCTGATTATCTCAGACATCTTTTGCCCCCTCTCTTGCAGTACAGATAAGCTGTACTGGGTATCTCTCCTGACTCAGTCTCCAATTCTAAATGACTTGTTTGTCTCTCCCAGCATCTGAAGTTCCTTTGGCTGTGTCCTGCACAGGCATAGGAAGACCTCCTGATGGGAGAAGTGCCGAGTTCTTTCACTCTGCATCATTATTTTCTGAATTAGTAGGCATAGTTTGCTCTATGTCAGTTCAGTCACCTTCATGCTAGAATAATGGGGATTTTAATTACATGATGTTAAACCTCTCTCTCTGATGTAGCCATGTATTGGAAGGCTCATCATCAATTCAGCAGTCGATTGAGGAAACCTTGGATAATGAGAGTTTATTAACCCAGGTTAATGAGCCTCAGGCAAAAATGAGGGATGTTGCCCAGCTGAAGAGGAGCACTGAAGACAAACAAGGCTACAGGAGCAGAACTCAGCCCTCTTGAGATCTGTCTAGGAAATGACAGAGCATTTGGTAGAAATACCAGTGACTGGATGCTGAAAACAGAACATCTGTGTTCTTGGGAGCTACATTTTTTTAACCATGTCCCCCACACCTCTGAGGAGAGGCAGTTATTCCAGCACTGGCAAACAGGGAGAGTGGCTCAGAGGAGCAGCAAGCATGATGGGTGTCTCTCAAGAAGACCCCTAGACTCTTCCCTCAGGGTCTCTCTGAGGGGGTTCCTTCTGTTGTCCACCCTGGAACTGATAACATCTGTGCTACCCTCTTTGTCCCTGGATCTCATATCCTGTCCTAGATGCAGAAAGGTGCTAAAAATTTGTGATACTGAACATAAGCAACAAGTTACCTGATAAAACAATGTCCCCATCACATAAATTCACACAGGTACAAGCTCCCGTAGAATGACTTAACAGGGACAGGGAAAAGGGAGAAATCCCATGACATCTGGAACAACTGTCAGCTGTACAGATCATCCTTCACTTTAGCCTCTCATGCACATCTGCTGTCCTGCAGTTCTACCCTGCCCTGGCAGGATATCAATAGGTAAGGAGGTGAGAAAAAAAGTATCATTGAAACAGAAAGTGCATTTATTTAATTACAGCTACTCACTCTTAGTTCATAAAAAAGTATGGATTTTTTTTGTTCTGTTTTTTTCTGCACTGTTTTGAATAGTTATATATGTAGCTGAAATAACAATAATATTATTTCAGAAATGTTTGCTTATTTTCAAGTTGCAAGTAACTGTCATTCACAGCTAGAAAGAAAGACAGACATTAGCCAACAGAGGAAAAATGCATGAACTTCAAGTGATGTGAAATATTACTCTTTTCTGTAATAAATGCAGTAACCATTGAAATTATAAATGAGTATCTGCAGTTCAAAAAGATGGTAGCACACAGTAGTAGTAGCTTCCTGGCTTCATATTTTTAAGTTCAGTCCCTTTACTATAAGGTCTGAGAAGGGCAAATAGTTCAAAATAACTTACTAGGCTGAAATTCTTGGTTTTGAAGTCAGCAAAAGATTTGCCCTTGTTGTCAGTTCTGGGAATTTGTGTACGCGCTACATTTACTTGTCAGCTCTTGCTGTTGGCAAAATTCAAATGGATACAAATTCTTTAAGCTAGTGGATGGAAGACAAAATGGCCCAAGAGAAACTGACTCTTGGTTTTATGAACTAAAGGAAAAGGAGGTTTCTATTTCATATTTTTGCATCTATTGCAAAATATAACTCACGAATCAAAGTATCTTACCTCTTTCCCTACGGGGTATTCTTATCAATATTCAAAGAAGGGAAAAAGGACTGCCTAACATATCAAGTGCTATGAAGTACCTGCAACTTTTTGAAATTAAAATAGCTAGTAAATGACTGAATGAATTGTATATGGCCTAAAGAAAGTTGGTGCATGTCATTCCTATTATTCTTAGTTTCAATATATGTAAAACTGTAAAACTGTGATTCAGTGAAAATAATGGCAACTCTGCCAAAAATGTGTCTGAGACGTATTTGAATAAGAATATTGTAAAGTCAATTGCAAAATTTCCACTGTGCTGCTTCTTCAGAAGGCAAAATCTTGCAGTTCTTATTAAAGACCTCTACTAAACTAAAGATACACACATACATACATAGAAATGGTCCATAGGTGTTTTCCAAAATTAGAAATTTATTCAGTTGGGAAAAAGCCAGTTATACAATTTGTCCTATAGTCAATGACAAACAAGCTCTGCTTGGCCATGGGTAAAACCTGGCCTGCACAGGAAAGTTATCTTTGTGCAATTTTCCCCATAACATTCATGCAGATATTACCATGACAAGAATGCACCAGTGTATTTTTGAGGATGTGCCACTTTGAGATGACAGCAGATCCCACAGGGCCTTTGGGCTCCTGGAGAGCATGAACTGAGGTGGCTGATCCATGCTCCTGACAGTCCCACAGCAATTCCAGTAACACAGAGAAAGACAGGTCTGTGAGGAGCTCAGTGGAGCTGCAGCAGAGCACCAGTGCTGGAAGACACCTCTATCGAGCCACCATCACCTTATGTATATGCATACATATGGATATACATTTATCTTTATAACAATGTCTGAACAGATTGGTGTTTGTACCTCAGTTATTCCTGTCAGGACGGTGGCTATGCTGTACAGTGCTGTACAGTGTTATTTCATGTGTTGTGTAGGTGTGTTTAGAGATGCACAGGGGATTAATACTAGATTTGCCGTGAAGAGCTCCTGCAGCCAGGACCATGACTGCAAAAGGGGTTTTGCTTTTTAGCCCTCACACTATTAATCCAAAATGCAGAAAATGTAATTGCTCTCCAGTGCTGTAAGGCATGTCAAAATCTTTACAAGCCTATGTGGCAACCATCTTTTCAGGAGTCTGGGGTATGTGTGTACATTGTAAAGTAATTCTCTAGCTTTTT
Organism: Lichenostomus cassidix; assembly: GCF_008360975.1. Classification (NCBI taxonomy): domain Eukaryota; kingdom Metazoa; phylum Chordata; class Aves; order Passeriformes; family Meliphagidae; genus Lichenostomus; species Lichenostomus cassidix. The sequence goes on along the minus strand of NC_139482.1, from coordinate 115,383,450 downwards.
GTGAAAGAAAGACCCCAGCAGCAAGCACTGCTTGGAGGGAGGGAGGGAAGGGGACTTTAGAGGTTTGAGTTGGAGGATATAAGGAGCAAAATAAATACAGTAAAACAAAGAGTATTTTCTAGGTCTAGATTAAGGTAGCCACTCATGGCTTCAAATCTTCTGAAGAAGTTTAAGAAATGTACCTGCACCATAGTATTGACAATTCAATTTATAAAATACAAAGGTAGATAAAGAGCTAAAGGTATTGATTAAACTATAAACCAGTATACCACTCCTAAATGTTATGGCTGTAGCTACAGTAAATATACGGCAGATTAAAGTTTTAACCTGTTTGTTACCACCACCTGGAGAAGACTCCAGATCAGGAGATAAGAAAAACAAATAATTTAGGAATGCAGAAGTATATGCAGCCTATCATTAGGGAGTTTGAGATTTCAAAGCAGAAATCCTTTCAATCTCAGTAAGCAAAAGGGAAAAATAAAGAAATACTAGTTCCTTAGTGTCCAGATTATGTTAAGAGGCTTATGAAGTTGTGAGGTTTTTAACTCCAAGAAGCTGACTGGCAGAGAGGAAGGTACTGTGCAGAGAAGCATGCACTCAGCTGTCCTTAGAACTTGTTCTGGAGCTGACACTGCTTTCAACTCCAATTAGCTTACTCAAAATCATAGCCCTGACCTTTTTTCAAGGAACTGTTATGTATGAATACACACAAACTGTACTAGAAAAAAATGATGATTCAGTGAAATATGGTCCTGTGAGCTTTTGGTACTAGAAAGACACTCCCAGGAGCAATGGAGGCCAGCTGGTGCTGAGCACTGTTGCCAGAAGATCTGGGGAGTGAGGAAAACCCCCCCTGACTGTTCATAAGGATGCTAGTTACTTAAAATACTGATGGTATTTTCCTTTGGATGTAGTGTTAAGAACCTTCTGGCTTCACATGCTAATTGAGAGAGTGATAAAGGGAGCGTAACCTCCACACCTCCACTCCAGTTTTAAACATCTCTCTTTTCCCTATTTAGGGCCTATCAGTGAGGTCTAGATATAGACTGTGTGCAGTATTATGAAATATTAAAGCTGACTTAATGCCTAATTGCACTTGCAGACTTCCTGTAGACCATCTGACAGGCCCTAGTGGCCCTAGTGGCCCTGGTGGTATGGAAAAAGGCAGGTTCCTTTGCTGAAGGATGTGATATGTGTTCCCTGTCTCAAAAACCAGGATCACTGCAAGAATGCCTGAGAAATGTGCCAGATATCCCCACACAACCTCTTAAGCTCTGTCTATCCCTTTTGGCCTAACAGCCTTGGAGATCCCTGAACCATTCCCCAGGTGAACCACAGCCCTTATCACTCCATCTTATCACTCCAAAGATCCAATTCCTGGTTATTTCTAATTCCACATATCCATCTTGGATAAGACTTTCCAAAACTTCACAGTGCACCCCAGGCCACCCATCTTCTTTGACCCAAAAAGCAATCCAGAGCACCACCTAATTCCGAATCTCCTCAGTTCCTCCAACCTTCTGCCTAAACCCTCCAGCTTCCCTGCTCTTTCATCCCAGGCTTTCCACCGGCATCCCTCCCTGCTCCATGATCAGGAACCCCAAATGCTGATCTCCTGGCAGTGTTGGCTGCTCAGATCTCCATCTTTGGACTCTTCACTTCTGCTTGAACCATTTGCCACCATCTGCACCCACTGCAATGAGCTTCCATGGGACTTTGAGCCCACCTTCCTCCCCTGCAGCTCCTCCTCCCTCACCGCCCCCCAGAGGGAATGACCCAGCTCCTGCATCTCACAGGGATTTCTAAAACCTAAATACAGGCTGCAGTCCCCAGACATGTACTTTAAAAGCATGCTAAGAACAAAAAGTAAGATCTATTTTAGGAAAACCAGATCCATTTAGACCCTGTATTTCCTCACTTGTACTGTACAATTAGATCTGTAACTTCTTTGTTTGGAAAAAAATGGAGAAAATGCACATGTAATTTTTTCCTTCATGCTGCTCCTTGCCTCTGAAAACAAAGAGAGCATTTTTAGGTTTATTTTCCTCTCTCTATCCCTGTATTTGTAAAGAAGGTGGGGGAGGTGAAAGGCAACTAAGACCCAAAGAATTAGAGGTTACTTGTTCTTCTTTGTAAATAATTGCCTTGCCATTGACTGAGTGCCCTGAAGCCCAGCTGCTTGCTGACAGACTACTGTGTCAGCAAAAATCTCTCGTTTTGCAGAAGGCTTTAAAGTCATGATGGGTGGAATAAAAGGCAGAGTACAAAAACTCACTAACAGATCTTGATAGCACACCGTTGCTTTTCGAATTAAAACATTTTTTCCCTTTCCACTTACACCAGGGGTGTTACCTCAGTGGTGCTTGCTTATACATTCTTCCTATCTCATGGAGGATGCAGAGTTCTCTCTGAAGCATTTTTTTACTTCCCCTTGAGATCTATCATTGCAATCAGAATGCAGGTTATTTGATTAACCACTTTATTAAACCTGTTTTCACCTTTGAAAAAGACACTTCGTTCTCCTTCATTTATAGCACTAAGGCACTGTGCAGATACAACTATGGATCAACACTCTTTATTAATCCATTTTTTGCAATAAAATAGCTGTGTGAGGAGGTACAAGGACCTCACAGATAACAAAACCCTGCTAAGTGCCTCATTTAGACCTTTTCCTATTCAAAAACTGCTCATTCTGGTACTGGAACACGTGTGCTTCCTTGTAAGTTGTACATGTTAATTTTCCTCCTAGCTTCCCATTGCTGCCAGTGTTAAAGACTTGAACAAAAAACCCAGGGTACAACAGAGCTTATGGCAGTAGAAGTACGTTGTGAATTTGAAAAGCTACTGAGGGGAACTGAACAAGTTGGAGATCTTGTTTTTCAGCCATGCAGAGCTTTAAAGGCTAGAATAAGTCAAGATGGAAACCTGGTCTGGACTATTGCTCAGCAAAGCTCACTGAATTTTCAGCAAGTGATTGCTACAAACTGCCCAGTAAATCCAGATAGGGATAGCACATAACTTCAAGAAAACCAAAAAACCTTTACTAGCATAACTCAGATGGTGGATCCTAGACAAGATGCTGTAGTAGCTGATGGCACACATCACTCTTTTCTGGTCAGAACTGGTTTTTCAACAGGAAGAGCAAGGGCTCTCTAATATCATTAGGACAATTTTCTGAATTTATGGTCTCCCAATCAAGCTGTGCCCTATTTTTAATGAAAAAGATTAGGGTTGTTTTTCCAGCCCAATCAGCAATGATGTGAGGCTCTTCCCTGTTCAATCACCCCCATTTCATGGGAGTTCAAAAGGTGTACAAGTGGCAGTAAAATCAAGCTTGCAGTTCTGGCCTGATTCTTCAGTGCTAGTGTGAGCAAATGGCAACATAGAACTTCATGTTCAAGGTAAGCCCTGCTCCTCTGATGCAAAGAGGAAGAAAATGATTTCTTAAATATTAACCCTTCACTCTGAGAGAAAAATCACCCATCATTTTCACTGTGCCAAAGTAAGTATTGAGGGTCTCTGTACATCTTGTGCACCAAATAGAATCCTTTTAACTACATCCAAAAGAGGGTGCCTTTTGTAATGAGCTACTTTAGCGGAAAATAAACAGCATTTCCATGAGAAAAGACACAGATGTGAATTTGGTGATAAGTGTTGGAGCTGCTCACAAAACATTTCTTAGAGCAATGAATGTTATGTGTCATTTGGCTGAGAGAGGTTGTGCCTCTCCATCCATCCTCCTAACCTCTTCATCCAACCTAACCACAACCCCATTGCCATCACAACCATATCCAATGCAGTTGTCTCTTCTGTAATGCCAGCAGCAGCAGCCAACTCACAAGTGGGCCTTGCAAGGGAGTGAGGATGTATGTAAAACATTCTGTGGAGACACAGAATCAGCACTTCCAATGAACTCTGTGATTTTCAAAGATTCTCTTAAAGACTGAGCTTTAAGTTCCTGTGATATTGCATGAAAGCTTGGCTTTCATTAAAATGAGGAGAAAATGGTTCCAGCCTTCATGACAGCCAACAAAATCTTGAAGACATTAACTGTAAGCACCTCAAAGACTCAAAACTTAGACTGCAAATACAAAGTCAGGGTTTTAAACTTTTTGTTTGCCCTTCCATATCTATTAAAAAAAAATCATGGTGCTAAGGAGATAAAAGAGAGGAGGAGTGTGGGGCTATTGGATGTTTTTAGAGGGAGACAGCAAGCATACTATGAAGCAGCTGCCTTGACTGACAGTCTCTTGCCCACCTGGAGGAGAGGACCTGCTGTGAGCTTTCCATGCACTCCTCAAAGAAAGCCAGGTAGAACGCAGCAGTAGCAGGAGGGGTTTGGATGAAACTCTCTCCCCTTTCATTCCTGTGGTTTTTGCAGAACTCCTGCAAAGTTGAAAAGCACTGGGGAAGACTGTGTGGTTTTCTGCCAGAGCACAGCTGGGGAGTTCAGGGGTCTTTTGCTCTTCCTGGTTTTTGGTCACTGGAGTAATAGTGCTTCTGTCCATCTTTCACGTCATGGTCACAGTCACTAGTGTCCCTGACACCAGGACACTGTGTGTGTGTGGGTTTGCTAGAGAGTGGAGAAAAAGGCTATGTGGTTCTCCCCCTCCCCACCCTTCCCATCAGCAGTGCCCACTCCAGCATTACAAGAGGAAAAATAGACCTTCAGCTCAGCAGCTCCTGCCCCCACCAACTTTGGTGGCTGGAACCAGCCACCCACCAGGCCTTCACTCTGTCCTCTGCAAAAGAGTCAACAGTGCCTCTCGGGAGCAGGTGATAGAGCAGTGGGGATGACTGAATGCTCCATCCTTTAGATCCACCAAACTCTACCATGGTCATGTTTGGATAAGCACAGGGAAAAATACTGTCCGTTTTCCACTGAATTTCAGAACTTACTACATTTTTACTAGCATCTTGTTTGCTTGAATATGTTTATTTTTATCCCTCAAGCAAATATTTCTGCCTCCTGTGAACCTTTTATGTAAATCAACAGAGGCATTTGGCAAGCCGTATCAAAACTGCAGCTTTACATATCACTGAAGCGGAAAATAAATGGAAATAATTACTGATGCCTCCAAGTACAGATTTGTTTCAAAATGAAACATGTAGCTTAGAGAGGGTGGGCAGTATATATCCAATGATTTCCTGTTAGCTTACATAGCATTGGCTCAGGCATTTTAATTTCATTCCAGGATGGGGTTTTCCCCTCTTTTGGGGGAGATCAGGGAGAGTTAGTGGCTGTTTGTTTGCTCATTTTAACTGTATTGAACAGAATCAGATCTTCGCTTGTTTAATAAACTACCTCCCGGCAGAAAACTTATGTTTGATGCGTTGCTGCAGAACTCATTTCCATCACTCTGACACTGAACAAAAAAAAACCCCAACTAACCAAATAAAAGAACCCCAAGACCCAACAAAATAAAAAAAAAAGAAAAAAGAAAAAAAAAAAATATGGCTTTAACTGTTCTACTTCACAAAATCTCCCATCATGGCAGTGTAAAAATACTTCAGCTTGTAAAGCTCTGTTGCGCTTTAATGACTGGAGAAATGCAGGGGAAAAGCCAGCTCATGACTGAAAGTACAAAAAGGTAGATAAAAAGAAAAAGACAAATAATTTTCAAGTTGGTGGTTGCTGCATTTAGCATGTACAAACAGCATTTTGAATTTTTAAAATCTGCTTCACATGCAACAACAGCTGAATGGCAAAGCAATGAGAAGGGTTGAAAGTCTTCACCTATGTCACATCTTCCAAAGCTGTCCCTACTGAGGTGACAGGTTTCTCAAAAGGATGTAATCTATACAGAAATCAACAGATGTTTTGTCGTTAGTGAAATGTTCCTGCCAAGAGTTATTTCACATCTTCTTTCAGTGTCCCAACCACCCCAGATCAAAGAGGCCTGCCTTGAAAACACAGCCTCCAGGGTCTGGGGAGAGGTGGCATGAAGCTGCTCTCTGGGCTTGGACACCACCTCCCAAATATACAAAACAAAGGATGCAACGATTTTTGCCTGTGGTTACCACAATCAGGTTAGTTATGCTGATGACATAATTGAGCATTCACTACACTGAAATCCTTGATCACTTGGCCCTGTTTATGCCAGAGGCATGGGTACTTACTGACCACTCCAGGGCAATTTGAGTAGACCCAGATTTGAGATACTGCTCTGAGGGGAAACTGCAGCCTGACAGCTAACTGCTTGAAGTGCCTTTAATTCATGTATTTATTTTCAACAATGTGAGTGTCCATTGAAACACTCTGCTGTTAAAAGCTAATTTCTGAAAATCATGTTCTGATGTTATTACAGAATTTGTACTACGTAAAATTTCCAATTAAAAAAAAAGAAAAACAATCATCAGAGAGGACTAATTTTCAAAATCTCCCATAAGCATGCAAGCTTATTTCCTGACTTTTTCTTTCTGCCGGAACCTGGCATCTTACAGATGTACTTTCTGCATTAGCTTCAAAGAAAAGGAATGCACTGCTACAAAGGGTTGGGTTTTTTCTTTTTTTTTTCCTATACACACACACACAAATCCGGGCAATCCTTACAGGTAGATACCAAATAAATTTACTCAAGCTAATAGCAACGTTCGCTTATTTTGTTAGTTTAACAAACATTCCTGAGCTAATTTGCCTAGAATATCTTTGCAAAACAAACAAGCTCAAAGTAGTGCAAGCAGTCAAATACTTCAAACGTTTGAATTAATTTTATCACAGATGGCAGGAATTTACTAGTAAGGTTATTTATACTTTCTCAGGCAATACTGTTCAGGCATAACTTATCTCTGGAACAGAGACAAATCTAAGTTATTTTCATTGTCTTTTAAGACAGTTCAAATGGAATTTATTTGCCTTCCTCACTCAGCAAACCGGATAAGAGGTCTAGCTCTTTAAAGGCTGTTGTTCCAGTTTCAGAGTAGAGAGGCTATAAAATGGGGGTACTTCATTAAAATACCATAGCTGGCACCTCTCAGAGGCACAGGAAAGGAATATTCACTGAGTAAGTAACACATTATAAATTATAATTGAGATTCAATTCTCCCAGGGAGAGGAGAAGGTAACTTGTCATTTGAAGTGTTGTGAGTTTCTGAGTGGACTAGGAGTTTAGAGGGTATAATGATATCATTAAGAAATGCCCTTGCAAAGCAAGCAAAATTATACTGTGCTGTTTCTTGAAAACCACAGGAACTCTTTATTGTTCTGTCAGCCGCAGTTCAAAGAGCTATGTGACCCCATTAACATTCATTCAGGCATGTATAACAAATTGGAGGGGGGAAATTTCTTGAATAGTTAATTCTTTTTTGTGTGTTTGAATCCCTAACACGGTTAGCTCTAAGAGCTCGACACCATAGAATGCACACCTTGCACACCTGCTTTACCTCGCAGCTTTATTTTTCTTTTAGTATTTGGGTGAGAAAGCAGTATCAATGGTAGAGAAGGAGTTGGGAGGTGGAAAAGTGAAAAAAGTAGATAATGGCTAGAGGATTTGATGGCTGTGGTTGAACTGCTCTAGTATTCTCAGTCCTTCTTCCATGAGCAGCCATTGTTATTAGGTGACCAGAAAACTCTTTGAACCCACATATCCATGTTAGATAGGAATATGTGGGGTGATACACGATAAACATAAGCTAGACTCTTGCAGGGAAACTGAGTTGATCTTATTTTCTATAAGACACAGCTCTTCTGGCCAAACAATTTATTTATTTCTGTGTGAAAAGTTGCCCAAGAAGCTCTTTCACACACGGTGACAAATTACTACAGTGCCCATGCCAGAGTGACTATTGACTCAGCTTAAGCAAAGACAGTGGCCAGCAACAGAAACTGAAGTCTGCCTGGTTGGTTTTGAGTGCAAATGTTATATCTTTTTTTTTTTTTTACTAGAGGGTGGATAGTAGATATTGTCTTCAGTGTTAGCAGAAAGCCCACTCACATCGATTAATTAAATCAGAAGCTTTATCTGTACCAATTAATTAATTTCACTTAATCTGCAGATTCAGGGATCCTTATCTCTTTAGGACCGTCTCTTTGCAGCTTTCCTCACACTTAGCAATGAGATTGATAAATTATATGATAGAAGAAAGGACCATCACAAGGCATTTAATGCTGTCTGTGCTATACTGAGGGGATCTTATTTCCTCCGAATGCAGTTCAGGTTCTCTGTGTTTCTAAGTGATGTCAAAGAAAGTTAGGATTATCAGTGGGACTTTTAATGAAACTTCACACAGAAGTTGGACTAGGACCCTTTGTAATTACTGGAGAGATCCATTTACATAAGCATTCCCACCAAGCCGCAGGAAACCATTTCTTCCAGACATCGGGCATTTATGCTACTGAGCACACTTGCTAATTCCAAGCTGCTTCTAAATTCTCTTGGAAAATAGAGGATTAAAATTTATATTCCCCTTAAGCCTAGGCAAGCTTGCATTCTATTTTCAGTTAATTGAAATTTCTGCTGTTTTCTTCTGTAATTCTTACACAGTCGTCAAGTATTTTGCTCATCACATGTATATTCAAATTTCTGCCTTTCTTCTGAAAAACTGCCAACCTAATGACCTTTTAAATGTATCTGCTATTTGAAGAATATTTGCATTGTAATTGTACTTGTGTTATCTGTTTTTTCTTAGCTGCATTTTTATTGCATATAGATTGGAATTGGTCAGAAAGCCTCCTCTGAAATGGAAATTATTTTTATTACCCTTTGGCCTTGCTTTAAACTTTCCACTGCAAACAGTTTGAAACAGTGGGAGTTTACTTGGAGCGAAAATAAGAATGTACATTCAAATGGTCTAATGGTCTAATATGTTTCTACCAGAAAGGGATGAAAAGCAGATCCTGAACTAATAATGGGAAGTTTTGAATTTCAGGGAAGCATAGCTACTGGATGAATTTCCACTGAAATCCCTTTTTTGCCTTAGAAAATGCCCATTTGCTGAAACCAAAGCTTAGTGGGGGCAAGGGGTAGAGACGAGGGCAGAAGGAAGTAGGCTGAATAGTTCTCTTGATGTTTTCAACATTCCTTGGAAGACTGTGGTGTTTGAGGTTGACATTTTTGTATCAAGAAAGCCCTGATATTCAATAATGCTTGTATAAATGTAAGGTTATACATGGTTAAGAACAGACATAAAAATATTTGAGAACAAAACAGAGTTCTTCAAGATCTCTAGGCAAATGTTCTAATCGATGTACAAAATTTCCAAAAAGTGCGCAGACATAGAGGGACATTTTCTACAAGCCTAGAAAACTCTCATGAACTGGAAAAGCACTTTCTGACATGATGTAATAGGGGTGGAATTACAGCCTCCATCAAGGCAATAATAAAATTTCCATTTGCATCAGCTGGGACTTCACCTCAGACTTACTGAAAGCATTGTAGTCTCTTTGACCATGTTGATCGTATACATATTGGCCATAAAAATATGTATGGCCAAACAAGGTTTGAGGAATTTATAAATTACTTTGTTGAGGAGGAGTTAATAATAGAAGATGAGGCTTTAAAGAAAATTGTTATGTGTGTAGAAAAGTCCTGGCTTTCTGCACATAATCAAGTTAAACAACATGTAGGCAAATGTTTCTAAAAATCATTGTCCTTCTGCAGAATTTTAAAATGTTTCTTTCCTCGGCTTTTTTTATAAACTTGAACCAGAAATTACCTTGCTTAGAGGAGTAGAATGAGCACAGAGTCCTGCCAAGAGCCCTCTCTTGCATCTGTGTGAGCTGAGCTGCTGGGTCTTGCACAGCAGCACTCAGGAACCCACAGCCACTTCCACTGATGCAGCACATCCTTGATGGCATGTGCTAGAGACAGGGCTGTGAGCCAGAGCTGTAAAGGGACAACTGATCTTGTACTGCCACAACTGTTTTTCCAGGGGCCATGAATTTCAGTCCTGCAGTTTTTAGTGAAAGCTGCAGCATGAATCTTCTCCTAGAGAGAGACAAATCCTTAGCTACCTGTGCCCAGAGGATAATCCATGCCATCAGTGTACAGTCATATCAGAGTGACAACCCCTGCTTTGACTCCCTCCATCTCCCTATCCACATGTACCTCCATTGCCACCCCACATTTCAAACCAAATAGCACCTGTTCCAACTCTGTTATCACATAGCTCTCACTGAACTGTCACCATTCCTGCATCTTTCTGATCTAGTCTTGTATATGTGTTCCCTTTTATATTTTTGCATAATTACTGTGTAGATTTCTCACAGCAAGAAATTTACCTGTAGTAAATACTGTCTTCAGGAAGCATTCACTCGTTTCCCATGCTAAAAAGGAAAAAGCTTTCAGAGTTGTAGAAGAAGTTAAACAGATATTACAGATGCACCACTCCTGAAATTCTGTAAAATTATGAAGGACAGAGGTAATATAAATTAATGCAAGTGCATTAGAACAAGTTCACATTTTATGAGAGGAAGAAATGTTCAACATACAACTTCATCTATTTATGCATATGTTGGTGGGAAGGTTTGAGCATGATTGCTGTTAACTTTAGCTACTTTTTTGCTGTCTACCACTGAGAAACAACTACTTTCTGTTCTAGGCAGACTTACTGTAATAAACATTTCCTTGCTGGGACCGAAAGAATATTTTCTTCCTTTCTAATGCTTATCAACAACTTGGTGAGTTCTTTACTAAAATGTAATAACTGGCATAAAAAAGACTTTCCATTTAACACATGCTGCTTGTCCTTTGCTCACAGCCAAAAGCCCTGAAGGATCCAACGAGTAAACATGGCAGGGCTGATCAATTCTACTAAGCAGTTTTCAAGTGAAAAATGTGAGTCTACAGCCCACCATCCTTTCCTTTTTCCTTGTTCCAGTCAACTCCCTAGAGATGATAGACACACAATTAGCATAGGCCTTCTCTTGCAGAGAGTAAAGTCTGTTTATCTACCTTTTTTTAAATATAAAATGAGTCAATCCTTCTTCTCATCTCCTATAATTTCAAAGGCTCCCTCACTGGCAGCTCAGAGAGTACTCACTCTACATATCACAACAGCTGCTGGAGACAGATAGCATGGGCATTTCTGGAATGGTTCAAACTGACCTTCTTCCAATGGATACTAAATGCTCATCATTAGCTGTGACTTCATGTTCAGCTGTCCAACACAGGTCTCCATCATGAGGCACATTATAATATTGAAGGAAAAGGTAACTAGGTAAATGGATTTGGGAACTCTTGATGCAGCCTTTAATACTAATTTTAAAAATGTTATGCTTTTTATGTGTACATATTGCAAGTTACTTCATCCAAATACCTGTGTAAATATGCAGCCTGACGTCTCATAGAAGGAGTGGACTTGAAGTCAAGAAAGTTTTTGCCACGTATGTTTAGAAACAGACTATCCAATTGCATCTTACAGCATCTGATAAATTCTGATCTTTAGCTGCTTTTCAGCTGCTGAAAATCACTGGAACTTGAAGCTGTCTCATGTTAGGTACAGTTCAATCATTCTGACTGGGAGGAGCTCTCTATTTCCTTCACAGACCGGATTTGTGGGTCACATTCTGTAGGTTAACCTATGTTTATATAGCTCATATTGCCTCCATGAATATAAGCTTGAGTTTCTAGCAGGTCTTCTAGAGTTACTAACAGGGACTCCTTTTTGGGAAGCTGAAACATGCCTTTTGGACATATAAACACATTGTGATTATGACACAGGGCTTTTATATTCTGAGGAAATTGCTTGTAATCTGGAAGGACACTACTAAAGGAACAGTTATCCATCTTCAAGGACCCTCCCCTTCTGTTCAATTTCCCTGTCCTGTGGAAGATAATGGCAAGGCTTTTGCACAAAACCTGAAATTTAAATATTTCCTTAATTTATTTAAAGTCTTTGGACATAAATTAGAAAAAACAGTCTGCCTTTGAGTAGGTTTCTTTCTAACAGAGGAAGGGAAAGAGGGGCAGATTCCCAGCTGCCACAGATCAGCCTTTCTCTGCAGATGTGAACAGAACCCCAGATAGTTACACTGTCCTAGCTACTGGCCTCACCTCTCTGCTCACTTTTATCAGCGTGAAAGACTGAGGAGAAGCCAAACAATTGAATTAGCAACTTTTGAATCAGCAGTAAGTCTTCCAGAGATAAACTGTTAAACCTACATTTAGGGGCTTTTTATCCAAGGTGCTAAGGTATTTTTTTTGCTTGTCCTTTTCCAAGACAGTGGATACATGATCCTATACATAGTTTTTCCTTGCCTAGCTTCTGTCACTGAGGATTTTATCTGTTCTGACTTCAGTAGGCAATGTCAGAGAGCTCTGTCTTTCTGTTAATATGACCTGTTATAAATACCAGTGGAGACATAATAACATCACAGGATATTTATAGCATAGAAAGACTTAACCTTACATTACAGGTTTCTACAGAAAGGGTGAGTGTTCTTCAGCTTGTTATGATGAGAATTCTCACTCACTTTAATTTTTCAAGTAACAGGAGTATATGCTCAGAAACTCTGTGGAAAGAATAGTTTTATCTTATAATCACTATGCAAGGCATCTTATAGCCTACATCTTTCACATGATGTATTAAGAGCTCCACTGGAAAAATTCAGTCAAAGATATCACATTTACCTCAGGTTTCAGAGTACAAATGTATTTAAGCAAGGAAAGAAGAGTCAGTCCTTTGCTCCAGTATTTGGGCTAGTGAAGGAGACATCAAGCTTTCAGGGAGAAGGGTTTGGTAAAGTCTCCAAATGCACAAGGACTCCTTGGGTTCTGTTCAGATGCCCAGTTTGATCATAAGAAATATTAGATTATGCCCATCAATCCAGGTCATGCTGACCTGAAATACTGTTCCATTACCTCCACTTGATTTCAAATTTCAAAAAGCAAGAAATACTAACAATTAAGACAGAAATAAAATGCTTCTTACCACTCATAATGAAATGGAATAGTAAGTATTTTGATTCCCAGACAACAAAAATAATTGAAACAAACATGTTTCCAGTTTATTTTTTTCTAGATAATTTTGGAAACCTATTCCACCTCTATAATGTTATTTTGAAAACACAACACAGTTCCAGAAAAAAGTGTTTTTCACTTGAAAACTTATATCAGCTGTAAAAGCTCATATTTTTCACAAAGACTTGGAAAAACAAGCATGCAAAAATATTACACCTTTGACAAAATGTTGAACTGCATTTTTTTCCTTCAAGATCTAAATTCTTCTCCTCATTTTGAGCTTATTTGATATTATAGCTCTTCCTTCTGAAGCACAACATGAAACATATTTGATTGTATGAGATAGTGTCAAGTAATTTGCTGCTATAATTTAACTGACATTAAGTTTCTCGATCCTACATAACTACAGTAGGAGGAAATTTTTTTAAAATTACTTTTAAAATCTATTGCTCATGCTAAAGATAAAAAAAGCTTCATATAGTTCATATAATTCTAAACAGGCTGAGTTTTTCATAAGCTGGTGTCCCATTCTAGATTTTGAAATGGGATAAGCTCCAATAACACCTAAACAAACCTGTTAGCTTGATTTTCTGACTTCATCTAAACATTAGTGCTATTCTGGATAAATGTATTTTTGACAATTTTCTAAGAAAAGCTTATACAATTTTCCCTTATTTGAAGATTTTTTTTCCAAAGATTTTTATCTGTACCTGTATCTGATCAAAGTGTTCTTAAGTCAAACATCATTGATTTCCTTTCATTTTTGTCTCCTCACAGAAATACCAGCTTCAAATTTTCACTGGATTATGGTAAACTGAAGATGACTTAAAAGAATGAAAGAAATTTAATGGATCTCCTAATGCACTTTGTTGGGCAAATCTTCTGTCAGGTTATTGCCAATGAAAATCTGGGGATAAATTCCTGTTTGCAGATCTCGGTTGTTCCCTCTTGTTACTGCTATTTGCTGCAATGATTGTGAAATTTGAATCAAAGTCCTATTGAACTCTAAAGATCACTCCTGCAGTGATCCATCACTGTCACAAAGTAGGAATAGAGTTTATTTTTTGAGTCATTGTAATCACATTTGAGTACACCTGTATGTGACAGAACTATTAGAGAAAAAAAAATACAGCCAGGAAGTAACCATTTACCCTATTTCTTGTTTCAGTACCTTGAGAAAGCCTTGGGGCAAGTTACCTGTTAGGTAAGGCAGTATACTTGTTAGGCAAGGCAGTAGGTATTCTGGGGTGCAAACCTGATCTTCAGGTCAGTTTTGAATACAGTTTGGTGATTTGTGCCATGAGGCACTCAGCTGGGTCTTGGTAGACCATGGCCTTCTGGCTTGGCTTTCACCAGAGAAATAGCAGGCAAGGTCAGACCTTCTGCTGTTTTGAAGATTCTGGAAGATTTCTGGAGGCTATTGGAGAAGTTGTTGTATTTCAATACAGAGCACTAGCTAGGGGAATTTCTAAATTGCTACATGCATGCATGTACGCAACTGAAGTACATAGCTCTGGTGTTGAACAAGGCAGGAGCAAAGAATGTTTCTTTATACTCATTGGTAGCAGTACCATAAAATCAAAAGTCCTGTCTGAAGGCAAACCAACCACATCCTCAGAGCAGAAACCAACCAGACTTAAATAAAAAAAATGTCTGGGCTTCACTGGACAGGAAGGCTGTGTTCACTGTAACACTTGAGGCTTGGTTTCCAGGATTATTAGAGGTCTTCAAATGCAGAGGTCAGTAGCAAACCTCCTGCACACTAGGAAGTGACCATTTCTTACATGCTGCACCTGCCTCAGTTTGCAACATGGTTTTCCTACCTTTACTACTGAACTCTGATGCTTCTAGGTTGTTATGCAAAGTGCCAAAAGATCAGACTCTGGTTAACTTAAGCAAAAATTAAATTTTGTCTACCATCATGGGGTAATTATAAACTCAGCATGACACGCAGAGAAATGTAACTTCACAAGCAAAGAAAACAGAGGGAAAAACACGCTGTGAAGGGGAAAAGCTGTTTACATTAAATGAATGAAGATTAGAAGTCAAAACTCATAAAGTTATTGGCAAAATAGATTGGTTTTACACATATCTCTTTCCCCACCTTTCCATCCCCATGACAATCTTGTGTTTAACGTCTTAAAATTCAAGAGATCTGTAAGGTCTAAGGAGGGAGTACAGCATCAGTTCAATGCATTCAGTGACAACTGTCTTGTGATAAAACAGCAGAGCTTGTTAATCAAAGATGGTTTAGGCACTAAAAACACATTTGTTCCCACACTGCAGTGACATAAAGAGAATTGCCACACTATACAGACACTTGTTTAGCATCTGAACTACTGTTGTTTGAAGTGGAGAGGTAAGGCTATTTTTAGGTCATTAAATAATGTAACTGAGATATAATGAACTGTTTTGTGTGATGCAATATATACAGAAATCCATACAGAACAAGGAGTAGTATTGAGCAAAATGCACATTCAGCAATGTGGTGATGTAACTCCTACTTCATCTTTGTAAGTATTTACAGACTTTACAATATTTGGAACTGAGCAGCCTATATAATAGCAGTATATTAATTTCTGAAGCCAAGTCCACTCGATTTGACTAGTGCTTGTTTTACAACTCAAGAGGAATTAACATATGCCCCTGTGTAATTCTTGTTTTCTGTACTTTAGTGATAATGCATTGTAACAGCTATCTGAGGAAAAATTAATTGAAGGCAAATGCAAAAGTACTGAACTGCTAATAGATTAATTGACTGCAAGCAATCTGAAAGTAATAAAAAGCCCCAAATTCATAAATTATTAAATAGTATTTTTTTTAAGTAATTCTGTATGTCAGAATGTGATGGTCTGAGACACTGAATGACATGAGTGTTTAAAAAACCATAGGAAAATTTTTCAGCTGTGGCATTAAAATTGACATTACATGGGGAGAGGCTAAAAGTTCCTGGCACAGATACTAATATTTGAACATATAGGTTCAACTCCAGGAGAAATTGTAAGAGAAAATTATTTTCCTTCCATCCACTTGATTAGATTTACACAGGACTGAATATAACACAAAATCTCTTCACAGAAAAGACTCATGTAATCTGCCTGTCTGAGGATTTGTACATGCCTAGTGCCTTAGCTGTGAGGAAAAAAACAAGGAACTGAAACTATCTGCTTTTTCTTTTTTTTTTTTTTTTTGGACATTGTCATCCCATGGGAGTAGGACCTGACTTTTTTGTAATTTCAGTGACCTCCAATGCAGTGACTCTTTCTGTATGTAGGTCTCGTCTGCATTTCAATGACATTTGACATAAATTTTACATTAGGATGGCACTAGTTCTTTTAAAATAATAATAGAAAAAAAGTGTCTATGAAGGTACTTCAACAGCAATGGTGAGAGCCAAAAAACCCCCTGAACTAAAAAGCCCCCAGCATTGTTGTTTGCTAAATATAAGCTTTATGAATATGAACGACTTCTAAAACTGGCAAAAAGGAGTGCAACATTCACAACTCCTACTGCTCCAACTACTCACCAAGCCAGTGGTTAGTTAAGTCCAGGAATGTTATCCCAATTTGTACTTTCAGACAGAGTCATATTTCTACTAACCCTGGAGAAGAAAACAGTCACTTGACTTTAAATAAGAAATTAAATACCCACACATACACAAGAAAGGCAGCCTCCTTAAATTGCCCAGCACAGGATCTCAGGCTAATGACAGAATCATAAGATCAACTTTGGTACTCCCAGGCTTCAGTACTTCCAGAAACATGCTGTTGCCATCTGCAAATACATTGGAAGCAGACTACCTGGCAGTGCTGTGCCCAGAAATCAAGTGGGATGAAGGCTGGACTGGCCTATTCTTACTGAATAGATGGAAAAGCAAAATTTGGACAGGCACAAGGACACCTTGCTAGAATTTGATTTACTTATGAATGTCACTTGGCTTTATCTTCCTTCTCACTGGAAGGTTTTTTTTGAACCACAGAACGTTATTCATTATGAAGTGATAGTATCTGCAGGAGAAGATAAGGTATTGTCCTAAGGACTAATTGCACAGCTTGACTTTCTAAGTTGTTAGAATAGATGAAAATTCCTCACAAAGGGGAGCACAGGCTTAAAACTGAAGGCATATTTTTCTACCTCATTTTTGAATAATAAAACAAGGTAGACACAATCATGATCTACTTGTAGATAATTTTCTAGTCAAAAAATTAGTTGAACAAATTGTTCCTTCTGGTACATAAAGTTAAAATAAACATGCACACACTAGAGAGAGAATTATTCTTGAGATGTTTATGACAGCAGGATATCTAGTAAGTATTAAAAAAGAAAATAAAAACTACTTATATTATCTCTCCTTTTAAATATGTAGCTACATGAAACATGATCCTTAAGTAAGATGGTACAAGACTGAAGTCAGCCCTGCTTTGAGCAGGGAGTCAGAGTGATCTCCAGTGCTCCTTCCAACCTAAATAGTCCTTGGATTCTGTCAAATGCCCTCAATTAATAGGTGATGTCAAACTACTTCAGACATGAAAGTCTATCTCAGGTCTAACACCAGAGATGAGCTCAGACTTTAGTGAAAAGGGCTGAAATCCTCTCTGAGCACCACAGTTCATCCTCACTCTCCAGCTGCCCCATCCTCAGATTGCCTCATCAGGCCCCAGCTGCCTTGTCCTCTCTTTCTGCCAAGCCCTGTAACAGCACATGGTTTAACTTTCTCCTATTTATCTGCAAGCACCAAGTGGATGTGCAGCCTCTAAACAGTCTGAACCATAATGTAACAGGATCCTGTGTGAAGGCAGTCAGAATGAGGGCACAACAGGGAGCCTGTCCTCCCTCTTCCTCATTTCCCTCCAACTCAAATGCATCCCTGTGAACACAACAGCACACTTCCATCTGCTGAGGGAGCTTCTCTCATCTCCTCTTACCCTCCCTCTGCATCCACATGTGCTTGCATGTGGACTGCACACTCCAGAAGGCAGACACTGCTGGATTTTAATCCCCCTGAATTCTCCGATGGATTAAAGCTCAAATCTCTAACTCTCCTTCTTAGTGCTGTGGTAAGTAACACACGTACCAGCTACATTGATTTACAGCCAAAATAAAAGTGAAAGACAGACAAAATGAGATGTCTGAAAATTGATCTATGCTGCAAGTGGATGGGACATTAAAGCACTCTGGATTATTTTCTCCTCCCTTCATTTTGCCCAGTGCATGATGGAGCAAAAATCACTGTCTGGAGCAATAAAAGCTGCAGGTACATGTGTTACCCTGCACCTACCTGTAACCCTTCAATGGCCAGTTTGAGGATAGATGGTGTAAGCTTGGAGGCTTGCTTGAAGGAGAAGTTGCTCCAGTCTATAATTAGAATGAAGCCATTTATCTGAAGCTCCTGATCTTCAATGAGCACTTCCAAGGAAAGTAGAATAGCCCGAAGGATATCTATGAAGGAGTTCCTAAAGCAAAAGCAGAAAAAAATAAAATCCATGGTTGTAGTTATCTTCAAACCTCAAGACACTCACTTTGCTGTGGGTGGGGCATGAGCAAGGGACAGGGATTTCTTCTGGTAGAATTATGCTGAAAAGAGAGTTGTTTCAGAGGTGTCTTTAAGGAACTCCTGCTCTGAAACTGCTTGATGCAATAAATCCTGCTCACTCATGGATAAAATAAACACTGAATGAGATCTCCTCACTTCTGCTAGCAGTCCTTACAAGAGATTTTAGCTAAGCTACATTAGGAAACTATTTGTCTGTGATGAAATGAAATAAATACAAGATATCAGTTTAAATCCTTGCTCGTTTGGATATACTTTACCAGTTTGTTGTTCGTTTCCCTTCTTTTCAGAAAAGGAAATAAATCAATATCATACCAATACAAAAGATACCATTACAACCAGGTTTGGTGCCTTCCTGCTTGAGTGTAGGGAATGATCCAAGGCTTTACACAATGAAGTTTGACAGTTGCCTTATTTTTGCAAACCAAATTCAACATGAAAAATGGCTGCATCCTCTCAAAATGAGAACTCTTTATTAATTATCAGCCACAATAGGCTGGCCACAAGGCTTCCCTCAGCTCTGGGAGAATAATTAAAAACTTTGGAGGACCTGAAGCATATGACAAGTAACAGAGAAGAAAATGTTGAAATGTTTTCTTTAATGTGAAAGTCTGCACTGGGAAGCCTGGGCTGCTCACTACTTCCACCTCATGCATTTCACAAAAGCAAGAGTTGGACACTTTAATGACTTTGTCCATATTTGTACCTGAGTAAGCTGAATCAGGTGCTCTCCTCATCTGTCCTTCCTCTTAAAAGGATTCACAAACAATAGATTCTATTGGAGAGCAACAAGCAAGGAAAGCTTCAGAAAGTGCAGCTTAACCTTTCGCAAAATGAAATTGCAACATACTGCTAGTGCAATCTGCTTTACCTCAGCATAATTCTCAAGTTTCCATGAGTCCTGAGGTCTTTTAACAGGGAAGGTTCATACCATGCTCTCCCATGGAGATTTTAATGTAGTTCTTTTCTGCTGTTTTCAGTAATTTAAAACAAGTCCTCCCAATCCTTTAAGAGTGTTGTTTCAAATTCTGCCCGAGAGAAAAAATGTATGTGTAGTCAAAACAAATTTCTCCACCATCAAGACCTCTACCCCTGAATGGCATCAACACATGATAAATTTCTATTAAAAGTAAATGCTGAAGTGTTCTCTTATTCTTTCTCTTTTCTCTCAGCAGGATTTGAGTGGAAACGTACGATCCTTCTCTAAAGACCTGAAACCTTGAAAAAGCTGCTTCTGCACTCTGCCTTTCTGCAAAAGTCAGAAGCTTCTCTGAAGTATTATTGCAAGGGCAATAAATAGAGCTTAAAGAGATCTAATATTGTTCTTACTGCATACCAAGTCACCACTCCCTCAGTTAGAGTTACAGGACAACCTTGACCTTTTCAAATCCTATGGGGGAAGCTGTGCTAAACAGCCAAACTGAAGGAGTATTTCCTCAGCAACATCAGGTGAAGGCATACTGATTGGATTGGCAATTGGCATATACTTTCAGTCTAAATTTTTTTGAAAAACTGTGATGTACTACCTACTGCTTAGCTGAAATGGGTGATGACTTTCAAGCAGCAGCATCAGATGACCACATTTTAATGGTGGAAAAAACAAATATACCCCTAGAGCAGATATTCTTAATATACCCTACGCTACCCAGCATCCTCCTTCAAGGTGGTCAGCTTTCCACAAGAACTGCCCCATGGAAGCTCCCAGAGGTTGTGTGATGGCTCCAAAAGTGTCCTCACATATACACAGTACATGACAGCCTTCTTTGCATCCTTGTTGGCATCCATTCAGAATGATAGCATAATTTGTGGATGGACTTTCTGGCTACATTGGGGAAGATGGAATAATCATGACCTCAACCCCACAATTGAAAACTGTAGAATGAATTGAATGGTTTTTATTACCACAGGTATAAAAATATGGCCACATTGTGACAAAAAAGGTTTCATCCTTCATTTGTGGGAAGAAATCTTCTTAAGAGTACATTCAAACTTATATTTGTGATCCTGCTACCTCTGATGATTTTAAAGTCTGTGCAATGATTTCAGTAGGGCTGTCTGGAAATGGGGCACACAAAGCATCTTCTGTAATCCACTCAAATTCTAAATGATAATGGAAATATTTGAGTGCAGAATTTTCTTGTTAGATTCTGTGCTGAGGAATTTTTTGTTTGGGTGTCTACATAAATTTCCAGTTTATCCAGCAATTACTCACCTATATTTTCCTAGACTTTCAGTAGAAATTATTTACCTTGGAGATATGGCGCTAATTTTCTTAGTTTGCAACTAATCTGGCTGTCCCTGCCTACATCCCTCCCCTCTTTATGTATATACAATTTTAAGGCATGGTATAGGAAATAACTAAGAGTGAACACAAAGGCATTTTTCTGGTGAGTACAGGGAGATATGAAAACAGCACACAAGTCCTCCAGGTGGGTTGTTTGCAGACACTCTGTTCTGTGAATGCAGAGCCTGGGTAGAAATCAGAGTGCCACTTGAGCCTGAAGCCCTCTGCTCCCTAGTCTTGGGGCTTTGAGACAAATCATTCAGATGTGTGACTGATTTGCATCCAAATAATTTTCTATGCATGAACACAGAACCACTTTTTATTAGTTCATGTCTTTTGTTCCTTTGCTTAATGTTCCCTTCCCCTCTTCCAACCCCCCTCCTCACTGGTTTAACCCTCTCACACAGAAAAAAAAGCAAAATAAATTACTATTACACAAAGGGAAATGTGTAAGGTCCTGTAAGGATTCAGCATGGAGCCTACTCAAGTGAGCCACTAATGACTTACAAAAGATTTGCACAAGCGCCAGAAAGACAAAAAGGAGGGGGAGAGAATGCCTATCTGCCTTGGCTGAATGGAAAAGTACCACAAAAGAGGCTCTTCAAATACCCCTTGGAAAATGGGAAGTTAGCCCAACATAAGCTAGTGGTAAGGAACAATAATGTAACACAAAAATTGAAGATAATTTAGCTGAGGGATTTGGTGGAGAGATTAGCCAAAGGCATAACATGAAAATAAATAAGAAGAAATTACTTAATTATAAGAGGTGTAAGCAGGCTGTGAGAGCACCAGAAGGCTCAGTGGAGTACTAGGGTGCAATGGGAACAATTAAAGAGGATAAAGACATTGCAAGGAAATTAAATGATCTATTTGCATGTATCAGCCACCAGTCATTTTTAAGAGATCTATGGATAACAAAGCTGAAGGACTGTTGGAAAACAAGGGGTCAACTAAGACATACGGAAATAAAACGATACATTTTGGAAAAGATAGCATCAGTAAAGGCTTTTGGCATTACTCTTTCTGAATAGCTAAAAGCCCAGGCTCTGTTTTAGGCGTGCTGGGGAAATTAATTGGATTATTCAGATAGTTAAAAGTGTGAAGGTACAGAAGTACTGGCAGCTGAAGCCATTAAGATTGTCTGGTAGTAAGCAAAAACAAACTGTCACTACAAATCCTGACTGTCCCACCAGACAGCAGGATAAAAAAGTTTGGACCAGTGCCGTTATCTTGGCAGTTGCAGACAATTCAGCTTAAAATCCCTAAGTCAGTATGCAGTAAGAGCCTCTCTCCTCTAATACTAAAAAGGTGTCCAAAGGTCTATAACATTTAGCAAGCTGCAAATATAGCATAGATACAAATCAAGTAAGAGACCACATCTCATTTTGCTCCCTCCATACACAAAAACCCATCAACAGAGAACAAAAATGCAAAATTGGCTTCTAAGTGGGGAGAGCTGGCACTGCCCTGCAAGGAGGATTCCCACTGGGAGTCAAACACAGAAGAGGAAGCAGAAAGAAGGACCAGAAACACATCTTCAGGATGCCCCAAATTATTTGAGCTAATCCAAGTTCAAGAAGCTGGCTGCATATCGAATCCTGTGTTTAGTTTTTGGGCCCTGTATTGGTTTTGCACAGCCTGGTTTTTGGTAGTGGGGAGGCCACAAGGGTGGCTTCTGTGAGAAGCTGCTGGAAGCTTCCACCATGTCCAGCAGAGCCAATCCCTGATGGCTCTGAAGATGGACATGCTTCTGGCCAAGCATGTCCATTCTGGCCAATTAGAGATGTTAATAATGCCTCTGTGATAACATATTTAAGAATAAAATCAAAACAAAAGTACTGGTGCAGTTTTAATTCCAGACAGAGAGAAGGAGGAGGTGAGAACATGTGGGGAAAGCTACATGAAGACGCCAAGGTCAGTGGAGAAGGAGGGGGAGGAGGTGCTCCTGGTGCAGGAGCCAAGACTTGTCTGCAGGCTGTGGTGATGACCATGGTGGAGCAGCTGCTCCCCTGCAGCTCATGGGGTCCCTGGGGAGTGCAGAGATCCACTCAGCCCATGGGGAGGTGCCCATGCAGGAGTGGGTGGATGCCTGGAGGAGGCTGTGTTCCAGTGGGAGACCCATGGACAGAGGGGGCTCCTGCTTCCAAGCTGAAGCAGCCTGGCCTTGGAGGACTGCACCCTGTGGACAAGCGACCCACGCCGCAGCAGTTTTGGGAGGATTGTCTACCCACGGGAGGAAGTCACATTGCAGCAGCTTTTGGAGGACTGCTTGTGAGACTGGAACCACACTGGAGAAGTTTATGGAGAACTGTCTCCCATGGGAAGAGACCTGATGGTGCAGCAAGGGAAGGACTCCTCTCCCTGAGCAGTGGAAGAAAACCTCAGGTGATGAACCGACCAAAACTCCCATGCCTTGTCTCCCTGCGCCGTTGGTGGGAAGGAGGGAGGGGTTGGGAGGGAAAGATGTTTTTAGGGCTTCTTTTACTCTCATTATCCTCCTCTGCTTTGTTAGTAATAAACTCACTTTGTATCTCTAAGTCTGTTTTGCCCTTGGAGTGTTTTCTCCCAGCCCTTATCTCAACTCATGACCTCTTCATTATATTTTTTCTCCTCTGCCCAGCTGTAACAGGAAAGGGTGAGTGAATGGCTTTTGTAGCTGCCTGGTGTTTGGCCAGTGTCAAACCACGACAGCCCCTCACTACAAGAAGGACACTGAGGTGTGGAGCACATTTACAGAAGGGTAAAGGAGCTGGTGAACAGTCTGGACCACAAATCTTGTGGGGAGTTGTCAGAGACTGAAATAGTTCATGCCTCAAACATTGATATAAAGTTTTGCTCATTATAAAGAAGCTACAATCAAAGAAGCCTCCCTGAAGACACCTGACTGGGACTTTGGACTGAAAGTCAAACTGCTGAGATTAGATAAAGGGAAACCCTATTGTTCAATCATCTCAGGCTAAGGGAAATATACACAAAGGCCAAAAGCCACCAGCTGTGCTGAGGATCATCCCTGGCTGAGTTTGGGGTGGGGGCAGAGCACAGCTCACAGAAGCCAGATTTACACAGACTGGCCAGCTGTGGAACCCCCAACCCCACAGGCCACATCCACAGGACCTTCACGTGAGAGGCAGCTGAGGGGGAGTCACAATCCATCACAGACCCCCCAGAGTGCTAGGCCTGGCACCACAGCAGTGCAGGTGATGCAGGCAGAGTCTGCTGCTAGAGACTGCCCCTCCCCTGGAGGGACATGCCTGAACATTGCCCCTGGCCTGAGTGTATATTAACCCATGGGATTCTGTGCTTTTGGGGGGATCACCACCACCGAGAAGACCGGCTGGAGAGGATCAATGTGACATCATTGGGATCCATGGATGGTGATATTTTCTTTCTCCCTCTTTCTGTCCCCCCCACCTCTTTTCCTACTTCTCTTTTTCTCTCTTTTCCTCTCTCTCTCTCATATTTTCTGTCAAATAAAACCCATACTATTGGCTGGCATATGGTCTCATTTGCACCTTAATTCAGGCAGAAGTATTTCCAAAGAGCCTTAATATTTGGATCATCACAGGAGTGGCTCAGAGAGCTGAAGGTGTTTAGCCCAGAAAAAAGAAGGCTCAGGGGAGATCTTATCGTTCTCTACAACTACCTGAAAGAAGGTGTCAAGGTGAGGGTCAGTTTCTTCTCTCATGTAACAAGTGACAGGACAAGAGGAAATGGCCTTAATTTGTTCCAGGAGAGGTTTAGATTGGATATTAGGAAAAACTTTTCCACTGAAAGGGTTCCCAAGCATCGGAAAAGGCTTCATAGAGAAGCTGCTTGGGCCACTATCCCTGGAGATGTGTAGAGATATGTAGATGTGGCACTCAGGGGCACAGTTTAGTGGTGGACTTGTCAGAGCTGTGTTAATAGTTGAAATCGATGATCTTAAAGGACTTTTCCAGCCTAAATGATTCTGTGATTCTATGAAAAGCTTAGAAAGGGAGACATGAACAACACAGCAGATCCATGCAGGTGGAGGAAGGAAAACCCATAAATATATGAATAAAATAAAGCCTCTGGAATCTGGTGAACACTGGGTTTTGAAAAGGTGTTCATAAATCATGCAAAGTCATTTACTTCATCAGATTAAATTTTCTTTTCTGCTCATGAAGTATTGGTAAGAAAGCCCCAATTTCCATTAATGTGTTCTTGGAAAACATCTATGTTTTCTTAATGTGTGAATTTATTTTAGAAAATTAAACCTCACCCCTACTGAAAAAGGTACCAGAAATTATTAACAGAGAGCCCTTGAGGATTCATGTCTTGATTCAACCTCATGATCATGAGTAACTACCCTGCCTCTCTGGCATCAGAGGAAAATGCCAATCACTTTAACTGTTTCAAGACCTGATCTTCACAGCTTATCACCTTTCAGTGAGGAAAGAACCTCATATGAACCATGCACAATGCAGGCCAGCCCTTGGCTAAAGGATAACCAGGAACAATAAGTGCAAAATGAAGAATCATAAATGGACATGGTGACTCACTTGACTAATCCTGCACTAGAGAAGATGAACAGTCAAACAGAGGAGCTCACAGCTGACTCATGCACTGAAAAGGGCTTGTTTGTCTCCTCTGCCTCAGGTCTAAACAGCACATGTATGTGCAGAAATTGGCAAGGCTTGCCAGCTATTCACAGAGGAAATGGGTTCCATTAGCAGCAAATGCTTGCAAAGAGTATTTTGACCTGCTGTACGTAACTTTCTTCATAGAACAATTCAAAGCCATATAAACATATTAGCTGCAAGAAATATGAATAATTCACTGGCATGCAAACTGGAAAAATTATTACACAACAATATGAGTGTTTTTTTCTTATTTTGTAGGGTACCAAACTCTTCTTCATCATGCCTAAGCTAAATTACATATATTTTTTTTCTGTCAGAGCAGAATACATGCACAGGAAACTCCTACTGAATAAAAAACAGGTTGCATTAAGTTAATGTCAGAGCTCTAAATTAATTCTTCTGTCACATCCAGTGTAACTATCTTTGGTTGTTCCAGTATGTCAGCTTCAAACAGGCATCTCCCCTGTTTTGTAATGAAAAGATAGCAAGTTTTTCCCCACAGCATCTGTGTCATTCTATAAATAAGATTCACAAGTAACTTTACATCCAGGACAACAGACTAGATAGATAAGTGTACTGATTTTTCCTTCAGTAAAACTAAAACTAACATTGTTGTTAGTCCAGCAATGTGTTGGATACAAAGAACATCATAGACTAAGCTGAGACCTGAACTGTATTTAACATTTCCAATGTTAGAAATGCATGGCTTAGTTTATAACTGAATGAAGGCCATTCACACACAGCTATCTGGCTGGCTTTGAATTCCTGCTTAGAATGAGCTGGAAGCCTCTACTGCAGCCAGTGAAGGGGAAATGCACATGCCTGAGAAAAATATTGCATCCATTTTTGCTTTTATCATGCAAAAATTGCCTCTCAGTGACTTCCTTAAAGATATAAAAATTTTCTTGTTATGTTTCTGCTAGAGGTTCTTGTACATAAAAGTATTATGAGGTTTTTTGCTGTCACTTTCCACTTCAGTTGGACTCCATAGCAACCAATAGCCCACGAATTACACACTCTGCATTCAAGTCTGTTACGAATCTCCTCCTACATGCACTCATTCATATTGTGGGCACTCTTACCAAATGAATACTTTGTCCCTGACGTTAACGTGACTGAGCAAGGACCTTTTCTTACATGTAATTTGGCTGACAAACAGGGACTTTCACAGCCCCTGTGCTTGGGGAGGGAGAGTTGTGGTGATGGGGCTCTTCACACACATGATAGGACCAGCTTCCACCAGAGGGAAGGTGGCATCTGTTCTTCCTTTTGCCTCAGCCCACAGAAGTGTCACACCATCTAGCAGGGGATCAGCCCAAGATAAAGCACAAAATTTTTGAACTCCCAAGAGTTCAAAAATATCCCTCCCAGAGCTCTCCAGAAACTTGATCCAAAATGGAGCAGGCAACTGATTGCAATCCATCACAGCACAAGCTCTTTGACTGCTCCTAAGGAGTCCTTGTGGGTGCTGCAGGGCTTGGCTGAGCTCCCACGAGCAGTGTACAGCTCTGCTCAGCAGCCTCCTGCCAACAGGAAAGGCCAGAATTCAATCTTGGGTGCAATAGCAGTCTGGCTGTGTTTATCCTTTTAGGAATTCAGTATTTCTGAGATACACATTGGTGATTTTCTCATCTTTACTCATTGCAATGTCATGCTTGCACACTGTGCAAATTTCTCTGTTGAGAAGGAATAAGTGACACTCACAGGCAGTGTGCTATGATATTGTGGAAATTATTAAACTCCCTATACCACAACACCTAAGTGCAATCAATAAATCAATTTGACAGAGCAACTGCTGTCATTTGCCTGGCTATTCCCAAAAGCAATGTATGCTGCAAGGAGCATGGGGATGACAGGCAAAGGGTTCATTCCAGCATGAGCAGAGCCAGGGAATCTGTGGCAGTTTCAGGTTAGTGGCCTCCACTGTTAGGGATTTTGGAGATGATGTGTGGGAGCACAGAGATCATGATACTTGTTAGAAGGTAGTTTTTAATCTCCTCCATTGGATCTCACCGATGTTGTGGTGATTTCCTCAAAGCACAGCTGTAATAATAATGAACAAAAGGAATAGCTGGCACATGAATGGCTATGATTAGAATCGTTAGGATTGATGACCTCTGTTGTTTATTTTACTCTGTGTGATTGCATAGCCTTTTCTTATTCCCTCTTGGCACTGCAACCCATCCTAGCATCACACTAAGCTATTTGCTCAATTTCTTGCACCATTGCATTTCACAAGTTAATTTTTCATTAGAGAAAGGAAAAGGATTTTCTTTTGAACATTATGAAGCTACTGTTTAATCACTGAAAGCAATTATGCAGCTCCTTTGCTTTGTTATTGGAAGGTACAAACGGCACCACTGGTTCAGTTTCCCTGGTATTGTTTTCTCTGTGTGATTCCACTATGTCTCCTCTAGTTTTAAGTCCACTGCTTCTTCAACATCTTCCCATCTGAAATAGCCCTGAACTTTTTGTTCTCTCCTGATGCAATCACCTCACTTCTTCATAACACTAATGAATTCCTTTCACTGCCTTTATTTTGTCAGATAGTTTTCGGGTTTTTTTTTACATCCCCTTCTTTTTGAAATAATGCAGTGTAAAGTGAATTTCATATTCAAGGCGAGTTTGGAATATCAACATACATAGAAGAATCCATTATCTTTTCCTATTTATTCTGCATCTCATTCTTAATGCAGCCTAACACTTAATTAACTTTTCTGACCACCACTACACAATAAGTACACTTCTTAATTGTGCTGTCCATAATGACACAAGACTTTTCTTAAAAGGTTAAAAGCAATTGAAAATCCAGATGGAAGTGCACAGAGTTAAGAAAGGATGAAGGATCTGCAAATCACATGGGGCCATGTATTAAAATCCAGCATTTTCTTGGGCTACTTTGCACAATAATGTTGCTTTTCTAGGTCATTCTAGAGTTTTCCACAATTTTTGCTACTCCTCACTAAGCTACACAATTTTCCATTTACCTTTTGTCACACCAGCATTTACCTAACCCGTGCCTGCCAAAAGAATATTACTGATGGACATTATGAACATAATTTTGCCACTTACAAATCCTATGTTCTGCCTAAAGTATCAGGACCACTTTTATGTGCAAACCGAAAATTCAGCTGTATTTCTTAAAAAATTTTAATAAAAAGTTCACAGGAAGATCTTTTATTAGCTAAAAAAATGGCATATTTACATATTTTTCCTCAAAGAATTCCAAGAAAATTATCTAATTCTCCCTTTACTTGCAAACAGTCATTCTTGCAGCAGACTTCAAAAATTAATAGGTCCAATAGTAAAGCTAAATCAAATAACTGCTCTCCAATGCATGTATTTTGAGAGTGCTGGATTCAGAATGATAAAAGTAATATTATAATTTGTGGACATTCAAGCAGCAGCTGGTTAGTCAGTCCAGAAAGCCTTGAAAAAGGTATCTCTTCAGGCATATTGTGTAAGATGTCACCAAGACCTAAGAAGAAGTGACGAAAAGTAGAAATGCATGTATATCTTATTAAACACCTAAACTGTCTGTCAAATCAGGCAAACAGCATATACTTGGTTTATGCTTGTACTTAAATCTGGGTAGTGAAAGTAGCAGATATTAGAAATATGTACAAAACTGATGTCAACCACAAAAACAGTTTATAATTTGTTTTAGTTGGAGCCCTTCAAGGCACGTAATAGACAGATGTGAAAATATTCTAATCATTTCTTATAAACAAATGAAAAAATGTGTCAAGTATTATATATCATAGAGGTTTCCCACTGGAGCAATAGCTCCAACTTTGATATAGCTGACAAGATGGAGGAACTTGATATTATTGATGTAGAAATAATCACTGGGGAACTCAAAACAGATGCAATGAAGATTCATAAGACAGCAGTCTAGAAAAAATTAACTGCATGTCTCTTCAGAAACAATGTTGAAAACTTGTTAAATGATTCAAGTGAACAGGAGAGAAGGACCAGAAAAAAAGAGGGAACTGTGTAGATTTATGAAATAAAGAGTGATAAAAGTGTATAGAATAATGGTGCTGCCAGCCACTAAGAATCTACTTTGCACAGCTATGCTGAAAAAGATATTCAGTGCCATGAAGCTCAAGAAAAATGAGCATTTTCACCCTTGCCACTTTTGAGTGGATCATATTTCATATAACTTCATTGAAGAAAGTGAAGGAATGAATAGCAAAACACATTCCCCCTAAAAAAGCATATTTATTTTTCTCCCCAGAAAGAGTAAACAATCAATTTCTGTATAAGAGTGCAGATTTTACAGAATCTTTAGCAAGATAAAAATAGGTTGTGATCCAACCAACAATGAAGAGTCTGGGGAAATGTCACCAGTGAAATCAGAAAAAGGTATGTCTTTTTATTCACATTCTCTGTGTTTGCCTCAGAGTTTGTTGGGTATCCAACCTCTGATGTGGACAACAGATGACAGAAGTTGCTTTGGTAGATCTGGATTCCACAGACACATGATTCCCCAGTATGTCAACCAACAAAAGAGTGATAACCAAATGAATTTTATAAGTAGCGTGTGGAAAAAGAAAATTATGGAAAGACACCATCAATCTCAACCATACAACATTGCAGTAGAAATGTTAGGAATTTAATTCTATAGGCAGCATGGATGACAACTACTGTAACAGCTCTGGCAGCAATTGCTCCTTTTGAAGGGGAATTACTGAGTACAGAAACCAACTATCATCAGTATTGTTCTATGTGGTGTTACAAGCCTTTTACTGAGTGTGTTTTTGTGTGGATGGCTGCAATAGAGCAAACCTAAAGTCTAATGGGAGATAAAAATCCTTTTCTGTGGATATTACTACCACTTAGGCAGAATCGGTTGGGTTTGAGGAAATAAAAAATGTTGAGATCCTGAAATGGCTACAACCACCTGATGCTGTGAAAGTGAGGACATGAGTTTTCCTGAGAGGCGTAAGATTTCTTTTAAAAAAATACTCCTTTGGAATGAGTTGTTTTTGGGGGGTGCTTGTTTGACCTTCAAGTTGCAAATTACAGTTTCCTAAGAGAATTGAAGGACAAAGGGAAAAGATGTGAGCCTAGCATGATCCCCCTGAAATTTTTCCAAAGTGCAACCTGAACAAATTAATGTAACTGGCCCTGCTCATTTAGAAATACAACAGTGTTGAGACTGGCCTTCTCAAGGCAGATGAAGCAATTATGGAACAAAAATATTAATGTTCAGGCCGCAAATTGAAAATTAGAAACTGCTAGGGTTGCAGTTGTTTTCAAAATTCCTCCTGTGCAGCATCAGTGGACAAAATAGGCTAAAATCAATTTTTAAAGTATGATTTTACATAATCACAAAGGGGAAAATTAAGCTTAATATTCTAAGATCAGTATTCATAATTTTTGAGTCCTTCAATTTATGTGAATGCAGAGGCTTAGTTCATTATTTCTCCATTATTAAAAATAGAAGAAAATAAGAAAAAAAAAAAGAAAGATCTGTCAATCTACCTGAAGTAATCAATAAGTGCTTTACTTATATTTCATTATCTGGATTTGAAACCTTAAATTTCTGAAATAAACTTTGCCTTTTAACTAAGCTTTCTAATTCCATGATCTAGCAGCACGAAGGCTTTTTCTTGAAAGGGGTGGGGTGGATTTTTGTGTAACATGCTAACAGCAATAGTTGGTGTAGTAACTGGTTGAGATCCCAAAGGCAGCAGAAAGAGAGCTGTGGAGCCTTGTATTGGATGTTTGTTAATGGAGTAAGGAGGTCCAGCCCGATATCCCCTATTCCCCTGAAGCCAGTACCATTTTTTAGTACATGCCAGCAATTCCCAGCAGGGTACAGATGGGTGTTGCAGGTGCAGTGTAGTCGTTGCCTTGGAATAATAATGTTATATAATTATTTTGGCAGACCATCAAATTTTCTTAGGAATTGCCAGTGAAAAACAATCTAAGTGGTTTATAAACTATTAAAACGAGTCAAGCTGAAAAGGGATTCTGAAATAAAAGTTTCATTAATTTCTTATTAAAGAAGTTATCAGCAAATAACCTCTAAATTTAACTCCTAAATTACTTTGACCTCTACACAACAGAGTATATTTATATATGTGGAGGTTTAGTCTCTTCTTTCTGTCAAAAATGCTGTTTCATACTGTTTCATGGTTTACTGTTTCTGGGTAAGAGTTCCATTTTTAGTTTCTAACCAATTGGAAACTGTGAGATGATAATGTAATTTACACTCTTCTATTTATGTTTGCATTTCTTTTCATTATTAAGCTAACATAATTAATTTAAAATAATTTTTTCACACTTCTAATAAGAATTTTCTCATAGTCAATACAGAGAATAACTGAAGGAATGTGATTAACTGAAGTCATTACTCTGTACTACTAATTCAATTATAAATAATTGCGCATGAAGCAACATATGTAAGAATTAAGTTCAGAAAATAATAGAAAAAAATTGGTGTTTTTGAAGTCAATGCACAGTGATGTGCTGCCAGACTCTGTGTTGGTATTTGCAGGAGGCAGCTCTGGAACCACATAGCTGGAACAACCAGGACCTTTACTCCAAACATAAGCACTGAAATAAAGATACAGACAGCAGGGAGGTCCTATTTTGTCAAAAGTCAGCCAAATATAGGCAGAAAAAGGATCAGCACACATTGCCACAGCAAGTATAGTTGCACGGCCTTGAGAAAAATGCCAGAAGAAAAACTTGAGAATTAGAGGCAAATGTGTAAATCTTGAACAAATAAATCAGTCCTTGGTTTTACTTCCTCTTGCTTCTGGAAAGCATTTGCATGTAATCATTGGTACAAGCTTGTTTACAAAGATTTTTGCATCTTTTCCTTTCCATAAAAAAAAAAAAAAAACTAAACAGAAACAAACCATAAAATCTTTAATTCTTTTTTTTTACCTTTTAACTTTTAATTTGTTTTTAAGTAGTGAAACCTACTTTTCAGGAGATGTCTTCAGAGATGTTTGCACCCTAACAGGGAAGAACTGGCCTTCAGAAGAATTAATATATAAAAGTTATAATTGGGTATCATGGGATGATTTGTTAAAATTGCCAGCTTTCTTAATGCTACACTAGTTTTCCTTTTTTTGTATGTTATTATCTCAGAGTTTAGACTATACTGAAAGGGGAAGATTAGGCAGATTTATATTTACAATATAAAATTATCCATTTTATAGATATCTGCACAGCCTTAGGACATATTCATTACAACAGCAGAATTAATTTTCTTAAAAGTAGCTGTAGTACATACTTTCTCTTTATTCTAGATAATATTTTGACTTCATCAAAACATTACTACAAAGGCCTTATGCATTATCAAAGAAGAACTACAAGTGATCAGGTATTTGCAAAATGAATCCCAATATGTTGCAGTTAGATGCACTTCACAAAAACACATTTCAAGCTGTCTGTGATTTTTCACCATGATCTGGCAGAGCACTTGACTGCTCCATTCCCTTGCATGAGGCTGACATAGCTTTGGTTAATATTTTGGAACAGTGTTTAACAGCCAAGTAAATGCACTGCTTTAGTTTCTGCAGGAGAAATGTATTGAGTCATAAGGTACTTTAGCAAATGTCTGATGCAAAGTGTATCAGTAATGTCATTGTTTATGGGGAGCCAACAGAATGCCACAGTTACTGGTATCTTAGTCATTGCAAAATGTTTTCTAATATTTGGAAATCTAATTCTGTTTAAGATTTGGGATAATTTTGCTCCTATTCCATATATCTGTTGTTTACTACCACATTTTGTGAAGGCAAACTATTATACATAGGAAGAGTCACATCCCACCCCTTATTATCCTCAACTTGCATTACACTTTTATATTTTCCAGACTTGTGCTATTCTTTGTGGACTTGGCTCAGACTTGTCTGTTGTGCTAGTACTTAGGTTACAGGCCAGTTGAGGTGGGTAAAGGTGAGTAACTGCTGCAGTCCTGCTAACAGTGTTTCTGTAATACAGCTCAGACTCTTTGCTTCCTCAGCAGTATCACCTTACTGCCTATCACTCCATTTGTATTCCATCCATTACCCCAAAATCCTTTTGTGCCCAGTCAGTATTAGTTAACCATGAATACCTTATTTAACAAACCAAGAGGTGAGAAAATCCCAATAGAGACAAACCAGTCAGCCAGGAATGGCAGGTATGTCTGCTGTCTCTCAAGTCTGCTTGGCTTTTAACATGGAGCCTACATCCACTGAGCCTCTTTTTGAAGTAAATCCCACAATGAGCCTGAAGTTCTTTTAAATGATTCATATGTCATGTTCTCTGAAAGAAAGTGAATGTGCATGTACCTGAGTACACATTTTAGTAGGGAATAACAATAAGATACTGGAAAAAGAAAAGGCACTCATTGGCAGCACAGCACACACAAATTGCCATTTTCCCCATATTAGCAAAACTCTTCTATTCAAACAGAATTGAAGTCTTTATCAGAGTAAAAGTGAATTTAAATTGCAGTAGCCAGCTAGAAGTGGCTTACATGTAAATGAGAACCTAGGAAATGGAAAGATTTCCCACCATCTCTCCCTAGGTCGGAGTTTATTCCTCCCCTTTTTTAAACCTAGTTTTCAAATGAATCTTGTCGTGCATTTGGAAGCAGGATTTTTCATCATTCTCTTTCTCTTTCAATATAAATCACATTTCTTCTTTTGTACCTATACAGCAGACAGGTAGGATTAACCCTGGGAAAGCAAGGCAATGCACACTTATGGAGAAGCCTTGCAAAGTGGGAACAGCTTAGGGGATCACAGCTCCAAGATAATAGGAGAGGATGAAGATGCCTTAGATAGGGCTATCACACTCAGGTGTAGATTTTCCTGGTTAGAAATACCTACACAAAAGCAATCCTGTGTGCTAACACATAGCCTAGCACCCTGAAGGGGTGTAGGCAGCACATATACTCTGTAGATTGATCTGTGCATATATAATATCTGTGACTGGCATCTCTTGGATTTGCTGTGAAAGGCAGCCAGGAGGAAGGAAACAGCGAAATGTTTAGCCCTGGCAAGGGGAGCAAATGTTCCCGGTCACACCATAGCAGTAGCCTTGTGTTGTTTCTCTTTTTTTCACCTATATTACTTCATTCACAGCTGAATTTATGGAATTCAGTTCCTCTACTGACATGGTGTAAAACCAGAGGAACTGAGATTGCAGCTTTGTGGAAAGGAGCACAGGACAATCTGTAGGAAAGAGCAAGGAAGATGTGGCGAGAGCTTGTAGCTGGAACACAATGAAGAAAAGCATATTGGTTTTAGAGCTTTAAAAAAGTCTTGAGCTTCCTGCTTCATTAATTCAGACCATCAGGCCTTGGTGCAGTATGTGTCTTTTAAAGCACACATGAGAGTGGTTCTATGGGACCAGACCAAAGGCTCCTCTTGCCAGGAACAGATCCCTAATAAGAGATTTGATACACAGCATGTTGGCAAGGTTAAAACAGAAAACATATTAATTTGCCACTGAAAATTAAGAATTTCTTATGTAAGTTCATATGGTAGTCAACAGATTACACTTTCAATCAAATCCTGAATTTTGGGCCCTAAAGATATATTATGGGATATTATATAAATACTCCATATACCCTTTTCAAATAGGTTGTTACTGAACCTCTAGTATCATAACATTACTTGGTGCTGTGATTTATATTGAATATGTGAAAGAAAACTGGCACCACATGCATCAGTGCATGCACAGACACAGGCCAGCCACTGTGTTTCTGCAATGGAAAAGTGGAAAATAGATACCATCTCTCTATAAAGAAAAAGATATTTGCATATTACCTTTCTCCTAAAAATGAATCTTTACTAGCTTGAGTTTGCTCAGCATGGGCAATTTTCGTAAGCAGTTACACAGGAAATAATTTCAGCAGGAGGCTAACTGGCTTGCTTTGCCCTCTGTCCCTGCAACAAATGGACCCTCCAGGAAGTTTCCAGAGCTGAGATTATCATGGTCTGTGAAAAAGAGACAGTTGCGTTTCGCTGCATCTGTGATTGGTGCACTTATTAGAAACAAAAACTGTGAGAGTGCAATCAGAATTCAAGACCAAAATTTCTTCTTTCTGAAGAAGTAATGCCATTTTCTCATCTTTAGGAACTGAATCTCCAGTCATGACATATCAATTATGATGCTCTAACTCTTTTATTGGTTTACCCATGACAAAGGATGCAAAGTACAGAAGAATGGTGTTTGAATTATTGGAATGGCTTTATTCCATCCTTTTCCCTGACCTCCTGCTCTGTCTGCTTAGTTCAATTTCTGCGTGCATGTGGCAGATGGGTGCTTGTAGCACTTATTTGGCCACGTCGTTGAGATCATCTCAGAAATATGTGGTCACGGCATTCTCACCTGTGCAACCACAGGACCAGCCACGTCTCCCTCATCCTCCAGCCTCACCATGGCAAAGAAATACCTTGAAGCAGGGTGACTGTGGTGGCAGGGTAGAATTTACCCCAGTGTGCTGTTCAGCCATTTCATGGAACTGAACAGCCACCCAAAGCATTCACATCCTGACCAAATTCATGCTGTCTGCTGTAACCCCTGTGGGATCACCTAGTCTGCTAACAGCACCAGCTCCTAAGCATCCCTTGGGCTGCTCTGAGGGTGCTGGAATTGGAGGATGCTCAGCACTGGCCAAAGTGAAAACAGCAGATATTTCAATGTAAAATGCAATTGATACAGGGCTCAGAGTTCAGAGGAAAGAGTCTAAAATAAATCATAGCCTGGGGAAATAATATATGAGGGAAGAATTAAAATTAAAATATTTCAAATGTATTTAATGATTCCAGCTGAGCATTTCCACTCTTTTCTGATGTTTCTACTGCATGTAACTTATTAAATAGCTGGCCAGAGAATTAATTTTTTTCCCTTCCCTGTCTCTTTACAGCCTGTTCCTGCTGCAATTCCTGCATTTTCCTTAGCTGCTTTTAGTTAGGTTGGCAAGTTAGAAACTGATCAGAACATTAGATATTTTGAAAACTTGATTTGGGAAGGGCTCTGACAAAAAAGTGTTCTGGTGTCTTCCTACAAAACCTCACCTCAAAAAGCTGCTATTTATAAGAACATTCATTCATGGTTTCCAGCAGTTTCCAAGAGTCAAAAGGGTAAAGAATTATGTGGGATGTCATATTGCTTGGCTTTTTACTATTCTGTCGATGTAGCTCTGTTATGGTGTTCTCTTGCAGATCCCATGTGTGAAGATGACATATACAGCCCACGTAGGAGTATGGGTCAATTTTTAGGACAAGTGCTATCAGAACCAGGTGCAGTTTCTCTTTTCTGACACCCAGACATAAACCCCTTGTGCAAAAGTTGGGTATTTTGAGACAGTCTGGGAAGAAAAGCGGGGCACATGCATGTGTGCTTATGTATTTTCTGTGTATATGTTTGTATATTTTTCTTTGTAACTGTCCTTCTTTTCACTTTATAAAGCATGGGAATTGGATTAGGTTTCTTTCTGCCACAGGAGGATGGTGGCATAGAGTCACTTCCCAGTCCCCCCTGCATTTTCCTGTGTTATGCTGCAGGTGAGCTCCCACAACTGTGTTTCTCACCCACAGGCACTGTCCTTCACAGCCCTTCAGTCAGCCCTCAGTGTGACATCATCCAGTCACTTCTTGCCTCTCAAAATGTGTTTGGTTGCCAATCCCTCTCCATGGACTTTTTTTTCTTTTCAGTCAGGCTTCTCTCATTCTTCAGCATATGCTTCATAACTTTCCCAGCTGTTGTTTTTCTTTCTCTTTTTCAGACATTTTCTCTCTCTCCTTGGATTCCCTACACAGTCCTTACACAGGATTCTCATTTGTGTATGTCATCCTGCTATCATTCACATGGGCTACAATTGCCTTCCCAAATATGCCTTCCATAATAAATGGTACTAACAGAATTAAGTTGCTGCCTGCAAGCAAATTAAAACATTTCAAGACAGAGCTTCTTTTTGTCGTTTTTGTCCAACATTTAATTTGCACATCTGTTACTCCTCAAAATGAGTATTCTGCTTATGCATTGCTGCCTTTCCCTACTGCCCTGAATTCTGCTACCATTTCAGACCAGCTCAGTAATGTAATATGAATAAAAAATTATGCTGTGTGCTTCTAGGCTATTTATTGGTCAATGCAAGGCTTGAACCATGATGACAATCTGCATTACTGTAAGCATCTCCCAACACAGACTCACTACCTACTAACCAAACCCGAAAATCTGATGTGTAAAAATCATTCTGGTGTTATGGCTGACTGTACTTCAGCTGTAATCTCTCATGATAAACAGGTATGAAGCTGAGTTATTGCCACAGTTTGCCTGTGACTATACATCAGTCTCAACAGATGTTTATTCCATCATATTCTATTAAGCATCTGAGATTATGCTTGAAACATACTGGAACAATCAGCACTTGAGATATATTCTTTTATACTAACAGGATCTGGTGATGATAATATCCTTGTAATTATACCACTTTGAGCATTCTCAGCAAGGACATATTTGGTTTTTATCAAGATCCTTTAAAATATTTATAGCTGTTGGTTTTGCCGCTATGTCAGAGTATTTCCTTTCCCTTTAGCCTGAGTACACTTCCCTACAAAATGGTATCTGGCATTTGAGATTCCTTGGTTAATAAAAGACAGTTTATAGCTAGCAGTTGACTTGGGATTGTATGTTGCAAACAAAGCAGCAGGTTTTCTCTGTCTGACTCACAGAATTTTTGGAGCTATGTGACAGCTTCTAAGGCACAGACATGAAGACAAAAATTAATTACTATCTTACTGCAAAAGACAATGGAAAACCTTCTGTCCCCTATCCGAAGCCCCTATTTGCAGAGGATTGTGATTGTAGCCCTTCTGCTGGCTCTCTATACAAAAAAAAAAAAATTTACTCTGTCTGAACAATCTGGAAAGAAATATTTTTGCTTGGAAGATTAATGAACACCTTCTGCTCACCCAAAGCTCCATCTCCTTGGTGTATAAGCAGCATGTATTAGAAGACAGGAGCAGACCCAGGAACAGCTGTGGAAGTTACTGAAGGCTTTCCTCAATCCAGCAGCTGAGAAGGCTCTCTTACCTAACTTCTTTAAAAGCTTCAGTTTCATTGCAGGTGCATCAGAGGAGTGAGGCCTTAGGTTTGGTGAGAATGATGAAATGAAACAGAGTGAGAAAGAATATTTGTAATCCAGCACATGGAGCATTGTTTTTTACATGAAATCCTGGTTCAGGTCTCATTAAAATTATATGGATGCATTTGTTTGTTTTACAAGCTGGATTTTTTTATAATGCAAATTATTTCACAAAAAAATCATTACATAATCAGTTTGACAACCTTATCTGCTTTTATTACTCAAAAAATTGCATTCAAAAATAAGATGCTCTGTAAGCAGTGGTGTAAGTAAAATCTTTGTGTATTTCAGGTGGGTTCACACCTTGAGTTCTACTCAAATTGAAAAATGTCCCTCCCCTGTACTAATGTACAGTAATATAACTCAACAGTTCTCTTCTCCCTCACTATGGAACTTACCTGATCTCTTTCTTTTCTATCCATCTGCTCATTTTCATTTATTCAGTATTGAATAAGTGAAAATGAAGGTATTGAATATGTGACTAGCATTAACTAACAGATCCAAAATACACTATGCAGGACTTAGAGAGAAGCACCTCTCTAGGAGTGAGAGAGATGACATCATCTTTAAGAAACATACTTGAATAAAGGAGTGAAATCAAACCTGTGCAGTATATGCTAAAATAGTGTAACACTGGAACCATGATAGATCTCAGCTAGGGATTTGGCAATATGAATTATCATCACCTGTGGTTTTTCCCTGGTCATCAAAAAGTTTTGGTCAAGACAATAGTCATTATATTTTTTAACTATGTGAAAACAGAATTAAAATTCTTGCCAGTGAGCTTTGCAGATGTCACAAACCCCTTGAAATGATAACTGGTGAGCAGGACACGTTTAGCTCTGCACAAGAGCATGAATCACATGCTAGACTGTGCCCACATTATGGATGAGGATGTATGACACATTTACCAGTGGCATTTGTATTTTAGGAAACTGACTTGAAAGCAAATTTGAGCTGAACATGAGCTCAAAATGGGATCGAGTAGTTAAGAACAGAGTGACAATCTTGTCTCTAACAGGAGGAAACTACTGAACGGAAAAGATAGTGTTACCACTTGATGTTTTATTAGCGAAAATTTTTATTCTGTTCACCCACCTGCACTTTAGCAACAACACTAAAATGATAAGAGCAGTCCAGAAAAGAATGAAGAAGAGTGTTTGAAACCTGGAAAATCTTCACAATTCTGGAAGTTAAAACTATTTAAGCTTTGGCAGCTTAAATATATTGTGATACATTAGTCTAGTGGATTACTTTGCAGAACATTATCTTTGCTGTGCTGGCTGCCCATAGGGTTATTCTTTACCTTGTGGACTACACAAGGTTGTTTTGTCCTCCAGGAAAAGGGTGTTAGCTGGTTTGCATTCACTATGGTTAAATGTGACCACAAGAACCTCTGCTGCAGAGCAGCTAATGCACTAGCTTCTTGTTGCCTGACAGTGACTTACCACACAGTGCTGCCTCCCCAGTGAACTCAAAAATAGGTTAAATATGACATGGTCAGGACGCAAAAGTACAAACATGGGAAGCTGTCATATTTTTGTGGTACATTTAAACTAACACGATCCAGCAGCTGGAAGCTGAAGCTGGAAACATTGAGACTGGAAATTAAAACCTAGTTTGCTAGAGATGTCAGATCTATCAGTTACATTCTTGAGGCTGAAATTACAAATATTTCTAAAAGCTTTCATAGAAAGTCTCTCTTTGATGAAGGGAATACCTTAGAAACATCTTGTATCTGATTTGTCTTTTAAAAAAAGATACTTATAAGCACAGAAAGTTTCAAGGTTTCTTCTGCCTCTCTGATGTAGCACCAACAGCAACCATACTCCCAGCTGCATAAATGGTAAGAATGTCTGGACTGAAAAGCTGATTTTAAAATATCCTTTATAAATTATTATTTCTTTACAAATAGACCCTCAGAATTTGACAATAAAGAAGAAGAAGGCACGACCAGCAGCAAATCAGATTAAAGATAGGAAGGGAATGCCAAAGGGTGAGCTTTTACCTTTGCATGTCAACATCACAGCTGATTCCACTACCATTCACTTGAAATCTGAGCTTTTGAACATCTTGCAGTCACTAAAGACACATCTGCAGAAAGGTTGCCCAAGATACGTTTATGTAAGGTGTGCACAATACCTGTTTGAAGTTTTTTGTGAAATTTATGTTTCTTCTGGTCCATAACCGACTTCCATGCTGCTTAATGAGACATTGCACTCACCATTTCCTGCTCCGCTTTAGAGAGCAAAAAAGGAAGAGGACATCCATTTACTTACAGACCAAATCCTGTCCCAGATCCCTGTTGCACTTGGAGCACTACAAAAGCCCACAGAAAAAAACACTTCCTGTCATCTGAATCCACAGAAGAGATGAGCTTCAGTGGCTGAGCTGAGGGAGAATTTGCACATGGTTTTAAATTTCATTGAGGAGTCTTAGGAAAGTATATCCCATGCTATTTGCCTCAGCTTTTCTTCTTTGAAGGTTAAAATTATATTCCCAGAAATATGCAGGGTTGCTTTGGTGTTTGTACACACACACACACACACATACACACACACACACACACACACACGGATGTATATTTAAGTACTTCCAGAAAATATGAGCCAAAATTTCACAGGGATCATTATTCTGTCAAAATCTCATTGCAGGAGCCTTAGATACCAGCACTCTCAGCTTTCCAAGTGCAGAACCTGATATACAAGGTTAATCACAGAGATTCATTTTGTTGAGGGATCAGAAACCCAAAGCTGGCTCTATATAATACCTAAATCTCTTAATGCAACCAGCAGAGCCACAGTACTCTGTCCTCTAAAGCTGATGCTTTCTATTAATTCCAGATACCTGTGCATTCATCTTCCTTTTCAGGCCAATTGCTAACAGAAGAGTTTTGTGGTTTAAAGAAAGGCAAACTTGCAGTTCAGAAAGACAGGAGATAAACTGCTGGCCTCTTTGTAGTTAACAGGACTTCTATTTCTGCCCTCAGTTCACGATTTCACCAAGCATGTTTGATTATACAAAGTTACACTTCTGTATAGTTTTCTGTACATTTATTCACATGCAAATAAAAATCAGAAACACTTCTGAACTCTGCTTTTCACATGGAGATGAAAGGTTTTCCCAGAAAAAACTAACATGAAAAATTGCAAGCAAACACGTATTGCTCTCTAACAATTTCTATGATATAAATTCAAAGCTCCAATCTATTGACTCCTAAGGATCAGACATTTTGATCAAAAACTTTAGACCATGGCAAGACAAAATCCTACCCAAAAATCATCAGAACTGATGATACTCAAAACCTGAATCTGAATTTTGTTCTTTCGTATGATTTTTATCAAGATTCAACAGGTCACATGGTAACACAACAGCTGATTACACTTGTCCATCTCAAAGGCAGGGAAAATGGAATGGAATGACTTACTAGGAAGAGGACCCTGTGAACATGATATTCCTGGACTAGCCCCTTTTCTCTGTATCACTTCAAATAGGTAGTGAAAGCTGACTAATCACATTAACATTTAAGGATGTTATTTTATAATAATGGCTTGGAGATACCCTTGTTCATAGCACTCTGTAAAGAAATGACCTGAACAGAAAATATGCTTTGTGTGAAGCTCCCATTTATCAAACTAACAACAGAGAGTAACCAGTGTGTAGAAATCACAGTGCAGTTTGTGGAAACATAGCAGTGGCTGCAATTCCCAAGATGGTTCAAACAAACAAAAAATCTGTTAGAAACTCTGAAGACAGAATAAATATTGTCAGTTTCTTCTGCACCAGGAGAGCTACAAGAACTTCCATATGCTTTGAGATGCCTTCTGTCAACCTGTTTGGCTAGCCTATGATACAGCTGAAGTAATTGTATGATAGACAATAACGTATGTATAGCAAAAAAACATTAGCTAAAATTTGGAAATATTTCTTTAAAAAAAAAACAGGTATGAGCTACTTATATAACACACTGATATACCCTTATCTCTCAATGGTCTTATGTCCTAATACTGATAAATGACAGGTGATCAGGTGAGATGGAAGTTTATGTGAAATGGATATTGGTTAAAAAATCTTCTGCTGAAAATGGTCTTGCTGCTTTAGGGATGGTCACAAATATTCCGAGTTGAATGTGAGTGTGTGTAAAAAGATAAGGACACTATCTACATTTACCTACTCTGATCCCAGTTGGCTGCAAAAAGCAGAAGAATCTTCCTGCCACAGTGGTCACGATTTTCCAGTACTCCTGGAAACCCATCTGTCAGAGCCCGTTTGATTCCTGGATCATCAGCCTTGAAGTTTTTGAACATATCCAGATTTAATTGGCGGTATTGGAAGTACTGAGCCAGCAGTCTGAAGGCTTCAGTTTGGTGAAACTTTCTGGCTCGGAGAAATCTCAAGATGAAGGCATCATCTGTACGTAAAAACCCAATGTCAGGCCTCGTGATGATCATGTCCCTGACTTGCTGGATATCCTGATGCAAAATGTCTGGGTTTTCATTCAGTTCCAGGCGGGCTTTCTCTATAGTCTCTGGACTAAGTCCAGCTTGTAAATGGGTCATCTCTGCAAAAAACTCTTTTCCAAATCCTTAACTTCAGATATTTTAGTAGAAATGCTGATCCCATTCAACTGATGGTCTGCTGTGAGCGTGAGCCATTCAGATGTTTTTGCTATCAAGCTGATATTTAACTAATTAAAGCAAAGGGCTTTTCTTAGTCTTGCAGAGTAACAGGCAGTTCACATGTACTATAATCCATCCAAAGGAAAGAGTTGTTTATTCCATCACTTACTAAAAGAAAAAGAAAATATATAAAAGAAAGATTAAATTATTATATAAAGCTTGTAGGAATGCATTTCTGAATTTATTTAGTCATAAAATTTCTTTGTTTGTTTCATATGTAGGAGGATACCACTCACATAATTTCAGAATGGGTGCATTTAAGTAAAGGCACCCACTAACCTCTTGAATGTATGTATTCAAGCTTTCAGAAAAACAATCTGATTTATTGTCAATTAATATGAAGCTGCATCAATTTACTATTAGAATACACTTCACAAAGTTGTCTCACAGAAGTGTGGGAGTTGCAACATACCTAACTTCAAGCCAAGGATGATAACAGCAAAAATAATAGTAATCTTTCTTTCCATCCCCAACAGGAGCAACATTTCAGCTTCATAAGTAGACAGATTTACCCTCATCATACTCAGCAGAACAACTGTTTGATTTGGTTTAATCATCTGTACTATCAGCTTGTAGCTTTTCTTGAATAAGGCCCTGAGCTGACTGTAAAACTGATTTTTAAAAAAAAAACCAAAACTCCACCAATACGAGGGACAATTTCTACTTCGTAGAAGCTCACCGAAAATATTTCCCATTGAGACTCAGTAAGCCTTCATGGGAAACTTCCCACAAATAAAGAGCTTGGTGTACCTAATCTGACAGAGCTGGTATTTTAGTTGAAAAGAGATGTATTTTATTCAAAATTCCTTTTTTCAGCGTATTGTAGCTCTCCTGAATACCTAGTTCTGAATTCCATTTTGATTTTCATACTTTACCTAGAATTTGTTTTTGCAAGTGTTAGAAGAAAAATCTGCTTAAGCTGTTATGTATGAGCAAAATGGTACAGTGAATCTCTTACATTTCAGTGACATAATTAGCAAGAGGCTGTCATCGAAGTCTGTGTAGCAACACTTGTGTGAAATAAGATCAAGGTCTGTTCCAATGTGATATGTGCGTGAGGAAAGATCAAGATCCATACAGTTTTTCAGCCATCACAGAAAAAGACAAGCAAACACACACCCCCCCACTGCTTAACTGATCTCTCTTTCTAATTTCTGAAAAAGAAAAATTGGTTTTAAAAATTTAAAGGGAATCCCTCAGTGAAAGGCACATTTTTTGTATTTGAAGAAAGCTCTTTGGAAAGTTATGAATTATTTATAGCAAAACAACAATTTCATTCAGCTACTCCCCTGGGTTCAGTATTCTCAGATCAAACAAAGGGGAGAGCAGCAGCCAAACCATTTCTTGGTCCAGGATTTGCTGAAAGTTATATTGCAGGACCTGGAAGTCAATGAGCACAAGGGATGCTGCAGTTCCCTGCTTTGTGACCTTGCATGTTATTGATAAAAACTCCATTTTAGATGCCACAGCTGCAGCCCCAGGATGAGATCCCAACATTTAAATACAGAGAGTTTCTGCATATTTGCTTAAAGGCCATTTGTGGTGGGAGATAAGCTTTTCATTTAACAGCAATATGAATTAGACTTTTCTGTGGGTGACACAAAGGAGAGTTTATTAAGCATCCTCTTTCTGTATTCACTGTGTAGCTGGAGTTGAAAAGAGCTACCTGCAGGGCAGAGTATCTGATGATTGATCAGCCTGGGAAAACTCGAGGAAAGGCAGAGCTGGGAGAGAAGAGGGCTTTGAAAAGGCACTACAAAGTGCAAATTATTCCAGAAAACAAGTCCCCAAGTTTTGAGGGATAGTCTATGGACACAGGCTAATCAATTTGTAAAGAAACTAGAGCTGTATTAAAGGTGGACT
Source organism: Lichenostomus cassidix (assembly GCF_008360975.1). Taxonomy (NCBI): domain Eukaryota; kingdom Metazoa; phylum Chordata; class Aves; order Passeriformes; family Meliphagidae; genus Lichenostomus; species Lichenostomus cassidix. The sequence continues at coordinate 115,338,459 of NC_139482.1, read as the reverse complement.
CCTTGTATAAAAATAAAATAAAAGTTATTTACTTTATTCTTGACTTTATTAGACCAAATTAGAATAACTCCTATGGTATCAGTCAAATTCCACTGATGTAAAATCACAGTAGGCCATGGAGAAACCAGGCCAATATTTTGTGACTGAGATCTTGAATTAATGGTGACATTAATATTTTCTTTCATAAATCATGGTTTTAGTTACAATTGACTCCATGAGCTAGTTAGGGGAGATAGATATATTTAAGTATGACATTGTCATTAGGGGAATGTGGTGCCAGGATTGGTCCCTCTCTAGTTTTAAAGGTAGAGTATGGAAACCGTTCTCAAGGTGCTCAGCAGGAAGGTGCTTACTTTTGGAAGCAAGAGGCTCATCTGGGGTCTGTATTAGCTCTGGATCAGGGCCTAGTATGAGTTACAACACCTTTAGCATTCCTGTGGCTTAGAATCACAAAATCATGGAATCACAGCATGGTTTGGTTTGTAAGGGACCTTTAAAGATCATCTTGTCCAACCTCCCTGTCGTGGGTAGGGACATCTGTCACTGGATCAGGTTGCTCAGAGCCCTATTCCACCCAGCCTTGAACACTTCCAATGTCTGAGCATTCACAGCTTCCCTGGGAAACTTGTTCTAGTGCTTCACCACCCTCATCATAAAAAATTTTCTTCTTTATATCCAATCTGAATCTGTTCTCTCTCAGTTTAACAATGTTAGCCCTTGTCCTATTTCTACAGGCCCCAGAAGAAAAATCTGTGACCATCTTCCTTGTAAGCCCCCTTCAGGTATGGGACAGCTGCTGTAAGGTCTCCCTGGAGCCTTCCCTTCTCCAGGCTGAACCAGCCCAACTCTCTCAACCTGTCTTCACTAGAGAGGTACTCTATTCCTCTGATCATTTTTGTGGCTCTTCTCTGGATCTGCTCTAAAATATCCAAGGACTAGCAGCAGGTAAGTGTGACACACACACACAATCCCCAGTGGATCATACATTTTCTAAGAGTTTATGGGAGTAAAACTGTCCCTTCCTCTGCTCCTTTTCTGTCTCCCATCTCCACCAAGATGCTTCTTTGGCAATTAGGCAAATTCTTGAAAGGTCAACTGCAGTCTGCTCCTAAAAAAATTAGATTTGACCAAGGAGATAAAGTCAGGCCTTTTTTATTGGTTCCCCAACTACTTAATGACAAAAATTATTCTACTTATTTTTATCAGTTTCCTACTGTTTTTAACTAATTTGATGCCCAGGATTATCCCAAGGTGAGGGAGATATAATCCTTTCTCATCAGATATTGTTGCCAAAAGACAACTTACAAATACTCATTCTAACAAAAGAACCATTTTAAAATGAATTTCAGAGTTTTCTGATAGTGAGCTGAGCTATAACCATGGATTAGAGTTATCTATAGATTATCCTGATTATCACCCGGAACAGACTGCACTAAAATACTTTTTTGGTGTGAAGTTATATATTGCAAAATAATCTCAAATATGTATGAACAATTTTGTCACTCTCAGAATCGTAGGGCAAATCATGAGGTTAGCAATGCAGACTAGCACCACTGCCTTCAAGGAGCCTGATATACATCACTGAATGATTTGGTTCTCCCACTGCTAACCTTGACAATAAATTTTGTGCTCCATACCTACCCAGTTTAACTGTCACTGTGCTTTCTCAAATGTTACTGATTTATTCTGATTCCCAAGATATACAGAAGCTTCATCTCCATTTTCACCCCCTCCCACACATGGCAATTTCTCCTTCTCTTCCGGTGTTGTGTACAGTTCTAATCCATCTGCCAATTTTTTAGATGTTTACATTTTCGTTCAGTTTGGTGCAGGGTTGCTTTTTCTTCCAAATGAAGATACTGGCCTTCTTTCCCTATTTTGAATATTGTTGCTGCATATTGGCACACTAGACTATATTATAGTCTCAACAGCTGTTTTTCTGTCTTGTGACTCTTTGTTCCCAAGGGATTATTCACTCTCCTAATGTCTTTTCACAGCCATTTATAATAAATCATCCCTCCTAAGGAACAAAATCCAGCTTTAAATGAAAAGATAAAAAAATTTACAGAGATTTGAAACACAACATAACAGTGCCAAAACAAGAGGGAAATTTTCACCAAAACTGTAGTGTCACACACAATTTTGGCTAATTCATGTTCAGTCCCAACAATGGAATGACAAGGGACAGTGAGTGTTCAGCATGGGTAAATACTGAAAGTGGGATACAGTTTTCAGACAAGCAACTTATATATTTGCATGATTCTCAAAAAAAAAAAAAAGAAGTTAATAATAAAATGTATAGTAATATTTTCTATACAAACTAAAACGAAATTAATACATTCCCAAAGTATACAAAGCACTTTCCATGCATAGATTTTAATATGCCTTACTGCTCTCTCTTCAATGACAGCTTCTGGGTCATCATTCAGTCCCTATTTGCTCTGCATGCCCTGGAAAATTGGCCAAAACCTGCCTTTAGTGATGATGGTACTTGTCTGGATCATTTTGTTCCTGCCCAATTATCTGTCCCTGCAACACCACTTGCTTCTTTAAGCACTTCATGTCCATTTGGCCCTTCCCCATCAAATGCAGCTCCAGAAAGATTTTCGCTGTCCCTTTATCCACCAAGTGTGTTCCATCCAGTCCAAAGTTATATGCCATGTGAAATTTCATTACCACAATTTTCAAACTGAGAAGGCACTAACATTTCATCCTCACCTGGCATTAAGAGGCATCACTGCTAAGGTTTGGCTCATTACATAATTCCTAACTCCTGGCATTCATACTGATATTAGCTGCTAAAATTGTGCCAGAGAGGAAGGGAGTGGGCAGGGAGGGAGGGAAAATGGTAATCTAAAATGATTTCATCTCAGAGTGTGGGTGTCATCTCATTAAATTTCTTTTTGAAAAATATTTTGATGTTAATTCTGGAAAACCTCTTAGGGCTATGTTCTGCTTAGCAGGGGCTGCTCCATAAGGACAGGGGAGGATGAATCCATACCTGTACCTGTAGGAATGGTTCTTATGGCACTTTGTGGCCTTATCATGCCTTAGTAGAAACCTGTCCTGGAAGTGGAGTAGTCAGAGAGAGAAAGGGACCTACCCCAGCTCCATTAACTAATTTCAAAAGAGCAATGAGCAAAACTTACTCTGTCTTGTCCTTGGCTGAGACCCTGGCACCTTCCACAGAGTGTGGGGAGAAGCACACCCTGAGTGATTTGCCTGAATCACAGAGGACACATTTCACGGAGCTGGGAACAGATCATGTGTCTGCTGAGCCACCAGCTTACGTGTTAACATCCAGGGAATCTTTCCTCTCCATGCATAATGCTCTTCATTGTAAGAAAAATGCAAAGCTATGTTGCACACAAGGAAATGGAGAGGTAGACTGCAATGATCCCAGTAACTCCAGCATAATCCCCTTAGACTTCAAAAGCACAATCAGAACCCCCAAATTGTATAATTTCTTTATGTTTTGCAAAGAGCAAACTCCCTATGGGTGTTTCTAACTTGTCTATCTAATATCCCAAGTCCAATAGCCTGGCTGCTGCTCAAGTTATTATAGAATCACAGAAAGGCTGAGGTTGGAAAGAACTTCTGGAGTGTATCTGGTCCAAACCCCTGGTCAAGCAGGGCCTCATGGAGCTGGGTCCCCAGGACTCTGTCCAGACAGCTTTTGAGTATCTCCAAGGAGGGAGACTCTACAGCCTCTCTGGGCAACTTGTGCTGGTGCTCAGTCACTGTCATGGTAAAAACATGTTTCCTGATGTTCAGAAGGAACCTCTCATGTTTCCGTTTGTCCTCATTGTCTCTGGTCCTGTCACTGGCACCACTGAAAGGAGCCTGGCTCTGTCCTCTTTGCATCTTCCCTTCAGGTATTCAAACACATTGATGAGATCCCCCTGAGCCTCCTCTTCTTCAGGCTGAACAGTCCCAGCTCTCAATCTTTTATGTGAGTGACACTGCAGTCCCCTCACCATCCTTTTGACCCTTTGTCAGACTTTCTCCCATACGTCCATGACTCTCTTGTACTGAGGAGCCCAGAAGTGGATACAATACTCTCTGGGTGTGGCCTCACCACTACTTCTCTGTAGTTTTCCCTAAGGGACTAGATTTTCCCAGTGAACATTAATGTCTTAACTATTACAAGTCTTTCTGCTCCAAGTACTGGTGCTCCTGTAAACCTTCACTAGGGGTGTGTTGCTTCTCTTCAGTATGAAAATAGTGAATGTTTGTGACTGTAACAGCTGTGTGGTGAATTTGACGGTTTCTCACATTTTCCCAGGGTAGAATCCCTCAGCTCAGGTACAAAAACTAACATTTCCTTCAGTTCAGTAAAAACAACAGCACATCATGCATTTCTATTCATTCTACAGTTTTCTTGTTAGTTTGAGTTAGGTTACCCTCAGGCTACATCTAGATGTCCAGTGGTGGTAATATAGCCATGGCACAGCACAAAACACAGCAGAAACTCAACTGATCTTTGCTGCTCTCTGCATATTATGTAGGGCAGGCATGTCTGCAGCACCTGAAATTGTCCTGCAGTTCCTACAAGCTGCCAGGCAGGAGGAGAGACAGACAAGGCTGTCTAGCAAACACAAAATTAAAAACTGGGCTGTTATCTTTGTATCTAAAATGTGCAAAACTTATTAGCTACCTGAATATTAAGGAATTGGACCACATGCCAAGGCAGGGAACTTAAACAACTCATAAATAAAAAAGTTCAACAAAACAGCTATGAACTTAGAGAAATTTGTTCAATTTTTCTTCATATCAGAGTTTTAAGTTGTAAGTATTCACCAACCACAGATACTCTGCAAACCCTATGGGAACACATGGCCTGACCTGTGGCATGCGAAAGAAGCAGCAGTTCACGAGCAGCTCCCATGTCAGTCATGCTGCAAGCATCATCAAGCAAAAGCACCCTGGCTGCTATCAGACAGAGGTCAGTTCCTCCCATAATGTAGAGGCTTCTTGCAGCAGAAATTATCAACAGCATGCAAAACATGAATTCTGACCCCCAAGTCTCATAATGAAGTTATATGTAGAAATCTGGTAGCACGCAATCATAACATTGCTGTCTGAAAATGACTAAATGCTGTAGAAGTTGTGTTATGACATCTGCACAAAGACACACAGAAGAAGGAACAAAACATTCAGTACTATATGTTTAATAACATGAACTTTATCTAATTTTGCAGTTCCTTTGCTCCATGTTTTGAAAAATTATGTTACTTCAAAAAATATGAAATGAAATGGTGATATATTAGTGTTGACTTCTTTCTGTTTTATATGCCAGAGAAAAGCATCTGTGGCATATGTGTGGCAGTGGGGGGAGGAAGGGGAGAAGGGACAGTTAAGGGTGGAAAGGAAAGCAAAGGAAAGGGAATGAGAAAGGAAAGGAGAAAGGAAAGAAGAAAGGAAAGAAGAAAGGAAAGAGGGAGGGATTTCTGCCCCCGGGAATTCCTGCAATCCTCCTGGGTTGTTTGTCTCATTCCTACTGAAGTCTGAGCACAAACACAAAGCACATAGAAACTTCTCCCAAATTTGAAGAAATAAAGCTTAATATAACTTGATAATACTGTGTGGGTTTGTTTTCTCAGTGGAGGAACACATCAGACTTAAGGAGCTTATTTCTATAAATAGTACTGAAGGAAAAGGACCAAACTTAAAAAACCAAAATCCCACTAAAGTGTTTGGAAATGTTCAAATTAAATTAACAGAGCAGCATTAGACGAAGAGGGAAAGAAATTACAACTCATCTGACAAAAACCATGTGAACTTCTGCTCAGTTTTCCTACTCTGTAAAAGACTAATATTCCTTCCTTTTTTTTTTGTTGTTTTATTTTGTTTAACTAGTAGGACCAAATTGTCACATCTTGTTTGCGTCTATGCCAGAGACACTCTACAGTATGAGGCTGCGAGAGGAAATAAAACTCACTTGCCAAGCAGTAGCATAATTGCTTCAATAATTGCATGCTTAAGTTAACAACTGCATGAGTTTACAGTCTTTTTGAAGGAAATATTCTCCATCCTTCTATGAGGCTGATAATTTCTATTGAACTGACATGGTCTTTTTTTGGAAAATGAGGAGGCTGCTGTTACATGTTTCAGTGAAACGACCTCTGTGCTGAAGGCACACAGAGTTTAAGGAATTATGACCCAGTGCTATGGCGTGGATTCTGCAGTTCTTCTGTTGCTGAACTCGGTCACACTGCTTACACTACTACTCAGCAGCACTCAGTGCTACTCAGTGTATCCAGTCTCTGCAGCAGATTTAAAGTTATAAATCATGATATAATAAATTAAGAAGGTTTTTTGAAAGGGTTGTAATATCTTTCATTGTTTTGCATTTGCCTTACGAAAGTCCAATTTTCAGAAAATACTCAATAGTTTTTAGAGGTGGATGAGTCAACAGAATTCTTAAAATAATCAGCAGCATTTTATAAGAGATACATGACAACATAAGTTGCCCCTGTAAACTTCAAGCTGGGACACAGATTGCAAATGAGGAAAAGCTCTACAAGGTTATCTGCCATCATTAAATGAAAAAGTAATCCAGTACCTTCACTATGCAGTGCATGGCTTAATACTGTTACATAATATCTCATGTAGATGTTGGCATTGTATTAACTTTTAGTACTGGAGATAATCCATGTTATCATCTGATTACTCAGAAAGCACATGAAAGCAGCCTTTCTGTAATTTAATTTTTTCTTCCAAATATGATCCAGTCACTGTTTCATGATGGACAAGGAGTGGCCATCTGCTCCTTAACTTCATTATTCACAGAGCTTGTTAAAAATGAGGAATCAGCATTTTGAAAAGGGGAAGCTCCCTTTCTCCTATGACCTTCCTCACCCTCTAAGGATTAAACCACTGCAAACAGAAATAAAGTCAGGCCAGTAGCATGCATGGGAGTTCTCCAGCTTTGCATTTGCTTTGCATTTATTTTCTGTAGGAACATCCTCACTTCTTGCAGAGACCACAACTTAATTCTTGACTTCCTGCAGCAAAGGATCCACAGGCTAGGAGTGATTCACCTCCCTTCTTCCCATCACTGTTTACCACTGGGAAAGCAATACAGTTGACTGACCTCGCACATTCCCCCCTCCCTTTAATCAATTGTCCCTCTTTGGAATGAGTACAATTGGTCAAAACAGGCATCAATTTGCTGAGCAGCAAACAGGTATCTGCTGCTGTTTGACAAGCTCCTCTATGTCAACACTTGGCTGTAGCCCTTACTTCATTAACTTAACTCCCAGTTTTAACCCTTTCCTCCACATCCCTCTCATCTCTCCCTGGCCTCAAATCGGATCTGGACTTTTCCCCCCAACTTGTGCTCTTTCCCTTCCTTCCCCAGCTCCTCGGCTGCTAAACTGATTTTTACAGTCACATGCCCCCTTTAAGGAAGGATTGAGGCTGCTGATGGAGAAGGAAGACAGGAGGGGAAGAAAGGGCAGGAAAGTGAGGAATGTGGGGAAACGGGCAGGAAGGAGATGGGGAAGAGGGTAGGGCAGGGAGGAGAGCAGACAGGGAAGGCAGAAAGCAGGAAGGCAGAGAGAAGAAAATCAGAGAAGCAGGGCAAGGAGGACTGGAGGAAGAAGAAGGGTAGATAGGAGACAGGAAGCAGTAACCAGGGCAAGGAGAGGCAAGGGAGATGGGAAGCAGAGGAGGGAGGGGAGGTAAGGGAAGTAGAGCCAGCAGGGCAAAGAAGAGAGGAGCAGGGAGCAGGGTAAGGAGGCAGGGAGGGAACAGGCCAAATAAGAGGCAGAGGAGGCAGAGAGTAGGGAGTCAGAGCAGGCGTGAGGCAAGCAGTGGAGGCAGGGGACATAAAGACAGGGAAGGCAGTGAGCAGGGGAAAGAGGCAGTCAGGGCAAGGAGAGCAGGCAGGCAGCAGAGAAGCAGATGCAGGAGGGGTAGGTTGGCAGACAGGAGACGTATGTTGGGAGGCATGAGGTAGGGCAGGCAGGGAGCTGGGCAGGTAGAAGTCAGTAGTCGGAGCTGGCAGGAGGCAGGGAACAAGAGGGAGCAGGACAGGCAGGAGGCTGGGCAGGCAGTGGGAAACAGGCAGCAGGCACAGCAGGCAGCGGGCTGGGCACTCAGGGAGTAGGGCAGGCAGTGAGTAGGGCAGGCAGCAGGCAGACAACTTGGCTGGAAGGAGGCAGGGGACAGGAGGGAACAGGGCTAGCAGGAGACAGGGAGCAGGGCAGGCAGGGGGGAGCAGGGCAGGCAGGGGGGAGCAGGGCAGACATGGGAAGCAGGCAGGGAGCAGGAGGCGGCAAGCAGGGAGCAGAGCAGGCAAGAGGGAGCAGGCAGGAAACAGGACAGGCAGGAGGGAGAAGGGCAGGCAGGGGGGAGAAGGGCAGGCAGGGGGGAGAAGAGCAAGCAGGGGGGAGCAGGGCAGACATGGGGAGCAGGCAGGAAGCAGGAGGCGGCAGGAGGGAGAAGGGCAGACAGGAGGGAGCAGGGGGGAGCAGGGCAGGCAGGCGGGGAGAGCAAGGCATGCAGGAGGGAGCAGGCAGGGAGCAGGACAGGCACGAGGGAGCAGGCAGGGAGCAAAGGGGAGCAGGCAGGGAGCAAAGGGGAGCAGGCAGGGAGCAAGGGGGAGCAGGCAGGGAGCGGGAGGCCGGGCAGGGAACAGGCGAGGCCGGAGCTGTCCGCCCCGCGGTGCTGAAACGCCGCATCCCGGGCCCGGCGGGGCGGGGGGCGCGGGGAGCGCCGAGAGCAGCCCTGCGCAACCCGAGAGAAGGCAAATCCAAATACCTGCACTGCTCCGGCAGCTGCCGTGGGGCGGCGGGGGGTGCGTGGGGTGGGTTTTTTTTCCCTGTAGATGTCCTCGCTGCTGAGCTGGGTGGGCGAGAATGATCTCCCGGCTCCCGGGTTCCGGCTCAGATCTCTCTAGAAAACTGAATGAGCGAGCGCCAGCTCCACGGGGCTGCGATTTTTTTTTTTTTTTTTAATTTTTTTTTTTTTTTTTTTTTTTTTTGGTAGGAGGCGTGTGCGCCAAAGCCTGGGTCCTTCCACTGCCTTCCCCCTGGGTCCTAAGCCCTCCTGCCGCCCGCCCCGCTGCCTCCCGGCGCTCCCGGCATCCCCGGGATGCGGCTGGGAGCTCCGCGCTGCCGCGGCAGGGGTGGGAAGGGGCTGCAGGCTGCCGGTAGGGCTCAGCACGGCGGGATTCCACCCAGCGGCATTGGCTTCACCGCCTGTTTTCTAGCATCGCCCCTTTCCCAGAGAAAGTCGGGCAGAGCACAGCCTCCTGCGGCGTTTAGAGCAGCCATGGAAAGGGTGATCTTAATGGGCCGTGTATTATCGATGGGCTGCCTTAATGAACATGGCAGCCTGGGTTTATGAGAGAACTTTGTCTGGGTCAGACTGCAGGGACTGTCATCAACAGCACCAACAGCAAATGTTCAGTGAAGAATGGAAAAACAGGACAAGCTTCACCCCTGCAGTCTCTCAGCCCTTCTCCTAAGTACTTCAAGTTAAGGAATTTCCCCAGCAATGTCCTGCCTGTGTTTTTAGGATGAATTTGTCCTTCTTGAATTCTCACAGTGTCTCCAAGAACACATAATTTTCTAGAACATCCTTCCATAATGTCCTTTGACTAGGCCACACTTAATTCACAAACTATCTTTCATTAAAGGGATCTGTAAGCTTTAGCTAGTAGTGTAGAAAGAACAGGACAGGGGAACTTTGCTCACTAAATTAGATCCTGAAAATCACATTCTGTACAAGCCTCATAAGACCTGTACTAAACTGTACTTGGAAGACTGGGTGATGTAATGACCAAATTCACACCCATCCACTCCTATCAGCACAGTAAACCCAACTAAATGCACCAGCAAAGTGCATCTCTTCTTTTGTTATCCCTGTACATTGGGGAGCATAATTCCTTGGAATTGGTGAATTAAAGTCAGCTGATTTTCTTGGTCTCTTTGCTTCGGACATGTCTCCTGAGTCAGTTACTGAAGGATTTTGTATAATGAAGAGCAAGGTGATAAATTATAAAGATGAGGAATAACTTCTCATAGGAAATGGCTAAACAGAGTAGGGTTCTTCAGCATGGAAAAAAAAAAAGAGATGAATAAGTGTAGATAAGATAGCATTGTGGGGTTTTTTCATCATTCATAAAGTTTCATAATAAAGAACAGCATGAGGAAGATAAACCTGAACAATATCTCAGTATCATTTCCAGTTTTAGGAGTTGGAGAAATTAAACCCACTAGGGTCTAGCTTTGATTCAAACAAAAGGACATACTTCCTCACAAAATATTTAGTGAAACTGTGGAACACATTTCCACAGGAATTTACGCTTCAGAAAATTGTAGGATGTATCTGTGAAAGAAAAATCCATTAAGGACCTTTAAACATGAAGTCATGACCTCTGGCTCAAAAAGTCCCTGTTCCACAAATTGCTGAAGGCTGGGGAAATATTTGGGAAAGTATGATTATATCTATGCCTTGGTCTTATTCTTTACTTTAGCCATCCAGTGCTGATCACTGCTGGAGATAGGCACTGGGCTAGATGGACCTTTGATCTGACCCAGTACTGGCTTCTCTTACATTCTTATATACAAAGTAGACTTTGAGAATGTGAACACAATTGGATTACTTTCAGCTTTGCCTTCGCTTGAAAGGGGAAGATCCAGTGGTTTTGCTCTTTTTCAAAGAGTGTACATCCAGAGCCAGTTGCTTTTTAGAGGAAACACCCCAATATTAATGAGCAAAGGTGAAAGGAATCTGTGGGGAAGATGACATGTGCTTTTAGAATGATTTCCATGCATTAATTTAGCCCACAGCATGTGTAAAACTGGAATGTGGGGGTTTTGCATCCTGTGACCCAACCACATTGACTGGAAGAGAAGAAGTAGAAGCTCAAAGGCAGAGAACTCAAAACTCTCACAAGAGCGTTTGTCCCAGCACTTGATGGAAAAGCATTTCTAGCCCCAGGGAAGTTAATATCAGTTAGTAAGTAGTCTCATTAGATCATTATTTTCTGCATAGAGATCAGCTTGGAGATAAAAGAATAAGCACTCTGTTTTCATAATCCTGTTCCAAGCTTCCACTCTTGCACATATGATAAAGATTAATGTACTAGCTACTGTAACTATGCAGTACTTCCCTGGGAATTGTTAATAATATTAAGTGGAATGAACATGACTCTATAAACCAACTGCCTTAGGCAGTCAAATGAGTTGCCAAATTGGATGTATGTTTAATATTTGGGGATTTAATATTTTTATTTGGTTTAACTGACGTTGTTTTTCCTCCCTTAGTGTTGCTGTTAAGTGACCAGTGCCTGCTGAGCAACTGGATGATTGACATGTAGCCCAATACTGTGGTAGAAGCAAATTTCTAAACATATTACAGCAGGGCCTTATATTGATCCCACTGCAAATATTCTTAGGTTTCTCTCTCATCACCACTTTATCACTTCATCACATTTTTCTACAAAATCTACCCTGTACTCTGAGACCATGTTCCAGGACATATCATTCTTTGCATTGTCCCAGTCATTACACTTCATCTGAAGTTTTAATCTCAGAAAAAACAGTGTTGACCATATAAAACTTTGAGTTTCATAAAGGTAGGTCTGGGACGTTAGGAACTCCCTTGCTGATGGGCACAGGCTGGAGCTGCAGTCCTTTCTCATTTACAGCATTGAATACACACAGCTAAGAGGAGAAAAATGTGCCTGTACTCACAGTCTGTCACTGAGGGCATCAGAACTGACTGAACACAGGGAGGGAATAGATCAGTTTTGAAAGGGAGGATATTTTATGCAGCCTTTTCTGAAAGTAAAAGAGAACTTTGATATTAAATTTATTCTAAACTGACCTTCCCTACTGCCACACATATTGATACTCTATTTAAAAAATAAACAACCTAGGGAGATAACAAACTTGGAAAGAAAATGTATATTTTCACCACCAGTCAAAAGGATCCAAGTATCTTCACTATCAAGGGAGCCATGGAGGGTCAGAGTAGCTGACTGCTCCATAGTCTAGGCATGAGAAAGAGTTTCTACTCTGCAGGAAATTATTTTGTCTTCACTCAGTTGGACTAGACATGCATTCTCTTGCAGTATTTTTGACTCCCAAGAAGTGCCGTGAAACTAGGGGCCAGTCTGAACATTTTTGCATCTCTGATATTACTCTCTCATTCATACTAAGACCAAAACCTTTGAAATATTTCACTTCATCACAGTAAGGAATAAATTTTTTTAATCCTAAAAAAAAATTTCAAGTAAGTGGAGAACTGGTCTCACTCTGCCTTAAGAATGAAACACATATATACACATATCTATTAACACAAACACATATTGATCTTCAGCATCTTGTAGGGTTAGTGTATGTGAATGCTGTGCCTGTATATTCCTTGAGCAGGGATGTTGGACCTATTGGTCCCACCAATGGCCTCTTCCAACCTCACTCATTCTGTGATTTTCTGATATAAGGAGTGAAACAGATCCTTGACACAATTCAGTATATACCTGGTGTCATTTACTTTCTCCATGTGATTTCTCTAATATTTAAAATGTTTTTTACACCTTGGGAGCAGGGCATTTAAGAAATAATATAGTATTGGATGTTCTGTAGCTTTAAATTTTCATTTGTGAGCAATTTTCTGCAAGTTTCTAAAATTAACAGTTAATTTTAATAATTAATTGGGAATTCATTCTCTTTCTCTAATCTACAATTACCATCTGGTTTTATTTCCTTTGAAAGTAACTGCATTGAATGCCCCAGTAGGTTAAAAAAATAATAATGTTAAAGCTGCTTAGACCCAGTAAATCATTATTCTTGAGGGAGAAGTAACTTTTAGATCACAGTTCAGAGGGATTCATGTTATAAATCCTCCCAGGTTTCCTGAACCTTTAAAATATTTAAAAATTTATACCCAAGAATGCAAAACATATGCAAATTGATTGTTCATATGATTTATTTAATGAGAAGGGTCCAATTCTGCCACTTTTTGTCTCGATGTAGACAATTCACTCTTTTGCTGAGTTCACATGCAATCACCACTTCTGCCACTCTCAGAATAGCATGTAACTGGGACATGAGCAAAGTTTTGGCCTCGAGCATGTAGAGGGGTGAAGCTGAAATGCTCACAACTCCATGGGTATTACAGGAGCTGGTGGTGAGATCCAGCACAGAGCTGGAGGCCAGCAGCAGAATTAAGGTAAAGTCCAGCTCTCAGAACTGCAATCCAGAGTTTTCCCCCTCAGATCTTGCCTATCTCTGAACCAGTCTGAACCCCATAGGCGGCTTATTATGGGATTGTGAAGTTCATGGTGTAGACCCAGGAGGAGTAGCTTGGTTCCAATGATCAATCAACATTCAAAAAACCACAAATGTCTCTGTGACATTTCTGTGTTGGAAACATTGACTTTAGGCCCAGATGTGCTGTTAAAGCAAGGCAGAGATTTGGCCTCATGTCTTCAGTCGTTTTAACTTGGCAGCACTGACTGTGCTGCCTTTAGCGAGATAACTGTGGTTTAAATCACCTGGGGACCTCCTTCTATTGAGTTCAGTTACTCACAAAGTCAGTGCTACTCTGTCTCAACAATAAGGCAATGTTTTGCTAAACCATTAAGTGTCCTTTTGCGGAGGGAAATAAATTGTGAGATGTCATGTTTTCCATAGGTAGTAACTAAATGATATGACCTTTAAGGAATAGCACAGCAAAACTTTGCCATACTGCCTAAGAAGGTGAATATCAGAAATAATGTTCTTCCTGATGCAGGGGTAAGACAACCTAAGGTAGGCTGGTATGGCAAAAAAAAAAAAAAAGCTTACAAGGAGGTAAGTAGTCCAAAAAGTAAATGACTTCCTCAAGATTTAGGATGACTGCTAAAAAATGGATTCAGAAAAATGCTTTTGGGAAAAAACTGGCTGATTTCTGCTGCCTCACTGTGTTGGGATCAGTTTGCACATAAGCAACACTTCAGTCTGATTTGTAGCATACTGATCTCAGATATGATTTTTTAAAAGCTTGCAATATGTAAGCTGTTTAATGTCAATTCTCCAGTGTGTTAACTTCAGGGTTCCTTAACTTCCCAAAGCCTGTTGTGTATTTGCCTTTCTGTGTAATAATTGCAACTTGCTCCTATGTATTTGTCCAAACTATCTTTAACAGTTGAGCTCCAACTGCAAGAATGGAACGTGTGAAGTGATAGAAAAGGATTGAAGATTGGTAGTTGGATTGGGATAGTTAGAGATAAGGCAAATAATAAAATACTCATCTGATTACTTAGTTTGTTATGTGATGATTTATGTCTGAAACAGTTTTAAATTAATGCTGTACATAAATGCATACAGCTCTGGATGGCAATAACATAAATCAGCAACAGTAATGACTGTGAGATCTTGCATGTGTAAACAAGCATATGTGCAATATAAATTCAATTATCTCAATGTCACTGAGGATATAGAATAATTTCGCATTTGCGACTGAATAACTGCAGAAATTTTTGTTGGAGATATAAACAGATGGAGGACACGATGCTGCACTGGATAGCTGCAGTATGTTTGTTGAAAATGGAAGTCTGTGAGTGTATTTGTATACATGTACAAAAATCGAGGCAAGAGTTACGGCTGCAGCCCTCAGCAAATATAAATCAACATCATTCCACAGACTGCTGTGGAGCTGTGCTAACTAGCCAGCACAGAGGTAAATCTGTGTATATAAAACAACTGTTACACCCATCAGCAGTCTGGTGTTTTACATTACTACTTCATACAGGAGCGTAAAGGATGCATCAATCTGCTGAAGCCATTCCACAGAATTGGTTTCTTTCTTCTTGGGGTTCAGCACTAGAATCAGGGTGTAAACAGCACCAATATCACCTTGCAAACACTGGGTATGTGTTAATGTCATCGATGAGTCCTGGCACAATCCATCTAGAATATATATCCAACAGTGGGGAATACAGCAATCATGTACTTTTTAACAGGAGGGAGGTTTTTTTGCTTGTCATAGCTGGTGAGCCTCAAGGGAGGTGAGGCTCCTGCCATCCCGGTTCCCAATATATGCTGATTCAGTCATTAAAATGTGCATTCATCTTCCTTCTTCCAAGACCTAGCTGTGCACAGCAGGTTTAACTAAATTGCCAATAAGAAAGCCTCTTAAATCATCGGCAGTCCTGACTGGCAGCCTCACAAGCAGATGCAGCAACTGATCCTGAGGCAAACGGAGTCTGTTCAGCAGCAGCTTTGCACTTCTGTGTGTACCAGCTAGGTTTTTTTTTTTTTTAATCATTAATGGAGGAGTACATTGAAGACAGAGGGAGGAGGGGCAGAGGATGAACGAGAAAAGCAGTTGGGAAGGGAAAGGTGAGACTATTGGAAAATTCTCATTACCTTGTCTGCTGTGGTACCGTTTCTTCAGCTGTAGGATAAAAGGAACAACCCCTTCTCTTAAGTGCCCCCAGCTTCAGGGTATGGAGAGCTATTAATCAGCTTGTTCTCATGCAGCAAAGATCTGCAGGAGGGCTGGCTGGAGAAGTGCCAAGGACTGTCACTTCACACATCCTGAGAAATCTCCTCTCTTCAGCTGAGATTTTAATGACTATGGGACATGCCTGTCTGAGTGTATGTGTGTATGTACGCATGCATGTAGAAGAGAGAGAAAATGCATTCTTTTGTCACTCTTTCACCTCTCAGTGCAAATACTTATTTTTTTCCTATGTGTACACATGAAAAATGGTTCAGGAGCTGTTTGCAAAAGTGCTGTAAAGACCTGGTTCTGGCAGGAAGCCCTCACTGTCAGGCATTGTTGGAGTCTATCACAGCTGCCAGATCATCTCTGGAGAGGCATAAAATCCCAGAAACTCTTTAATCAGGTGTTCAAGCTCAGTTATTGCCTAACTAGCTGGGCACAATTAGCCTTGCTTCTCCTTTAGTAAAAGGTCAAGGTTTAACTATGGGCTGTGATTTTCCAGAGAGCAGTGTGTCTGGCCCTCCTCAATACAGGGCTTACAATCAATCCCATGAAAGCATGCAGCAGTTTGTTCCACGCTAATGTTGAGGTTAAATTATTGGTCTGTCACTCTTCCTAGGATGTGGTGCCTGCATTGGACAAAAGCTGAGAAGCCATCATTAAATTGAATTGGCTCTCTCCATGTACTGGACATCTCATTGCAGAACAGAGACTGTCCAAGTCCTGCTGTTGCATTTTAAGTGCCACAGCCATGCAGCACCCTTCAGGAGGTGTCAAATACCTGCCATGGGTGAATAACCAGGTGGTGGGTGAGTAACCATATGATGGAGTTGCTCAACATGGATATTTGTGCAGGACATAGTTGCAATCTCTCTCTTCTCGCAAGTATATTTTCCTGTGGATCTGCACTGTAATGTAAAGAGCTGGAGAGTAGCTACTTGTCTTAGATCTTGCTGAAAACCACATGCTTTTTGGTACCTCTGAAAAGCTACAGGCAAATGTAAAACCTGAGGAAAAAATGGCAGGGCATGTAAGACTCAAAATACATTTTTTTAACAATTCCTCCTTGAATTCCAAACTAATCCCCTTAATCAGATAGGATTATGAGATCCAGAAAACATGAAAAAAAAGAAAAGAGAAATTAAATGTCTTCAAAAAGAATGCTAAAGATGGAGGGACTTTGCTAGCAGATTTATACATTGCCAGACAGTAACTTGTCTCTAACAGGATCAGAAGGAAGACAGGTACTCTAGATCTCCAAAGAAGTCACTCCACTCAAAGCCACTGAGAGGGACTTATCTGGTGAAAAACCTGAGCCCAAGGGAGACCTCATGAAGAATATTTGTCAGTATTATCAGCGTCCTAGTGATGTAAGCATCAATACTTGGTGGCAGTTAGTGGAAAAAATTAGTATGTCTCTTTTGCACCATCTTTAGTGTGAAAAGACTAGTCTGTTTGTGGAGAAAAGATTTCCACCCACTGTGTACTAGCACCATGTGTCTGATTGTCCAGTTCAGTTTGCTGACTTTCCTTCCTATAAGAAAATGTTCATCACATAAAATGGCAGATCACAGATTAGCAGAACCAATTAGATTGGGAAAGACCTCTGAGATCATCTAGTCCAACCTGTGACCAAACACCACCACATTCAACTAGACATGGCACTGTGCACCACATCTAGTAGTTTCTTGAACACGTCTGGCGATGCTGACTCCACCACCTCCCTGGTCAGCCCATTCCAGTGTATAATTGCCCTTTCTGTCCAGAAATTCTTCCTGATGTCCAATGTGACCCTCCCTGGAACAGGTTCAGACTGTGTCCTGTCATCCTATCACCAGATGCCTGGGAGAAGAGGCCAAACCCCACCTGGTTACAGCCTCCTTTCAGGGAGTTGTAGAGAGCGATCAGGTCACTGCTGATCCTCCTTTTGTCCAGGGTAAACAATTCCAGCTCCCTCAGTTGCTCCTCATCAGACTTGTGCTCCAGACCCTTCATCAGCTCCACTGCTGTACTCTGGACCTGCTCTAGTGCCTCAGTGCCTTTCCTGTAGTGAAAGGCTCAAAACCGGACATAGTACTTGAACTGCGGCCTCACCAGTGAGGGAAACAGAGGGAAAATCCTTTACAGATCACCGTCAAGGGTGCAGAAACGACAGCTCTGGTAATTTTAGTTTATTTTCTGCGACAAAAGTTCTGTGATGTTTTCTTTTTAAAAAAATTGGTCACCCAAAGCTTGAATTAAATACGTATTGTCTTCCATAAAATATTGATTATATAACTTCTAGAAAATTAGCACATTCTCTAACAAGTAGCAGATTTAAAGCAATAAATTGGTGATTTGATGTTACAGCATAAATCAGAGACTGAAGGCTTTTTCTGGGACCATTTTGGGAAAGAATATGAATAGAAAATGCTAAGAAATTTGAGCTCAATTTTAAAGTAAGTTTATTTTCCTCCTTAATTTCACATCTATAATCTCTCTTCTCTGCTGGTTAAAAAGCTCTCTTTCTTGTCAACCTATGTTTATTTGATTTCCTCCCTGTTTTTTTGGTTGTTTTTTTCCTTAACATTGCCTTTCTGGGGGACAGGACAGTCCCAAATGCCAATGTTTCTTTATAGAGGGCAACTAAGTTTCCAGCTAATTTTATTTTTTTAGGCCAAGAAAACTATCTCTGGGAGGACACATCTCTGTTGCACAATGGGCTTGTACTATCTGGGGCCTTTGAATCCATCAAGTAGGGCACAGCACTGTGCAGGGAACCAGTCCAGACCCATGGGCATGATAGGGACATTTATGGAGCTATACTGTCTTTGCACTCACAGAGAGGAAAATTCCTGTCTCCAGCTCTAAGAAAATCCCAGTAGGTGATTTGACATCTATTTCCCATTTGAAACTTTTCAAATAAAGAAAATAGGTGATATTTCACATGATTTTTTATTAATGTCTCACACATTGTGCATCCCCAGCTATACCAAGAAATTTTCCAGTTGTGGCACTTGTTTTTTTCATGACCACTCTATACTGGTGGCTCATAACCCTCCTGTAATCAACAAGTGCCCCAGGGTCTCCCTTCTGCTCTGTCATTTTCCTATGAAACTCCCAATTTGCAGAAGTTCATGTTATAAGCTCGTTAAGTGCATGACTTTGCACATTGTGCAATTAAATTTCATCCCATTTCCAATGCTCTACTCTCAAGGTCATTTAGTTTTTTCTGTACAATATTACAGTCTCCCTCTCTGTTGAGCTTTGTGTCATCACCAAACTTCATTAGTACATGCCAACTTCTTATCCCAGGGTCATTAATGAAGATGTTAAAAAATCAATCCCAAATGTTTAAGGATTTTCACTAGTGGCAACTCTTACCAGGCTAATTATTATTTCTATTCTTTTTCTAATTCTGAACTCATATTTCTGTTAGGTGTTGGTAGCTAGCTACAATACAGGTAGATGAAATTTAGTTTTGGGTTTAGTGATTTCTTCCTGTATTTTTGTCCTGTATTTTACACAGATTTAGTCATTCTTGGTATCAAAAGGTAAAATAATCATCTAATCAAACTATCACTACTAAGTCCACATTATGTTTTGTCCTGGTTTCTACTTAATTTCCTGCTTTTAAATATTCACTGCTTCAATATCTGTGCTAATTTTACACCTAATTCAGATTAAATTCTTAATTCTGGATTATTTGCCTTTCCCTATTGTATATATGGGTAGTGTGTTTGCTCTTTTCTAATCAGACGAGACTCCTCCATACTCCATTTAAAATGCAGATTTTTTTTTTTGCATTTCAGTGTATAAGTCACCTTGTTTCTCAAAAGAGCATATTGAGCATTCTGACACCCAGATGTGGTCATGTCTGTGTCTGTGCATTCATGTCCGTTAGCCAATTGCCCTCTGCATTCATCCCAAAAATGTCTTATTTCTTACTAAAAAATGAGGCAAAGTATCAGTCTGGAACTGAAGTCATATCATTATTATGTTTCATATTTAACCTGTACTCTTTACACAGAGGACTCACTTCATAATTTAGTTGCATGCCGAGATTTTCACTACTTGTTTTCATTTGATTTGCAAAATCCACCCTTGTTTTTTGGGGTTTTTTTGTCCATTTGTACACCTAGTGCTTTATTGTTTAGAACGAGCGTGGATTACAGCCCTTTCTCAACTCCAAATAGAAACTACTGGGGCTGCTCTTGGTTCCCTCGGGATCCATCACCCTGTGGCTTCCAGACGGGGGCAGAGCAAGCAAGCATTTCTGGGTAAGGGTGGGATGATATGAAGTGTGGGCTCATTAAAATCAGCCAAAACCTCTTCGAATGAGCACCAGCATGTCTGAGGTTTGTGAAGTCTACCCCAGAACTAACATTTTCTCTTTGCTGTTCTTGGTACTGGGATACTTAGCACAGGCACATCACCAGAGGGCATGAGAACATGTTATGTACATCAGCTACCACACAAGCATTTGGAAAATGCTGGGAGAACCCATTGGTGTGACACATTTCAAGGAACAAAATTAAAACACTGGTTTATATTCAAAGAGCTGAGGGACGGCTGAACATATGCCATGAACATATAAAGTTGCCACCTCTCAGCTGAGAAACCCTAACATAAGGGATATGAATATACTTACCAATTTAGCTTGTTTCCTTTTACTTTAAAGCTCAATGGAAGAGCAACACTTCACAGATTAAGTGCTCTGAGAACCCACAAATGATTGGTTTTTCCTAATTCCTGCTAACTTGCCATATACTGATGGAATGCATAAATCCTCAGTGTAGTTTCTGATAATTCAGTGCCTGTTACTACCTATAACAGTAAAAGGAGAATCCTGAAGTACTGACACCCCAGTTCTGGAGTGTGGGAGGTCTGTATCTTATCCCTGTCTATCTCACAAATCTGCTAAATGGCAGTCAACAAAATTTTTACTCTGATTTCTTTACATGTCCTTCTTTGTAGACAGAATAGCAATGCTAACCTAGAGCAGGGAGATTATACAGGTCCTAATTATTTAATAGGGCTAATGTGACTTCTGAATCATTAAAAAAAGTGTAAGGAAAGACCAATATGTTATTATGATAAGTAAGCTCCACATCTTTGAGGATTCAATATATAACTTTTTTTTTTGAAAGCCAGTGTTTTAATTGTTAAATAACAGTTTCTACTAAGCAAATGCTTCTGTGTCTTATAATAGTCAGAAGTGACACTACAAAACAAGGGTTTGAGACAGAGCCAAGATAATTTCTACTGCTTTAAACTGGAACGAGAATTTCTCAGCCTTGAAGCATGACAGCCATTCAGGAGTCGATTTTTCTGGCTTTGAAATCTGAGTTGTACTTAGCTATGGAATCTGACAAGTTTCTGCTGCCTTATATCATCCCTGCTCACCTGACAGCACAGAAGAAGATTTCTCACACTAATGCAGTCAGGCTGAAGCTCCATGGAGAGGACAGTGATGAATGTCAGCTTCAGTCTATTCAGCTTGTGGTGGGTGGGAAATGGATAAAGATTAGATATATAAAACAGCAAGAATTATAAGCTGAAATGAAATATTGGGTATTTATTCTGGGTATTTAGACTGCATGTAGTCTAATTCTTTGTGCAGTCAAAATGAGATTTCTTGATCAAACAATGATCTTTCCTAAATCAGCTGTCCCTACAAGCTCATATAGCCATGAGGTTTTTGTCTCCTTGAATTACTGGCCCTGGCAGACAGTGCCATACCTCTACTAGGAGGAATATGGTTTGGGGAAAATAATAACAACTCTGCAAGAAAACAATCATCCTTTGACTTATATATCCCTACACCCCGCTGAGTATTCTAGTGAATAATCTCCAGCTATGCATGAAAGCTCAGTGCATCATTCCTCAGGTGAACAAATTTCAACCTCAACAAGATGAGCACAGTGAGTGATTTTTAAACACTTCTAATGCTGCCAAATCAAATAAAAATTCCTTCAGAACAAGGCTGCTCAGTGATGCCCCTTAAAAGGTATTTTCATAACATCTACAATTAGGTTGTGAATCAATACAGTTGTACTCTGTGGGAATATTTTAGTTCATCACACGGTGCAATTATCCATGACCACAAACACAAAACCAGCAATCACTGGCCAACTGAACATGTGTTAATTGGAAGCGTGAATGCTCTAAACAACCAACAGCACCAGATCCTTAGATAATCCCTGCTTTTGTATTTCCTTCTTGTTGTGGATACCTCTTTGTTGTGGATGAAGCTAGGGTGAGGGTTATATTCCCTACTTCCAGTTTTGAGGCATTGCTCAACTCCACATGGTACAAGACACAGCCTTTCCTCTAGATCTCATCAGTGTCTTTCAGTAAAGGGCAGTGCAATAGATATCACTAAGTTTCAGCTCCCTCTTCTTGGCTGTTCTCATTCTGCCTGGAGACCTGCAGGAATCTGTGAATGCCGGCTGCTGGATATTGTGACAGGTTACCCTGAAGAAAAAAAAAATAAAGAAAAAAAGAGACAGGAAGCTGTTTCATAAAAGCAGCCTATTAAAGAAGCCTGAGAAATTTTTTCACTGTTATTTTTGTTAAGCATATATAGAAAAATTTCGTTAGACACAACCCCAAATTTCTGCTTGAGATCGAAGATGAGAGGAAAAGAAAGTTTAAGTTCAGGGAACACTTTCAATATCAGAGATAACTACTTTCTACTGCTACATTTATTGTGAAAAGAGGAGATAGTCAAGACAGCTGATCTGTCAGAAAGATGAAACAGTCACAGATGACAGAATCTGGCTAGATAGGGTGGATCTGCCACTCTTCCGGTGTGGAATATGTCTGAGGGATTTTAGACATTGAATCTGCTCAAACACCTACTGAAAGGCATACCCTATTAACCTGAACCCTACTTGCCTGGTAACCAAGATGTGGTTAGGGACCTATGGGAGCTTTTGGCTCTGGATAGCTGAGCTCTGGGCAGGACCTCCCCTGGTGTCCCAGTTCTGATCATGCTTCCCCATCCTTGCAGGAGCAAATCTGACTAAGTTAAGGAATGTTATTGGCTGACTCCAAAGTCAAATCCCTCACCAATAATCCTCACCAATATTCTCCCTCACCATGTAACTATCATGAAGAAAGCTAGAAGAAATGTTCTGCCCACCAAGCTTTCCCTTGGAAGCTAAGGCTCTTTAGTTTGGCCATGTCTCTTCTTCATTACAGCTCTGTGAGTCCAGACCAAATACATCCGTGGTCCTGACCCTGATCCTGACAGACTAACTTGGCTTCCCATCATGATCCTGGACCAGCCTGACCACAATGGGTTAGCAGGGCTGTCACTGGACTAGTGCTGACCCTCATCATGTCCCTGGACCTGATCCTGACCCTGGCTGGCTAAGCTTCCTGACTTCTTGTTGGGGAGGTCACAGACCCTGCCTGCCTTGTTGTCACCCTCTGCTCCTACCCTTGCAGAGCAGCTTGTCCTTGCTGCTCCCTGACATCTGGAAAGAATAAACCTGCATTCCTTTCTACAGCAAATAGATGTCTAAAAGACACTTTGTGGCTCTAAATATATACCAAAACATCACAGAGGTCACAATCTTAGGCTCTGTGGTTGATTCATGAGAACACTAATGCAGCTGAGTACCACAGACTCATAAAAGCATTGTCTGGGATGGACTTCTGGAGATGTCTAGTCCAGTGTCTTTTCAGAAGTGCTAAGATCATGTCAAATCAGCTGTGGCTTTGTCTATCTCAGTTTTTAAAACTTCTGAGAATGAAGAGTCTCTGTACGACCTGATTTAGCTGCACATCACCCTCTTTCTTCTCTTAACCTTCACCTCCCAAGGTGCAATTTGTGGTCATTTATGGTTGCAATTGGCAACTGAATAAAATTTCTCAAGTTCCCCTAAATTCCTTCAAGTCCCTCATTTATGGAATCACTAAAGTCCTTCTGGTACAAAAGTCTGAGTTCTCTGGGCCATGTTAATGGTCTCTTTTGTCCTGGACACTTCACTGTTTGTTTGATGTTTGTTTCTTTTTTTTTTTTTTCTTCTTTTTATTTTTTAAATTTTGAAAAGATTCAAAGATTTATAATTTCTTTCGAAATATCCATGGAAAATAGCACACCTTCAGTAATTTGTACCTTTCCAGCAGACAGCTGAGAGTGTGGGCTGCATATAGCAGGCTATGATATTACAACACATGAAAAAGTCCATCATACTGGGTACCTGCTGAGGTCCTGGGCTGGGTAGAGAGACAGGCATAGCCCTGGCCACAGCACCTGGTGGAATTGCATTTGATTGATGTAACCATCAACCCACTCACGGGTTTTGTTTAAGAGATACCCAGTTGCTCCCCTCCAGAACAGATTCCAGGACAAATCTAGTCTGCATGCTGTGCTCCTGGTCAGGGAAGCGGGACCCCGGAGTGAAACAATGAGTAATCCAAGCTGACGGGCTAGTGACCTCCTGACCCTTAGATAAAGAGCTCATTATTGATGCTGTTAACACAGGGAAAAGAGTGATCCAAATCTTCTTAAGTATTTCCACTAGATGGACAGTCTGTCGGGGAGCAAGACATCTTGATTGACATCTCTTGGTGAGTGAAAAGACTGCATTGGCCAAGTGTCACTTGTATTTCTGTCCCGTGGCACTTAAGGCATACTTTGCCAATTTGTCATTGCTGTATTTTGCTCAAATGCTCCATTAAGCATTTAGTAAAAGAAATACCATAATGCTGCTCATTCTTTTGGAGTCAAATGGAATCAGGGAACTGTAGAGTTTACTTTTGATGAGGGCTTACTGCAGCCTGATATGGCTGTTTTGGAGCATGGGAAAAATAATGAGAGGGGGAAACAGTGAAAGTGTTCCCTTGCAGTATTTCTCATGTAAGAATTCTTAGTAGAGCTCTCCATACCACTTTCTTTCTGAAAACTTAGTGGCAAATTTTGGTAGTGCAGAGATGGCTTTCGCTGACATTGTAGGAGCTCACCAATATGCCTGAATAACCTGATGAGGGACTCTCAAGTCAGTGACCAAGCTTACAACTGCTCTTACAGAAGGAGACTCCATTGCTTTGGGGAATTCCAGGCAGACTGCTCTGAGGGGGCTAATGGCAATTCTTCTCAAACTCTAGGTTGTGGCAGCACTGAATACCAAACCAACACTGAACACTAAACAGTAAATGATGCAGCTGAGGAAAGGGGAAGAGAATGAGTGCAGAAACATAGTGTAGTGCACTTCAGACTATGACAGTCAGACTGTTGCAGAGTGAAAAACTGTTATAAAGCTTATATAATAGACATTTACAACTAATATTATCACTGGAGTTCCCAAATGTAGGCTGTGTTCTTTTCAAGCAAGCACATTCAGTTTCTACCTTATTTTTGCACTCAATGAATCATAAATACTGACTCAGAGAGACGGGAAGTGCTTGATAGCTCTTTCTCTTCTGCATTTGGAATAAAGCAGGCACATGTTTCCGTCCCCTAGGATATGCTGGATAAAGGACATGTCTGTGACAAAGAAGGATAAGAAATCTGCTCAAGAAGACAAGATGATATAAATTGAAGAGGAAGTTGGTGAGGATCTTCCTGAACACACTAATGGTTAAGCAGCCTGAAGAATGTAGCATTACAAAAGATGGAAGAATCATTGGTCAAATCCTCATATATTCAAGGGGTTTGAAGACTTCAGCATCTATAATCTGGTTAGCCTAACTTTACCAGCATGGAAAACAAGAGGTTTCATCCGAAGCAATACAAAGCATTATTTAATTTTAAAACCCCAAAACAACTTCTCCCCCCACCAAAAATCCCAACCCTAAGTCCTCGAAAAGACCACAGTATAAAAACTTAGAATTTTTCTTCTTTTTTTTTCTCTTCTGAAAACAAAATAAAATAAAACAAAAAGAAGTTCACTTGTTGACAAAGACTCAGTGTTGACTATCTCAAGGCATGGATTCGATGCCATATTACATCTTGACTAAAACTTTACACCCTGAGAATGAGGTGCTCTCTTGTGATGTGATGCATTGCTGCCTCTCCACGTCTCTAGGAGACATCTCTTTGAATGGATCTGCTCTTCCTGTCTGGCCTTGAGGAAAGCATAGTGATGAATAAAAACACCTTTAATAATAACAAATGCCTTACTATTCTATCCAGGAAAGGAGATGAAAAATTAAGCTACAGCTATGCAGGTTATTGCAAAAGGATGCTGTTCAGCTCAGCTCACCTCAAATGTCTCTCTGCACTGACATCATCTGGCTTGCGTGTATTTGCTTGTATTTGTATTTGAATCTCTTATCTGTATTTATCTAACAAGCCTTTTGTTCATGTGTCAATAGAGCTGGAATCTTGCCTCAGGATTATCTTACTTTATCGCTGTAGCACCTGGTACAGCAGATAAAGATTCTTATAAATTATAAATTCACATTAAAAATGCAGCTTATTTAGGTCTCCAAAATGGAGACCAGAAGTCAGCTGTAGATTTTATGGACTCTTAAGAACCAGTGGTGGTTTTGAAAGTTGGGTGGTCTCTCTGCAGGCACTGCCTAATTTTGGAAGTCTGAATGGAGGAAATGTGAGATTTCAGATGGGGACAGCTCAGCAATGTGCCCTCAGAACTCACTTTAAAAACAGTGTTGAATTCTGCATTTCTCAAACATCTGGGGAATCATTTAACATATGTCCTTTAAGGCCTCTTAAAATTCAGTGTAGTGAGGGACAAGGAGGGATGGGCTACTACAACCTCTAGAAGTATCCCTGGAAGAGCATCCCTCCATATAAAAATGTGTGAGGAGAATTTTACAGTGTATTCACAAAGGGAACAGCAGGTTCTGAAATCAAACTAGGCAATAAGATTTCAGCTCAGAAATCTCCTGTGAGGTACTGTAAAAACAGCTACAGCACTAGGTAGTGCTGTGTCGTCTGATCAAATGAACTGTAGGACATGAACACAGAAAAAAACTGGATCAGATAAGCAGCCTCCTCCAGGCTGCTTCCCTCTGTTACAAAAATATGTACTTCATCCCACTACTTTCCTGACATTGTCATGGCACAATGCATAAATGCATTGGACAATGAAGAAATACTTTGTTCCCTTCCTGTCTGCCACAAAAGGGACAGAAAACATCACACAATAAAGTGCCTCTCCCCATCTGATGCCTGTCCAACATCCTTATTCACAGCAGCCAAAAAGCAGCTGCATCTGCCTGTGTCTGTGGTTTATCACTGTGGAAAGGATTTCAGATGGCTGGATTGGCAAATGCTGGGTCGGCTGAACCTGGCTGTAGGCATGAGGTAATACTTGATGTGGATTCAGAATATTCAAACATATACATCTTAGCATATGTGAAGCCACGATGGAAAGGTATTCATTCTGGCTGCAAAAATAAACACAATTATTAGATGAAACTACTCTACCCCTGTCTTAAATTCAGGAAAATCAAACCTAAAGAGTTCTGACAGATTCCACAAGTTAAGTCTCAGGAAGCAGACTAGAAATTTCTATCTTATATTAAACACATAAAATGTTAGAACCCTACTAATTGCTCTAGGCCTACTCCTTCAGTTTTCTTCCATGTTAAATGTTGTCAGTAAATTCCAGCATGAGCAGCAGGCTGCCACTTTGATTAATACCAAACTGACTACAATAGTCACAACTATACCATCACACAGTTATAGCCATTTCACAATAGTCAAATAACCAGCCAGTATGGCCTGTTATGTGCTGCTTGTTCAAAATGGTGTAAACTTACACAACTCCCAGCAGAGCACTGAGCAGGGTTGTGTATCACAGAGGATACAAAGTCAGGCATTAGCTGAGACTCTAAAAACTGGGGACACGTTGAAGCTGAGAAAGAGTACAATCCTCAGAATGTCGCTTGTCACTCCTCAGTCACTGTAAATGTAACCAAAAAAAAGTACTATCAATCTTTCAACTGCTACAATACAGAACATGCTGGTGTGCTGTGCTGCAATACCCTTGTGCTGGGCTGTTTTCAACACAGTGCATTATTGCTGGTAGCTTTACAGCCAGGGACATGTGGGAAAAGAAAACATCTACCACAGGCTGCTCCAAAGAACTGCCAAATTGCTTTTAACAGCAGTGAACACCCTGTTCCTTGGGTTTCAGAGTGGCTGCTGTGGACAGAGTTTCAGAGGATAAGGCACAAACCCTTAGGTCACAGTTCCTTGTACCAAAGATACAAGAAGAAATGGATATAGAAATGGGGCTTAAAAAAACTTTTTCTTTGCATTCATCAGTCTGCTTATGTTGAGAGACATCCATTTTTTTCTTATCTATAATACTGCTTACTAGAACTTGATTTCTTGCAAGCATTAAACCAAATTGATTTCATTATGGAAGATCTTTGGGATAATGGAAATAATTTCAAAGCAAAAGAGACATGAGCAAATGAGAAAAGAGGAACCTGAATACTTCAGGTTGATTCCTTTCTGCATCCTTCCAGTTTTACACTTGATCACAAACCTGTGGTGAATGGCAACTGAAAGGTGAGGACCTCTGTTTAGTTTTCTCATATTGGTTACTTGCAGAATCTTTATGTTAAAAGAGGAAAGGAGACATATTACTTTTTGTAACCACACCAAAATTTATCTTTCATTATAGAAATTATTCTGTCATTAATTTTCAGGGAAATATCACTTTTATGGTGAGGTTATTAGAAACAGTAATTGGAGTATGCTTCATGTCATAAATTTAGCACATTGTAAATGAGTAGTCATATATATTAACATTTAAAACAATCATTCCTACTTAGTAATAACACAGGAGGTTCAGGACAGGTTCAGTGAATTGATGGAGAAGTGGGAAGAGTTGATACTTGAGGCAAAGGCCACTTATCCCAGTCAGCCAATAATTCCCAGGAAGAACACTGTGCCAAGATTTAAAAAGACATGAGAAAGGCTTCACTTTTGGATGAGTGAATCTTGCATCTTGAACACATTGAAGAACAGATGCACGCTGTCACCTAAAGATGCTGTCAATTTTCCCTGTTTTTACATTTGTGAGCTATTGGACAGAGCAGGCTGAATACTAGCTGGTGTTTAAGGCACCCACACTCTAAGTTCAAAGATTTCCACCATTTTGGAAAGCAACATATATGTTTGCTTAAAGCTTAAAAAGCACTGCAGTAAGAATCAATAATGAGGTTTGATCCAGAGTTCATTTGTGACACTCTGTAGATCAGTTCTATGAGTTCATTGCTAAACATCTGCAGAATGAGGATCAATAAATGCAAAAAGAGAAATTTAACAGATATTGGTCATTATTTGAATAAGCAAAGACAGTTACAGAGGATTTTGCACTATGTAGAAAATTCAACATAGAGTAAATAACCATATAGGATGAAAACAGAGAAATTTGGTTTCAATGAATACAGTTAGTTATGTCAAAGCTCTGTGGAAATCAGTGGCAGTTTTTAAAACAGTATCATATGAATAAAGATTTATGGTAAATATCATAATCCCGATTGATGATTTTTGTCTCAAAAAGATCCTAGCAAATGCAGAAAAGGTCTGTGGTAGGATAATGTGAAGGTTAAAGCTATGAGGAGGACAAGGAACAAATTAAAAGAGAAAGGTACAACTGAGAGAGGAAATGTCCTGAGCACATGAAACATCACAATATGAAAAACAGGCATTTGAACATTGCTTGGCCTATAGATTGTGATGAAGACAAGAAATATCCATACTGAAATGCAACAGACATAAAACAGTACAAGTACTGCATTTTCTACGATGTACAATTAGCCTCTGTGGATTGCTGTCACAGGACTGCACTGAAGGCAAATAGCACAGTAAATTCCTGAAAAGAGGAGCATCTGCACCTCAGCCTGAGGTGACCCTGGGATATGGGATCTGTAAATCCTCATGTGTTGAGGTATCAAGCCAGGACCAACTGTGTCTCAGAGAAAAGTTTTTGGTTTATTTTTTGTGGCCCAATAGAGAAGGAAGCAAAGTGCTATGGTCAATGGGCAGCTGTTACAACACAAGAACTGCTGCTTTGTAATGGCATCACAGCTTTTGTCACTGGTTTTACACATCTGGAGGATAGGATTTGTTATTTACTGAGAAATGTAGTATTGAAATGCCAGCATGCATGTTATGCCTTCTTAGTGCAAGTGATTCATACTCCTCTAAATCACTAACACTATGATATATTTAGCTTTTTATTGATCTCAGGAAGTGAAACAACTGAATGGCATTTAGGATTTTGCATTGAAATCAAGTTAGCTATGTATCATAAGTTACACTGAGTTTTTATCTTTTAATCCAAAAGCAAAAACAATTTAAAACCAGGTTGTTGGTTAGTGGCTAAAAGCAAGATGCAGTCTTGGTTATTCTAAATTATATTCTCAGCTCTGAGTCAGAACCCTGGTGTGAATTCAGACAAGTTATTTAACTTCTATGCATTTAAACTTCCTAATACCTGAAAAATGGATCTCCTGAATGAACATGCTGCTGAATCACTAAGTGCATTCTCTGCTCCAGACACGAACACTTTATGGAAATGCAAAGTATTGTTACTGAGCTTTGTTTTGAAGCTGACAAATGAGTCAGATCCCTCTAGCTGTCACCCCACATCAACTAAATGTAATTATATAGTGACATCATAGCTAGGGACATTTATCTGAGTGAAATTCTAGAGTTGCTGTCTGGTATCCCAGATACAGCTTGGCATACTGACCCAGGTGTACATTGGGAATTATGATGGACTGTTCCCTTAAATTCTGTGCTTGTTTGGGGTTTATTCTGCCTGTCTCTCTCTTAATCTCTCTCTCAGGTCATCCACAAACAGTTACCAGGCCACTGGGCTAGTCACAGTTTTCAGAATCAACACAGCACGAAAACAAGCTGTTGGTCCTGCATTGCATGAAGCAGTGCCATGGATGCCTGGTGAGTTCAGGCCAGAAGCTGCATTCCTGTGCTGTCTTCCCTTTCCTATCAATAGCCAAAGCAGTTCCTTAATAGTGAGCGATATTACGCGAGTGATGATGATTTCACTAGTGTACATCACACAAAGGTGTTCTGCAACTTGTCTGCTCCCAATTACAAAAAAGGAAATTGAAATAATAATCCTCTGAGGTACTTGGCAGGTTTGATTATACCTTGCTGCCATGCCTTTGGAAACCATGCTGGCTCTTTTTCTCCTTATGGAGAAATCTTTGCCTGCATCCTTACAGGTGCCGGATGATGCGGGAGGGGGCATTTGGGCAACCAGGAGGAGACACAGAAGGCTTGGTATTACAGCTGGTAGCCAATTTACTTCTATCTGCCCAAGGTTGCTGCAGGCTAAAGGATGGGATGAAGGTTGCATGCAAGAGATAATCAGAACAAATGCTCCCAGCAATAGCACCGTGAGGAACAGATTGTGTAGAAAGTACAAACACAGGGACACTTTAGGCAATGTGCATGGTGACTCAATTCCTGCAAGTGAAGATCACTGTGCTGTTCTCTATGAGCAATGCCACATCCTGGTATCCTGGATCAGTCCTACAAGATCTATCCTACAACAGATGAAAGAATAATAAAAATGCACTGAAACCCATGCAGATACAAGAACTGTTTCCTGTTTGTGTGAATGTTATGATCCAAGGAACACTGTTTCGTTATTGCTATGTTCCTCTTTTTATGTCTGCAAAAATAAACCAATTGCCCCTCTTGAGCATCAGTGAAGTCACTTGGAATTGTGGATGCCCTCTTCAATTTGTGAAAGAAATGTCATATGTAAGCACCAAATCCAAAATTTTGGTTCTGGTATCTTGTAAAAGCTCCAGGGTTGAAGGCCATGGAATTGCACGTAGCACCAGAGAGTTATAATGTAGGAACTCCAGTGCAACCTCCTTGTTCAACATGGTTCAACATCAGCCTGAACAGTGCTGCTACTGGGGGAAAATAGTTCAGATTCTCATAAAACACTTGCTCAAATGCTGAGAGAGCTGGAAATGTTGTTGGTGATGAGAGATAGACAGCAGAACAGAGATTCTCTCATCTATTTCCCACAGCTGATAAACAGTAATGCCCTTCAGTCTCTCCCCAGCTGGCCCAGCTTCAGATGAGTAGCCCAGTAATGAAAGCCTCCCTATCCTATTAGCAGCTCCCAGGCTGTCCGTGGCTCATTGGAGCAATGCCTGCTCCCAGCTGAGATGGATGGCTTCCTCCCTAATGAAAACAGAGTGAGGAGCAAGACTGCATGGGGAGGATCTGCCTCTATCTCATCCCTGTGCAGGAGGAGCAACTTGCAGGAGGGTTTTGGTAAGTATCTGGTACCTTTGTTTCATGTAACAAAGGAAAGACAAATGGTAACACATTCGTAATTCTAATACCAGTTTTGACATAATAGGACAAAATGGTGCCTGAGGATTCCTGTGTATGAAGCAGATGGGCCATCCATTATTTTCCTTCAGGTCAGGGGTCATCCTAAAATGAGAGTCAGCAATCATTTTGCAGGGTATAACAAAACCATTTTTTGCCTGCTTCTTAATCCCAGAAAGCACTACTGTCCTCTACTTTTGTCCACATACTTTATCATTTTTGTCTATTATCTGCATCCCCAGAGACCTAATAGTCTTTTCTTCAGTGCGGCTTGATCTGGAGCAGCTGTAAGCTTTGCTGCAGGCAGTGTCTGACAACTGCTTCCCTCTTGGTCAGTGTCAGTTCCCTGGGGGAGGGCAGGCATTCATTTCATTATTAAAGCATGGAAAAAAATACTATATTCATTTGGATCCAGAATAAATACGTAATATTTGGAACAAAGAGTCCATGTTCCAGTCCAGCTGGCAGTGCTTTTACCATTGCCATTCTTCAAGGCTAGCTCCTGCTTAAAGCATGCATTAAGGTCATTTATTTAAAAATAATGGAATGGGCTGCAAAAACCCTTTTTTCTTCTGTCAGTCTAAATTTCACCTTCCAACGTCTCTCATTGATCCTCAGGCACTAAGAGCTTGTGTGGAATAGCACTTCTGTGAAAATAAAGATTGTTCAATTACAGTACTTGGGAGAAGAAAGCAGTAGCTAACAACAAGCCCAGTGGTGTTTTGTTGGTTTGGTTTTTTTTTTTTTTTTCAAAATCAGGTCTGAGTCTTATTTTGTCATATGTGTTCTCATTCAGGTGTTAGGTGAGTGCAAATTTTGTCTATAGATTACTTCCTCCATTACTAGAGTAAAACTGGACGTTGATAAAAGTGTTTATTTTTAGATTACTAAATGACACCCTAGTACTACACATGATTAGCCAAGGCAAGATAGTGTGCTTCAAAACTGTTCACATGCTTTTGCTGCAGCTGTCCAGCACATCTGTTTATGTTCCCTTCTATCTGAGACAGGGAAGAAATGGGCTCTGAACCAGCTAGCTCCTCTTGATTTTAAGAAGCTAACCCTAAAAAGGTGCAGCATTGTAGAGAATTAGGATCACATCTTAACCCTGTGAATATTAATGGATGTGATCATTTACATTAACAGGGCAAGAAGAATCTCTGTGGTAATACACAACTAGTATTTCACCCAGGTTGTCTTCTTAGGGGCCTCCAAGATGAGTGAGCATGCAGAGGCTCTGTCCTCCAAAGACTGTGAAGAAAGGTAACCAAAATTTAAATGAAAGGCACTTTTAGGGCAAAATCAAACATCTGTGTGTCATGTGATACCCACTCTCAAAAATTTAGGCTGAGATTTGTCTGAATCAATGGTAACAACTAAAAGCTAAGCATGCATTCTGAGTTACCTTGTTCAGAGGGTGATTTATCCATCTACTCATCCTTACTTTGGATGGATCCTTATTATAAATTATGTTGAAATGAAACCATAACTGAGACATTATTTTTTTTAACTGGTTAATGTTAGACTGACTTTTGAATGCAGTTTTTTCAATTTTTTACAGACCCCTTGTGAAATAAGCTAATCCTGTTACAGGAAGGTAGGAAGTGGTTTTACACTGCTGTTTTTTATATAGTCTTTTTGGCAATAGAAGCAGGGAAAAAATCCAACAAAAATATTTACTGATATCTTCCTTAAAGTTTGTATTTATACAGGTATCATGGATATTTTGTGTAATAAATAATTTTCCTCCGCTTTCAGACATATAAGACAACATCGTCATAGATAGAACCAATAGCAAAATTTTTACCCCACAAAGGCAATTTCCAAACCCTTCTGAAGGCATTTTAAAGACAGACACTTCAAGCTGTAAGGTGGTGATAACCGTTTGGAGGGACTGAGACCAGGCTTGCCATCTCTTCATCATTTACATCTGTTTTCCCTCAATGCACATACTTCATTCTAATTACTGTTAATAGGAACTGGTTGTGCAGTCTGAGGAAGTCTGAATTAGTTGCTGTTCATTCAGCAGAGATGAAAATGTTTGTGCCTAAATAAAACCCTGCCATTCTGCATGCCTAGCACACAGCACTAATTGGGCCACCACCTTGACAATATTGAAAGGGCATGGAGCAGGGGGAACAATTTTGTCTTTCTTTTGTACAGTCCACATGAAGGTCAAGAAGACTTGCAGCTGCTTTACTCTGGGAAACATAAGGGTTGCTTCCTTCTTGCATCTGTCTTTCCCTTCCCTTTCATCTTCTACTTTCAACAGCATAACATGGGAAAAATACCCAAACCAAATAAATCAGGAAAGGAAAGTTGGAAAGAAATCTTTCAATGGCCTTAGATTCTATGCATTATGATGGCCTGGGGGAAATAAGCTCATCCCAAAGAGCTCCAGCCCTGAAGACAGGTGGTGTTAGGCATAGGTTCTTGTTTCTGCCAACTTGGAGTTCAGGCACATACATAGCTCAGTGACAGCGAGAGGGTGTATTGGCAAAGCTACAGTGGCTGTTGGGGTGGGCTGCTGAAGCAATAGCCTGTAAATTGGTACTCATACCAAGTCAATCATGTACCTATGTCCTAATTTAAAATTATATTTAAACCTTGTTTGGACATTTGTTTCAATCTCACCCTAGCTTTTTTATTTTTTATTTTTTATTTTATTTTGAATGTCTCCTATATCAACTTGGGATATGTTCATTTGCTCTATGCAAAACCTCCTGAAGACCCTGTGTCTCACTGCCAGCTCTGAGGACTGTCCTGAAGGCTACACCTCACATCAAGCCTGTACAAGGTACATTGCCCTGGCAGAGAGGACTGCTGCAGACTTTCCTTGATCCTGACTGGAAGCACCCACTTAAATTGGCCAGGGACACACAGGTTTGTGTATACCAGGAAATGGAAGAGAGACAGGACACAGGCTCAAGCTGTTTCCATGACAACTTGTACTGTTTAACTGCATTTTCTCTTGCCACGAGTGGCTTTGGCCCATGAGAACTGTGATCTCCATACAGCACTGAAATGCTTCACAAGGTGACACATGCCATGGGATACTCCATGTTGATATACAGATGGAGAATCCCTGTAGTTTCCTTGTTTTACTTTCGGGATGGAAGAAGCCACATAATTATGACCTGTGTACTCTCTTTCAGGGTCAGAAAAAGTCTCTTGGAACTGTTCAGCTTAATATGAACCTCGTCTGAGGAAGGAATGGGAAATCCAGTGAACAAAGAATCATAGAATGATTTGGGTTGGAAGGGACTTCAAAGATCATCTACTTCCAGCCCCACTGCAATTAGCAGGGAAGCCACACATTAGAGCAGGCTGCTTAACACCTCATCCTACCTGGCTAAGTTACTACTCTCTAGTCAGCTATGTATTTCACAAGGAGGGCTGAAGAGATAATGTCTGGCCAGGACAGGGTTAATTTTTGCAGCAGCCAGGAGGGAGCATGGCTAGATTCTGGAGGTTCTTCTACACCGTCTCAGGTCATTTTCCAGGGGCAGAGGAAGGGCTTTCTTCTGGGTCAGGGTAGGGTGGTAGGGAGAGCCATAGGGTGGTGTTGGGGGTGAGAACTCACATGCAAATTGTTTGTTTCTTGTACCCTCTGTCAGTGTTGCTATTGTTGCTCATTTTTTATCTCACTGCTGTTTCCAATAAATCGTTCCTATATTAACCATTGATCTTTACCTTCTGCGCCTCCATTTCTCCTCTCCATCTGGCTGCAGGGGGAGGAGAGTGGGAAGGGAGGAGCAAGCAAGTGGCACATGGTTAGTCTTAGAGGAAACATTAAATTGCAGGGTTCCATTCCTAAACTACTGCAGCCATTTAGTCTTTCTTCCCTCCATCTACCTTCTAGCAGCCCAAAGTCACCTGCAGTTTACTCATATCCAACAGTCCTTCTGTCATCTGCACTTCTCTGCTGCCTCTAACAGTTCAGTGGGACCCAGGCTGTGGCCAGCTCTAGGCTGTCTTTATTTGTTTCTGGAAGATTTAAAACATGGTATTTTGCTTGGGGCAACATTAGCATAGGGATTTGCTTTAATATTTTATCTGAAATAAAACAAACCAAAGCATCACTTTGAAATGTAGAATTTATCACGAGAAAGTCTAAATCAACTGCTTGGTTTGTTAGAGATGGGTTTTTTTCAAACACCATAATATTGGATTTTTAATTTGCATACATACATTGCCTTCAAATGTTCAAATAAAAGCATTTCTTGCAAATGAAAATATGGATCTCTGGGTTCCACAGTGAACAGATACAAGCATATAATTTGATGTGATCACATCCTAATGATGCATAGGCACATTGTGTGTATTACTATAATCAAGTAAATGGATCTTTTTGCCTAAATTTGGCTGGAATCTTATTGTTCTTATTTTGTTCCCTTTCAGAGTGATTAAACTGCATGATTTAGCCTATGGTACCTGGAAAAGAAGCAAATACACAATGTGCCTACAATTTGAATTTTGACATCCATGTATACTCCCTGGAGCTGGCATCTGCTACAAGAAATATTGTGGAGAAAAGGGCAAAAGTAGGTGTTGAAATGTCATTATTCTGCAATCATTTTTGTAGTACCTGACCAAATTCTTCAAGTAGCTGGTAACCTTATGGAAAAATACTGTAATTCAGAGCAGGCACTACATGAAGTGTTTGGTCAACACTGCTTATCCTCAATGAAACATAACACTCAGATGCCTGTGGACATCAGGGGACCAGACCTACCTCTCAATCAAACCAAAGTGCGTAGGAAATTCTTACCCCATCCTCTGCCCTGATTTTCATGTGAAAAAGTGCCCAGTAAAAATGATCTGGAGAGAACTGGAAGTACAAAATCCACCCAGGACTGTGGTCACTTTGAAAGGGCCAGAATGAGTATGTAGTCCCAGCACTTCAACTAGATGCAACCTCTCAACTTATCTAGAAAGTCAGGATCCCTATTACTGCATGAGTTTATGGTTTTTTTCCTGTTTTAGCACATTTTTAAGAAGAAATAATTACATGTATGGTAATGCCTATGGTGACATGTTACTTAAGGTCATTTATATTAGAAAGGACCCGCAATTACTGAGTAATACTTGAAAGTAGGATCTAAAGACAAGCGAAGAGAAATCCAACCAGCCCATAGGTGTTACCTGTCTTCTGAGTTCATGCTCTGGCTTTTGTCACAAAGACAAGAAATTCCTGCTTGTTCTACTGCCACCAGCTGCCAATCCCCTGAGCTGCTAAAGGCCAACCCACCTGCTCCATGCTCCTTATCACCAGCTAGCTGTACAAAACACCACAAGCAAAATTATGTTTTCATGCTACAGAAACCAGCAAACCAGAAGTAAAGAAGGCACAGCTGCTGCCTTGAGAAGCCTCAGCCTGAGCTCCAGGCTGAGCACTCTTCTTAGCCACAGGCTGCAGAGCAAAGCAGGAGCAACAAAAGTGAATTGCTCAAGGGAGTGCAAAAGTTTGAACATGAGGCAAATGAAGCATGAAAAACGAAGCAGTGAACCAAACAATTATTCACCACTACAAGAAAATCCATTAAAGAAAAACAAAGCCATCTACAATAGCGCAGCTGAGGGAGGTAGAGATGAAAGCATGGAAAACAATCCCCCCTGAAAAGCTATCTTGAAATTCTCCAAGTAAGGAAGAAAAGTAGAAGGGGGATGGAGGGGGGAAAAGGAATGGGGGAAGGTAAAATATCAAAATGCAAATTAGTAAGCTTCATTAGAGAACTCATTCCAAGGCATGCAAGGAAAAGACTAAACAAGAGCTGCTGCCTCTCTGGGCATGGTGCCACCTCATCACGTGCCAGGAGAGAATCTCAGATGACTGAGGTAGAATACCAAATGATCATGGAAATGGTAAAGTGAGTGATGTAAAAAGGGGGTTTTCCCCTAAAATCATATTCAAGATATTGTACTGTATTCATCATCACTATGTAGTTCTGCGATGGTTTCATTAACAATAAATGTAATTGAGGTCAGTTTACTGTGGTATTCTGTTACCAAGTAAAATTATGAATATACTAATTTTGTCAAGTGCCTTTTTCTTCAAAGAAGCTGCTGTTTAGTGCATGGCAGCAGCAGCACCGAAAATAGTTATGGGCACATCCTCTTTTTTAGAACTGTCTTCTGTTGATCCCCATTTACAGATTAAGTTTTACAGATTATTTTCCCCACATGATACTCACACATGAAAAGATGCTTGGCGCAATCCATTCACTGTGGCTAGCACAGGTTTTTCCCATGAGAAATTGTCTCGTGTTTTATAAATAAAGATAAAGTTTGGATGTTGTTGGAACAGTGTCCCAGAACTTGGGCAGTGCAGGCCTAGCCAATCAGGCCTGGGGGAAGGCTTCTGACTGACCAATCTGGGTGACTTTTGAGAACTCTATATATGTAATGAAATCAAAACAATAAAGGTCATTCCTTCTTGCCACTGAAAACTGATGCATTCATTACTCTGCTAGCTGCTCAACAACAACAATTCACGATTCCATGTACCATCAATCAGGGTAAAAAACTCAGGGAAGTGTACACAGTGACACCAAAAACATGTATACAACACATTCTGGGATGTCACATTGTTCAGAACAAAAAGGCAAAGGTAGCTAACTGTCTATAATCCTTGGATATATATAGTATCACCAGTCTAGATCACAAAAATCATTTAATATCTATTATGTGTAAGCACAAACTTGCTTCAAATATCAAGAAGTCTACACTTTCTGACTATTATATTTATTGAATACTTTTGATTTCCAAACACATTTTATCATAATTTGAAACTTTTCTGTCTGACTAGGAGAGAGAGAATATTTTTCGGTCCTAAATGGTAGCTAAAACCCAGTTGTGTGGATCCAGGAGCTGAGGCTTTCTCTGTAACTCCAGATAGCATTGGATTACCCCTCTTGCATAAAATGGCAAGAGTAAACAACATATAGGCTACCGTATTGGGAACCTGGATAGTTATCCCTGTTGAAGAACAGTGCTGGAAGGGCAGCAGCAGAGATTCCCAGTGTTTGCAGGATGCTATATCTAGAAAGGGAAAGGGCAGGCTTTAAATACAACGTGGGAGATTTGGAGGTGAAAACTATTATTTGGATTAATTTTCCTGAAAAAAGATTCCCTTTTCCAAATTTTGGTAAAGACCAGATCACATAAATAGCACCAGGATTGGCTGTTTACAAGGGTTAAATAATATTAGTTGCTATGAATATTAGCCTAAGATTAACACACATGAAGGCATAATCTATATTTGGAGTCATCTACCAGTTAAAAAATAATTTAAAATTTTATTTTAACATAATACTTCACCACCTCCCTTCAAACAGAGGCAACATAACTTATCTAAAACTATAAAATCCAGCTAAGGAAATAGATTAGAGAGGTCTGAAATGCATGAAGCACTCAGACATTTTAACATCATTTTAAGAATAGAGATTTTAACTTTTGCCTCTATTAATTCAGTTCTTCTCAGACTCATTCTCCTTTTTTTTAGTCTCTTTAGATGACACTCATGCTGCTTCTATTCAGGATGCTTCTTCTGCAAGCCCTATCAGCCTCTTTCCCTGATACACTGCCAGTGCTCATCTTTCTCATGTCAGGAAACATGGTCAGTGTTGCTGGCCACAGGCAAATTCTGTAACATATCTATGCAGAGCACTTTTTTTAGGATTCATTGTCATATTTGGTTCCAGATTCCTAAGACAGTTACTGAAGCGTCCCCAGAGCATGCAAGAGCACAAAAACTGCCATGGTGGATGAGACACATGGTCCATCTAGCACAGCATCCTGTTTAAAACAGAGAAAAGCCTGTCTGCTTCCAAGGAAGTGTCTGTGTGGACTTTGTCTTCAGAAGAGTCTGCAGAGGAGCCTTTGACTAATTCAATGGATCTTCATTCAAGCATGTCTTAACCTGGATGCAAGAGACTTCACTCCCTCATTCTTTTTGTGATGTTAATTTTCATATTTCTTGGAATCATAAAGCGATGAAAAAACTGAGAAAAAAATTCAAAGCTGATTGAGGAGTCTATAAGCATGTGTTATGTGCCAGCATACCCTGCAGGTGACCCCAGAGGGCTCTGATCATTCAACAGTACTGTGAAGAATAAGTCTGGTTTGTCTTCTCCCTAATTACATTAGAAGTAAGAAAAAAAGCAGACTACCAGTGTCAGGAACATGAGGGTTAAAACTGCTACTGATTAAATCATTTTTCTCCTAGACTGTAGAAAGTGGACAAACTTCATCAAAGTTGAAAATAGCAGGTGATACCAGACAGGCTTCAGCCTCTTCAGCCCAGACTGAGCAAAGCTGCTGCGTTCAGGTTGCTGCTGGTGCTGTCCTAAAAGGGATGTTCCATGCAATTAATCTGCAATTAAGGCAGATTCTGCCTTAAACCCCAGACTGTTAATGTACATATATCCTGCTTTTTAGCTAATTCGTTTCAATACTGTTTATTTTATAAGGGAAAAGGAGTATATTCACCTTGTTTTGTTTCCAAAACAACTTGAGGATACTTCAGGTCACAAAGAACAATACAAAACCACATTATAACTGCATGCTCTTCTTTTCCATATTCTCTGCCCTAGAAAAATGGTGTTTACACTCTGATAATTATATCTGGCTATATCTGGAAGCTTTACCTGGAAGATTTAGCTATGTCTTACAGCTAACAGTAATTTCTAGAATTTTGCTCACTAGGAAACATGAATAGTTACATATAGTCAAGGTTTCAATTACTTTTGCATGCAGGTCTGCTCTCTTTATTATATCTGTAGATGCTCTTACCTGGTGACACTTCCTATCACCTCCAATAAATATAGATATTCACAGTAGGTACAATGCTTACTCAACACATTTGATTCCAAAATTAATGTATGTGTATGATATTGATCACGAAATATTGTTTCATTTTCCTGCTGTTTCAAGAAGACACAAGTCAAATTACTTGCTATTTTTAAGTAAAAAATCAATTCACTTGACTAAAGTCCAGCATATCTGCATTATTATTGATTTCTTTTAAGACATGGCCCCATGGACTATTTAGGAACAAGGTTCAACATTTATTTCAATAGTATTTCATTGGTTGATTTTTATTGAAGTGGTTGAATAAAGTTAAATTATCTCATATGTTCTGAGACACAGGGCATTAAGAATATCACCTTAGTCTCTAAACCTGAAAGGAGTTGAACATCATGAAGCACAAAAGAAGAGCCCATGAGATGAATAATTTGTATAAAGCTCTTTGTAACATTTATAGTTTTGAATACAGCAGTGGCATTTGTTTTTAGAAATCATAATGTAAGAAAACACACTGCATATTAGTGAATTGCAAGGTTGTACAGAATTCCCTGAGCTGAATGTCTGGCTCCATAAAAACAGCATCTGCTAGAAGAGGAAATCCAGAACCCACAGCAGAAGGAACAAAAACTGTGAGCAGCTCAAGGCTGTTAAAACAAAGTTTGCTCTGCCCTTCTCTGGCAAGGCCAGAGAAGAGGCATTTTGGTTGGGAAACCAAGCAGAGAGCTCAGCATGCTGCCAAGGGCTCTGCCTGCACTTGGCTGCACAGATGTGTCCTCATGTGTGACTAGGGTGCGCCACAATTTGCTTGGCTTTTGCTAAATATTTGCTTGATCAAGAATGCAAGGGGACCTGTATATCCTTATCACCATCTCCTAAATCCAGGGCTGGGCACCGAAGTGCCCATGCTGATGCCTGCTGTGTTGCATCAGCATTCACAGCAAATGAAGTGTGAAAGGAGGAGATTGTGGAAAGGACACAGAGGTATTTTGTGGATCAGCAAAGCACAAGTGTCACTGAACTGGGATAGGCTTGAGACCTGTGCTAGAAATCAAAGAAGAATGCATGCTTGGTGCTTTCCCATGTAGTATTGCTCTATTTCTCTGCTGTTTCTTGTAAAGAAATT
Source organism: Lichenostomus cassidix (assembly GCF_008360975.1). Lineage (NCBI taxonomy): Eukaryota > Metazoa > Chordata > Aves > Passeriformes > Meliphagidae > Lichenostomus > Lichenostomus cassidix. The sequence goes on along the minus strand of NC_139482.1, from coordinate 115,296,781 downwards.
ATTCCCTTAGATTCAAGACACTCATATTCACGCCAATATGGGCACAGAGGAAGTCCAGAAAGGAAAAACAGGCAGTTCTCTCCTACTCCACTCATATAATCTTGGCAGTGTGACTTCCAAGTCATCCTTTTCTCATTGAAACAGGAGATTCGACATAGATCCCCACAGACTGCTATGTTTTAAGAAGGAAATTGCCTCTTTGTCTCCTCCTCCCAGGATGGGCACCTCTTTCATTTCAGTTCAGAAGGTGATGCCTGCAGAGCTCTCCCTTGGAGTATTGCTGTAGCAGAGAAATCTTTATCCCTTTGCACAGCTCCTGCCTTAGTCTGTTCTGTCAAAGGACCACAAAGATAAGGGGAAAAAGCACACTCCCTGACGGCATTCAGAACCTGTTAGTGTGTACCTAAGGGTCACTGTATTTTCTTAAATTGACTAAAAACTTTAAAAAGTTGGGAAAGGGATTTCCCTTTCCTTTTCTTTCCCCATTTTTTTTTCAGAGAAGTTCTTTTTTCCTCTGGCTTTCCAGGGATCTGGAAGAAAGGTCCCTGTCTGTGTCTACAATGAAAAGAGTTTTCACATGGCTGCCTTTTCAATACACTAAAAGTACAAATCTCAGCACATAAATTCAATCCTATTATAAAATGCATTAGTTCACATATTCAAGAGAGTTGAAAGAGACTCAGTTTTTTCTTCACAGTTAAGAGAAAACTGGTTATGTGAAAGGGTTAACTAAGGTGTAAATTTAGGTGTAAAAAAATTAAGGTGTAAAAAAAAATAGAAATAAACAAAAGTGGGTTTGAATAAGAATCCTGGAATCATTCAGGTTGGGAAAGACCTCTAAAATCATAGAGTTAACTGTTAACACATCTCTAAAAACACTTCCTTCTGATAACACACTAAGAAACCCTCAGAAACTTCATTCAATATAGGTTGTCACTGGAAAGCAAATCAGAAGTGCTAAAATCAGGAGCCAAAATTGGCCAGCCCATTCCTTAGCAGAATAAAAATCATCAGCTTAAATTATAAATAAAGAGAAAGATGAGGTCATGACACTAGCTGTACCACGAAAATTGATGTAAAAGTCCTAACATTTGGAAATACCAATGAAAGCATGGAAACACAGCCACCACAAAAACCTTCTGAATCTATGGAATATGATAGAAACATAAAATCTGATGTCTGACTTCCTGGAGCCATAGGTGAGTCTTTAAAGGCAAATTTCCTTCTGTCATCTCCTTGAGAAAAGTGATTAACATAGGACAGTGCAGGTGGGACAGAGAACATGAACTGTTCTCTGTTCTCCTTTCAGTAAATAAAGCATGTTCAAGTTTGGCTTGTTTTAGTTGTTTTCAGGTTATGCTGAAGCTGTTGGCATTCATTGTGCCTGAAGTGGTATTTAACATTTTATAAACAACAGCCTGGTTGAAAAACTTGAGTTCATGCCCATACTGGGGACTGATTGGTGGCAGGGACTACTTCTTAGCTGTGGTCAGAGGCAAACTGGCCAGTCCATCCCTTCTGCAGCAGGTGCTACGGTCTGTCACCATGAGTCTGACTTCACACTTGTCTTTCCTAGAGGAACACACAGCTGAAAGTTATCTGCATCTGGGTTTGCCATTTGAAACAAAGCCAAAACTGAGGCAGCAGAATCTAATCTTTCAAACATGACCTTATTCCACTCCTGTAGTTCAAAGGGTTTAAAATTAAAGCTCTACATTTAGATCACCTTTACTCCAAAGTAATATTCATTCTTCTCTGGAGTTCAATGTCCTTAATAATTCAGTCTAGCTAGCCACCCCACAAAAAACACAGTCATACCTTTAATCCCTGCTGCTGTCTTTCTTAGCAAAAACCTGCTACTAAAAAACTCCAATAGGTTCTTGATCCTGGATTTTTAGAGGTATTTCAATATCTAGTTAGGCAGCATTCCAGTGCCGTTTGGTACTTAAGCTATTTTTTTAAAGCATCTAATATTGCTTCAGTTGAGCCTTTTGTTGTTTCCTATATGGATATGTTGATTTGCAAAAAATTAATATATTACCAGTATCACCTCTAGATCCATAGATCCTGTAACCTGTAAATCTCTAGACCCATAGATCCATGAATCTATTCTAAATAGTTTTCTAACTTTTATCCTAAATATCCTGAAAGCTTCAATTTTTTCCCTGATTGTAACTATCGTGAATAAAATCTAAAAAAACTAAATAATCCATTAGTCTTTGCTGCTTGCTCACTCCTGAGAGCTGCCAGAACATCATACCTAAGGCCTTTACACTGAGCCAGAAAGCAGAGCTGGCAAACAAAATTCTCAATCCTGTTATTCATTGGAACTAGATAGCTCACCAAAATTAACCTGCATTATTTTAACCAGCCTACAACAGACTCTGAAGGGCAGGCAGGACAGAGAGAGGGCATTTGCCAGATTTTTTCCAAGATGTCTAGCCAGTCACAACAGTCTGAACTCAGTGCCTAAATCCTGTGAGCTTGTAACATCAGGGACCTGGATGTCTTCACACAGGATGCCATCGTGTCTGGGTCTCTGCATTCAAAGCCACTCCCTATCCTAATCCTTGAGCACCTGGGAGAGCTGGAAGCATGGCAGCTCTGTATTGAACCCCTTGTGTCCTCTGCTGGTTTGAGAGGAGAAGGATGAGGTGAGTGAGGATGCCTTTTTTGCCCCAACGGTTCTCCTGCTGGGACATTGCAATGGCTGGCTGGCAGTTTACAACAGGAGCTTCTGGGGTGTCTGACTCAATTTCACTCCTACAGATGAAGTGTTTGAGATCCCAGGGAACACGTTTTAATTTGGATACTGCAAGTTCCTGTCTTTCCAGAAAGGAAATATCTTGGCAGTTCTAGTCTGAGAACAGTTTTCAATTTTTTGGTATTATCCTACTTCCATGTGATAAAACTGCCTCCCAGTCACCTTCCTTTGTGATTTTTTCAAAGTTCACCTTTCAGCCCTGCTTGATATCATAATACCATTAGAGCTAATGAGCTCTCCAGCAAACATCACATTGTTGCTCCCTTACCTACTTACTTTGGGAAGAAAAAAGGACAAAAGATGCTGTGGCTATTAACTCAGAGCCCTGCATTCACTTATGTTTTTACTTTAACTATCTCTATTCACTGTAAATTCCTTTCACACTCTGTGGTGTCAAGAACACATTATCAGCTTTTCACTGAACTCAGTTTCTCAGGTGCCTATCACTGCATGCGTTGTAAAATCAGCATCTGTGTATGTATGTGGCCAGGCTTAGCAGATGCTTTTACAGGATAAGATGTGATATATATTCTGTATGTGAAATCAGATTAAGCCCCAAATCCTTCAGACATTTTATTTTAAAGAAAGGCAATGAGGCTATTTGATGCAAACATATTTCTTTATTAACAGTTTCACAGCGTGCTCCCCAGCTCCAAATTCTCTGGATGTGAGATTGTGATTCATTCATTTGGTCTAAGAGAAACACTCCTTCAGTTTGTATTATACCTGCAATATATAATACTCTGCTACTACACAAAACTGCTACTTGCTTGCAGCTCTCCAGCTGTCAGGGAAAAAGAGCCATCCTGGCAGGGCAGTCTGTCCTGGACTGGCCACCCTGGGGTCTTGCATCAGTGTCAGACTTTGTGGAAGACACCTCCCAACTTTCTGATCTCTGGTCAGATCTGAAGAACAGTCAAACGGTAATATTTGTGCTCTGGCAGAGATCCCATGGAAGTCAGAGGAGTGCCCCTCCTCAAAAGCACTATCAATATCCATTGCCTCCACCGGTGCTAGAGAGAATGTCTCCAAAGAAGAATTAGGGCCTCCAAACTCCTAACCTAAGTGGAAAGCAAAAGACCAGCTCTCCATAAAGCCAGCAGATGGCAAAGGGAGATGTTGCAACGTGGAGCATTAGGATTCCATGTGCTCCTTTGTTCCTCTGCTTTGTATACAATTGGTTCATTTTGAAATATGCTCTGCTGTACCTCAAAGCCTATTGGTGTGTAACCCTCCTGCCAATCTTCCCTTTGTCCTCCTGGGACTGGCTCAGAGAGAGCCAGCCCCTGCCCCCTCTCCTTCCCCTTAAAAGGCAGAGCCTGGACCAGCTCGGGGCCTTTCCATCTCTGGGCTGCTAGCATCTCCTCCCTGCCTTGGCTCCCTTCCCCCTTCTCCTTCCCTGCACCCCTTTTCCCGTTACCCCAAATAAACATCCCTAGCAGAAGAGAGATGGAGTCCAGTTCTTTCCTAGTCTCACTATATTCCTGCTGAATTGACGCGGTTAGAAGACTGCCGCCATGCCGCAGAACCTCGGGGGCCGCTCGCCCCGAATTCGGTGGAATTACACGAACCAGAGACCCGGTCTGGGGGGCAGCCGGCCTGTGCCACCCTCCCGGACCGCGACTCAACAGGGAGATAGTAATGAGTGGTGTCACCAGCAGCAGTTGCAGCTCAGCAGCCGCCGCAGCTTTATTGAGTGTTTGCTGTGGAGCCATCAGTGTGGGGGTGAGCCCCCCAAAAGGAGCCCTCAGCTCCCTGCAGCTCAGATTCTGTGCCTCCTACAGCTGAGCCCCAACTACAGACCCCACAAGATCAGGCAAGCAATATATTTTTCCCTCCCTCTTGACCTCTCTGGCTACTTATAGATCAGTGACTGTTGTTTCAGGGTTTCTGTAACCCCTGGCAGGATTCAACAGTGTGGGGCTGTAAAACCTAACCTGGCAAGTGTGGAAGACAAAGGAGCTGGGATTTGGGGATAAGAGTGCAATGGTAATTTCAAGAACATGGAAGAGAAGGGTAGAAAATCAATACATCTAAATGGGGAAAGGAAAACTTGAAGATATAGGAATAATTCCCCAGCCTCCGTGCAGATATGACTAATACTGGAGAGCAAGACTGAAGCAAAAAGCCTAAAAGAATTACTAGCTGGAATTCTGTCAAGATTATCCCCTTAGGCTTTTCCTGGGTCTTTCTCTATATATCTCGTAAAATGTCATCAACAAAGGAAAGGACAAAACACTTCAAGACATATTTTGCTATCTACAGCCTTCCTTTCTTATCTTCTCAAGCTGCACAGGAAAAGTGAACTGTTATATCTTAATAGGATTTAGGCTATAAGATTTCAAGTCATCTGTTCTTTCTCTAATTCATACTGAATGGTTGGTTCCTGACAATGGTGCAGGTAAGACCTTCACAAGTCCTCAGCACTGGCCTAACTCCTCTCTTGTTCAATTAATTGGAAAGATGTGTGCTAGGAAAAAGGAGTTAAGCAAACTGCTTCTATCAGGGACCAGTATGAAGCTTGGTATGAACGGTAGATCATCCTGTCTCTGCTTCAGTCACTTTCTTTCTCAAACAGGTCTGACACATACCCTGACACAGCATGCAGAGCTACATCTGGTCCTTCAGGGTGTAGCTAAATACATAGTTCACAGCAGCTGTTCTGGCATTGTATTTTCTATACATGTTTACAGCAAGATATTTCAGAAAAATGAGGGAAGTTGATCTGAGTGCTTCAGGAGAAGACAGGAACCCTGAGGAGTAGTCAGATATAATCCAGTTTGGCACAGGCAGCAGGACTTCTGACAGAGGGTGATTGCTGCTGTCAGGGTAAACTCCAGACCCACCAGTGGGTGAACTCATCAGTGTTCACTGCTGCCATAATTGACACCCTTTGTCTGCAGCTGAAATGACCTCTTGGTCTCTGGGATCTAGTGGGATCGGTCAGAAGTCCTCACAGATTCTGCTGGGCTTATTCAGCCCATTTTCCTCCCTTGGGAAGCAAAAGAAAGAAGTTTTTTACTTTGTTCCCCTTCTGTTGTCCAGGTTATATCCTGGACAGGACCTTGGAAGCTCTTACTTCACCTCTGGTTTAGAAACAATTTTGCAGGGAAATCCTGCCAGCCCCAGGAGCTGCCCTGCCTATGCGTGCTTTCAGAGTGTGTGATAGCACCAAGTCATTCACAAAACATCACTGCTTCACAGGCAGAGGAAGTGAAAGATGCAGTCCTGGGGCCACTGGAAGGGGTTTAAAATCCCAGAAGAGAAAGCTGAGGATAGGTCAAATTGAATTACTATAGCTGAACATTGAATTTTTATTCACATATATTTTCTTCTCTTGTAGTTAGTTGTTCAATTTTCCTGGGCAATTCTGTTTGCATGAGAGCTTATTGTGGAGCCAGAATTTGACAGTGTACTCTTACTCTGACTGTACTGATCTGCCCAGGGGCATGGATATACACATGCATTGGCAAGCAAAATTCCTCACTTCTGCACACAGACACCAAGCTATATATGAAAACCTGCTGGTTTCGAGATTGGATTTCCTGTTCAACAAAACAGAATGCCAGGGCTGCTCTGTTTGCAGAGCTCCAGACCAGAGGCACTAATGCTGTTAAGCTTGTGGTGGGATGTGAACACATCCTTTAGTGCAAAGCCCCCGAACCAGAGCCCTACCAGGAGGAAATGAACCCAAAGCATCCAGCTGTTCCCTTCACAACCGGAGAGAAATGTGCAGTGTGCAACAAAATTTCCTGGAAACAGAACTTTTTGTCAAAAGTCTTCCAAAAATATCTGATACATCCAAGTTTCAACCAAGTTTCAGCCATTTGTCTATCTTTGGTGTTCATGTTACTCTCAGTCATGGGTGAATACTCTAAATTTAAGGCTTGGGGTCCATTAGCACAGGATCTGCTCTGATCCCTCCCTTCTTTGAGAGATTCTGTAGGAAATCCAAGATCTTCTTCTGTTTATGGTATGTAAAGAGTTAATAATCTACTCATAAAAGCTGTAGAGAAGAAACCATTTATAAAAAATGGCTCCTATGTGAGCCATTATGACCTTTTTCAGAGACCTATTTCCCTGCATAAATATGACACATCACCAATCAGATGGAAGCAAATTGGACGAGGGAATTCTTTCACCTTGTGTTTTCTAGAAAATTCCATTGCTTTTTATGACAGTTTCCTTATTATTTAGCTTTCCAGGCATGTCCTTTCATCATGAAATCCCTGAAGGACTGCTAGGAAAAAGAAATACCTCATTTAGCCTATCTTCCAAGGGCAGTGAAACTTAAGAGGTCCTGTTATCTGTCTGTCCTTTGCCCTTCTAAAGACTGTGGAAACCATTGACTTAGTTTCAACCCAATTTAAAAAGAAAGAAAAGGGTAGAAGTCTCAAATAAATTTATGTTCCCACAAACTGCAAAAGTCAGCAGCTGAGAAAAGGCAAGACAGACAAATTAGTGCCATCCCATCAGAGAAGGAAAAGTTGCAAATTTGTATCACTGGCTACTAAAGGGAGATTCAAAACAGAGCCAAGTGTAGGGGGAAAGCTTCATTAAGAGCTAACACTTTGTCTCTCAGAGGGTAATTTAATTGTACAAGCCCCTTGTTTAGACAGGCTTAGTTTAATATCAAGTAAAATAACTTGAAGGTAATTGTGAGAATTATTCTGGCTGTCCATGATGGGTCCTGGTGCAAGGTTCTACACTGACATTTTATGAGGGGAAATTGAGTAACTTGAGAAACCTAACTGACCCAAAGTGGGAAGGAATTTTTGGTGTTCTTCATTCAGTCAGGAGTTGAGCAAGAAAGGACAGAAGAAAAGGGTTCCTCACCACTGCACTGGTATTTCCTGAGTCCCCTTCACCCCACAGACCCTCTGGACTATGCCAGCTATTAAGCTCCCCATCACACTGGAGAGGCACCACAAAGGCTGTCCTCATTCCAGGACACTGGACAGCCACTGCAGTCAGCAGATCTGTGCATGTACAATGCTGTAGTCCTGAAGATAAACTCACCCCACATGGTTTGGCCCCAGCAGAGAACAGCCACAAAAGCTATCCATTTTGGCCCTAACCACTGTCCTGCTGCAGTGGCACAGGAGGGCTCTGTATACCCACTCACTTCAGCCCTGGGTGGTCATCTTCTTTGGGTGACTGAAGAATTCCACTGGGGGAATCTGGCAAAGCTCTAGGTAGTGGCATAAGGACCCACTGGCCATTCACTGAAGAGCCTTGTAGCTGCTCTAGTGGATTCCATGACTTCACCTGCCCCTAATTCCCTCACCCCCCTCCTGTGGTCTTTTCTTGAAGCATAGTGAGTCAGCAATGCCTTCCTGACCCAGCTGAGATGAAGCAGAGCAAGTGACCTTGGATGTGCTGATAGCAGCAGGAAGAATAATCATCCACGTCATAGCTCAAGGGCATCCAGATCCTGTATGTGACTCAAATGCAGAAATGCAGACTTAAAATGGTATCTTTCTTAAAGTGCATTTGGGAACTTTGTCCCCTTCTGTGGCTTTTGACTGCTTTTTGTACTTTCTTTTAAGGGCTGGTTCTTCCTTATACCACTGAATCATCCCTATGTTTTCACACTGAGTGATTCTGATATAGTTGCATTCTACACTGCTTGTGCTCCAGCTTCACTTTTCTCCACCTAGCAAAAGATGCTGTGATGTTATTCACATTTTCTGACCTTGGGTGGATTCATCAGACATCTGTTCAAAAACATTTTGCAAGGACATAAATCATGACATTTTTCTTGTCCTAAGCAGTCTTTTGTGGTGTTTGAAGAACAGCATCTCTTAAAGGACATAGGCATCTAGCTGCCTTTTTCAGATCTGAAGTCTGAAAAATTCCTTTCAGTTGCCTAGCACCTATGTTTCTGCCAAAGACATTTACTGCTGCTAGACATAGAGAACAACCTAAATTAGAAGGTGACAAACAGATCCAACAAAAGGCCTGAGTGCTGAGGTTACTAGAACTGCCGTGCCAAATGCTTAGGTGCTCATCTCAGGTGCAGAATGTACAGAGCTGAGTTAATTACAGACCCAGAAATCTTGAAAAATAAGTGTGGGAGTATTCATTGTGAAATCACCGAACTTACACCCGAGCCACAGCAGTTACAAGATAACAGTAATGCTTGCAGACCGACTGATGGGAATTCTCAGATCTAGTCTTACAGGTGACAAAGGAAGAGCCAGAGCTGATGAAAGTCTTTTTGCCCAAGTAGTTTAGAAAATAATTGGGTTAGCCAGATAATGGGATATCATGGGTCAAAGGACACTTGTTTTTAACTCCCTCTTTTACCATCAGATACATGATGTCTCTTTCCTTCTAAGCAGAGGGTCTCATCAGCAGACCATATAGCACATTTGTGAACGTAACTCTGTCTTTCTGCTGAAGTTCTACCAATCTGAACAGCACAAATAAATAGCCCTTGTGCTGGACCCAGTGGCAATACTTCACAGTCTAGAGGTTAGAGCACTCAGCTGGGAAGGAGAAGTCCTAGATGTGTGGCCCTGTTCCAGTGAATATTAACACATTGTACACAAAATACACCACTGTTGCCAAGAAGAAAGGAGAAAGAGTCACTTTCTGGGCAGACAACACGCTGCCAATTTTACTGAGTACCTATGGGAATCAGAGAGGGAGTGATTTGAGATGGTCAAGTCTCCTCAGATGTAAGTAGGATTTAGGTACTCTAACCTTCCCAGGTTAAGTAACAAAATCCTTACCAGCTGCTGAGAGAGATGGCTTTTACTGCTTTTATGCATTGTTTACTTACCTTGCAGCTATCTAAGGTCAGCCAGAGTGCCAAAATCTCCCTAGGCTTTTTCCACAGTTCATCATAGTGCAGAAGCCTTTTCCACTTAGATTCTGTCAGACTCCAATACTGAGGAATCTAACCACTTCCCAGAATACTTTCAGTGGTGCACAAAGTCTTGCCTGTTTCCAACCAACAGTTCACTAGCACTTGTAAAAGTAACAGGATTAAAAAGTAATTGCAATTTAACATAGTCCCTTCAAATATTCATCCAGAGACAGGAGTTACGTAATCCATACCAAATTTTTAGTAGTGGACTTGGTGAATTTCAGGAAGATTTGTAAATTAGGACACCAACAATAATTCATTGTGACTCATTAGTAATCCTATGGAAACTTCAAAAATTTCTACTCACAAGATGCAAAACAACCAATGCATGTAAACCAGCAGAATGGGTACAGAGCTCTAACCAGATTAAAGTGATTAAAAACAGGAAAAGGAAGAATTTGCAATGACTGGGCAATCAATGGGCAAGTTGTCTCCATGGTAAACTACTGTTTTTCTTAAATGCGTGTCCTCTTCTTCCTGGGATTGCTGTAGCAAACAAGGTAGCAAGATCACCCCTGTTCTTCCTGGGAAAAAACAACAGAAAAAGGTCGTGTGTGTACTGAACTGAAGGCAATAAAGGAGCTATGAGTGAAGGCAGCTCGTTAAGTGCTCTTTGTGGGCAGATGTAACCCTGTGGTCCAGGGAAAATTTCTTTGCCACTGTATATGTGTTGAAGCAAGAGGCTGAAAAAGCAGCCATCCTCTTCCTGGGAACATTCCCAGGGCAAATGTTATCATTCCAGTTAAAGAAAAAATAGCACCTGCAGCAACACAATAAAACATCAATATTTCCATTGTATAACTGAGGTTTGACAGATCACATTCTAATATGTCCTGACTGAGGTATTTGCTCAGGCAGCAGCTCAGCTGCATATTACAGGCAGCAAAGATGAAGGAGACAGGAGATTTACCAGTTTAGGCATTATTTAGAGCTGTTGGAAGCCATTAGTCATCTCCACAGGGTAAGAGCAAAAGTGAGATCCCACACCTAACACATCAGTGGAATGAGACAGCAAATCCTCCCTCACTCAACAAGTGCAATTTATAGGGGTTTTCCTTGTCAAACAGGGCTGATCACCACACCAGGGAAGAAGCCTCATGACTGAGAAGTTATTCAACAAGAAGAAGACCTGGTTTCCTTCTGCAATTATTGAGATACAGGTGATAAAGTCACACGAGGGATGCATTCCTATCACCCAGAGAGCTGACATCACAGGGGTGATGCTTTAAAACTCTTTTTTTTGTAGCAGTGTTTGAAAACAAAAACATGGTGGAAAAACACAGCCAGTAATGACAAGAAGATCCTCTACAGAAGCCCTGTAACACATCCTTGTGGAACTAGAGAAGGGCATCTGAGGGAAAACCCCTGAGTCTTCACAAAATGCCAGAAACCACATAAGCATAAAGCACGCAGAACAAAAAAAGGCATACACAGGGTAGTCACCCAGTGCAGAGGACTCAGTGTTTGTGAATGGGAAAGAGTTACTCAGGTATCATGAAGTGATTTACACTTTCCCATATTTTCTACCTATGACCAACACCTATCTCCTGGAGTTAGCCCAAGTTTTTGAAAATATGGGAAACTGTACAGTTGTGTAATCCTGTTCCAATACATGTGGCCTTAATTCCCATTAACTTCAGTGCACAGAGCAACACAAAAATTCTGGGTTTGGAGAGTGCAGCACAAGGTGAGTAGTTAGTATCTGTGACATTTTATAAACTCAAGGATTAAAACACCATATTGGAAGGCCTCTTTCCCACTAACCTTCCTAATTCAGGCAAAACTTTCCACACACTTTCCTGGATACTCCAGTTTCCCTTTTTTTCTAGTAAGAATTTGTACACACTAGGCATTTGTGTTTTTAAAGGCTGAGGCTTGCCCCAGGAACTACGTGAGTGTCTATAAAGATTTTGAGAGGAATATATCCTGGATTAGGATTGAGTAAGATGTCCCTTCACTACTTTCTTGTAAGAAGCTGTCTATTTGACAAATCAGTTTTCCTGAACGCTCAACATGGCCTGTTACATGAATCTTTAGACATATTGGTGTTTTTCCTCTTTTAATTCTCATATGCTACCATATTTGCTAGTGACATTTAAATGCCTTTTCTCTCTCAAATATTGAATAAATTATAGTTACCTCCTGCTTGCCTTTTCTTCCTCCTTGGATTTTGTGATTTTGAAAGCAGTATTTCAAAAACTGTTCAGGATGTAAAAAAATTTTAGCAATGGCTTTTCTCCTTTTCCTGCTTCAATGGAGGATGTTCTTCTTCTCCTTTTTTTTTTTTTTTTTTTTTAAATGGCCTTAGAAGTCTGTTCTTGCCTTGTCTCAAAGACAGTCTCTGGACATTTACTGAGTCCTGATAAGAAGGTGTGTGGTCCTGGATGACTTGTGTATCAGAAAAAATTGTTGATTTGGAGATTGCTGAATATTTTCCTCACTGTTTTTCTTCACAGATGGCAAGCCTTGCATCTCACCTTGCTAGGGCTCACTGAGTTGGCCGCTGGTGCTGTGCTCCTCATGGACTGTCAGCCAGGGGACAGCTTGATAACTACCCTGTGTTTCAGCCTCATGGAGAGCTCAGACTCTCGGGGACAAGAGGTTAATTGGAACAGATGTTATTTCAGAAATTGTATGATGCCCAGAAATCACATCTTTTCCTCCCTAAGCCTTTTCAGTGGTGTTGGACTGCGTGATCTCTCTTGTTTCTCTCACACTGGGCTCCTTTTCATCTTTTGAATCACTCCAAACAATGGCAATCTTTACAAATACAACAAGACCTCCTCTTTATATCAGGCATTCTTCCCTCTAGGGATGCAAGCAATCTGAGCTGAAGCAAGAAGTAATTAAGGCCATTTTTTAAAGCTGTGTGTTCCCCTTTTTATAGCTTTAGAAAAAGTTGTGTCTAATTTATACTTTGGTGGTGTGTTTGTGCTCTCTGCTGGTTTTGACCTCTTCCTTTGAAATATGCTTGTATAGTTTCAAAGAGGTCTCAGATTTACTTTAAGTTTCCCCAAAAGGATTGATGTAAAAACTTTTTGACTTTGGACCATTCTGCTTCTCTCAGAGTGGGAAACAAATAGAGACTTCCTCATATCTTTGAAAATTTGCTCTTTGCTGGTTTGAAAGAATGCAGCAGAAATACCTCTGAGATTACACGCACAATTACGTCCCAGTACTACTTCTGTTAGTGGGAATGAGCAAAAAAATGTTAAGGGATCCCCCTCCTCCCAGTGAATCAGGTCCCTGAGCTCATTATTATGAACTGCAGATAGAGAGGTAAGAGATGGAAACTAAATCTGAAATCATAAACTCATTAACAGACATGTATGGCCATCTCCCACATGGCCATGAATGTGGGCCATCAGGTATTTCTGAATAACTGCTGAGGTCTGAAGTGTGCCATAGGGAAAACAAACATTTCTTCACTGAATAATCCTTCTCAGCAGTTTCATGGTAAGGTTGAAGTTATGCAAAGTAGTAGGTGTAAGCAAAGGAATAGAGTTGAGTAATATTGGTCCCTCTTAGGAAAAGGTTCAGGTCTTGGCCAAGACATCCATCACTGGCAGTAAAGTGCTATTACTGCAGAGCATGATTTGTGTGACCTCTTCCTTGCCTGTGGGCTTTAATTGATCCTTGGGTTTAAATGCTGCTGGAAGGCAAAGCTGAGGTACAACCTGGATAAAACCAGAGGAACTTCCTCTGTGGTTTGTCACAAACTTTCAGCCAATATGAGAATGTACCTTGTCACCACACCTTTTCCAGTGGTTCCACAGGTGAATGTATCATATCATGGCTTATCTCCAAGCAGCTGCAAAAGTTAGTGGGAGATCTTCTTGACCCTCTGATAGGGGTGTGGTGAGGGTAATCTGTAAATGTGTAAGTCACATGTATCCCACTGGGACAGAGATAGCAAGTGACAGGTTTGAGTAGTATTGCCTTAATACAAACCAAGAATTACTCTGACAATTGCAATAAGAATAGGAATCAGAACTTCACAAAGCTCATTCATTTTGTGATCTGACCTTCATATTTTCTTACAAACCTGCTGGACTTGGACGGTTCCTCATTTATCTTGGAAGCCCTGAGACTTTTTCCAAGGATCATTTGCAGCAATCACTTGAATAAGTTTCCAGTCAGATGCCTAGAAACAGAATCTAGACATTGATAATAATGTGTCCTCCAATGAGAATGCTCACAGACTGAAATGGAAGAAAAAGGTACTCAGTATCTTGCTACTCCTACTAATAACAGAGGGTAGGTTGGTTTCACTTAGGATTCTTCCTAATCGAAGACAGTGCTATTGATTTGTGGCCTATATGTCTTTCCAAGATTTGAGAGGGTCTAACACTATTATTGTGATAGACTAGTTTCCACTGCACTTTATAACTCTGGGTTTCAGGAAGATTAACTGAGATCAACCAATAGCCAGCACTGAGGTGAGAAAGAGCTGAAGCCTCTTCTGATAGTATAAATCCAACCAAGAGCCATAAAGTAGGATCACCAAAAAAAGAATCTTTAATCTCTTACTGTCACATATTGTCTCTTTCTTGATATTGGTCTCAATGAACAGTGAAAGTGATTTTCCTTTTAATGTCAATGTTTTAAGGAAATTTCTGATAGCAATCCTAAATTCCCCGTGTTGGACGCATTCATACACTCTTAGTAATGTGCAGCATTCTTTATTTCTGTTCATCAAGGTGAAGTAATCTGTGGTGGAAAGATAGAAAAGGAAAAGAGAAAGAAAAATATACTTGTGGTAAAATCCACAAGTATGGAAGAATATTTGTGCATAAGCACACATATCTTCACTATATAAATATCTCTTATATAGGCAAGACATAAAAATCCAGCCTTGATATAACATTCAGCAGTGAAAGATACATGCAACCATGTCAAAACTATCAATGTCCAAGTTCTGCTGTTATTTTGCTAATAAAAAAAATCAGTCTGTAATTGGCAAGGTCAGCGATATTTTAGATGTACAGGGGAAAGAAAAGAAAGAAGTTATTTATTACAAATTCTTGTCCACATTAATTGGAAATGTCTTGGAAGATAAGTAAATTATAAACACTATCAAGAGATCTGATGCAGCACTGAGCCTGACAGCTGTTACTGAAGGTAGTTTGCTGTGCTGCAGGCATCAATACATCAATATTATGGTTTTAACTTCTTCCAAAGTTTTACTGTGTAAAATATCAGATGAGGAAGAGGCTTCCTGTAGGTATTTAAAGTGAAAGCCTGAAGGGATTTTAAATGCAGTCAAACCGAATAAATGTACTACAAAATTTTGGTGTTAAAAGAAACTGTGTCATTAATGATATATTTCAGGGCTGTTTTTTACAGATGGGGTCAACACTCAAAGTAACAATGTTTTTAAATACTCTGCTTCTGTTTGAGAGTTGTATTTGTGGGTATGAAAATACTGCAAAATCATCACATTAGTGGACAGAAAGAAAAGCCACTTCTACGGTCTGCAGATGTTGAAGCATCAGTGGTGTTGACAAGTGCTCATGTAAGTGACCACTCATGTCTTGGTGTCTCTTCACAAGCCTCATGGGAGATTGGTACTGAGCACAGCCCAGGACTTGACTGACACAAGAGCTTGGGGGACTCCAGAGAATGATGGCTAAATGCAGTGGAAGTCTTAAAGCACTTGAAGAGTAAATGTTGCACACTGCCTGAAAGGGACTGCTGGTGATCACAGTGGATGGGTTGAGCCAAACAGCCAGACTATATAGATGCAAAGATTGTTATGCCAGGCCTTGTGTCCATTGAAACATTCTGTGGTTAAGAAATTCTGAAAGGAAGCTGGCTCAAAAATGGCTACAAAACCCACAGTATCATAATTTCACAGCTGAGCACAGTACAGTGACATCGATGCCTCCTTGTCATAGGGCAGCTGGCAAGTTAGATGCAAATATCTGGTTGCTCATGTGAAGCCTGGAAGACATGTCAGAAATCATTCTGGTTTACATGGTGCAACAATGGAAAGAAAACTTTCCATAGAGGAAACAGTCCTTTCCGAATATCTCACAACTAGAAGAGGCATTTGAAATCACTTTTGAAAGTCCTTGCTATCTATCATGAGGAAGCTTCACAACTGAAGCAACATCTCATGTATCACGGGGGACAGGGGGGAAAGGTGGATATTGAGTGCACATGAATTATACTGAGTTCACTGAGTTTATGGGACGACTTAAAATTTGCTGGTCATTCTGGAGTTTCAAAAGTTTTCAAGAAGTTTAACATGGCCACAAAAAACTATACTGCAAAAAGAATTTGAACTTTTGAAGATTATGTGATGATTCCTCTAAAGATAGATAAAAATAAAACTAGAAAATAAAACTTGAGAGGTCATGTAGTCCAAATCTTATGTCCCAAGGCTTTTTCTTAAGTCGTGCTATAGATATGTTTTCTCGTGAACAGACTCTTCCCATGTGCAATTATCCTCATCTCTAGTAAGCTCTCCCTATTGTTACACTGACTTTCTCTTGCTACAAGGTCAGTGTATCACAAATCCTGTTCACTGCAGTCATGGACATATTATTCTCTTCTTCACTGGAGCATTTAGTGTACTGGAAAACTGTTAACATTAGCCCCTAAAATTTACTTCTTCCCTTAGGTAAAACAACCCCGGTCCTTTTGGTTGTTCTTGTAGGTCATGAGTTGTTGTTGTTACTTATTGTTCTTGTTATTGCTATTGTTAATGTTATTCATGATATTATTAATATATTAATATTATATTAATAATTATATTATTCCTATTATTTTTCCTATCGTTATTCCTACTATTACAAAGGAAGCCTTGGTGAGTTCAGGGGACATGTCTCTCTCAAAGGAACCAAAATATAGCAGTGTCCTCATTCCACAAACTAGAGCTCAGGATCTTAATCACCTGCACCATCAGCCTGGCCCATAGGAGGCCATGTGGTCATAGGGGCTTTCTAAAGAGAGACCTATAAAAGGGAAGGAAGGAAGGAAGGAAGGAAGGAAGGAAGGAAGGAAGGAAGGAAGGAAGGAAGGAAGGAAGGAAGGAAGGAAGGAAGGAAGGAAGGAAGGAAGGAAGGAAGGAAGGAAGGAAGGAAGGAAGGAAGGAAGGAAGGAAGGAAGGAAGGAAGGAAGGAAGGAAGGAAGGAAGGAAGGAAAATTGTTCATGTGTTCTGGGCAACAAGACTTCACCCTGTCCACATGGCAAGATTACACGGCAGAGTTAGAAAATTGCTACCCGTGGTAGAGATAACCAAGAGTTTGTAACAGCAAACTGTTTAGATTGAGAGATTTGTAACTAAACAACTATATGCCTTTTATTCCTGTGCAATTCTTGCTAAGGATTTGAAGTATAAATATTTCTCCCAGTCTAGGTTGCTCACTGCCAGGCTGTGTTCCCATGTTGCTAAGTGATGTGAAAGATTTACCTTTCCTCAATATTAAACAAAATCATGAGATAGCATTTCTTTAGAGTAATGTGTGGAGGCATCTCCCTCTGGTAATATGATTTATTATACCCACTCTGCGTTTCTCAGAATGATACATGTGGGCAAGTATCTTTAATGAAATGTAATGCCTGGAAAAATGTTTCCCCAGAATAAAGAGCATAAAAAGCAACTGCTGACTACTCCACACCTACAGTGATGCATGTGTTCCTCCAACACCCAGTGAAGCATGGAGTTACATTTTCCTTATGTAAATTGAACTAAGATTTAGTGTTTTTCAAAGATCCAGTGATACTTTATAACCATTTCTCACATACAGAATGAGAAAGCTGAAGACAGAATTCCTTGTTACCAGATCATCAGTGGTGCTTCTATTTGTTTATCCATGTTTAGGCGAGAGAGATCGAAGAGCATTGTCACAACACAAGTTATTTGGGGATGCCAAGTTTTGTTGCTGGTCCCTGCAATGCCTTGTTTAAAGGCTTCGAAGAGGCATTTTTGTTTCTCAGTACATGAAGACAGTTTTCTGTACAGGAGTTGGGGGGTATTAAATTTTTTTTAATATTTTTTATTTTAAAATGAGTGCAATCTACCAAATCTGCACTAAACTTCAGTGCAAAATTACTATCTGATGGGGGGATTGGACTCTTGAACATCCATCCCAGTCCTGTACTTCATCTGCAGGAGCCATGGGGGCAGCCCACCAATTTCTTACTGTGATAAAACCATTCCTGCTGAATTTCCCACTAATACATGCAACCAGCTTCCCTCAGTGTAAAGTGAAATATATCCTGGTATCTGCCTGTGTAAACCACAGCTGGAACAAATGTCTGTTTTGCATTCTGATTGTTTGTGAGGGTGTAAGTGGTGAATATTGCACCCCTTAGACGGACAGACCTCAACTACAACTATTGAACCAAGCTGTGAGACTCAAGGACCCAGCATGAAAACTCTCATAGACTCTTAAGAAGTTTGTCCCTGTTTAGAGAGATACATTTTTGACTGTGTGCTGGTTTTCTCTTCCAAGTGTGGGAAATTCCTCCGCTAGACTCTCTTTTATTCAACTCAGTATATACGCCCAATAAATATGCATTTAATTAAATAGAATGATGAATGAGAGGAAAATACTTTTTTTACCCCAATATAATATTCCTCCCATTTATAATATATTTTCCCATCTGATATTGTCCAGGACTATCTATGACAGGCAATCATTTCAGCTCTGAAGCCCTATTGCTGGCATGATCATAGTCTTCCAGAGGTTTGAACATCAGCTTCTACATGTTCCTGCTTTTCTCTAAGATGAAGGAAGTTGAACCTCTTCAACACAAAATTTAAGCCTGAAAATCTTTTATGTCATGTACTGCAGAAGAATGAGTTTTCCTGCCTCTGTTCAAAATAGGAAGGACACAGTTAGATAAATTCATAGTCAGAAGTTTTGTGCCAAGGTTATGGAAACTTGTGGGGTGTTGTGCAAATGGTGAAATATCTTGTTTCTAGGTACAGTATGTAGAAAAGGCTCTCCTTTCTAGAAGTAAAGAATTTTTTAACTCTTGCAAGACAAAATGAGAAGCCCCTTGGCATATACAAAGCTATGGAATTTTCTTTGATCTGAGCTAATGTCTGTATCCCTAAATTAAGTGATCCAATTTGGTGTATTTTTACTGAAATGATGTGATACAACTAAGACCAAACTCCCTTAATTGACAGCACTGTATTAAGCAATGCTTGCAAATTAGTAAGATATAATTGTCTTGAGCCTCATCCACATTTTTACCTTAAAAATATTTCCAATCATGTCTGACACCAAATTACAGTAATCTGCAATTTACTGTTGTTTGAAGGAACAGTCATATGCTTTACTTTCAAAGATCTTCCTGATATTCTTCCTAGAATGCAAAAGCAAAGAGTAGATAAGTAAAAGGCTGGGTCCTTTTCCTCTACAAAAATAAATATGAGGCAAAATTTCTTTACTGAATTAAAGCAGTGAATTTGATTTTCTTTGTCTAGAAAAGTTCCCAACATCGATATCATTTATCACTGCATCATTGTACTCAATTTTTGGAGACAACATTAGGGTTATTTAGAATGGATTGTATGTTTAGTGTTTGTGCAGGGTTGTTATGGTAGCTTTTTGTCTATGTAGGGCTATCGGCTGAACATTCCACTACATTACTTTTCAGTGCCATAAAGTAGCTTTTCCTTTCCTCTAGTGTTTTCCTGGTTTCCAATCAGAATTCCCACACTAAAGGTAGTGTAGCAGGTTTATCCTGATCATTAAGTGAATATACAGAGGGTGATTTCTCCTGTAGGGAGACTTTATTCATCTTATGGGAAAGGTAATGCATATAATATTAATATATGAATGCAATGCAGTATCTAAAGATATATACCCCCAGGAGGCAATTTATCTGAAGGGCTGTTTTTCTGGTGTTCATTCATTTGTGTGAAGATGGTATTCCCAGACTGAAAATGAAGCAAATGAAGGGACTTCCCTGGTGCAAAGTGATGGATGATGATTTTGTTGCTACTGTCAAGAGATGCATTAGACTAGGTTTCTCATTCTGAAAATGCTAGATGAAAAGGGATTAATTTCATGACCATTTGGGAGACTGAATTTCCATTCTTAATTATAAAATAATGCCCTATTATAATTTTCTCTGAGGTACCTTGATGATTGAAGCTGAGTTACTTGACTCAGGGACACAAAGAGATTCCAGAAGGCCCAGAGGTAAAACTTGAGGCACATGATTTACATAGCAGGATGTACCATGCTATGAAAATCCAAGCTCGTTTCACAACAGGAAACCAAGGAAACTGTCTCTCTGGCCCTCACCCTCTGTGCCTGTTCTGGTAAGAATGGATTTTTGAAAAAAGAGCTGCATGTTGGGAATTGGAAAGTGAGTGCCATGATCCAAAAATACAGTTCACATGAGAAGTTATGGAATAAAACTTCCCATGTATTTCCTTATGTTTGACCCTGTACTTTTCCAAGACTGGCACATGTTTTTATATGAACCATTTTATATACATCACTATTTTTTTTTCTACCCAAGATAACCAGTTTGTGTTGTTAATCTGTTAACCCTTTGCTCAGAAAAGAGCAGGCTGAACTTCTCTGAAATCAATAAAGGCATCAATGGTGGGACATAATACTGACTAATTACAGTATCATTTTAGAGACCCTAAGACATCCTCTATGGCCTCCAGTTGCAGCCCTAGCAGGCTGCAGATCCATGGGTCCAATGTCCTCCCTGCCAGGACTCTGAAGATTTGAAATGACATGAGACATGCCCATCTGAACACAACTGAGTACGGTTCTCACAGTGATGGGTTTGAGCCAGGGGGTGGGTTTAGGGGAGAAACTTCAGCTCTTTGGCATTGTCATTCCATGTCACTGCATTGGCACCACCAGAAACACACTCAGCCTGTGTGATATTCCCTGGTGAGAAATGCTGGTGAGATCTAAGGCTGTGCCTCATAAATTCTGTCCTGACTGACAGCTATTTTGCGGTTTTGAGGTTTGAGGGTTTTTTGTTGGCATTAGTTTGTGTAACAAGAGTGCCTGAGTGGTAAGTGACAGTTGTGTTGATTTTAGCAGGAGTAAATTATAATGACTTATCTTACTGAGTTTCTGTCTAGTGTAATACGATGCGATGCAAGGATTACCCAATATAAACAGATGCTCAGTTCTGAATTTTCATGAAACTAATGGATATGGCTACACTTCCCTGAGAGCCAGTGATGGATGAGGTCAGGTTTCACTAATGTTCCCTGATGCATGGTGCAACATTTCTTTAATATAAACTAATCCATGTCAAGCAGTATCCTTGGCTTCATTTGATATATGAGATTGGATTTTTCCTTTTTGGACATAACAGGAATACACAGACACCTTTTTTAGTTGTGCAGTCACAAATGACACTGTGTTTCTCTGTGCTCAGGGATACTCATTCTTATGCCTCTCTATGTATTAAGGAGTTGCAAGGGTTTTGTAGTACAATAAAACCCAGCTACATACATTAATAGTTATCAGAAAAACAGGAGGTTGCTCCACCATTTATACCAGTAACAGCTGTTCACAGGCAACATCTTCTGTCAAGCATTCCAGTCCCATGCAGTCCTGAAAAACAGAGGTGGAAATAATTTTATTAACCATTTTGCTACACATTAACAGTTTTCTTGGATATCCAAAGATGTCATATTTCTTCTTAGGTTATGAGGGAGCCCTACCATTCCATAGCAGGTGTTTTCTGCAGCCCTCACTCTTATTCATAATCTCTATAATTTAGGCAGCTTTACATTACTAAACAAATATTGATTCTGTTTATATCACAGGAAAAAACACTGCACATCACTGATTTTAGACAAAAAGAAACCTAATGGCAATAATACTTTACAATAATACTTTTTCCTGACTTCAACTTAAAAGGCTTCTTCAAAATGTAGTTTTCTTTGTTCAACTCCTATCAGGGAACTGAGGCTTTAAACATCAATTGGCATTAGAAAAATCTAGTTCCATGTGTTTCTTTCCACACAAAGGGGCAAGTGATGTATTTTACACACACAAGGGCATTGTAACATGCTTTCAGCTGTTGTGACCTCCACTCTCTGGGTCTGCCAACAATTACCTTGAATGATGGAATTTTTGTCAGAAAACTGAGGAAGAGTGGTAAACGTTCAATAGTTCAAAACCGTTTCTATGACTGGGTAATACCCAGGATCTTATTGTTGTTAGAGTTTATTGTGGATTTAGCCTACAGAAAAAGCTTTTGGATAAATTTTTGTGGTTACAACTCCACCATCTGATGGTCTTAACCAGCCTTTTGACTATGCAGCTGTGGAAGCCCTGCTCCCATAGGACTTCCACTCAAACTTCCTCATGGATGCCAAGGACAGACTTTACAAATATCTTTACATTTTTGCTCCTAGATGTCTTTCCACTGGGTATTTAAAATAATAGCAGTCAGTCTTCCATTTCATGTTAGTCCAAATGAATCCTCTGAGTTAAAAAATAGTGCACAAAGTGGATCCCCATATCCATTTTGCAGCTACCTCAACCTTATAAGAAATTATATTTCCATGGATGCTAGTAAATTCTGTTCCCAGGGGATTCAAGTGAGGGAGAAGTCCATACTGTTCAATACACTGGATACCAAAGTTATCTAAGCTTGTGCCATATAAGCTTGTTCTGTAATAGCAAGCAATTTAGTCATGTAGATATCAAATGCCTAAGTAATCCTGCTGCGGGCTGGTTAACATCAAATGAGATGGAAAACACAGTTAAAATAGCTCTACTGCTTCCAGGCCCATGTCAGTACCTCTTTCCAGCACTGCATCATGCCATGCTGGTGTGGCAGCAGGTACCAAGTTGCCCCAGATGCCTTTGCACAGAATTCATGCTGGAAATATTTCTATTTCTTGTCTTCACATGAGACACTGGTGATGATACTCAGTTCTATTCTTTTGTCTACTGGGATGAAATAAAATTTCACTTGGATGTTCTTATCACTTCTTCAGAAAATCCCAGTCTCATACAAAATACACTATGAAAAACAACTGTCTCATGTTTTATTTTGGAGAAACACAAATCTAAGTGTTTGCACATTGACAGTGCAGATATTGGATATTAGAGAAATCCAGACTCTTTGGATGTGGAAAAGAATGCACTTCATTTTAAGCAAAGCATTCAATCAGTTCATTCGATCAGCCAGGAAATCACTGCCATGATATCACTGGCTTTACTTTAAGCTTTGCATCACTATGGTTATTAATTAATTTTGTAACTCAATAACCTCAAGCTCACACAAATCTGCTACATACCAAAGTTCTGTTACCAGCACTGCTCTATTTCAGAATTATGTGAAGCAAGCCCTGTGTATGTTTCTACATTGGGCATCCCTTTTTATTGGGCATTTTGGCATCTGCCATCATTTGATCTGAAGGAACCCAAGTTCCAGAATTATTCTTCAGAGAGGTGTGATCTATCACCTTACATTAAGGAAATCCAGTTTCCTGCACTAGCTTTGAATCAAGTAATCCAGATATAAAATGATTCACGAAACTGAGATTTCCTGAAAGAAACTGCTCCATGAAGGAGGGTTTTACTGACTAAGTCTGATGAATGATGCTCTGGCTCTTATGTCTACAATGTTCTGTGAGAACCAGTGTTGTGAAAGAAAAAGATGCAGCAGGATGGGTATCTTAACAAAGTGACAGATGTGATTTCTTCCTTATTTTATGAATTGTAGAGGAAATTTCATTGCTGTGAAAGAATTCATGTGGGTTTTTTTTCTCATCAAAATTGCTATGTCAAGCCACCTTCTTGATTTTGGAAAGCACATACGAGGTCAGAATAAAGAAAACACCAGTATCTGCAGCTGTTTTGTCCCAGAACGGAGGATGCTGTGTGCCGCTAACTCACTTGGCAGGGCATAGCTCCAACCCGTCTCAGGAAGAGCCTTGCCCCCGACCCTGCAGCATCCCGGCAGCAGTAGCAGCAGCATCCCGGCGGCGGCTGCTCCATTCTCCCGGCTGTGCTGACCTCTGCTGGTACTTTTCCGAGGCGCGACGTTTTCCCATTCTCGCTCATTTTCAAGCCTCTCGCATCACATTAACGCAGCGATGTTTTTTCTTTCACGAATCTTTCCAGGTTTTTCTAAAGCATTTGTTCCACCATGCGATGAAGCGATGAACTCATTTTCTGTTGATGGCATCCTCTGAGGTGCAGAAGCACGGCTTCAAATTCAGCTCTTCTTCATTGCTGTGCTCCTCAATCGTGGACCTAAGGCAAACTTCCTGCTGTTCTTTTCCCAAAAAGTCATCATCCCACGTGCTCCGTGACACCCCAAGTCAGGGCAGCAGGGCTTGGGCTCTGTTGTGAGCCAGGCTCTCCCTCCTAACACTCTCCTCCATTCCTATTTAAAGTACACTAATTTACCCTATTTTAAATTTTGAGGTCTATGCATGCTGCATTTGACCAATGATTTGGCCATCTGTGTTGACTGCTGTGTTATCATATTCCAGTAGACTTTTCCAGTTACTCCAGTATAACAGTATGACATTTGACAAGGGCGTGTAATGATAGCAAAAGGGGAATTGACAGATTTAAAGTGAAAGAGGGTTTAAATTGAGTCTTAGGAAGAAATTCTTTGCTTGGAGGGTGGTGAGGCACTGGAACAGGTTGCCCAGAGATGCTGTGGCTGCCCCATCCCTGGAAATGTTCAAGGCCAAGTTGCATGTGGCTTTGAGTAACATGGTGTAGTGAAAGATGTCCCTGCACATGACAGGGGTTTTGGAACTAGATAATCTTTAAAGTCCCTTCCAACCCAAACCATTCTATTGTTCTATGAAAACTCTTCCTATTCTTAATAGAGTGGCCTTATTCAGTTGACAGGCTTTAAATGTTTAAACTGTCTTTTCCATTCATGCAATAGTTCAAATATTAAAAAAAAATTTAGTCCAGGCTAATGGCTCCTCTCCGGCAAAATAAGAAAAACTATGTATAGATACTTTTAGCATATCGGGCATTTTCCGTGTTTCATTCTCAGTATGATTCATGCCACTTTTTTTCTCCAAATACACTAAAAACTGCCTTTCAATGTCTGAAAAACTATTCCTGATGTTTCACTGTGGATTCTGAATGTGTAAAACTTAGGGGAAGCCTGACCAAGTACTGCAGATTAAACCCCAGAAGAATTTCTATACCTCTACTTGAATCCAGTTCTGAGTGTGTGACATGTCACCTCTCTCTACAGAGTAAGGCACCTTGACTATTTCAGGAGCTATGACTCAGAATTTTGGACAGAGATTCCATAGGTGCCTTCTGTGAAGCCAAATTCCATTCCTTACTTTGCTTGGGAAACTGAAATCCTCATTTCCCTTCAGCATTCAGTGAGGAGCTGGATGCCAGGTCTCTGCACCTTTCCTGCCACAGTTGTCCAGAGTTGCAATGAAGAAAAGCAGTCTCTTCTAGTCTATTGGTTACCCATTAGGCAATGCTTACATTTTTTTAATGAATTTAGTGCTTCAGGATTTGACCTCCAATTAACATCATTGTCCTTTGCTGTTGCCTTTGAGTGTTCTGATTTATTTTTGGATATTCTCTTCAGACCTTTCTTCACAAGGAAACGTGGATCATTATTAGCTTTCTCCAAAAAAAGAAAACACCCACATTTTTTTCATTTTGGTCACTAATTATAGGATAGAAGTAGAATTGCAATGGAAACACTAATAATCGTCAGAGCATTTGTATAATGATCTGTTCCCAACTTATATCCTTGTTTGTCTTTTAACTGTAAAATTGCTCCTTTATTTCAGTTTCTCAGAAAGAATGATTTTCTCCCCATCCCTTGGTTTAAGTGGCCATCCCTTCATTCATTTGTCAAGTGAGGATGGAGAAACCTGAATCAATTAAAGGCTTGCAGAGCAACACTGAGCAAGGAAATGGTTGGTTAAACCTTGCTTTCAATGCAGAATTGAGCCTTAGAAATTCCAAAGTAGGTATTTTATTTTTACAAAAACAACCTTGAGACTGAAAAACAATTGTTTA
This sequence comes from Lichenostomus cassidix, assembly GCF_008360975.1. Taxonomy (NCBI): domain Eukaryota; kingdom Metazoa; phylum Chordata; class Aves; order Passeriformes; family Meliphagidae; genus Lichenostomus; species Lichenostomus cassidix. The sequence continues at coordinate 115,271,156 of NC_139482.1, read as the reverse complement.
TTTCAATTCTCTTTTGGCATCTCCTTTACTCTGGATCAAGCTGAAGAGCTGCAATAAAAATCATGTCTGCAACCTTATTTTTGAGTCTTGCCTGTTAAAACATGATACTACCACGGGCTTCTGCTTTTGTAATTACCATTTAATGGAAGGGTAAGTTGAGGGCAAGAAAGAAGAAAACTTCTAAAGGGTTAATTAATGGCTATGTAAATAGCATATCCTTGTCACAGCTGTGTACTAATGATTTATTACAATGTTTTAGTGCATACAGTAGCAAGATCCAGAACTGGAAAATGGTATCAGGCCAGATCCTTACCAGATTTCCAGTTGGAGACTTTACTAGATCTTGAGAAATTTTATCTGCAAAGAGTAATTTAAAGTAAGGAGAACATTGCTGTCAGAGAGTGCTGAATAACTGAGGAAAATATTGACATAAGGGAGGATGTGAAAGAGAAACAAGATGAGCCCTCCTTGAGCCTTGGGCTAGAGGAGTGAAGATTCAGGCAAGAGATGAGATGGAAAACTTCTTCAAAAAATGGAACACAGCTTTGATCACTGTGCTCAACACAATGCTTGAGGATTAGAAATGTATACAGAAAAAAGGCCAGAAAGCAACTGAGAGGTATACCTTGAGCAGTTCTTTCTCAGAAGGGCTTCCAAATGGATGAATCCTCAATGTCTTCCTAAAGATTTCATTGGACTTAAATCTCTCCTATATTATGCACTTGATCTCAAGCAACAAAAATTTATATTTAAAATGAAGACATTCCCAATTCCTTTATAGTCTGGATGCAGGAAATCACTTCAAATGACACTGAAACGCAAAGTTATGCTCTTAAAATGTCATGTATATATTATTCTATTTCTAAAATTATTTTTGTCTACTCAATTTAATGGTATCTGGTTTCAATTTCCTTTTGTATAGTCATCAGAAGCTAAATACTGTGTGGACCTGAATGCATTGACCCTAATCACAGAGGACTGAGCATACAGGCTGATCAAAATATCACACGCTAAAGCTGTGTGTAAATATTATTTCTGCATTTTTGGATGGGTCAAGCTTATATTTAGCCAGTAATGTTCTTCAACAAGTCATGATACACAGTAAAAGCAAGAATGATCTTTACGCTCATTTGCTTTCTGGAATTAAAGAGGAAATTATTTTTCATGGCTCAGTAAAGGTAGTAATAATTACTGACAGGTTATAACAATTCACAGAGAAGGTGTTTTTTGGTGGTTGATTTTCAAATGCAGAACCACAAGCAAATGAAATCAAATTAATTTGGAAAGCATCTTGAAGAGTGGCTACTTACTGTTCTGCCTCAAAACTGGATCAAGCACTCAGCCATTTCGGACAAATGTCCATCTTACCTGTTTGTATAAGACTTTCAGCAATGCACAGTCAGCACTCCACAATCAGAAAACCTATTCTTCGGCTTCAACAAAATAAGAGTTTCCCTAAAATCTAACCCAAAGCTTCGTTACTGTATTCAGGCACTCTACTTCTCCCTAATCTTCCTTTCAGATGAAGAACAGATTTTTCTTCTCTTTTTTGCACTAAATTTTTGTATTTTCAGAACTGTTATAATGTTCTGTCTCTTTCCTTTCCCACCCCTCATCATCTTCTCTTCTTTAGGCTGTCATTCTCACATCACTTTTTCTTTCATGTCTCACAGACTTCTGACCATTTTTGTCACTCTTCTCTGAGATTTCTCCAGTTAGCCCAGATCTCCCTTGGAGCATGTTACTTGAATCTGGACACAGAGATCCAGCTGAGGTCTTAGCACAAATAAAAATCATAGCTCCTACATCCTGCAGATTTCTCTCTAGTTTGCAGTGTGTACTTGTCTCTCCTGGGATAACATGCCAACGTTGAATCACAGTCATCTCACAAGCCTCAGGCACTTTTCTGGAGAATTTATTCTTAACCAATGAATGTGAAGGTATCTAATCTTAGTCTGTACACGTCTTTTAAATTACTTCAGTCTAAATGCAGTACTTTGCACTTCTTTTTTCTATTGCTTTTGTTGACCTCATCTCATTCTACAACCTCCCCATGATGGAAAGAATGGGGGCAGACACTGATCTGCTCTGTATGGTGCCCAGTGAGAGGATCCAAGGGAGTGGCCTGAAGTTGTGTCAGGGGAGGTTTAGGTTGGCTATCAGGAAAAGGTTCTTCATCCAAGGGGTGGTTGGGCACTGGAACAGGCTCCCCAGGGAAGTGGTCACAGCAGGAGGCCTGGCAGAGCCCAAGAGGCACTGGGACAGTGCTTTGAGGCACATGGTGTGACTCTTGGGGATGGTGCCATGCAGGGCCAGGAGTTGGACTTGATGCTTGTGGGTCACTCAGTGTATTCTGTGATTCTGTTCTTCTTTTTTCACCTCTTTTCTCCAAACTATTAAGACAAGTTTTCCAGTCATTTTCTTTCTTCCCCAAGTGCTTCTCATCATAACATTACCTGAAAGCTTAAAAACCAGTATATTATTCCTTACAAATCACCCAAACTATTTAGGGAAATATTGCATAATATCAGACCCTTTCAGAATTAAACTCTATATACTGTTGGGTGTTGCCAGGGAATTTCTCAGTTAACTAAATTGTAAATACTCTGATTTCTGGGCAATTTTGTATCAAATCTATATGACTTACATGTAAATCCTGTTTCCTTAAAATTATATGAGAAGCAATGTCAAAAGTTTTGCTAAAATCACTGTATATGGCACTGCTCTCACTTATTTGTAAGGCCTGGTGTCCTACAGCAAAGCAAATGAGACGGGTTTGATATGATTAGCTAATGACTAATGTAATTTGTTATGGACTGTTCATTTTTCTTCTTACACTCCAAGCACTAATAAATGCTCCCTTTTATTCCAGTAAGGAAGTCAAAATTAGGTAAATGGATATCCTTTTTTCATTTCTTAAAACTGTGTGCTCTGGTGTTGCAGCATCACACCTGCATATTCACAGGCTCTCAAGCAGTCATAGTTGAGAGGTCCTATGAGTCTGTTCTGTAGGTACTGCAGTATGCAGCTCACAGGTCTCTAGTTGGAAACACCCAGGGCTCTACCCAGTCTGCTCTAGGATTGCTCAGTCATCTGTACACATTAACAGGACAGAAATTATATGTTATGTATTTCCAAAATTTCATCATATGATCTCAGTCATATAAAAGTTTTGTATGTTATCAGTAACATTGCAGATTCTCTTCCAGCTAAAAAAACAATGAAAGATATATCACATCAAGGTGATCAGAGCCATCAACATCTGGAATCCTTGTAGGGATGATGCTGTCTAACACCTGCTTGTGTCCTTGAAGCCTCCCTGCGGGCACATGTTTCACCAGGAGCAGAGCACTGCAGGGCAGCTGCCAGCAAAGGTCTCTTTGCTCCGTGTGGATCTGGTTTGCACCTGCAGGACAGAGCAGCTGGTGGGGGACACACTGTGCTTCCTCCTGGTACCACCCTGAGGAGAGGCTGAGGAGACATGAGGGTCCTGACCACCTACACACCCTCTGCACCAGCTCTGGTGTGGGCTCCTCTTCCTGGGGTCACAGGTCCTGCCAGGAACCTGCTCCAGTGTGGGCCTCACATGGTCACAGCCTCCTTTGGGCACATCCATCCACTCTGGCATGGGGTCTTTCCTGGGCTGCACACGGATCTCTGCTCCCCCATGGACCTCCATGGGCTGCAGGGGCACAGCTGCCTCACCATGGGCTGCACCATGGGCTGCAGGGGAGTCTTAGCTCCAGCACCTGGAGCACCTCCTCCTCCCCCTCCTTCTTCACTGACCCTCGGGCCCGCAGAACTGTTTGACATTTTCTCACTCCTCTCTCTGGCTGCTGTTGCACACCAGATTTTTTACCCTGCTCCTAAATACATTATCCCAGAGGCCCTTCCACCATCACTCATGGCTCGACCTGGACCAGTGATGGATCCCTCTCAGGTGCAGCTGGCATTGGCTCTGCCAGACACAGGGGAAGCTTCCAGCAGCTTCTCATGGACACCATCCCTGAAATGCCACTCCTGCCCCCCAGCCTATTATTGACTGGGTATGATAGGTGAAGATTTCCCAGATCTCCATAAAGACAATGGAGATTGGCTATACTTTGAAAGTCTGAATGCCATATGGAAATACATGCCTCTATCCATATGTCAGCATTTCTTGACAGTTTGACCAACCTGATCACGTATGCATTAATGCTTATGGCCAAAAGCTTTAATTGTAACACAAGTGTAAAGGAAGAATTACCAAATTCTTTGGTCACAAATGTGTTTCTTCTCTAAAAAAAAAAAAAAGTCACACGGCTGAGATATGTTAATGATCCAGTCTTTGTCTGGAAATCAAAATTTTTATGTTTGACTAACTTTTAAATGCTAAGGGGCTAAGTGTAGTTTTCTCATTCTCTTTGAGACCATATTGTTCTCAATAACTTCAAGAATTTAGACCTCTGCCCGATTATCCCTTATCTGAGACAGTACAAGGAAATAGCATTACCTTTAAAGTCTGTGAACAATTTGGGATACATTAAAATTAATAACAAAAACCTTTGATGAGAGCAGAGTTGTAATCAATGTCTCACAGAGAAACTAAAACACAGCACTGGCCACTTGGGTTAATTACAGTAAGCCAACAGGAACAAGTCACCCCATTATGAGGCAGTGCTTATTGCTTCCAGTCTCTTTTTCATATCACCAAAAATCTGATTTTCCTTTCAAGCTTTCAATATTTATGTCTAGAAGCAATCATAAAACAAATCTGAAAACCACTTTTTTAAAGGAAAAAAAAGGAAAAAAAAGGAAAAAAAAAGAAAAAAAAGAGGAAAGGTTTACAGTTTCAGCCAAGCAGATTAAATGTCTGTGATGGTGAAGGGAGAAATATTAAAAGCTGCTGAAATAGTTGCTGCCATATATGGAACTTCAGACCACAGGGCACAGACCAGGTTTTGGAGCAGCCCCTGCCTCACTGCTGTGGGCTCAGTGTAGTTCAAAGTGCTAAGCTATTCATCTAGGTTGTTCCCACATCCTGGGGAGACACACAGGAATGTCCTAAGGCCAATTTACTTGGATGTGCCCAGCTGCCACCTCAAGCAGGAGCTGGGAGGACAGGTATGAAACCCCAGCACCTCTGTATGCCCTGGAGAGTGGCTTGTTGGCTGCCTGTAGCCCAGAGGGAATGAGGAGGGGAGGCTGGCTCAGCCCCCCAGCCTGTCCCTGCAGGTTCACGCTGGGGTTGACCCCAGAGGATGGAGAACTCAGACTTTCCTCATGAGAGGCTGGTAAACAGATCCAGGATTTGCATCTCCCTTCCACAGGGAGCCCAGCACAAACCAGTGCCCTTCCTTCCCCACACTGCATGGGAGATGTGGTGGGTTAATTAAAAACCAGACCACCTCAATTTTTGCAAAGCAGTTGGCAGTGGTGCAACATGCCAAAGAGTTTGTCACTGAGTTCTGCATACTTGAGAGGTGGGCTCATTCCTGGCCCCTGGGAATTTTAAGGAAGGCGACCTTTAATGCCTTAAATACCGGCTCAGCTCAGGCACCATCTGGAAACAATGAGCTGCTAGAAGCCAAGGTGCTGATGCACCGAATTAACACAGGTCCCAGGTGCTGACATGTTACTTCCTGCTCTCCCCTAGCCTTGTTGTGTCCCACACATGGATTTCGTGGGTTTGGGCAGTGGGGACACTGCAGTCTCAGGGGCTAAGGGCTGCTGTGCTGGTGTGTTCACTGCAGCTGGGGCTGGGTGACAAGTGGTCAAGATTCAAAAAGGATGTTGTTTTCCTTTTCTGTAATAAATCAATAAATTTCTCCAGGATTTTTCAATTTGTAGGTCCTTTTCAGCATATCTCTCACTTTGATCAGTTTTCTTAGCTTTGGTTTTCCTAGACTGCATTTCCTCCTTTAGTTGCCATTTTGTTCCATTCAAATGTAAGATTTTTTTCATTATTTTTGCTTTCCATTTGTTTATTTTATTCCATTTCATTTTTCTCCTATCTTTTCTCTGGTTTTATCTTAGCTTTCCCCTCCTCCTTTCCATCACCATATTTACATTTCTCTTTCAAGGCCCACTTTCTATAGCCCTCTTCACATAATCCCTGGACACACACTCCAACCCCCATATCAATCCTTTTTCTTTTTCTACTTATAACCTTTTGTCCTTTTACTGTTTTTTTCTCTTCCAATGCACATTTTCTCTCCCTTCTCATATCCAGATGTTTTCCCCTCTCTATCTCCAGCTGTGCGAATAAATGACTTTTTTGTTTGTTTCAAGGAAGTTAGGTCAATCCTGAATAAAAGTACTCGTATTTTCAGGAAACAAAAACAATGTAAATTATGATTTTGGGTGAATGTTTCAAAAAGAAGAACTGAAAAATTGTTGAGTTTAAACTTTGAGAAATTTATAGTAAATCTTAGTTGAAAGAAATTCATAAAATGTTGGAGTGACTGAAAAAAAAGTAAAAGCATTTAAGCTTTGAGGGTGGAGGTGAGGGCAGAGCAAGTAATTTGCCATTTCCTTTTTGACAGGAGTAAAGAGAAGGCTTCTATCCTACCTCAAAATAACTTAGGTAGCTCTTGCTTCACCTTCAAGGTGGTTTTGTTTTGATCAAAACTAGTGTTTTGTGAGCAAAACAAATTTGGCTGATAAATTTATTCTGCCCCTAATTTCCGTTCCTTTCTCTTCCTCTGTCCAGACTGACCAAGGTGCAAACAGCAGGGAGGCACAGTGCACTTTTTAGCTGATATTTGGAAGTTAGTTTAAAGAAGAGGAGTTGATCACTTCCCAAGCAGGGAGCATCAGCTGTACTTTCTTGTGCTTCCAGTCCTTAGCTTTCTGGGACAGCAACTAAAATAGATCTCAGGTGGCTTAAAAATCTTAAATCACATTAAAAGCATAGAAGCTTCTTACTACTGACAGCAGTTTCTTATAAGGGGGGGAAATATGTTTCTTGCCAATGTTCTCCTGCACTTCAATAGACAGCATTAGTCTCAGATGAAGGCTGCAAAGTGAAAAACAGCAGCTGAGGACAGCTAGGCTCTGCCCAAGACATGCAATAAAATTTTTAGTGATCAGAGCCACATCTGGGTACCTGGGAGAAGAATCTGGCCCAGACATGGCCCTGAATGCCATGTTTTTTTCTGTCCATTGTGCCTAGATCACAATCAGCAAAAAGATTTTGTGGGAGAAGAAGGGAAGAAGAGGAAACTGCCAGTGAGAGGATATTCTTCACTCATAAATCCCAATGCATTGAAACACAGATTAAACCCCTGCTTTCTTTTTAACCATCCCCTGCCTAGAGTCACTCAATCCTGAAATTTGCTGAACTGTTCAGCTCATGTCTGCCCTGAAGTAATGAATTGGCAGGCCTATTTCTAGTGGTGATTAATGAAGCTTTTCAGAGGCAACCCATTATTTGATCCAAAGTTAAAACAGTGGTTCATCATTAATCACTACACGACATAGGCTCACAGATTCATAATTCTCAGCAAGCCCATTTCATTAAGGGTCCCTCTCTTTCTTTTGTTAACCCAGGGCTCCCCTGTCTCCTCACCCCTTGTGGACACTTTCCTGGCATTCCATTTCCAGACCTGCCTGAAGAAAAATTCACATGCTCTCAGGGATATTTTTCAGGCTCTGCAGCCTCTCAAAACTACAGCATTTTCCTTTAGATTTTAAAAATTCATCTTCCCATAGAAAAATGTATCTGATTATCAAATATGAGCCAACATTGGCACCCAGTGGCTGAACAGATTAATCACAGATATATATTCCCCTGAGTCCACCTTTTCCATTCTTCAAAGACAGGTTTTCCCCTGGGATGTGTGTGGCACTCTTATGCAGCCTTCCAGCTCTAGGCCATCCAGGCATGGCTGTGGACTGCTTATGCTAAGGGGAGGAGAACTCAGGTTGTGGCTGCTTCTCCCCTCTGCCAGGGCCCATCTAAGTCACTCCACAGAAGTCACAAGGTGGGACCAAGATCACCAAAATACCTGGGGTGAGGAGCCCTTCCCTGTCTCCTGTGAGGCTTTGGCACCCACACAACATCATCTGTCACCCAGCAGATGTCCTGGATCTGCTCCTGCAGGAATCACCTGCTCGGAGAAGGGCTGAAGCTGTCTGTTAGTCCTGCTCTGACGCAGAGCCACGAGACACTCATAATGGGACGAGTGGGCTTAGGAAAAGTCACAGTGAGCCTTTTATCTCAAAGCTATTTTCCTGAACTTGCCGATGACTTGCCCTGGGAGAATGTGGTGGATTGACCTTGGCTGGATGCCAGGTACCCACATGCCACTCTTATCATCCCTCTTCTTAGCTGGGCAGGGCAGGGTGGGTAGAAAATAAGATAGAGAAAAACACTTGGGTCAAGATAAAGACAGTTTAATAAAGCAAAAGCAAAGGTTATGCAAAGAAGCAAAGGAAACAAAAGATTTATTCTCTATCTTCTACCAGCAGGTGATGCCCAGACAGTTCCCAGGAAGCAGGGCTTCAGGTTGCTCTGTAAGACAAATGTCTTCTACATGTCTTGAAATTCTGTGGTCAGGGACCAGGTATTTTCTGCTTCCTGTCTCAATTCTCTCAGCTCTTCCTCCAATTACTTTGCTGAAGGATCAGCTTCTTGATCAAACTTTTCCTCTTCTTCCTCCTCCCTTACTAATAGATTATATGGGCCCCTTGTTTTCCTTATGCACTGTTTCTTTTTCAGTACTGGAGCAATGACTGTAGTGTTTGGGTCTCTGTCCCAGCCACAGTCCTCTGAGAGTACTGAATTGTGGCTCAGTTGGCTCAGCGAGGCACCACAACAGTGATGGAAACTGGTTTTCTCTGGGGTAGGCAAAGCACCCTTCTGTCTGATGGCACCCCAGTTTGTCAGGGTTACTTTCATATTCAGGTCTGAAGTGCCAGGCTATGGGACAGCATAACCATTCTAGGAACCTGCCCAAATCCTCTCACACACCTTGCCACCCAGGAATCTGTTGCCTCCACACATATTTCAGCATCTCCTGACCTAGAAGCTTTCTTCTTTTACACCAGGATGACACCAGATTCCACAAACTACACACTATGCTATGGTGTTAATTAGCAGTATTAAAGAGCTCACAAGGGTGAGAGAGAGCCTTGGGAATCTCATAATAAAACCATCCACATCAACCCTGGGAAGGAGGAGGGAGATGTATTCCCTCATCATCTCTCCAAGCTAGCTCCCCCACAAGAGGAAGACCATCAATGGCAGGGCAAAGCAGAGAGCTGTTGCTTGTATTAACATGTTCCCAAGCTCAGCAAAATAGAGATAAGCAGTGCAGTTAAAAAATCTCCATGACCTGTGCAGGTGTTTGCCATTTCACAACTACTACAGCCGTAGTGCACAATAAAAAGCTGCCACTGTCTTATGCCTCACACTGAGCACCAAAAAGGACTGTGGGTTGGCTTTGGCTGGATGTCAGGTGCCCACCAAGCTACTCTACCACTCTCTTCCTCAGCAGCACAGGGCGGGGGAGAAAATAAGATGAAAACAAAACCCTTGTGGGTCAAGATAAAGGCAATTTAACAAAAGCAAAAACAAAGGTTGTACGTGGAAACAAAGTAAAACAAAAGATTTATATTCTAGTGCCCATCAGCAGATGATTTCCAGCTACTTCCCAGCAAGCAGGGCTTCAGTACACAGAGTGGTTGGTCCACAAGACAAACATTGCAATAACAAAAATGCTACCCTCCTCCATCCTCTTAGCTTTTCTATCTAACACCATATGGTATGGAATATCCCTTTGGTCAGCCTCTCCTGCACGGTGACGGTCTCATAACCCTGGCACAGCTCTGCGTGCGAGGGTGCCGCGCGTGTGTGTGGTGGTTTCTTTTCCTGAGGTTGTGGGGTCAGCTGTCCTGGCTGTGTCCCATCAAAGATCTTGCCCTTCCCCAGCCTACTGGTGAGAGTGGAGTCTTGAAGAGGCAGCCTTGGTGCTGTGCCAGCCCTGCTCAGCAGAAGCCAAAACACTGGGGTGTTATCAGCACCTTCCTTGCTACCAGAGCGCAGCACAGCACCGTGAGGCTGGAGAATATTAACTTCTGCTCAGCGAGACCCAATACCGAGAAGCAATGGCAGAAAAGCTGGATGGTGGCTTGCATGGAAAGGGGCAATCCCAAGGCATTGCTGTTGCAGGTGGTGCCAGGAAAGCACTTACTCTGCCTTATGGACATTCATTGGCAGTCCTTTGTCACAGCCCCAAAACATACCAAGAGCACCTAAACCTTGGTTGCAAGGAATACCAGCAAAGGGGGATCCAACACTTTCAAAATCAGAAGGTAAGGAGCAGAAAGGAAGTTTCCAATAACTTTGCAAAAGCATTTAGCTCTGAAAAAGCTGAAATATTTAATTAACAAACAGAAAACTAGTTCACTGAATTCATGTAAAAAACATTAAGGCATTATATTAAAATGCTTTAATACATACAGGATATACAGGTGATATTCAACAATTCAGCAGAATAATATGGTAATGTAATTTATACATAAGTGTAACATGACATTAATATATATAAATTTCAAATAAATCCTTCTTTTTTGTCTTTTAGAAATTGACAACTTGGCTTCCTTGGCTCCATGAGTGGAACAGCTGTGAAATATTCTTTTAGTCTTTTTAGCCAGAACCAAATTTTCTGGTTATTGAATTGAAAATGTTTCATCAGCTTTAATCATAATGTCTCTAATCAGATGTAAAAATTAAGGCACAGAAGAGTAAACAGCTTTTTGTTCAAGGCTACACAGAAATCTATTTGAAGTATCATGAAATGCTTTCCCTACAGGACACTGATCCTTCCAGCACTTATTATAACCATGTCCATACAACTGTAGTGTTAATTAATGAGAAGCTATGTTCAGGTTTTAAAACAGTGCTTTACAGTACCCTAGCCTATTTGAGAATCCCTCTTTTCATGCCCATGCTGCTCCATTTACCTCCAACCCATTAAGCAATAGTATAGATGGAAGAGGGCAAGATTCTAGTGCCTTCCACTGCAAATGCAGATATTGCATGGGATTGAAAACCCCATCTGAACACAGATGTTCATTGGCTAACAAAATTGAACACACCTGGACATCAAAAGGAAAAAAATGTATTTAATTTAAAAGATCCTAAAATAGTATTAAAAACACCTTTAACACAGATACATCATTGTGAAGAATTTAGCACAAGTAAAATTAAAGTCCTCTATGAGGAAAAGTCACATGAATTTTCCTTTCAATCTGAGAAACTTACTTCCCAACAAGCACTTTCTGTACTGCAACCAAGGCTGCAAGCTACAATGTAGAACAGCACAAACAAGAAAGACACATCCTAAACCTGCTCCATGGCCACGGTGAGTAAGGATGCTGAAATCATGATCAGCTTTAAAAAGAAAATAACTTGCATAAGATAAAACAACATCCACTCTGCCCGCCAGTGACCTTGCAGCTTTCCTGGAGAGCTTTCCTGGATCTCTGAGCTGGTAACAGCTTGACCTCAGAGAACAGTGGCCCAGTGTCCCACCAGACCAGAAGTGCTCTCACCGAGTGAGCTCCGAGCTGCAGATTGGGGCTGGCCCTGCAGGAATCCCAGGAATGTGCTGGTTATGACTGCTCAGTGGGGAGCTGCTTTCTGTGCATAACCTCCTGTCTCTCTGAGACATCATTCCTCCCAGGACAGCCATGTGTGATGCTGAGCACTTGGGTGCAAGCGATTCCTTGAAGTCAGACATCAGGTAAAGGACTGTAGGCAGACTGTAAGCAGGAGGCACTGTGTGCGTATGTCTGTCTACAAGGATGCACTTTAGGAAACATTACTGCTCCGCAAAAGTGCCCCAAAACACCAAACTTTTGCCTTTGAAACACGAAAAAGACTTCTATGAGCACAGGCTCCCCTCCCCTCAGCCCTCTCCTGCACAAGCTGTTTTTTAGTGTTCACATACACATGCCTCCCTGGTTCAGCCTTTGAGAGCCTCACCTCACTGGCAGTCAAGGTGTTAATGTGATATTGGCAGCCACTCGCCGGGAAATTGGACAGCACTCCAAACCACGGAAAGTTCCCAAACTCACCCTTTTTTATTGCTGGTGATTTGCTGGAGCCTGTTCAGCCCTGTGGGCTGACATGTTAGCCACACCTCAAGGACACAGCTCTGTGGCTCAGCGTTGCCAATATATGTGTTTGAAAGAAGTTCTTTCCTTCAGGCTCCACAAGCTTACAGAAGGCAGGGGGAAGATTTCCTTCCCCTCCCCCCACCCCATCCCTTTATTTTCACAGGCTTTGCTCATAAACGGATTGGGAATACTCGGTGGGAATATATTCTCTGTAAATAGTTTCTTCTGCCTGCCTCCACTGTGCAGGCAGGAATGAAGCCAGAAAAAGACTGTTCAAAAGCCTGTCTCTTTAGTACTAAGAGTTAAGATATTCAGCTGGGCTGAACAGATCTCAGTCCTGTCCCCTTGGCATTTATGCAATCTACATTAGATAATGAAGGAAAGTCAGACATGATCTGAAGACCACCTACTAGGCTGCCACCCACCCTCGCTATCCATCCATTCCTGATCTATCGGCCCGAGTTTTCTTACCATTCCCAGCTGGCCCTGCCTCACAGGACCTGGCAGGAGGAGCAGGAGCAATGCCACAGCCCTGTGCCGCAGCACAGCTGGGGTTTTGCTCCCTGGGGTTTTGCTCCCTGGCAGAGCCTTTCCCAAGCATCTCCCCTGGCACAAGACCCGGCTGCACCTAATTTGTGGCCCTGCTACAAGACTCCATAGACACACAAAGAAGTTGGCATAACTTGAGAAGTTATCCCGTGCTCACTGCTAGGTGTGTGACCATTGTATTACTGGTCCTGCAGCAGAGAGCACATGATGCTCATGGACTTGTCCCTCTTTGCCAGGGAGCCAGCCCTCCGGAAGGCATCAGGGACGCAGGCTGCGAAGAGCAAATTAAGCGTCTTTGTTTTAACCAGCTCTGACAGAGTGGAAGGGAGCAGCTTTCCGCGGTTTCCTTGCAGGTTTCTTTCCTTTAGGTGGCGGTATGTGTTTGCAGCTCCCCGCAGCACCTCCTGCGCTCCCAGCCCTGCGCCCAGCATCCTCACCCGGTGCTCAACCAGCGCTGGGTTAATTTTCCAGAAAATCCTGCACAAGCAATTAAAATGTTAATGTTGTGAGGGAAATGCCTCTGTTGAAGTAAACTCATTCGAGAGTCGGTTGTGCTCGGTGGAAGGGGAACAGTCTATTGATTTTGAACAAGGTCATATCTCATCAGACTTGCCACCTGGATTATTTTTGTTTGCGCTGATCAGCTACCAAGTCCTTGATTTCCCAGCGAGTTTGAAATCACCTTAATGAAGCAGAAATTTAAGGGGGGGTACGGTTTCCCTCCCAAGACTTTTCTTTATTACAGAAATGTGCTCCCTCACCTGTTTATCTCTGACCACCTGCTCACCTCTGTGTTTGTTAACCTTATTTCACTAAGGCAGCAATAACTGATGCAAAAATCTCAGTCCTGGCAGCTGCCAAATGAATTTCCACCTTACACTGGGATTTGTGCTGCAGCCAGCCAGCAGTGCCTTCCCTCAGTAGGATGGGAATGCCTCAAAGTGGAATTATCTTCGAAACCAACAAATTCAACAGCGACATTTGTGTGGGCATAAAGTAGTTCTGCACTGTATTTTATTTATAGTAGAAAGGACTATAATAGAAGGAAGTTGCCCACTTTTTTTACAGCAGTTCCTGCTGATGGAGGCTGCATGAGAATAACCCCATTAAGACAAGGTACACTCAGTGAGAGCATGCTGGTATTTCATTATGAGCAAGAGACACCTGGGACAGAGAAGCAGAGGCACCTAAAGTCTCATTTCATTTGCAGATTCCTTATGGTCTCTGCCCAGAGCTTGTAGTCTTTCCTCCCCAAGCCAAAGGTCTTACAATGCTCTCTTTTCATGAATGTGGTCACACTGGAAAAGGTGGATATGCTTTTTCATCATATCTAAAATAGGTTATGCTATTTCTAGTGATATGGGCTATGACTCTCTAACCCAAATGCTAGGGTATTTGCATGCTTAATTCACAAGTCTAATTGCCATAATTGTACATGCTCATTAGGCAATTTTGTGTGCAAATGCTGAGTTAGGCACATAACTAGGCATAGTCTTTGCAGTGTGATTTGGTTCAACACTCGTGGAAAATTTGTGAACAAATTAGACATGCAATTGAATGCACATTTTCTATGCTAAGAAGTTGGGCAGGGCCTGGCACCAGGCAGACTGCAGTCTAAATGAATGGGCATAAAGTACTACCCTTCTGAATCCTGGTGTAAGACTGGGTCCTTCACCCAGAGGAAAAAATCAGACCTGAGCTGTCCTTCACATTATCCAAAGATCCACACCCTCCTTTCAGGCTGAGCAGGAATACTGGGAAGCAAAACAAGTTTAACATTCATCTAAGAAAACAAAACAAAACAAAATAACACCACAAACCAACCAACAACAATTGTGAAGCTCTAATTTTATGATCTGATTGCTGAGGATGGGTAGATACAGAGCCTCCCTGTCAGAAGGGAGACAAAGCTAGCCTGTCTCTTCCTATATTCCCATAGAAGACACAACAGTGAGTAACCCAAGTAGCTCAGTGTTAGCAATAAAAGATACTAGCACAGCTTTAAACCAGCACAGCTGATTTGAGTTAGAGCCCGCCTGTGCAAGCATGACTGTAAGAAAGCCCAACTTTCATGGTCTAATGTTTGTAATTTCTCCCTCTCACTAAAGATATATGTTCTTTTAAGAAAAACTACAGAGGAAAATCCACCAAAAGTAAGAATTCAAGGCACTGAAAGATTGAGTTATGGTTTGTTTAATCCTTCGATTTTATCCTTCCCGAGCCAGTCTGCAAACTCTCTTGCTCTGAATTTATGACAAGCAGGACTAAAGGGACTGTCTATAGATTAACGTTGACATTTCCTTTGTGCATTAATCCTTTGAATCTCATTTACCATACATTTCTGCTGAATGACATAAAAATGATCATTTTTTTATTACTGAGTAGATTATGATGAGGGGCATTTTTACCACCATTCAGAAAAATATTGAACGGGAGTCAGAGCTGTCTTTTTACCTTTGCCTATGTGGTGGCAATGTGGGCTCCATAAGGGACTGGCTTCTGGAGGAGAGCAAGGTGCAGCTTCATTCTGCAAATTCCTATGAGGCAAAAGCAGAGGATGCCACAAGGTCAGGAACACTACACAGGCTGTAACACTGCTCAGCAATGAGCCCTTCAGATGGAGATGCTCACAACCTTGTCACCCTCTGCTTTGCCACAGCTGCACAGAGGCAGCTCTCCCTGCCCAGGACAGAAGCTACAGCTCCAGCATCTAACATGGCTCCATGCCCAAAGTGTTTTGATAGAAAGCATGCTTGCTAGCTGTAGGTGCGTACCACAGCACATACCCACTCACCATGAGGCTTCCCTGCCACCAACATCATAGCCTGACACATGCAGTTTCAGAGGAAGGAAAAGTTGTGATGCTCCTGTTTCCTGCAAACTGCAGATTTGCATTAAATTTCCTTGGGTTTAAAAGTGTGAAGAGCTTGAAGTTGACATGTATTAGAATACATACATAATGGATATAGCTACAGAATCATAGAATCATAGAACCATAGAATGGTTTTTGTTGGGAAGTCATCTAGTTTCATACTCCCTGCTATGGGCAGGGACATATTCCACTGTACCAGGCTGCTCAAAGCCCCATCCAGCCTGGCCTTGAACATTTCCAGGCATGCAGCATCCACAACCTCTCTGGGAAACCTGTTCAATGCCTCACCACCATAACAGTAAATAATTTCTTCCTAACATCCAATCTAAACCTACCCTCTTTCAGTTTAAAGCCACTGCCCCTTGTCCTATCACTTATAAAAAATTCCCATCCAGCTCTCTTGTAAGCCCCTTTAGGTACTGGAAGATGCTACAAGGTCTGCCTGGAGCCTTCTCTTCCCCAGGCTGAACAACTCAGTCTGTTTTCATATGAGAGTCTCAGTGTGTTTTCATATGAGAGGTGCTCCAGCCCTCCGATCTTTATTGCCCTCCTCTGCACTTGCTTCAGAAAGGTTCACGTCCTTAGGTTCTTAAGCTGGGGGCCCCGGAGCTGGATTCCAGGTGGGTCTCATGAGAGCAGAGTGGAGAGGCAGAATCACCTCCCTTGACCTGCATATTTCTTTGATGCAGCCCAGGATAGTGTCAATTTTCTGAAATATGGATTATAGATATATAGATACAGAAGTAGACCAACTTAAAGGGTTCAGCCCACACCCCTCCTGTCACCCCCTCTTGCTCTTCTCCACAAGAAAGAGGAGAGGAGAGGAGAGGAGAGGAGAGGAGAGGAGAGGAGAGGAGAGGAGAGGAGAGGAGAGGAGAGGAGAGGAGAGACGCTGCAGTCATCAATGAGCAAACAATGGAGCTCTATTCACCCAGAGCCAAGCAGACCCTAATGATGCTGTCCTTGAACATTTTGTCCTGCAGCATCTTTAAATGGACACAGTTACTGTGATGTTCGGTGGAGCTGACTGGGAACATCCTTGTATGCAACATTTTAAAGGTAGCACGGAAAAATTTATACAAAAATGTAACTGTCTGGGAGAGGTAGGGGGGAAGGAGGCAAAGAAGAAAAGAAATGTGAAGGAAGGGAGAAAATACATTTATATAATATTGCATGTGCTTATGGTGCTAGCAAACATTGACATTAAGCTTCCACAGTTTATTAATATAAAATTATCAATTAAACAAAAAAACATGGAACATATAGAAGTTGATATTGTGCAGTCAATGAATGTGACAATGACAAAAAAACACCCAATTGAAAATTCAGGGGCTAAATACCCCATCCTGCTTTATAGTACATACAACAGTGTAAGGCTAGGAAATATTCCTTAGGCTACAAAATTACACAAAGGACTAGAGTGTCCCATTTTTCTTTTTAATTTAAAGAAAATAGCCAGAGCCATTGAAGAGAGGGAATTGACCTCTTTGGGTCTCTCACTTTTTCAGAGACGTTTCTGGTCAATCAAGCCCGTACATCATTCCTGGAAGAATGACCACAGCCTCCACACTTCTGGCCTCTACCCTGGAAGCCATTGCTTATATTTCCATTATCCCACAGTATGTTAGACCTGTCCACAGCCTTCATCAATGGTGAGAGGTCAGAAGTCTCCCAAATTTAGATATTGGCATATAATCTTCAATAAGTTAGACACAGAAATTTCAAAATCCATATTCCTGAGTGATGGGACATGTCATCCCCTCTTTATGCTTCTTTTCAAGGGGTTACATGCAGTTTCAACTGTGCAGCTTTACAATCCATCAATTTTAAAAACAATTAAAATAATATAGAGTTGACTTTATTATTTTTTTAAGCACCACAGCTTGCAGGAGTGCTGAGTGTGAATGGCTCCTTCCCATGTAACACAGCATGCAATTCCCTCCTGGGGTGGGCACCACAGCCACTGAGCATCCCTGCTTTCAAGGCATGCCCCACTTTCCTGACACTGGGAATGGGAAGAGACAATGGGCTCCTGCTTGGGAGCAAGGAAACACTGCAAAGCCAAAAGCCGTGCCCAAGCTGCTTACAGATGTGGCTATGCCCAAGATGATCAGGGAAGCATTTCCTAGTGCTGGCTGTGCCTTAGGTTATAAATCATTTCCATTTTCTTTTGCTAAGGGTTTGGGTTTTTTTTTTCCCTTTCTCATGGGGAAGATAAGCTCCCCTGTGAGGGTGGCACAGCTCAATAAGAAAAAAGCCTTCCTCCAAATCCTCCGGGATCCTGGGCGTGCTGAGGGCTGCACTTAGCCTCAGCTCTCAGAGCAACAAGGGTGCTTCAGAGCCAAGGCTGTGCCTAGCTGGGGGGGGAGGCAATTATCCACCAGGAAATGTGATGGGGGAGACACCACACACACACACAGAGCGACAATGCAGGCCTGATCTCCAGAAGTGCTGAACACTTGTGAGGCAGCGAACACCTCCGGCACTCTAACCGGGAGTTAAGAGCATTCAGCACTTTAGGAGAGTTGCTAAGCATCCCCAGAATCTGTGTGGGGGTTTCACCTGTGGTTGGAGCCTCGGTTACCCTGAGATCCCTTTACACCTAATTAAGATAAATCGCAGAGAAATATACAAAGATGCATAATTTACCCGCTCTTCGACTGATTTAAGTGTATCCCCGCAGGGAACTACACCCATTTAACTAAAATCAAGTTAGAAATCAATTTAGTTACATTAGTGCATTTTCGGTATGGAACAGCCCTTAATTTGAATGGGAATAAAGACCCACTGTGGGCCGATTGATTCTGTTAGGTGAAGGAAAAGCTTTTATACTCAATATAGCTACAAATGAAATCTGTTTCAGAATGCTACAGGATATTATATATGGGAAACATGAGGATCTGTGGGTATAGACTTGGCATTTTTCACACAGCTCTGAACATCTTCATTCTCCTGTGATTTCAGGCATTCTCACACAGAGATATCCCAGAAAACCCTGAAAAAGGGGGCAGTTTACCTTCCAAGAACCGTGGGGGCTTACTTTCAGTGACAGAATGTGTGAGGGATCAGAAAGGTCTTTCCAATTTAATGTGTGAGCTCAGGAGACACAGGAGAAGGGAAAAGCCTGCCCTCCAGGAGCATTCAGAGGGAAAATGATGCACACTGGCAGGGAAAGGAGTCAGGATAAGAAATCCCATCTCAGCTTGTTGTGTGCCCCCCCAAAGCAGGGACAAGGGCTGAGCATAGCATTACAGGTTGAAGGGAGGGAGCAGACCTGTTTGCAGCCAGCAGGACCTGGCAGGGAGCAGGTGTCATGTGTGGAACAGCTTGAGCAGTACATGTCCCCAGAAGGAGGGTTGAAATGTCCCTTCAGCTGCCTCTCCAAGGCACAGATCATTCAGAGGGGGCTGATGGGTGCCCTGGGGGAGCCTGGAAACACCAAGTGGTCCTGGGAGCCTGTTTGCAGCCACCTCTAGATAACACAACTCCGACTCTGCCTGCTGTCCAAAGCAGACCCCACAGCGGTTGTATCCCATGGGATTCCCATTTGACCGCATTGCCTTCCCACATCTCTGTGTGTGAGGGAGAGATCAGACAAGGGAGAGGCAGCAATAATCAGGGGTTTTCCAGCAACAATGGTCTGCTCATCCCAGTTGCCTAATTTTCACTACTGTAATTTCTCAGACCTCTGAATATAGCTTGCTAATCTTGCCCCCACTCCAGCCCTTGACCTTCAAACACAGTCCTGGGAACAATGTTATCAAAGATACATGAAGTAAGACTCTAGGTGGCACTTCAGGCTGCATAACTGTGACCTTGTCTATCAAGATATGCAGCATTTAAATCATAAGTTTAATCAGGCAATCCTTAGGCAATCAGGGTGATCAGCAAAAGTGCATTAGCACTGTATAGTCCCTGCAGCAATTTCCAGTATACATTTCCAGTGTATCTAGAACTATAGTTCAGTTCCACTTCACCAGCAGAAATCAAGAGAAATCTCAGTCAAGAAAACCAAACCACTCACTGGAATAAATCAGATACAGCCCGATGGAGCTCTTGCACAGCTCCCCCACAGGTTTGTCACCTATGCAGGAACAAGAAGCTTAAATATATGTGTAAGCCTCAAATACTAGAGATGAGTGCTATAGTAAAACCACAGGCAATTCAGCAAAACACTGCACCACTCCAATACCTGCTGAAGGGGTATTTTACTTCTGTTCAAATTGCTTTGTCTATTTTCTGTACATTTCATCAGAACAGAGCTAGCAATATTTACTTTTCTTCTCTCTCTAAGCCCCAATGACTAGTCAGTGGGTATCTTGGACATGTGCTTGCTTGACAATTTACTAAGAATGAAGCAACAGAGCAGCAGTGAAGCATGTTCCTGCATGTTTCTTGGAATCAGGACCCAAATGCCAATGCATTTCTCAGTGGACATCCGAAGGTGCTTTCCATACCACAATTATCTAATGGCAAAGCTGCCAAAGAAGGACTCTGCCTTTTCTCACCCACAGCTATTTGTTACTCTCCCTCCTCCTTCCCATTTATCACTCCTAAGTGTGCTGATACCCTTTAAACTAAATCAGTGAAATAGCTGGTATTAGCAAAACCAGAAAAACCCTTCTGGTCTGTTTTAGATGACACCAGAAATAGCTGCCTTAACATAACTGTGACAGGGGACAGGAAACTGCAGTAGGGAAAGGAGAAGAGAGGAAATGCATTGGGAAGGACAAGGACCTCTTTCAATTGTTTTCTTCCTACAGAAGCACTAATGGTGATTAGCAGCCAGATGTCTATACTAACTGGACCAAAAAAATTGTCTGCTTCTTCCTAGCTGCTCTTCACTGGGTCTGTGTTAAACTAGCTCACAATTCAGCATCATGAAATACTGTAGACCTTCCGGAAAAGGACACAGAAGCCATGCAGTTCTCCCTATGCATGGGGTCTTCTTGTCTGCTGCGCATATCTCCAAGCCCTCCAATGCAACATAGCCTTTGCCTCACCACCCTCCCCTCCTGCAAGGCCCCCAGGAGAGTTCATGTATCAGGGAAGGGAAAGCCTGGTCCTTTTGCCTCCAGGCTTCACTAGCAAGCAGCAAAGCTGGGGCAGCTGCTCCAGGAGGATTATAACACCTTCTCCCACTGGGCCAATCCTTCCCCATCGGCTGCTGAACAGGCAGCAGCCAGTTGGCAGCTGCAGAGAAAAGCAAAAACAATACAAAGAGGAATCCCAGCCAACTTGTTGAGGATTTATAATATGAGGGTCAAGTTTTGACAAACTTTTTTCTTTCACAGTGAAACTAGTGGACCCAATTCCCACAACAAGCTTTCCTCTATTCTCTGCTAGGGAGAAGTAGCCTAACCCATCAAAGCTGACACCGTTATGCACAGCTTAGATATTCCCAAGTACACAGAGGAATGAATATACAGAGTAGGGGCAGAACAAAAGGGATTCTGTATTCATTTTTTATCAAGTTCTCTCCACCTCCATCTGAGTCCCGCTCGCCATAGCTGCATAAGCATTCAATAGTCATGGTATTAGGCAAATTAAGTTCACCTTTCAGCAGAGGTAACATCAATCAATCCTGCCCTCCCTACCTTAGCCTCTGTTTCAACAGCACCAGAAAATTTCACCATTATTTCATTGCTCATTACCCTTGGTTTATTGCTCTCACTGTTTAACCATAGCTTACCCCCAGGAATATAGTGAAGGTGTACTACACCCTTTGAGGAAAGCTAGGGACAAATTTCATAGCAGTCCCAATGGGCATTTTGGTCCCCAATTCCCAGTGAGGGTCAGGAAGGCTGGTGTTGAGCACCACTGATGCATGCTCTTTGTGACCTACTTGTGGTCCTACAGATTGTGTGCACCTTCTCACAGTGGAGTCCCTGTCTTGGGGTCCCTTGGTCAGGTTTCTTCCAGAGAGCAGGAGCCCAAGGGGATGCAGTGTTACTGGAGTCACTCTGCCCACCTGGAAAGCAAGGCAGCCAGGGCAACCATCAATACTGGCTGAAGGATGGAGGACAATTCACAGGAAGGGCTCCAAGGTCACCCCTAACATCCTGACTACCTTGTCAAGGCCACCAAGGGAGGATCACACCAATGCCCTGTTGAGGAGACAGCCTGGCACTGCACAGTGTGCCTAACACTGAGAGCAGAGAGATGTCATTCTAGGGAAGAGGGAAGAAACACAGACTAAATGTGGCAGGTATGAGATAGTACTTGTGGGATCAAATCCTGCTTCATGGTGCTTACTTGGTGCAATACCCTGTTCCTGCCTTTGGTACCTACAGAACAGTTCTTCTTTTAAATCTTGTATTGCTATTGTCTCTTAGAACCTGAGTGAGAAACTCAAACAACTGTTTTTTGTGCTTGCTTTTATATATATGGAAGATGTAACCTAAAAAATTGGGGGTGGGGGGTTGCCCTCTGGGCCAGCTCTGGACAGTCATGTCATAATGAGGAACACAATAAATGTCAGTTTGCCTTAGAAGACACTCATCAGGGATTTAGGCTCACCATCCACGAACAGTATTATCTCCAGTGCCATAATCAGCCTGAAGGAGGAATGGGTTCCTAGGACCTTTGGCATTTCAAGTGAAGTAAAGTTACACAATTAAACTCCAGTTAGGAAATATCCATAACTTACCAACAGGGGAGAGCAGTTAAGAGCATTACCAGCTGTCAGCACCTGGGAAAGTAAATTGAATGGCCAGAGCACTGAGATATGAAAACTGAGGGAAAAATCACATGTGCCTACTTTCTTTATGGCTGCAATGTCATAGGTCATACGTTGTGCTAACCTGTAAGAAATAATAGGAACTTGGAGATAAAATACAGCTCCAAATATGAGCTGGGGCATGGCATAGAAGAAGTTAAGCAAGGACAAACAGATTACTACTGTCCCAGAGACTGGTCTCTCTACTCTTAGCAGCTTCATAAACCAAACCAGCTGTTACAAATAACACTGTTAGACTTTTAAAGGCATCCATTTCCTAGGCTGTAAATAGAAATACAATTTCTCTAAACTAAAACTGCTCTCTCATGTAAATTTGTTAGGGGTTTTTTAAAAAATTGAATGAGCAACATATGTAATGACAGCCTTTCAGGGATGTGTGATGCTTGTAAAGAGATTCCTGAAAAATTTGCTTTAATTCTTACAAGTTTATCATTCCCTTCCTGAATATCAAATTATCTGAGCAATGTAAGGCAAAACAGAAAACAAAGAAGCCATTACTAAAGGGATTTGGGTGGGCTTTATATGTGAGTAACTGTGGCCTCACACACAGGAAAGGAGATCGCTTAACGCAGGTTTGTGAAATGGGGATAAGCAGTAGTAGCAGGGAGCAGTTCAATCTGTATTGGAGGAGAAGGAGTATGAATGCATTGAAGCATCTCCTGACTGAGAGTCTGAGGAGCCATAATCACCTCTCACCCTTCCATGCAATGGAGATACTTGTGTTCCCCAATAGCAGCAGATATGGGACACCAAGTGTTCTGTGTGTAGAGGGGATGTATGCATCAACAGCCTGGTTTCGAGGGTCGGTGCAGGACACAGAGGTTTGGCATCATCCTACAAGGGGGGCTGGGAAGAGTGCAGGAGCAGGTTTGAGGAAGGACAGAGGTAGCAGGGAAGAGGCTAGTGGGAGCTGGGGTGTGAATTAAGAGCCTGGCTAAAAGCAGGAAATAGTCCCACTCCTCAGAAAGCTTTACAAGCACTGCTAATGAAATAGTAACCCCCAAAACACTTCTGATCCTATTCATTTTTCAGAGGCATCCATCTGAACAGCAGCTCCTGTCTCAGGGTGCTCCTGTGGAGCGACAGGCAGAGCATGCCTATAGCCCAAAAGGAGCACGGTGACACTCTCAGCCAGCACTTGCCAGCCACAAGTACCAGCCTGTTTAATGAGGCCCTCCATCACTCCCTTCCCTGCTGGCTGCACACTGTGGGTGGCACTGGCACGGATGCCTTCTCCAAAGTGCTTGCTTCATATCAGGGAGGTGCACCCATTTGTAACTCCACTCTGCAGGCTCTGCAGGTGCCTCTGGCCACATGCCACGTTGAGGGGGAGGAAATGACAATGGCTGTGATGAAGCCTTCAAGGGAATGCTGACTCACCCCCAACCAGAGGTTGCAAGAAACACCCAGAAGTCTCTCTCAATGATTTGCTGCAGATGGGGGAACGTGGGCGACCGGCACAATGCCTCCCCAGCCTGCTGTGGCTTTGAAATCCCATGGCCTCACACAACAGTGATAAAACAAATACAGCAATTAAAAACCTCTGCACAGTGAGTCTGGTTCTGCAAACAGACAAATGGGTAGCAGAGTGGTGGCAATGACGAGCACTGCCTGGGAATCCATTTTCTCTGAGCTACATAATGGTCACATCTATAAAGAAGTAGTAGAGGAAAGGGAGGGAAGCACAGGAAATCCATTACTGCCATAAAGGAAAGGAAACAGAACAGGAGCCTGGACCCAAATCTGGGTCCTCCTGGATTCCTGACCTGCCAGGGTAAGATATTAGAAACCAATAGCAGGGGTGGAGCGGCAGTAACTGCATCAGTGACTCATTCCCTTGGGAAGAGCAGAGCCACCCAGACAACTGGCACAGCATCTCACTGCGTGCACGGCCTCAGAGAGCTTGCCCATCATGTAAGCAGCTGGCACGCTTCCTGCGATGAACGAAAAATGCAGATAATTTAGCCTGGATACCTGAGCGTTATCCCTATTATTGTGTCACAGAAATGGAAATAGAGTCATCCTGATGAGACTTTTGATCCAAAAAAAGCATGTAGTATTACATGACATATCCAGGAAATGGAAGTCCAGATGGAAAAAAGATTAGGAATTGCTTTTTGAGTTGTTTAAAATCATAGCTGCCCTTATTATTCGGTGGTCAAGCAGGAGAGAGAACTCTGAGACAGGACAACATTCAGGCTTTCTCCTTCCCCCTGCCTATCCTGCTGCCACCCATACACAATTCTGGCCATGTGCTGCATTCTCACAGTTCTCACACAATCCCACCCTTGTGCTCCCAACTCGGGGACGAGGAAGCTGTTTATCACACAGCATTCCGTTTGTCACATTCATTTCAGACGATCATAATACCCAGTTGCAAGTAGCACGTTTTACATCAGCAAATATTGCAGCAGTTCTTCTCCAGATGAGGAAATGAAGGCTCAGAGGGGTAAAAAGACTTTTCTCCAGCCACCTAGCAAGTCACTGATCTCCCAAATTCCGGTGCAAAATTAAACATCACTTCCTAGGCTTGCTTTTAGATTTAGCTTGCCAATACATTCCTCTGAAGTCCATACATGAGAATCATGCCTAATCACACCTAGAAATATATTTTTCTTGCAGGGAGAAGGCAAGGGGGGAGGGGGGACTTATGCCTTGGTACTATAGTCAATAACTCAAAAACCTGTGTGCTTTCAGCATTTGTCTAATCAGATTTCAGTAGAATGTACATAGAAGTGAATCCAATCTGTCTATTTGTAAAACTTGACAAATTTTTGCCGTCAGCAATGGAGAAGCCCATGCACCACCATCTTTCCCAAACTGGGAATTTTGTGGCCTGATCAGTGCAGCTTGCCTTCCTGTGCCTCACATGTCTCAAGGAAGAAGTTTTGCCTGTAAGTGCACCTCTGAACACCAGTGGGGAAGGTCTTTGTTGTGATAGGCTATATCCTTATTGCACATCGTTTCTTTCTCCTCCGATCCTTTATCCGCTACGGCTAGCCATAGGCAATGCCATAGAGATGCATCTTGACATTGAGTGTTATAGGGGCTGATACTTGAGACCGAGTTCCTTCAGAGTTCAAGGCTGGCTTGCTATGTGTTTTGTTTGCTCCTTGAACCTTCTTAAAGCCACAGCTGGGAATTTTAATAGCTTTCCCAGCTGTCTGTCTGTGATGGGGGAAGACCCAATGTGACTGAAGGCCTGGTATGACTGTGCTTCGCTCCAAGGTAAAACACAAAAAACCTTCCTGAAAGTAGATGTGTATTTTGGATTTGAAACTACACAGCTGCCGAGACGAACTACTGCTCAGTATGTCCTCTATCTGATCCATGCAAGAATGGGGCAATTAAAGAGGGCTGCTGTAGAAAGACTCTCCCGATTTTGCTCCAGGCTCATGGGAATTTAGCCAATTCTCACTACCCCATAGCATCACTTCCTATTTCCCACAAGGGCTCATGAGCCCTGACTGGCATGTTTAGCCTGCACTTCACAGGTCCTGCACTTGCACTAAATGTTGGCATGCTCTAAGTGTCCAGGGTCTGATGCTACAGTCTGCGGCAATATTATTATTACTGTGGATAGGACAATTATTAGTATTTAACTATGGCTTTATTTTCTTGGTTCATCATAGCAAGCAAACAAGAGTGTGATCTGTGGCAGTTTCCATTTCAGTGTCTCTGCAGCTCTACCGCAGAATGCCATCATCCACACCTCTGATCCCTGAGAGTCCTGTTAGCGCATCTTGTTGGCAGCAGAAGTATTCTTCCACTGCAGGTTTGATCCAAAACAGCATATTCCACCATCTGCAGCTACCTGCTGGTGTCCAAGACGTAGTGAGGTGGTTGCTTTCTTTATCCAATAGCATTCGCCAATATTTATCTTTGGCACCAAGCGCTGAGGCTATTTTTGCTTCTGCCAACTCGAGTTAACGTGTCTTTCGTTACAGGCACTTGGTAACGAGCAGTTTGTCACTCTCAGAAGAGGTCGCCAGGCTTAGGCAAATGAAGCATTTGCCCGTGCTGAGGGTGGCCCCCAGGTCAGCACC
Organism: Lichenostomus cassidix; assembly: GCF_008360975.1. Classification (NCBI taxonomy): domain Eukaryota; kingdom Metazoa; phylum Chordata; class Aves; order Passeriformes; family Meliphagidae; genus Lichenostomus; species Lichenostomus cassidix. Next base: position 115,244,845 of record NC_139482.1, on the reverse strand, counting down.
TGGCAGGGGGTGTGGCACTTGCAGCACTGACACCGCCTCTCCCCATGCAGTGCAGGGGCTGCTGCTCCTCCTTCACCCTCAGTGCAGTGGTTTACACAGGTGCCATCCTGGCTGAGTCACTGTCTTTGCTTCAAGGTGAAATATGCCTGGGAAACATCCCAGTCTTTTGGAAATATCTAGATAACCTTTCAGCAGTCCAATGCCGGCTCAGACTCTTCATGGACCAGCTCTTCTGCTTTGTCTATGTGTGCACAGGCTATTCCACCACAACTCATGTTCAGGTTATTAATTATTTTTTTCTACCTGGTATCTTACTCTGGATAGTATTTATGCCCTTTTTACTTTTTTTCTTGCACACATTTTTTTTCCTCTTTCCACCTCCAAAACACAAGCTGAAGAAACACTCCATCTATGCCGTGATTGTGAATTGTTGTGCACTTGCCTTCTACACAGACACATCTCTCCCAATACCAGGACGAGCTCTTCAAGCACCCTCACACAAGTTTTTGTTTCTTTCAAGCATACCACAAATTCCTTTTTCAAATAAATGGGCTGTTAACAAAAGAGTCAGCCAGTTTCTTTGGGCACAGTATTCTGATCCATGTGTGCCTTAAATTCAAATACAGTCTTTGAGGTTATTACTTATGTTTTATTTACCAAAGAGGAAAGGTTATAATCTGTTGTGATTTCTTTTTTCTAGATCTTATATGACTCCTCCTGACATGACTGAAAGCCACTGCTGTATGTCCATGACTGGTACTAGAGTGGTTGTTTCTGGTTTTGTTTTTTTCCCTTTTCATCTCATTTTCCCACTATCCAAAAAGAATCTAGAGGATAAATTTGTCCCTTTTCATACCTGTCCTGCCATATATTGGAATCTTGGATAATGTTCTTGGTCTTTCTTCCTCCTTCCTTTCCCTTTTCCTTGTAATTAAGGATGATCACAGCCTTCATTTCTGACTACACGGGTAGAGGAAGCAGATCACCTCTGAAATCATGCTCTCCATGAAAAGGAGATGAAAAGGCCTAACAAGCAAAAATTACCTGGAAAAAAGAAAATGGAAGAACTATGGATTGCTGCCAGCAGCTCTGCTGAGGACCCAGCCTGCTTGCCAGCAATTGAAAAGCTGCTCACAATTGTAGGTGACTAAACCTAGGGCATACTTTCAATGTCTGCCAAAATCAACAGTGGGTCAGAAGATGCTGGACTTGTCTTCCAGTTCTGCTGACTGGCCAGTTCCCAATCCTGTGCCTCAGTTTCTTGTTTCTCGAATGGGAAGAACGGCTAAATTTTGTTACAAAAAGCAGAACACCCTCTATGTATGCCAGGAAATTAGCAAACTCGGCAGTGGGAAGGGATCAATAGAACAGATTGTAATGACGAAAGAACTAAACTAAGTGTCTCTTCCTTCAAATGCCTCATGCACAGCCAAGGCTGAAGGTCAGCAGAAACCAATGAAAAAATCCCCTTCCCATAAAAAAGTACAAAGCATTCAAACTATTTGCATTTTATCAATAAGTGCAAATAAATGATAGAGGAACAGGTGCAGTTTCTGTACTGTAACCCTTGCCTCCTCCCTTTCCCTACAGGAATGTGTAAACTCTTGTACAGGGATAGTCCACAGGGGTGACCTAGACACTGAACCCAAGAGCCTGGCCCAGACTCTGTCTTGGGGATGGGCAACGGCCTCCCCTTCCTTGCTAGTCACCATGTCCTTTATTGGACCTAGTCTCAAGTACATGCAGATCCCTATTTATCAAGCTATTTTAACTCATACTTTGATGAGTTAATGCATAGGACATTAAAAACTGTAACTACAGAGAAAAGAACATAACCCAAAATATATTTAGCAGTCTAAACAGATTGTACTGTACAAGAGGAACTTTTGGCTCTACAGGGAGTTGTTTGCTTCTATCTCCAGCTGTTTAAAAACTAACCTTACTTACTGCATTCAGAATTGTTCCTTTCAACCCCATGCCTGCACATGAGGAGCAGCAGGACCACAGAGCACCTCACTGCATTCACAGGTCACACAAGATCACATCTGACCCTGGCCTTAGCATACTCATGGCCAGATGTGGCTCCAAATGTGGCTGTGCTGACTTCACCACACACAGGTGGGGATCTTCAGCCAGATCCAAGGAGAACAAATCCCATAGCAAATCCAAGGTATTGTGCAAGCACTGGAAAGAAAGAGTACCTTGAGCCTAAAGAATAGACAAGACATGTAAAACAAGAATGCTAATGAGATTTCAATGACATTAATGTTGCTTAGATATTTCCACGTGCTGTTTTATAAATTAAGACTTTTAACCAGCATTGAATCAAAAAAGGTAGCTAGGGCAGATGGACCAAATGATATGCAGGGGTAGTAAGAGGAATGTGTATTTTATCTTCCAGAGGAGATTCTTCTTTTGACCACAGAACAAGATCAAACTGGTTAATTCACAGAGTATAAACACTAGGCTGAAAAGCAGATTTGGAGTGCCTAGAAAGAGGACAATCATTTTAGTACACCCAATTACTGTGTTTGTAATAAAGTAGCTTTATTTAAGATGATAAAAGACAGGCAATGCCCCAAGGCATGGTTCCTCTGAAACTCAATCCACTCTCATGTTCAAACTTAAAGATTCAATGATCCCTTTGCTTCTATGTAGTGAATGAAATTTGGGCAGCAATAAGCTCTCACAGGCTCACTGCTATTGCATTTTCTTGCCATTTTGAAACATTCAATATTTCTATTAAGTCTACAAGACTTCTTTCATACGCTAGGTGTTTTGCTTCAGCTGTTTTACTCAGTCATTAACTTTTTCAGTAAAATTATTTTAAAATCAGTTCCTTATGCTATTTTGGATTGGTTTTCTGGAAGTAGTAGATCCCAGCTTATGCCAGGAGTCAGCACAGACAAGCAGAGCTGCTTCCAGAAAAAGTTATTTACAGCATTTTGTGTGCAGGACAGAGCAGAAGAAGAGTAAAAATGAAGTGCAAACACTCACAATGACATGCGTGTTCTTGAGAACCAAGATTCAGGAAATACCTATTATATTAATTCTTCTTATTAATGCTTTAAAATTAAAATCTTCTTGATATATTCCTTCTCTCCCACTCTCAGGAACAGTTACTTCCACAGATACTTTCTTTAGAAAGTTTACATTTGACTGCACATTTCCAGGACTGAGCCTTTGGCCTCAGTTGTCCAGGCATCTGGACATGTGCATCAGTCACAAGAAACTCAGCAGGATTATGCACATATAGAAAGTTATATTTAGTTATTTATTTATGCAGTTTTTTCCGGGTTGATAGAAACTATTTCTTTCCAGAGAAAGAAATACTACTGATGGACATTCTACCTCCACCTCCTTGTGAGAGAAATGTCTATGCTTCCTCAAACATGTAGCTTTTACATAATTGAGGTTGACTTACTAGAAAAGATCATGTGCTCTCATTAAGTGGTGCACAACATGTATAAAGAAAACATACTTACAGAAAGAGAAAATAGTGTGTTTCTAGCATTGTCATCTGTGGAAATTATTGCCTTTACCTCTTGTCCAGTTTTGGATTTAGTTTCTAATCCCTTTAGCAGGCTTTCCCAAATCCTGAGTAGTTTAAACTATTATTTAATATGTTCTTTGCTAGAAAGATTTTCTGCCTGTGTGTCTCTATGTACATTATAATATTGTATGCACATACACATAACATTATTATTATTCCCTTAGTGGCAATTAAGCAGCATAATCCACCTCAAAGACATTTACAACAATTTAAACTACGCTGAATCAAGGAGTTTAGAGGATTAGAGATGAGATTTAAGCAGTTACTGAGAGGATAAATTTTACAGTTCCTGTGCACTCCCACACTGTTTAACTTTAGGGCCAGAGAATGGAGGGTTTGCAAGTGATTGAAGCACAGAAGGAAGGGAATCAAAAGCTGAATATGAATCAAAAGCCGAATATGAATCAAAAGCCAAAAATAGTTTGTTGAGAACTTTTAACTTCCATGTTTAGAGGAGGGTAGACAGCTGGCTCCTTGAGCAAGTTTGTTCAACTTCCTTGCAGCCTCCCTCCCTTGGTAATTTGAGGACAGTCAGTGAGTGTGTGTGTGCTCCACACCCTCTCCAGCACCCGGCATGTCTGTGGTGTCAGCAGGCGCAGAAGCTCTGGCTTGAACTGAAAGCTCTGGTCTCTTCAGTAACATATGGCATGCTCTGGGACAGAGGGCACAAACTAGCACTGAAAATTCAAGCCACACTGGATTTATCAAAGGAAAAAAGTACCCAAAGATAAAAATTTGGCTATGCTGGGGAAGGATTGAACTCACACAGATTGAACAGCACTGCTGTTTGATTTTTCTGGTCTTTGTAGGGAATGAGCACACCAGGATTGTTTATGGGCACACCCTGACTTGTATTTATATCAACACATTTATGCTTTTCACCCTCAGACTCCTCAGCTGAAATAGTGTTTGGCTGAAAGTGTCTGAAGAAAAACTCACCCAATATATTTATTTCTTGCACAATCACTGGGGCCAGCTCCTTTGGTCTACCTTGTCAATGGAGTAAGAGTAAACTCTCTGAAACTGCCCTTCTTCTGTATGTAACACCTGGGATATTGTCTATTTTCCCTCTCTTTCTGCCAGTGAGAAGATACCACTAAAAAGTGAAAAATAGGGGAGAATTACTATTGCCACCTGGTGAACTAAACATACCTCCCACATAATTCCCCAATAAATTCCTTCTATTACTCTCAGAGGGCTTTTTTTTTCCTTTTTTTTTTCAGGAGTAGTATCTTACATACAAAAATGCATCAACCTTCCTGTCACACCCCAGGTGTCAGCTTGTATTATCCACTCCAGAAAGAGAGCAGCAGAGTCAGAGCAGGAAGTGGAGTTCTCTGGGAGAGAAGACTTTCCAAGCTGCCAATCTCCCGGCTGTGACTTTGCCCAGCAGCCCAAGGGCAGCCTTGCCAGCAGTCCATGGAGTAGCCCCCAGAGGCTGTGGTCCTGCTCCCTTCCCCATGCAAGGCGCTGGCAAACTTGGGAGCAGCAAAAAGCAGCTCTGCACAGTCAATTTTGCCTTGCTAATGAGAGCATGCAGAAGCTCCTTTCTGAATGGACGTTTCCTTCCCTTTCTAAGAAACCTCGTGTAACATATCTGTGTTTGTTGCTTACTGGAAAGAAGGGAGGAATAGGAAAATGTGTGTGGAAGACATGAGGATGGAGAGGCTGAGCACAAGGAAGCCCTGCTCCATGAGTGTCATGTCATGTATTTAGATCAGCTTCACTTCCTTGAAATCCACGCTTGGTCATGGGTGGCACAAGCTCCCTGTGGTCTCCAAATGGCAACAGGAAATTCTCATGGCAACTCCTCCTTGTGACTGTGGCTACTTCTCTTAATAAAGAGAATCCTTAAGAGGAAGATCTATTTGCAAGGCTTGTAAAAGTTCTAACTGTGTTTGTGGTGTTTTTCCTCTTAAAAAATATAAATTATTTCAAAGTGCCCTTAAGTGCCTGCAGCAGTGCCAGGAGACAGCAAAATGCCACATTTACACAGCAGCAGGAGAAACAATCTTTTGGATATGGCAGGACTTCATGCCTAAAGTTCTCAGAAGTTTATTGCATTTACTGGTGAATGGGGACGGAAATTACAAAAATTATGATAAATAGCTTGCCATAGCCCATCTACAAATTTCACCTGCTGACATGGTTTAGTGGGCAGACACTAATACCACCCTCGGGAGGAAGAAGGAAACCAGTGCTGGGACAGGAAGGGGTTAGGCAAGATTTAAGTGAGTGTACAGGAAGCAATAATGGTTGTGGAGATTTAGCTCAGTTCTGGTGAGTGTTTGATTGAATCCTTGGTTAGAGAACAAACTTGATAACATTATCTGTTTTTGCTGTAGGAACAACTGTTCACTTGTCTAAATCCTGCCCTCAGCACTGATATATATCAGCCTTCAGTTTACTCTCACTTCCATTCGAATCACAGTATGAATCAAGCACATCGCCCTTGCTACTATGCAGATGGTGCGGAGAAAAGACTACACAGTTTGTTTTAAGGATTTTTAATTTTTTTTTTTTTTTAATTAGGCCTGATTTGTTCTTCCATTTCCTGCCTAGGGTGAGTTTAACACAGGTGGTGTCTTCCAGGGAAGGGCAGGCGATTTGGGTGAAGCATCCAAGCTGCCTGAACACGCCACGCTCACGGCTGCCAAGCTGAGCCCGCGGTTTACAAGCCCAGGTTTGGCAGACAGCAATGCCAACGGGATCAGCCCCGGGAAGGGCACTGGGAGCTCAGCCCCAGCAGCCAGCAGGGGAGCCTGGCCAGCCGTGTCTCAGCAGCCCGAGCCAGCGTCAGGTGCCAGAGCAGATCAGATCAGAGGTCCAGCTCGCCTGAAATCCTGCCTCTCCTGCTCGCCAGGAACACATGCAGAAGAACCCCCCTGCAAAGGACAAATGCCCATCCAAAAACATGTTCAGCAGTCCAGTTTCACTGCAAGAGGGAAGTACGCATTGTCACAAGCCGTGAAGCAGCGATCTGAGTTATTAAAATAATATTACATTAAAATATGAGTTAATAGATTAACTTTTACCCTGGATAGTTTAACTGCAGATGTAGGCAGTATCGATTGTAATGTCTAACATTTGTTAATCCTGCTGAGCTTTTTACCTCAGTATTTTCTCAAGGCCGTGGCAGAGACACTGTCTTAAAAAGGCATTTACTGGTTTAGATTTAAACCTGTTGCTTTTATTTCTGGATCTCTCTCTGACATTTATTACAAAAGAGGGTACACAGGAGTGACCACATGACCCCTTGGTACCATCTATTATTTTATATACTGCAGTGACATCTCTTCCTTGCCACCTTCCACTACTCAATCGTCCATATCTTCATCTCAAAGTGTTTCCATACCTCTTCATCACAGGTTTTGTTACTCTTCTCTGGGTGTAAAAATATGTCAGCCATATAATCTTTTATGAGGTGAAGCTACCCTTACCTAAAAACAGCATTCTATCTGAGGACATGCCATTGATCTTCCCATAAAAAGGCATTGTAATTCTCACAGCACTATCCTTTATGCCTCCCTTAATAGGAGGATAACCCGATTCTGGGAACCTATTCCCAGGGAGCAGCTAGCTGGAAAGAGGTTCAGGCTCTCTGAGTTTTGACCAGAACTTTTTATGATACAGCAGAGCCCAAAGCTACATCTGTCAGCAAGGTCACCTTTGCCATGCACACGTGTAAGGTTCTGTCCCACTGTCTGCACCCAGCTCCATGTGAATTTTGGTTGCCACACATGGCCTTTGTTTGCCTGCCCAAAATGAAGTGCTGAGCACCATTGTTGGCTGGGCATTGTCCCCTGTGCTGCAGAGGTGGCCGCAGTGCAGGAACAAGCAATAGCAGCAGTTCCAGGGGGCCTGGGGCAAAGGTGGAGGTCATGACCTCTTGTGTATCATTAGGCAATTAGCTGAGGCCCTCTCTAACCTCTCAAAACACAAGGCCCTGGGCAAACTGTCCTCCCCTAGCCAACCATGGCTGACCCTTCTCTACCCATAGCCACACTGAGAGTGTTTTGACACCTTCTCAGATATTCTTCTGTTCTGCACATCAACAACACTATTATATGCTTTTCTATCTGCATCTTGCAAAGTTGCAAGATTTTGAGGCACTGGAAGTCAACCTTATTCAAAGGATTTCAAAGAACTGGCACTCTCAGAGCTGCCATAGAAACAGGCTGGATATTTATAGGTTTTGTCCAAGGTGCTGTCCCATCTCAGGATCCTACTGTCTGTATCCAAAATGAAATGTTTTTACCCAAAGGGGCTTAGAAAACTGTGGCCAGAACCATGTGTGAAATCAGAAGATAGAGAAGGGAAAGATTTAAGGATTTAGACATAATTGAACCTAGCCAACTCAGCTAAGCAGACCCCATTGAAGTAATTCCTGACTCCCTTGAAAATCTACTCAGATTTGGTCATAATAAAACAGGCAAATCTCAAATGCCTTTTTCTAATTTTAATTATCTTCATATTTGCAAATTCGGTCCAGGAATTTATATGCCCAGGTATACCTGGTATGTTTCTGACTGTACATTCAAAGATTAGATGGTCTGAATACACCATTTCTGAGACAGTGGGATTTCTTTTAGTGTAATTGACACCAAAGTCCTTTGCAAGAGACAGTGAAAACAAAGGAAAAGGAGGATAAAAAGAAAGACGAAGGAAGGAAGGAAAGAGGAGTCAGTCTGACAGAAGAGAAATCAGAACACCAGATGTATGCTACAGGTATAGCATTTTATTAGATTACCCTGTAAGCAATGGTGCAGTTTTGTGTATGACAGTACAGGCCCTTCCCTCTCAAGGCTATGGCAAGAGAGAGAAAAGATGGTCTTGTTGTTAAGGTAGTGACACAGAATTCAGGAGATCTGGCTCCCATTCCTGGCTCTGACACAAACCTTGTGTAAATCACTTAATCTCTCTGTGCCTCTGTTTCCCATCTGTGAAACAGAGATAACACATCCTTTTTCTCACCCCAGTCTGTCTTGTCTATTTAGATTATCTGCTTTTCTAGGCAGGGAAAGCTTCTTACTGCATGGGCTTGGGTTTTCAGTTTGTTTGTCCTCAGCGCTTTTTGCCGGATCTTTTAAGACCAGAGGGAACAAGAGTGATCATCTGGTCACAACCCCTAATACAAGACAAGTCCTGGGAGGTGCCAGAATTAGTTTCTGTTTCAGGAGCTGAGATTGACAAAAGAACAGACTCTAGGAGAAATAGATAGATAGATAGATAGATAGATAGATAGATAGATAGATAGATAGACAGATAGATAGATAGATGGGATGTGCGTGTATGTGTAACATAAAAAAAGAAAAAGCCCCCAAATCCAATGTTGTTTTTTATAAGCAACTATCAGGAAACTTCATTGATAAGAAGTGGTGCTTTATTACTTTCTTAATTTTGTCTAGACTCTTTTCCCACTACTAGAATGATGCTTCCACTACCGGCTGTTATCTGTGCTGAACTCAAGAGCTCTCTCCAATCAATGGGCATGTACTTATGGCAGGACTTACTCTTCCTAACTTTTACTATGCCTGTAACCCAACCTAGCTGTCCCAGTAGTGGAATAATCTGAATACAGGAATTTATGCCAAAGATTTTGGATAACTCTTTTGGGATGGGATAAAATGGCCTTGAAGGGGTATGTATTGTCATTCTTGTGCATGGACCTTGGAAAAACTTATTATTGCTATTTGCACCCTTGGGAAAATTCTGGAGCAGTTACATGATGTTCCCCACTCTTCCTGACATTTCTTTGTCAGGAAAGCATTTCTTTGCAGAATTTATACTTGAGATTCATTGCACTTCACTATGAGAGCACAATTGTGATTGTAACTCGACTTCAGCTGTGATTGTTGCTCCTGTTAACGTATATTCACCCCCTCCTATCTCCATCATCACTATACAATAATAATTGGTGACATCCAGTGAGATGAGTAGATTTGAAATATTTTCAAGAGAGAAAAGAATTCTATTTTGAATTTTTCTAACCTGGACTAGCTCTAACCACTGAGTAATTGAATGAAAGACCTTCTCCTGTGGTCATATGTTAAAGAAAGGCTGCATCTGCTTTTGCATTTTGTGCACAGACTGATCTTTGAAGTGTGCCATAAGCACACTCCTTGGATCAAGCTCTGTACGGGAAACAGACAGACAAATGTATAGTTATGACATTGATACTGAACCGCTCAACCTTGTCAGGATTGAGGTGTCTTCTGGGAGTGCACAAAAGCAGAACCTCAGTTGCCTTGGAAACTTCTCCAGCTGAAAACCAAGGAGATTAAGGCAGTTCTGGGCAGCCACCGAGCTGAGCTTTCAGGATTGCCATTTTAGATTCAGATGCCTAAACTCCTCCTAACTTCTCTCTTAAACCACAGATTGCACAGACAACCTCTATTTGAATAATCAAAATGTCAAGCCACATGCATACCTTACAGAAGGTTAAATCCCTTACATATAAAAACTGTAAATTAAATCTCCCCCATTTGAAATCTGATTTTAAATTATATCAAGATAGTTTGACAAGAACCATCCTGATTGTCTTTAATTATATCACCTTCTTTTAATTCCTTATTACTCAAGGACCCTATCAGACATTCCATTATTTTGCCTGGGATCGAAGGCAAGCTGACAGGCCTATAATTACTTGGGTCACTGCATTTACCTTTTTTAAATATTGGTACAATATTAGCTTTCTTGTAGTCCTCTGGAACATCCCCAATGCTCCATGGCTTGTTAAAAATCAAAATTAATGGTCTGTAGTGCTCCTTGACTATCGATCTTAAAATCTTGGATGTAAATTATCCAGACCTACTAATTTTAATGTATCTAACTTTAATATCTGCTGTTTAACACATTCCCTTAGTTACTGCTAGAATGAAAAGCATTTCATCATCATTCTGTCCTGAATCATCTGGCTTTTCCCCAAATACTGAACAGAAGTATTGATTGAACACCTCTGTCCTTTCTGCGTTATTATCGAGAATTCCACCAGCTAATAAATGATTAATGCCATAACACCATAATACCATAGGACAGGTTTTATACCTGAAATCCTTTGAAATCCTGTAAAATTTCCTTTTGTTCAGTTTAAGCATTTCTACTTGTCTTGTTTTTTTGCCTACTGAATTTTCTACTACTTTTGCCTTCACCTTCTGGTGCTTGTTATATGCTACCTTTCTCATTTTCCTGTTTACACATTTACTCCCCTGGTTTAGGGACACATAGCAGTTCTTTGTTTTATGAAACTGACCCTTTGGAAAGCAACATGTATGTGTTTGTGTCCATTAAACTGAAAGGAGGATTAAGGACCTGTCTGCTTTTCTTCATCTAAACCATTTTGAAACTTGGCCTTAGACACAAGTCCATTGTATCCAAGTCTGCATTTCCCTGCATTCTTGGAATGAACCATCATTTTGTTCAGTGAATGAATCAGTATTTAGCCTGTGATCCAAAACTTCAGCTGATTAATGCTGTTGAAGAATTTTCTGACATTACAGGAAGAAATGAAGTGAAACTGAGCTCTTCCTAAAACTTCAGGCACATACTGCTGACACGTGGTAATCTTCTGGAACCAACAGCAGCAGATCCTCTTTCTGTTTCCACTGAGGAGAGTCATACTCTCCTCTTACAAAATCTCATGATTCTTCTACTAAGGGAGCAATGAACCTCCAACAACTTCCAACAATGCTGGGCATGTGCCATGCAGATGAGCAGCTTTGATCTTATACAATAACAAGCAGTAATGCTTGGGCAGACATGACTTATTTTTTAGGCACTTTACAGGAAAATAAGATAGATGGCATTTGTTTGCTCAGTGCAGTATTTGAGACAAAATGAGCATTACAATTTGTTGTGAGTTAGGAGAAAAAGGGGATTTTGTAGCGGGAGGCAGCAAATTTTGAGTTTGACTTTGGGTAGATCCCTTAATGTCATTACTACACAAGTACTTCAACAATTTTTACCTACGGCATATATGGACCAGACAATAAACTGGAAACAAACTGTATTGCTCCCTTGAAGTCAACATTCACACCACTGAGATGCATCACTAACTGTTTTCATTAAATAAGACTGATTTTTTTGCATATTCAGCTCACTGAAGGACTGGGATTGCTCTGTGCTTCTGTGGGAAGAAACCAGCACCTGGTCCTGTTAGTACCTACAGTGCTGATGAAGGAGGTCACTTCTTTCTCATCATTGAAGTCACAAAAGCTGAGATGCAATGTATGAGAGTACATCCTGCTAGTGAGGGGAGTGAGGACTGAAGTGACAAGATTCTAACAACTGCAAAAAGGATGCAAAAGTGAAAAAGAAATAGCATGAATTCAGAGAAGTTCAGAGTAAGAGAGAAAGCTCCGCCCTTGGCCTATCCAGACATATGAAGAAGTATGGGAATTTCCAAAGTGTGACGGATCTCACCACCTTCCACACTGTAAAAACAAGTCCCAGAACAAGCTTTTGTGGAGATGGAATGGCTGCTGTGTAAGTAGCTGCAACTAATAAATTCAAAGCAAGGTAATACCATTTGTAATAAAATAAAATATCAAAATTAATTTACACTTCTTGAGTAGCGTTAGGAGCACTAACACAGGTGCAGAAACTCTTTGGAGTCTCTCAACTGTAGAAACGAAACCTCAACCCCTCTGAATTTAAAGGGAGTGTGCATTTATGCACTTACACAAAGAGCAAAACAAACTTCTGCTGACAATACATTGTTGTCTAAAATGGCAAACACAAGGAAGGAAGATAAAGTCTGATATTCCAGAGAGGCGTTAGGGCATGCCCACTTGTATCAAGATGCAAAGCTGGGGCCTTATCAGAAAACTCTTCAAGGCAGATACATTTCTCCCTTAACCACTTTAAAAGGTGCCAGATGACATTGCAGCCATTTCTGAAAACAAATGAAGAATATGCTAAAGCACAAATTAAGCAAATAAAAACTAGGAATCACAGCTTCCTAATGTGTAGGAAACCTCTTTTATAAGCAAATGCTGGAAGGAAAAGGTTGGTAGCTTGCCTAATTTTAGAGCTGAGGGGCCTACAGATGCTGACAGTTGTACATCTGCTTTTCTTGTCTTCTGATGGACAGGAATCAACTTCAGTCCAGAAGCTCTGTAGGCACAAATCCAAGGTAATAATCTCAAAGTGGCACAGCTGTGGTTCTTGATCAGTTCAAGTGTGTTTTGCACTCATGATCAGCAGCAAGACCCTACAGCCAAGGGGACTTCCAAGTAATCTGAGTTCCCAGCTGTGGCAATAACCAAATCATCAAAGGATGATAAAGTCAATATTGCTTGGTTGCCTTGGGAACCAGACAAATGCCCAGACCTGTTCCCTTTGGTAACACAGTAGGGTGATAAGTCATTATTGCTTCCCTCCTGTGAAGTGTTCCCAGAGCTCCTGCTCCATGAGCTATGTGGGATGTGCCTTGCAGGTTTTGGGAAAATGAGCATTTCAGTGCGTGGCTTGGGTAATCAGAACTGTGGTTACAAACTTGCAATAAGCATGCTGAGAGGAGGGATAGAGTTGTTTGGGTTTGGCACCACAATACTGCAGCTGCTGCAGTGCTGGCCCACATGGGGCTGCCTTGCTGTGTGGGTGAAGGAGAGGTGGATTGCCTGCACCCATCAGGATAGATGAAGCTAGATGACTCAAAAACAGACGTTGAATTAGAGCTCCCTATGTCTGACTCACAGACTTATCCTTTAACCACCAGCCACTTCTCAGAAAATGTGCCTGAATAAAATACTCAAGCTGTATTCTTAGAATGGGGGGAAAAAAGAAAAAAGCAGAAGTGTCTATTTTAAGAGAAACCTTGGTGCTCTGCTGAAGGGCACTATCAAGTCTCAGAAACCCACCAGGTTTAAACAGCTCTAATCCAGTTTGAACAGCAGCCTCTGAATAAAGGCCGACCAATAATCCCTTCTCCAGGTTCAAATATTACCTTGCATAAGTGCACTTGTTTCTCATTCATCTGAAAACTACTTCTATTAAACTACCCAAATCAGAAAAACACAACAGATGCATAGAAAGAAAGGGTCCAAAAAATCAGCCTACAGCTGTTGTAAGCACTTAAACATTTCAACAGTGTTTATAAATGTATGCCAAACTGGAATTATTTCTCTAATAATATTATTATTAGTATAGCAAAGAACTCCAGTTTCAAAAATAATTGTGTAGCATCACTCACAGAGGAATATTATGCAAAGAATATTTGCCCTAATGTTTTGGTCCAAAGATTTCTCAGTAATGACAGCAGAAATCCAAACATTGACATTAGTCTAATTTCTCAGATGTTATCTAACTGAGAGATACCACAACATTCCTCTGCCACAAATCATCATCAAGATACTTTTCAGAAATTACAGTTATGTGGCTGGCTCTTTCCCTTTTTACATTAAATTCTCCACTGACTTGAAGTATAAGATGTGCAGAACAAGAAGCAACTCTTTAAAATTTCTATTGACACCTAAAATAAGAACATCTTCATAAGACTTCCAGCAATACCTTAACATATGCAATTAAAAAGAAAGGGGAAAAAACCCTAAATTAAGTGAAAAGCAAAGGGAAAATATTCCCTTAAGGAGAAGGGTTATATATCAATGGTTCCAACAGAGAAAAACATGCAGATTTAGGAAGACTCAGAAGAGGAGCTTTATTTATATTGACTGGGGAGTATAATGATGCCAAGCAGAATACATACCTCAAGACATCTGAAACCAAAGAGTTTGCTGCCCACTGTTGAAAAGCCAATCTCCAGTTCCAAATCTCCAAAAATCTACCAATCAGCCAATCTCCAAAAAACTACCCTAGGTATGCTCTGCAGGCTGACATTTAAGGAAACATCTTCCAAATATAAAGCAGTAGGTGACAAAAAGTACAAATTATTTGAGCCTTCATCGGAAAATCAACAAAATGCAGACCCAGAAGACCGGCTGAATTTCTAAATATTTTCTAATCTCACTAATTCCTCATCAGTCTCAAAGACAAAAGATTACCAACACTCAAGCTGAACAAGAATGATCTAAGTGATATTCAACAGGGATTCAGCATACTCTCCCCTTGAGGTTGATTTATGGCTGGTCATCTTTGCTCTAATGTCCTAGAAGTCTCTCCTACATAATATATGTTATCAAGATTGAGTAAATTACAAAAGAAGCATCATGCATAATTCTAATTCTCTTCTCACAACAGGATGTTTATTTCCTGTTTCAAGATAGCAAAAAGGATTTCCAGTTATCATATTACAGCAATTTACAAAAAATGCCTGTAGGCAGGAAGTTCATGAAGAGTGAAACTGGCTCATAACTAGGTTAGCACATGTGAATGGACTCTGAAATGTAAATTTATCTTGTAAAAAAAAAAAAAGAAAAAAAGAAAGGGACATCAGCAGATACACCCAGGTATTAAATGAACCAAAGGTCACAGAGGCAAGATTAGGGCCCAGAACAAGAAGTCCCTGGTTGGGGATGGAACAACCAGGCACCCATTGTGAAACTAATTACAATAAAGCTAAGCCAGTCTTTAAAATAAATAACTCTTTGTGTCCTAAGGAATAAAAGAGAAAAGACCTCATCTTTCAGGCCCTGACTTTTCATCAGCCCCCTTGGGCAGAACTGGATCCTCACTCTGACCTCCTGCAGATGCCCATGCACGTGCCCGAGGCTGTCTGAGAATAGGGTTTGGCCTCTGACGGACTTCAAGCAAAGTTATGTGCTTGCAGAGAAAATTCAGGCTTGCACAGAGGCTGGAAACTTACAGAAAACATAAGCCCCAGGAAAAATTGTATACACTGTTCAGAAGATGCAACCTAAAGACTTGTTCTTTGAAGGTGGAGTAGCATCCAGGGAAATGTCCTGGAGCTTAAATATCCTGTTCCCTTTGGAGGGTTCAATGTGGAGGGGTGGTGGGTGTTTGAAGCATGCCATGCCTGCTCTATACATGGCAATTGACCCCAAACAGAGGCACAACAATCCTAAACTCCTTTAGTGTGTGGAAAGCCAGAGCCAGCATCACCATCTTTGCAGTCCCTTTCCTCCCCGCCTCCATCCCAGCATGTCACTAGAAGGTAGATGTGGGTCTTGCTGAAAGCCAGTTTCAGGGGCTGCTGTAGTACCAGGCAGGGTGTCCCTCTGCACTTCTGTGATGTGTGTGGGTGGTGTAAGCAGCCACCTGCAGTCCTGCCTCCTCTCTTACCAGGTTCTGCCCTGGACAAAGCAGCACTCTCTCACTGGCAGCACAGATAAAGAAAATTTTCATCAGGAGATGAAAGTCCTCAAGCTTCAAGCATATGTGCAAAAGAATCATTAATCAGCTGTGTGAAGGAAGGATGGATGCTCTGGTCCACTGTAGGCATACATGTAATTTGAAGGTGCAGTGCAACATCACAAAAACCATTAATTAGAAGAGCTGCCATTCTCTGAACTTTGAGCTCCTATTTCATTTAACTTCATGAAACCCACTTGGCATGTGGCTTGCAGATCGGGGTACTTGTCATTCTGATGATTACATCAGGCCGTCAACATTTCCACAGAGTTCTCCAGGAACACATGCCTAGGAAACTACAGGGGAGTGTTTAGCAGGTATGGACAAAGCCTCAAAGATAATTCACTAGAACTGGGGAGGCATCCATCTTTCAATAGGATGAAATTAAATACAGAGTAAATGTCACTAAAACAATCTCATCCTTTTCAGAAGTTGATCCTCAGCTGTTATCAACTGAGAGAATTGCACCATTTTGCAAAGAGCAACCTCAGACCCAGCTGGGTATCTGACTCAAAGATTGCAACATATTAAGTACAAGTCAGAGAACTGGAGATAAATTCCTCTCACTGAAAGTGGTGTAAACCTGGAGTAATACCACTGATGTCAGCTGAGTAACACAGACTGCCACCACGGTACTTTAAAGAACTTGGTATTTGATCTCATTCTTTTTCATGAATTCACCTTAGAAGCCCATCAGGCATAGGCAGTTCTTTTGTCTTTGCTATGCTGCTAGTGCTGTAATTAATCTTTTTCCAACCACCCTATTGGCAATTTCCCTAATGCACACATCCTCCCTCTCCCTCCCTCCCTCTCCATCTCTCTCTCCTCCAATTCTTCTCTGCTGTGCACTTCCTCCCTCACCAGCCTTTTGGGAACACATCATCTTTTCTGTTAGCCTGTGAGCCAGATTGTCTTTAAACTCTCCTTATCAAGGCACTGAAGTCTTTTACTCAGATGTATCTGTACCCTGAATATGGGCTTGGTTATTGAAATGGTGATATAAATTAAACCTTCCTGTTAACATTAGTACTAATATAGCTACTTGGCAGTGTGGGTGTAAGTAAAATCTTGTTAACACACTTTCAGTTCTGACCAGAGGGATACATGTTATTATTTCTATCTAAAAAAAACTTAGACAAAGTAACTCATTTTGAGTTATGTGAATCATTTGATACTACAAATCCTTTCTTGGTGTATTTTTAGCTATCAAATTAAAGCTTATTTCAAAGAAAAATATTTTCAAACAAAGAAAATCAAGATGCAGTTTTTCTAAAAAAAAAAGTGAGATGAAAAAATAATTTTCTAAAAAATACTGAGATGAAAATTCTAACCAGTAAAACAAAACCAGCATTTGAAATGTAATTTTAGTTAACCCCAACAGGCAGATGCATTTGGAAAAACATCTTTCACATATTCTGCTCAGGGGGGAAAACAGTCCTTCAGTTCTGGTTTGCCTTTATCATGTGCTGTAGGCTAAGCAAGGACTGGGGGCTTTTGCCTGGACTGGTGGGTCAGTGAACTCCTGTGAGGGAAGCGAGTGTGGCCAGGAAATACCTGCTTACCAGAGCCTTATGCTCTCACAGGTGCTGGAGTCCAGGGGACTTGCCTGCCACTTGTCCTTGCCCACTGGCCCTTTTGCATCTGTTTACTTTTGCCCTCCCTGTATGACAATGGCAGCGATGTCTGTGTTTGTACAACCCACCCAGTTTCACTATCTACTGATTATGTGATTCTTCACCAAAATAAAAAGGCACAAAATTTAAACTAAAACTTTTAATGCATTCTCATAATAATAATAATAGTGTATAGACAGATTGATATGTATACTATAGCACTTTCCCAAATTGCTTTTTTTCCCTTACCAAGCAACCCCTTTGCTGCCTGACACAGCTTCTGTGATGACAGGTGCACTCTCTAATTGCCTCTATCAGGCCTGTGAACCATCTAAATCCTCCTGTTCCTGAAGGAAGCCCCCCATCCCTTCTTGATCTGTGCATCATGCCATGTACTGCACAGCCTAGCAGTACAAATAATACTAGACACACTAGTGTTAGTGTGGAAGTGGGCAGGCAGTACATCTCACCCAAACAGGTGCACACTCCCTGGACACTGAGCTCAGTGCAACCACTTTTTCCCAGGTGCTCTTTCATCCGGGCCCATCTCTAGAAGCCAACACAAAATGTGGTCACTGGTCCCTTGAACAACAGGAAGGCAGATATTCCATTGCTATTTGTGTTGCTGTGGGATAACACTCTTCCTCATGACCAGAAAGGTCAACTCCAGAAGATTTTACACCCTGCTTTCTGTAATGGGCACATCCCATGTGGATGTGGGTGGTTGCCCAAAGACTGGAAAACAGCCAAGTAGTATTTTCTTAACTTTCAGTTCTCACACAGAGAGGCAGACAATGAACGTATTCCTGCCACTGATGTTCCCAGCGTAATTTTTATTTCTTCAGTGGTAAACATGATTTTGGTGGAAAAAGCAGCAATAATAGACCTTGTGCTCTTCTATTATCACACCACTGCCATCTGTTTTGACAATGATAGTCCAGCCAGATTTGGAATAGTATGGCATACACTGCAGAAGATGATGGAAATTTACCTCAGGACTTCCTGAGGGTGTCAGATCTGAAGTGTCCTAGCGCTGAACTCCTTGCACAGTTTCTTGGAGGTCCTGGCCCTCCTAGATCCATAGGACAGGCCTTTATGAGACCTTCTGTCCTTGTGCTTCTGTTCTGCTGTCAGTGATTGATGCACAAGGACTCTGAAACCCTCATGGCTGCAGTTAGAAGTCCCTGAGTGGTCTGTATGGTCCCCTCACCAGTGTGTGGGAAATCACCCTCTGAACATCACCTTAAAGTTCTAAACCTTGTTCAATGCTGTCTTTCCATCCCCAGCCTCACACTAGTTTTGGTCTCTCCATCTCATATCACCTTGGGTCTGCTGAAGGCAGAGCAATGGGATGAGGTTTTCTTCCTGTAGGAATAGTCCTGCCTGTGTTTGCTCAGCAGTTCCACTCAGAGGAACAGGCAGTCACCACGAGAACCACAGTATGAAAGAGTTTCTGCTTCAGCTTTCCAGAAGTCAAAGTGCTGTGACAGTGCAGCCATCATTAAATGGGTTATAACTCGAGAGAAGTATGGCAGAGCAGGCATGTGCAAACAAGCTTGAATAGCTAGACCCAGGCAAACCCTGTGGTAAAGGGTCAGGAATGCTTTTCCGACCTTCTGTTTGCCTCTCCCCTGCTTTCCAAATTTCACTCATTTAGCGGCTGTGTACCTCTCTTCAAATTAATTTCTGCCAGTGTCGACTTGTTACACTGAATGGATTTTTTTCTGAGCCTTTTAGGGAGATGCAGAGACTGCCTTCATTCAGATTGTTCAACAATCTTATCCATAACCTCTTCCTAACAGGTGTTCAACACATCCCAACAGGATACATTCATCCTGGAGCTTCCTTACTGCTTTAAACAAAACCTCATATTCCCTCTGCCTTCCCTTTCTCCTTCCTTTGATCCATCCTTTTTTAAGCTTTGTTTGTGCTATTAATAATCGAGAGTTCAGCGCTGTCAGCACATTCAACACAGCAGAGAACAAAGGGCAGAAAAGAGCCCCACCCAAAATGAGTTTACAGGCTAATGAAGGCAAACAAAACCCTCCACTTGGCTGGCTGCACAGGGTGGCAGGCTGAATGGGAACTCCTGGGCTGGGACAGGGCGGGGAGGGGGGAGGAGGGGATGTCCTTCAAAGCCTACATTTTTAAGTGGACGAGAGCCTGCTTATTCACAAAAGAAAGTAGTTTAAGGGGAAAGTTCCTGAAAGTGAAAATGAAAGGCTGATGAAGCAATTTTTGGGCAAAGGGACGCCAGACAGATGGAGATAGGGAGATGGGTGGGTGCAGAATGTAAGTGAGGAGAGATATGCAGCTTAAATAGCTAATCAGTAAGAGGGCAAAGGCACCCAGACACCCTGCGAAGACACACTCATAAAGAACCAGGGACAGATGGAGCCAGAGCTGTGCAGAGCCTTTGAAGGAGCAGATAAGCAGGTTGAATTTAATGGGGGAATGTGAGAGGTTGTAACTGAAGAGCTTAGGACACAGAGGATCATTAAGAATTTGCAAGGAGAACTGAGCACTGCATGAGGAGCTTGGAAAATCTCCTGTATTTAAAGGTTTTAAGGACAAGTTAGATAAACATCTGTTGAGAATGTTGTAGATGTTGCTGATCCTGCCCTGGAGCAAGTGATGGGTCCGATGACCTTTTGAGCTCTCTTCCCTTTTCTATGTGGGTGTGGCAGGCCAGGAAGATAATTTGCCAGATGGCAAACACATTTTTGCCCAGATTGCAGCTGAATAAGGAGTACTGATTTGAGGGACGAGGGGGTTCCAGGCTGTACCAATGTGCAAAGGTATCACAGGAAAGCTGGAAAAGAGGAGAAAGAATTAGGTTACTGCACAGTCTTTTCTGCTGAGCGTCAGCCAAGTGTATCGATGGGAGGGAATGAAAGAAAAGAGGAGATGAAAAATGGGTCAAAGATTGCAAGTGTAAATTCAGTTGTGTTCGATATGATGAAATTGTTCCTATGAAAACCATTGTATCGTTGAATGTCACTGTGTATTCATTCACAAGGCCATAAGTATGTCTTTCCCAGACTAGCTATAATAGACATCTTCATGTCTCTGCTCTAAACAGACAATGCCAAGGGGGTCAGCAGAAGCAAGGAGAAGCACTCTACTCCAGCTAGTCTGCAGGTGAAGTAGAAAGGAAAGAAGAGTCAGTGGCAAAACAAAAGAAATGGGTATTAGAACACACACACACAGAAGACACTGAGATGGCAGCAAGAGAGGGTTTAAAGTAGGGAACAAAAAGATATGCTTTTGTAATAGAAGACCCTTTTTATTGGCAAGACCAATTGCACTAAAATGAGCTGAATGAAACTTTTGGTTTAAAGGACAATTCAGCGTTTCGGAGAAAATACTTTCTATGTTCTCAAATGGCTCTGAAAGGAGCCAAAAGACTGCATCCAGAATGAGGAGGGAATAGAGGTAGTGGAAAGGCATGGAGACTTTGTGGCTTTACTTTATTAACCCTACCTAGATTCCCATGCCTCTTGTATTATTTAGAAAAGATGAGTCAAGTTTTAGACTCTCCAACAAACTGTATGTGTATATGTATGTGTGTGTGTGCATACAAGAGAATTTTTTACATTGTGTCCTCAAAAAAACAAAATGTAAACCAGATGAAAACTGGTATTTTCTTTAATATGTATTCCTCTAGTGGGATACAAGGAGACATAACAATTACTGAGAATTAGTGGACAGAAAAAGTACCAGTTGCAGAGCTAGACTATAAGATTGAGGATTACTGCCTGGTGTCAGGTATGAGGTTTGCTTCTGAAAGGCAGGATAAATGCTCAAAGCCAGGAACAGGGTTTAAGCCAGGGTTTAGCCTTATCTTACTTAGTTCCAGTAAGATAAGGCCTTTGGGCCTCCAGAATCTGGGCACTATCATAGCCATCTGGTAAGAGTCCAGCTGTGTCACTCTTGCAATTCATACTGGTAATGGTGAAGGAAGGAAAAGAAAAGAAAGAATTAGAATACAGCTGATATAAAGCTCAGTTTGAGTTGATGAGTAGATCATAGCAATGTCAGAGCAATGGAGGAAGGCTACAAAAAGAATGGGCAGGCTGTGGGTCAAGGACAAGGAGACAGCCATGACAGCTATGAGCAAGGACAGCAGAATGGGTTGCCAAGGGATTACCAGGCAATGAAAAAAAGAACAGGCTGCAGAGAGAGACAAAATAACAAAGAATCGCTGAACTACTGGTCATAAACGAAAGGCTGAGAAGGAGGGATGCACGCTCAAAGATACCCGAGGTGAAAATAATCAATGAGAAATTGATTATTTGAGTTATCATTGGTGACTTGGTAGTCACAGACTAGTGAAGATCAAAACAGCAGGAAGCCATGGCAGCAGCCAGAAAAGGTCACGTTGACCTTGACCAACACTTTGTTAGTTGATGAAGGTGCCTAATTTCAGCCCCACAGCAGAGTAATGGATGGAAGATTCAAGGGAAGTCATGTGCACTTTCGCAAAGTTTGAAGTCAAAGGCAGGTAGAAGTTGCTGAGGAAGACAAAGTCTGGATTAGATTTTAAAAGAAGAGAGATGAGGGGTGGGTCAGATGACAGAGGGAAAAGAAATTTAAATGTTGGGAAAGTAAACTGTCTGTGACCTGAAAGATAGGGATGAACTGAACACTTTCACGTCTTTGTTCGCGGTTAATTATATGCTATCTATTAGCATTTCTAAAACTGAAAACATCTTCACTCGAATTAGTGGCAACGTTTAAAGGCTGCTGAATTTATGACAAGAGAAGTCAGAGCTACCAAGACAACTGAGGGCTATTGCTACTGAAGAAAGGCTTCTGGCTCAACCAGCCAGTCACCAGCCACACCTCTGCTGCTGAGACAACAAGTCCCATTTAGGTGTCCAGCTTCCACATCTATTCTGCATAGCTTCAGTAAAGCATCCAAAGTCCATCCAGAGTGGCTTTGAAACAGCATCAAAATTATGTCTCTGTTTCTCTGTCTGTATATTTTGTTACACAGGACGGAAGGATCACAGCTGACAGTGACTCACCACCTGTACCTGGATGTTATTTCAGCTAGTTTCTCTGCCTCCCTTTTGCCCAGCAGTAGGTATAATACAGTGCTAATCTCACTGAAAACCAGTCAGAGCTCTCATCCAGAGCTAAAAATCACAGACCTCACTTTTCCACGCAGCAGAAGCAAATCTGCTATCCTCTGTGCATGAGTGTGTGTGTGTATATATATGTGTATATGTATATATGCATGAATCATAAGTGATCTATCATCATTAATTCATTAGATATTCATTGTAATTACCCTGCTTGTGATGAATTAATTTGTCATTAATTTAGATGTCACATGTACAGTACTTTTTCAAGGATTGCCATATGATTCAACCGTAATTAATCTACCTCTAAAGCAAAATGCTAACAATCAATTCACATTACTGGGATGCTTAGGCTGTCGGCAGCAGCATGTTTATTATGATTATGATTATTTATGGACACAAGGAAGAAGACATTACAATATTTGCAATCATCTATATGTTCCATACAGTAGGATATTTTAGTCCCAACACAGCTATATATCTGCATGGCCTTGCTTAGCCGATTTGTCTAATCGATTTGTGAATGTCCTTATCTTTAAAGATGTCACCTTGTATTTACAATCATTGGCAGGTCATTATCCATAAAGATATCTCAACTGATTTTTTTCTTCAGCAATGAATCCTATTACTTATCCACTGTACACTGGAATCTCTTTTCACTCTCTTATGGTCCTTTTCGGGGGTGGAAGAATTTACAAGGATGTATCAAAGGTTTAAAAACAATCCATCAGATATTTGTATTCCAGAATGGGTCTTATGTAAATAATGAAGTGACACTCAATTTAGAGAAGGCTTTATTACTAAAGAAGGAAATCTTATTTCAATCACATCTCGATTCAGTTGAACTCCAGTTCAGTTTCCTCAGTGCTGTAGTATGAACACCAACTGCAAACATTGATTACAGTAAGATATACAGAGGCATCAAATAAGAACAAGCAATATTTCTGTTTAAATGCACCTCGTCCTTCACCATAAGAAAGCACAAAAGCTATCAAACTGGAAGCGCTTTTAGAATAGGTAAGAACTATGAACTCTATTTAAATTAAATGTAAATAACTAAAACCAAAGCAAAACTGCAATACATAAAGAATTTAGTGCAGGAAACAATGGTATATGGAATTTCTGCTTTGTATTGACTTCCATATTATTCTTACAATGATTTTGGATACATGATTATTCCTTGTAGCCCTCTTGGTACTTCAATTTCCAAATCCTGGGAACAGTATACTTATTCCTGCTGAGTTCTTTTTTCCTAAGTTTTGTTTCATTTTCCTCTGATGCAATGTTGCATTTTGTGTAGAGGCAGTGAATAGCTTATTGTAAAATAGAGGATTAATATTAATGCACACTCTTAACAGCTTTTATCAGGAATACAGTGTGAGCCTCCTTGAAAGATTTTTTTGTCCTTTTCTTGGGGTATGACAGTATGATGTATATGATCTATCATGCTCATTTCCTTCACGCATTCTTAGCCCTACTGGAGCAGCCTCAGAGTGATGGTAATCTTATGAAAACTCAAAATGATTTGTTTATTACTGAAGGTTTATTTAAGGCTGTCACCATGACCTATATCCATTAGTAACCTCAAGAATTCTTAAAGGGACACCGGTCCCATTACCTGCTATTTTCAGCTGTACTCCACGATAGCAGAAAGCTAAGGCTGTTGCTTCTAAGAGCTTTTGATAAATTATATTGCTTTCCTTCCCTCCCCATCAACCTTCTATGTTCTATAGATCTCTTGCCTGGAAAAATGTTTAATCCCCCCATATCACTCAAGCAGCACATATAAGGACATTGAAAGAAAGAAAATGAGGTAGCAACATCCAAGTATTCCAGTGTATTGGCTTTCAGCAATTTGACACCACAGATGAATTGTTTTGGATCAAAAAGAGCAGGAGCCCAGATTCACTCTGAGGACACAATAACCTAGCTCAGAACCAAAGTCCACTATGTGGATTATGTGGCCTTCATATTTACAAGTTTACACTCCAGCTCCCTTACAGACAAGCCACCTGAGGTACTCCCTTTCTTCCAAGAGGGCTGTGCAGCTGCTGAAAAAGCCCCTATCCTGCCTCCTTATGTTGGTCTGCCAGGCCAAGAGCACAGTCACAAGAGGGCTTTGTGCAGCAAAGGTGCAAGAGAAAATGCCAGAGATCCTCACTATCTCTAGGCTTCATATTTAGTACCCTAATTGCCATACAGAAAAGTATAAACAGTTTTCTCACACTGTTTTGAAGAATTACATTCCCTTTCCCCAGATGAAGCCCTAAGTTATGATCCTGCACCACTGCAGTCAGTCCTGTCAAAGACATTATACTTTGCATTTCACTTACATTCAGATGAGAGCCAGGGCTACATCCTGACTAGCTGCTACATGATCCTTCTGGCATACCTTTAGGCTGAATGACTGTTGCAGTTCATGACATCTGAGGTGCAAGTGAGGCAACAGCTTCAGCTTTTGGCAGAAAAGGGCAGGCACTAACCCCAGAGAGGACCTGCAGCCATGAGTTCTGGGTAGGGAAGGGTGGCCACCTGCTATGTGAGCACAGTCAGGAGCTATTTAGGATCTTCACTAAGGATGTTCATGGATGGGGCTACCTCATACTATAGCTATATTATATAGAACTGTATTACAACAAAGTGATGCAGCTGCCACTTGCCCTGTGCTGAGTATTTACACTGCTCTGGGAGTAAAAGACTTGGGTTTGGACTCGCTTCAGCCTGAGAGGCATAAAATCCATGTCCCAAGAGAAAACCCTGTCCACCAGACTGAGACAAGGCAGTCTATCTCAAGCCTGCAGAACAGGAACAGTAAGGTTTTCTCCTAACATTCAGACGGGTGTTATGATTCCAGAAAGAAAGCCCAGTTATATATACACAGGATCAGAGGATGACTTAGGAAGGGATGTCAGGAAGTCTCTTATCTCACCTATGAGATCAGAATAGGTTGGCTATGACCTTGTGCAGTCTGGTTTTGAGACTCTCCAAAGGTGGAGATTACAGCCTCTGAGTGACCTGCTGCTTGGCTCTCATCGTGGGGAAAAGGTTTTCCTTATACCCACCTGACACTGTTTTACCTCACCTCTTGCCTTCCTGACATGTACCTCTGTGGGGAGCCTGGCTTGGTCTCCTCAATAACATCCTCACTGTTACTGGCAGGCTTCTAGGAAAGACAGAGTTTTGCTCCTTATGCTCTGACTCAGTCCTTAGCAGTCAGGGTCCTCTGAAGCAATCCCAGATCCTTCAGTCTGTCTCATGAGGTAAGGGCTCCAGACCTCAACCATCTTAATGTGCACAGTAATCCAACATCAAAAGAGAGAACAGAAAACTGGAAAGTGCTGTCACACCAGGTATGCCATGGGGTGGTGCTTATTATGCCCTTCTCATCCTCAGTCCTCATAAAACTGATGAGAACTTTCTTGCCATGCCCTTGTGGTAGGAAATTATGTAAAAGATGGGTACCACCAAAGGTAGTCACAGTCACAGTCTTAGGCACACCTAGGTTTTCAGGATTCTCCATAAATTATTCCTAAGTGGAATGCACAGACCCATCTGGCCTAACAGAATTGTGATCATCTCCACAGAACAAACACTTCTGATCACATGGGGAAATCAGAAAACTTCCAGGTTAAGATTAGGCAAACTCTACTGGCATTTTCCATGGATTCACACCTATAGCTTCCTGTTGAGCATGCTGTTTTCTCTATTTCCTATTCTCAGACATCTAATTCTTCTGCATTAGATAAGCAAGTCTGTCATCTTACCTGGGCTAGGAATTCCCCAAGATGATAGGACATAATAGAGCAAAGGTTTACTGTACGAGTTCACCTTGAGAATGTACTTCAAAATTACAGCGTTTTCCTCTGTAGTCCAGACTATCTCAATTAGCACATATACTCTTCCTGCCTGGCTAAATCAACTTATTATTTCCCTCAGAGATCTCATCTCCTGTCTTTTCCATCTGAAATCTCCCAGTTTATTTTATCTTATCCATGGTCTTGGCTATGTTGAGTTCTACATAAATCTGCTGTGGAATTAAAGAAACGCTATTGAGTTATATTTCATAAGCTAGCATGGGAGAAAATAAAATCCTTCTTGTCTTGTCTTTTTTCCTATAGAGGGAGAAAAAAATTTGTTGCCCTCTTGGAATCTGACTTCACACAATGCAACTTTTTACCTTTGAGTCCTGGTGTAAGGGTTGAGATCACAGGCCTCAATCATCCCTTAGCTTGGTTTGTGAACTTGTATATCTCTCACACAAGACAGGCATGAACAGGCTATGACACAAAGTCTACCCCCAGAGTAAAGAGGCTGGATCATTTGAAGCCTTTAGGCTGTAAAGCTGTACATAAGGAAAGCACACACAATGTAATTCTTCACAGTGTTAGTGCTGGGGTACTGTTGGACTTGATAGTCTTAAATGTCTCTTTCAACCTTGATTCTGTGATTCTGTGAATGCCACATATGCACCCAGCACAAAACATGACTCTGTGTCCAAGTTGCAGAGCTCACCTGGCCAAAGCGTGCCCTAGGAAGATACCTTTATCCTAAAATTCACTACAGATGGTCAGCCAGGGAAAAAAACCCAGTAACTTAAATTGTCAAGATATCAGTCTCTCATTTCCCTAAGAGTTAGGAATGCCCACAATGTGAATTAAGGCCCAAGCTTCAAAGTACCTTTGGGCATGGAGGTCCCTGGATGCAGGTGATAAACAAAGTAAACCACATAGCTTTAGGACTACAGGCCTGTGGCAACACTCTGTAGCCATGCAGAACTATATTGTGTCTGCAACAGCTGGTCCAAAGAATTTCATACACAATTACAAGCTTTATCCAGACCTTTACAAATATTTTGCATTGGTCTATAAAATGGAGCTGTTTGCAAAATTCAAGGTGAAAATTGAAACAAAATCCTTTGGAGATCATTATTGTGTAAGAAAGAAACACAAAAATTTTTTTGTATTAAGACGAAACATGGGCTTATGTAATGACTGTGCTCATAAGGTGCATTGATAGGTTACACAATTGAAACTAGTCCCTACAAATGTTTAAATGTGACAATGATATCAATAAATAATGAGAAGAGGAGTTACTTTCAAATAAATTACTATTTTAGTCACACCAAATTCAGGACCCAAGGGTACAAAGACAAAAATAAGGACTCTACACTGTGTCTCCAAAATCTCCATTCTCTCCCATTATAAGGGTATGATAGTCCATATGGTGAGAAATGATTTTTAAAGTTTGCAGATTTCACCCTTCAACTGTTGGGAAACACGTTTTCTTTAGCAGCAAGGCAAATTGAGGCATCATTTGAAATTCTTACTGGGTAAGGAAACTTAGACTCACTTTTAGCTATGAGAAAGTGGCCCTTCTTGGGGACACTACAATTCCAATCACAGCAAATGGCCGGCAAGGACCATCTGTGGCTCTGTTGAAATGCCAGAATAAGAGGGTGAAAGAAGAGGAGAGAGTTGATAAATTAGAGCTCTCCTGAAACATCTATGTGCATAAATATTACATCCAAAATAGCTCAGTGCTGTCAAAGGAGGATAAGCAACTCTTCTGGCTTGGTGAAGCATGGGTGGAAACTTCTAATGGAGTGCTGTGTTTCAAAAATTTTAAAGTCCAGATAGGTTGTTAGGAATGCCACATAGAGCTGTGTGCCTTTGGACTATCTATAAGCTGCGACTTAGCTCAGCTGCAAATTGCTTGCGTAGATGAAGAAATCACAGTGTGAAATCATATGCCTGGTGCTATGCAGGAGGTCAGAGCAGATGAACACAACAGACCTTCTGGCCTAACAATCTATGGAGTCTACCAAATCTTGCAGGAGGTAGTGTCTATGCAGACAAGAAACATAACAATCACCTACATAGTTCCAGTAACACTATATATAAAATGGGGAATCTAAACCAGTGTGAATTAGTCAGAGGTCATTTTTTATTTCCTGAACCATATATACATGTGTAGGTAGCAGAGGTAAATTAAATTGATCTTTAGATTCAGTCACCCACCAGATTTGTCCAAACTATAGAGAATACTCTATCTAAATCCTGTATATTTATGTATTTTGGAACAAAACAGAAAACAAACAGCAGCGTTGGTGGGTACTATCCCAGAAAGGCCTTTCCAAACCACCAGCATCTGCCTCTCAACACTAACTGGCTTGCTCACAACCAAAATGCACACAAGAAAGACTGGCACCTGCTAATGAAAATATTGCTTCCCAGCTATGTTGGGTAAACATCAGTTTGATTAAATCATTTTGGGTTTAATAAAGCAGAATGGGTTAGGGTTAGGAGAAACACCACAGAAGTGGCTGGATCCCCGTCGGGTGCAAGGAATATGAATATACATATATGTGTGTGTGTGTGTGTGTTTGTGTATGGACTCTCCAGCGCATGTTTTTGTGCTCGGCAGAGCCCGGGGCAGCAGGCGGGGGTTGGCGGGTCGCTGTTCCCGGCGGAGCGGCTGGCCGGAGCGCAGGCAGCTCGGCTCCCCGCGCTGCTGGCCGGGCAGGGAGCAGGGCGGCAGCCGGCAGATGGAGCGCAAGGCCACAAACCGGGCTGGGCACCGCGCTGGGGGGAAGGGGGAGTGCGAAACTGCCCGGTGCTTTGATTCATAAAACACATAAATCCTCCTGGATGAATAACAACAGGAAAACGCAGTGACTGTGCGCTTCCCACGAGGCGAAAACACTCCGAAGTCACAGCACCCGCACGGTGAGCGCATGTCTTTAGCCGGGAATTCATGTTTGGCCGGCAGTTCGGTAGGGAGGTTGTGGAGATTTGCACACCTTCTGCGTGTTCCCGTGTGTGTTTTCACTCGCCTTCGTGGAAAAGTGTGTTCCCATCAGCACCCTGCCAATTAACAGTATAGCAGGCAATGACTGCTGCTTGGCGTTGCAAGACCTACCATGCACTGTCAATGCAACAGCGTATAAGGTCTGAGAAGCAGAGTAGCTCTGGTTTTTAAAAGTGTATTTAAAAAAAAAAAAGAGGCATTTTCAGGAGCCCTTAAAAAAAAGTTTTTAGATAAAAGGCCCACAGGCAGAGATAAAGCCCTGAATTTCAAGGTCCTATAACTCTCACAGAAGCTTCATCACCATTGTCACAGCTGACGTACAACATTGATTTTTGTGTTATTATCCAGACCAGCCAGGACATAATGTGTGAACATCTACCATCTATTTTTCCACTGGCTTTTATTTCTAATGTGCCCCAGACTCTGAGCAAATGTGAATCCGAGCCCCTTAGTTCAGTCAAATTTATTATCCTTAAGGGAGGGAGACCGAAATCACAATTGTAAGTGCTCCCTCCGCTCACACACGCATGCACGCACACACACACTAGATGTGCTGTCTGTGCACCACTCCCCTATTGTTTTCACTGTAACTGATTTTGGCACCAGCTCTTTAGCACTTTGGAAGGGCCTTCATTAGCACTGGGACACTGTCCAAAAGGAATCCAGAAAAATCAACACATGGCTGCTCTTGTTCTCATGATAAATGACAGCTTTGGCTGAAAAACAACAACAGTAAGGAAGCAAAACAAAACCCAAAAAGCAACAAGGGTAGCCATAATGTGAATAGGAGAAGTCAGACATGACTAACTCAGCCTGGATGAGGGAACGGGCTTGGCTGGGAGGGGGCAGGGGAATTCCTCCCTCGGTACTGTATTAAAAAAGTGGTTTGGCCTTTTTGCATTACAGACATGGGGGGTTTGTTCTCGCAGGGGAGAGACGCAGGGCAGGGGGAAAACACTGCCAGACCAGACCACACCACTTCGATGACGTGAAGAAGAGAGCACCAGCACAGTGTGCTATGGAAAATAAAATGTCTGCCATCCTCATCAGGAGGAAGAGGGACCCATGTTCCTTATGTAAAGCAGAGCTCACAAATGCAGAGAATGTATTAGGCTGCCGTATTAACCCATTTATTCCCCAATGGCTGTGTTTACACTCAAATCCTGAAGTGCTTACTCAGGCAAAACTCCCAGTTGACCTAGTCCTGAAGGCTTTAATCAGGAAGTATGCCCAATGACTTCAATGGGAGCTTTGTCTCAATAACTATTCAGGATATGGCCCATAGGGATCTTGAAACTAGAACTAATTGAATTTTTTGCACGACACGGCTTTTCACTTGAAAAGAACCCTTTTTATCCAAAAACAATTCTTCACTAAATGCATCAGTCATTTTTCTTTATTATTGGAAATTTTCTATCATATTTTACCAGAATGGTCTCAAACTTCTTACTTTGTACAGTTAAAAAAAAAAGAATGGGGAAAAAACAAATCCTTATGGACATCTTTACTTTTTAGCCAAGAAAAAAAATTACAAGCAAAGAGCTTTGAAACAATGTTGGTGAAAACTGTGGAAAACACCTAGGGAATGTCACAAGAAAAAGTAAAGTCCTTTTTTTAAAGCAAGGAAAATCAGCTTACTAAGTTTATTTTGTTGTTGCTATTGTTAAAAATTCATTCCTTGCATTTTGATTTCTTACATTAAGAACTACAATAAACTACCAGTGAATACACAAGTTTGCATATGCAGTTATCTTAAATCACCACGGAAAATTTTTAAACTCATTTTGGAGCCTTTAAAAAGGAAACAAATATCAGCCCTGACCTGTGAAGTCTTCCATACATTTAAGCATAGGAGCTATGGGGAGTCCTTCAAGTTGCACAAAATTCAACAAATATTTTTGAATAGGCTGACATTCAGAACAGAAGACAGATGTGGAAAGAAGCACCATAAAGAAATTTTTGAAGCAAACATCCACAAATCTGTGAAAAGATTTACAAACCCCTCCTAACTGTGACAAAATTCTCCCAGAACTGCCTAAAAAGTAGGGTTTGTGCCTTTATTTTAAAGTCTGAGAACAGCCTGCATTTCCAAAAATGTATTTCAGGGTCTGGAGTCCAATCCAAAAGAGTTTTAAAATACATTTTGAACTTACATTTTTGAATAAGAGCATCTATAGAATTTCATGGGAAAAAGAAACAAAAAAACTCCCAAGTTGAAAATCTGTAAATAAACCAAAGTAACACTTTCCAGAAATCCCCCTTGAGCTCTGCACACCATGTATCTCATCCCAACTTGGCACATATCAGATTGCTGGTCAACAATGACCCATGAGAATACGCACAAGACCCTCACACATCAGCTGCATTACAACTTGTTCATTACCACGCACAGCATCCCACATTGATCATGAATATATATCATTAGGAAACAGGCTGTACACTGATGAGAAGGAGTTTGGAAATTGTCCTGCTTGAAATTCACATAAGAAGTACATTTCCAATAGATGCTTAGGCTGTAGACTTAATATGGTTAAAAGCTAAGCAAGTATTATACTGGAACTTGCACCTGGATCTCTATCCATTCAAAAATATTTAGAAACTATTTTATTATTATTATTTATTATATTATTATTTTATTATTTATTAATTAATTTTTATTTTGCTACAAAGCGAAAGACCTGATGAGATTCACTGAGAGATCCCCTCTGGTCTCTGAATTTAAATCAAGCTTGGGTCAGGCATTTGTTCTGAAACAACATGAATCAGCACACCTCAGTGTTTTCAGATTAGCTTCATGTAAACCTAAATCTTTGCAGAGCTACAATTCGAACAAAAATTCAGGGATGCTAGTAGATTTGAGCTTATGCTTTCCCATATCTCCCTTGTGAAGCTAAATCACTGGGAACAGTCAGTTGAGTGACTTCTAAATTCCCCTTCACACCCACCCAATTAAACTTTTATCATATGGGTTGATCCCGTGATATAAAACGCAAGTGTGTCTTAATGCAATTTGAAGTCGCAGGCAGCCTTCTGGGAGAAGGGCAGATGCCTGATGTACCTTAAGCTGATGTATTGGATGCTGTTTTTTCTGCTTTATGCCATTAGTACACTTGTTCACCATCTCCCCTACCACATTGCCATCAGGGAGATCTAAGCTTGGCAGCAGGCTGGGATCCCTGCCTCTAAGCTGAAAGAGGTTGAGGTATTTGCAGAAATAATGCTTTCCAGACGTACTAAACAGCACTCATCTTTCCAGATGGAGGGGCATTAGCGTTGCTTCCAGCCATCTCTTCACCTTCTGGTGTACTTGCCACTCCTCCTGTATGCACCACGAGCTTTATGCTTCAGATACCTCTCCTGCATGCTGAGAAACTCTGCGAGCTGCCTGCACCTTGCAGCACTTGGAGCGATATAGCCCATCCCATTTTAGCATGGGACTCCTGTCAGATGGGAAATGGGACAGGAGGGAAATGGGAAATGGAGGGCTATGAAAGGAGCCAAAAGTTTAAGGACCCTTTTTTTCTCCCGTGGTCTGTTATTCCTTCTTAAAGAATTTTAAAAGGATAGGATTTGGCAGGTAGAGGATCTGCTGAAGAGAAGTGTTGATAGCAGCCAAGCTAAAGGGGGAGAGGGAGAGAGAGAGAGAAAGTCAGTGATGAAGAGGTAACGGCCCCACTGCTAAACTAAAGCTTTTAATGGTCCCACAAGACCTGCAGACTGTCTGGTCCAACGACTAAGGGCTAAGAGCCAAGCCTTGAACATGCAGATCTTGGATCTGTGGCACACCAGGCTACATCAACCCTGACGAGGTCATCTGGATCACATGAACGCTTCAAGTCAAACAACTGAAAAAAAATTTATTTTTTCTTTCTTTTTTTTCCTTTTTTTGTTCTTCATGTGAATCCCCAGTGGAAGAAATCCACCGAACAAGCATGTTGATTTTGGCAAAGGCACACACAGTCACTCTGTTCTAAAGATGAGCTGACACGTGCAGATTCACAGATTAGCCATTTCTAAAGGTTAATTAAATATTGCCATTGTTTTCCAAGCTATTAATGTATGTTATTCTATTTTTCTCTGTTAAAGAACATCTGGGTTTTGGAGTTAAAAAATATGCAACCCTTCGTCCCCCTTCGAAAAAGGTCTTAAAAAACACACACAGAGTGTCTCCTTTAAAAATATGGCATGACCATCTTCAGAGTCACATTACAAAGCTGAGGAAAAAAAATCTTTGAAAAAATATTAGGAAAAATGTTCTTCCATAGATCAAAACATTTGATGTGCATTCTCGTCTGCCAAGCGTGTCTCAGAACCAGCTCACACACAGTAAATGAGCTGTAGAAGAGGCTCCTGGTATTAGTCATCCCTTCGTTATTTGCTGAAGTTACTCAAAGTGATTATATTCAGATATGTTCCTGCTCCATCTTTGGTGCCAGGATGTATAATAGCCAATTTTGTTAACAGTGCTGGCACTGCTGGGTAAATTAAGTGGATCTGCACAGCTTTCCTTATCCCTGTCCTGTGTCCCTCCTCAGCAGTTTGGATTCCATTTATGAACAGACTTGAGGAGAAATAAAGAATAAGTAGGATTAAGAGAATGGAGGTATACAAACACCGATTTGGTAGAGTTTTCTTGGCAGGGATGTAAATGACTACCAAAGACTCAAGTCACTCCTACCCTAGCGATCAGGCTTGGCAACAGAAGCAAAGGAAAGCTAAGCTTTGCTTGCAGCTTTACTCTGCTGCTCCTGTGATACCTGAGACAAACCAGCTTCATTCCTTGCACCAAAACTCTCCATGCCTCCACATCTCCAGGTGCTAGGCAGTCTGAAAAACCAACATGACAACATTTGTGTCCTCTTTGCACAGACAATAATAACTGCTTAAGATGCACATAAAAAAGGGAATTCAATCCAGTATATTCTGTGCCTCCATTTACCTCTCTGTCAAGCAGTGACAATCACATGCAGGTAATTCACGGTTGTGTGAGAAAGTTCAAGCTATTAATGCATAAAAGTGCTTGGAAATTCTTAGTTGTAAGGAACACAGAAATATAACATATTGTTCTAAGAAAGAGAATGTGATTTTTCATATTCCATGGCTATTTCTCATCATCCGGACTTTGAGCTTCAATTTATGCCATCTGTACTAATCGAAGTCCCTTGCAAATCCAAAAGAGATTTTCCCTCCCTGACCCTGCTTCTGGCCCCAACTGTGTTTTAGGTCCCATTCACCACCTATGGCATAGTCTTGCCAACTTAGTGGCAATGGATGAACTAAACCTGCTGATGATGCAAATCAAAGACCAGTGATGGTCTAATTCACATTCTTCTGCCTGACCTTATTATCTTTGCAGTCAAGCTGTAGTAGTATCTGATCCCTTTCTCACCTCCTTTTGAGGATGTCAGACTGTGGTGGATCACTTCCTCTGCTTATCTGGCCACACTAGCAAGAGACGAAGGGAACCCTGCATAGTCTCTTGCATCCCCCTATAAAGCATCAAGGGCCCGAAAAGCAAAGGCTCAGCTACCTGTACTCTACACCACCATATGCAGTCAGTTTTCCTACTGCCCAGTGCTATTACATTCAGCCCTTCCTGATCCTGCTGGGGTCACAACAGTCAGATGAAATGAGAATAACTCTGTTATTTATTTCTGTCATGCTCTTCTTGGAAGGACTGACAATTCCTCCTAACAAGCATTTCACTAGTTGACAAAAAGTTATCCATATTGAAGTGTGTGTTCTGACCTGCAAGTTAGCAAACAATAAATCTTAATTACACTTAAATGCCAGAAATTTGCAATGAATGGGGCCACATTAGTCTGTTGTGAATTGGTCCTGACTCCTGCCTCTGCTTTGGCTGGAGATGCAGCTGCAGGAATACATAAATTAGTTTTTTATTTGTTTGTGCCTGTACAATCAGTTGTAGTTGTTTCTTAAGAGCATTTCCAGTATTAGTGGGCTTACTGGCATTCATCCTATTAGCATCTCTGATGCAGGTGCCATCTGGAAAGTTTTATTTTAAAAGACTTTTAGCATTGTAGTTAGGTTAATAAGAAAGCGTTATTTTTAAATATCGCGGCAGTTTTCCAGAGTGCAGCTCAGGCTCATGACATCTGCTCAGTGGATACTTGTTACCTTTGGGTTTATTGAAAGAAACTCTCTGAATAACCTTTTTGTTAGCAATCTGCTTTATAGGCCCTGCAATGGAGTAGTGTTGGAGTGCAAATGGAATTGCTAGCAGAGGGGATTTTCTATGCTGTAACAAGCTCTTTGGTATTCCAGCACTTACATGTCATAACGTTCAATAAAATCACCCAGACCTCCTCCCCACTTCCCTCTTTGTGAGATTCTGCCATCTTTATTCAAGAACTGGAGCTCGGTTGGCAGCCCAGCCCAGCTCAGTGGATGCCGTGCAGCTCCCACTTAGGAAATGGGGGTCTGTGGAAGATTTCAGTGCTGCAGCAAAGGCAGATCTATCACGTACTGTTTTAAACACTGCAACGAGGCCAATCTTAAGTGACTGCTCCTACTGTTTGGGAGCACTGACAAATTACACCAAATGAGTAATGGCTCATTCGCAATAAATGAAAGGAATCACCTACTCCATTTAAAAATTTCACCCATTCCGATATTTAGCATTCAACGGGAAAATGATTCAATGGACATTTAGTGAATAAAAGGGTTTCACTTATACTGAGCAAAGTGGGTCCCACTGCCAGAAAACACCCTCATACCCTTCATGAAATTCACCTTCATTAGTAGCTGACAGAGCATGGCTAGCAACCCAAACTAGCTATTCAGCAACTCCCATTAATGAAACCAGAGCAGAAACTGTTTTTACAAAAGCATCACCTGAAACTTCGGCTCCTGTTTGGTGACATCATTCTCAATACACTAAGCCAAATTTTGCAAAGTAAAGACCAAGAAAGTTGCAAATATAAACCAAAGTGAAGGAATTGAAATGGTGTAAGAACTAAATGTCACTCTGAAGACTTAGTCAGGGCCAAAACCTCTGACTGGGTTGACTCTGGTGTGGCTCCACAGAAATCAAAGTAGCAAAAGTGCAGAGGCTGAGCTGATTCACAATCCTTAAGTGTGTTTTTTACAACTTAATGTAAATTCTATTCTGGCATAAAGCCTGGATTTTTTTAAATATGGTTGAATAAAAATAAAGAAATAATATTCTCAGAAGCTGTTTCAGGCCTTCTATAAGCAGTAGGAAAATGTAGTTATTCAAGTTGAATGAACTGGAAACTCCAGGTTTGTGACTGCTCCTAGCATAGAGACTGCAGAAATCAGACACAACCTTAGGAGGCTCCTAATGGTGCACCATTTATACTAAAATAGAAAATACAAGAATTACCAAAATGTTGAGCAGAGCACCAAAATAACCAGGTTCTGCTTCAACTGCAGTCAAAGAACACAGAAGTCTGAAGTCATAAAAATTGTGTTTGGGAGTGGCAGTTGATAGTTTTCTGGCCAAAGCTTGGATTTAGGTTCATTTTTATAGTAGGCAAAGTTGAGTTAGTCTAGGAAGAAAGAATGTCACCAGTCAGCTGACACCAGTGTGATGCTGTCATTTTTTTATAGGAGTCTTTTCTTCTGGTGTCATACCTGACTTTATGAATAGTTTACAAGGTAAGAGCTTACAAACAAAGTCTAGAAGAGAGAGTTGAGAACCTATCATTAGGTTTAGATGATACCTGCTAGAAAGACAGATTTCAAAGTAAGGTAACAAGTGATATAAGAAATATTCCAGGAGATATTTTAGAAGTCTCGGGAACATTAATTCTGGATGCAAAGCCAAAATGTTTTCTCCAGCCACTGGGCAAGAGCACTCATAAAAGACCAAGAGTAATTAAATAAGCAGGTGGAATGTGCAAATCAGTTCGAACCAAGATGAACAAAGGCAGATTGTTTTAAATAGAGAAAAATACCTTTGGTAGCAAGATCATATCAGTGAATTTTGTACTGCCTATAAAGAAAACTTTTTCTCCACTTGGACAAATATTATTTCCTCCCGTGTTTTTCCACACTATGTCAGGATGCCTACAGATGTAGAGATCTGTGTCCCTTAGGGCTACTCAGCCAAGCAACAGCAGTGTCGTCAGGTGCAGTGACTCTAGGTCTGCACAGAGTATCTGGCTGCAGGACTGGGAGATCAGGTCCAGGCAGTCCAGGAGCTGGATCAGAGGCTGATGACCATCTGTCAGCCAAAGTCTGTCAGCCAAAACTGTCTTGGCCAGTACAGAGCTGGAGAATGATCATGTCTTTGTCTCTTTTTGATCTTTCAGATTACCCTGGAAATCAGGGGAGCTACTGGAAAGGCACAAGACAGAGCTCAGAAGGAGAAAAACAATCCAATAAAAATCCTGGACCTGAGCCTCCTTGGAGCAGAAGATCTTATTCTTGGAACCAAGCAAATTTTTTCTGGAGCCTCACTGTTGCCTCAATATATTAAAGTTTGTATTTGCAACTTATGGATTACCTCTTTGGGAGGATTCTGCATTTTTTTCAGGCTCTTGGAGATGAAGAACCATTTGGATTCTCCCAGTAGATGTCATCCAGGTCTGACTGTGAAGCCTTCATGGAGATGGTCTCTTTTAATATTAAGCAGTCACGACTCTGTAAAAAGTCATCCTGCTGAGGTTTGAGATCAGAATGCTCTTCAGGCTACTTCTCTATCTCCCACCTCCAAGAAATTTGTATCTAATTTCATTACATAGTTCCTTGGCCAACGTTCTCTGACTACAAAGGTGGTAAAAAAATTAGGGGCAAAATTAGGGGACTGTGATTAAAGTCCTTATCAAGGAAAAGCTTTCCCACGTACTTTTATGTTCAAGCCACCAAGCCAGTTCTGCAACAAGATGTGGCACCCAAGAGTTTCCTGTCTATCCAATGTCTTATCTGAGAAAAGACTGACTTGACTCAGAGCTAATGAGGCTGCAGACTAAATCCATAAGGCAAATTCACATATATTAGGCTGGCATGAGATCTAATAATAGGGTGTTGGAATAATTTTGATACCCACAGGAATAGAAGCACTTGTAATAAAGGAAATATGCCAACAAGGAACCAAGATTTTACTGATCTAGAGTTAGTCATTAGCCCCATAGGCTGAGAAGAAATTAGCAACAGCTAATAGGATGCAGAGAGATGTGCATATTTATGTGATCTGAATGCCATACATTCTTAGATGAGTACTTGCCACTGTTGGGAATTTTATAAAGATATTTTTTGTTTATGAGGGGGTTAAAGAGTAGGGGGTTTTGCATACAATTGTTAGACCTGCCTCCAATCTACTCTGCTCTTTCTTCTTTTCTTGTCTCTCAGTCAAGAATTGACAAATCTGGCACCCAGTACAAACAGCAGATGCAACACTTTCCAGTTTTTGTTTCAATGCCACCAATAGTCATCAGGAACTAGATGAGGAAACTAAAAAAGGAAACTAAAAAAGAGCCACAAATACCTACCCTTTCTTTATTCTTGACTAACTACACAGAGACACATACAGCCCAGAGCTGCTGCTGTTTTGTAAAATACACACTTGAGTGTAGACACAGTGAGATCCACTCTCCTACAGACCTGAACAGCAACAGCATGCTTACAGCTGCTCTTCAAGCTTCTTGGGGGAGGAGAGGGGAGAGGAGAGGTGAGAGAGACAAGTTCTGACCTGCTCCAGGAGCAGGGGCTGCAGGCGGTTCACAGGGACACTGACAAGGCAAGGTGGAAAGAGGGAAGGAACAAATGAATGCATGTCCAAATGCAGAGCAGCTTCTGCCAAAAGCAAATCCATTAGCAGGATCCTTTGAAGAAAATGTGTAGGTAAGAACCATTAACCACTCCTGGGAGATAAAGAATTGGCATTGAATATTTACTCTACATAGAAATATGTTCCTGTATACCTGACATGGTAAAGCAAGCCTAGGACTCCACTTATTATCCCCCAGTGTTATTCCTCTTTTCTTATGCTCACCCAGCTGTGGAAAAGAAAAAAGAAAAAACAACCCAAACCACTCTATTAATGGAAAATATCTTTACTCCAGTGGAATCAAGAGATGTGCACTGTCCCTGAACTTAGCTCTGAGGGATTGAAGAATGCAGGTAATTTCCAGCTGTCCAACACCCATCTAAGTTTCTTTCAGTCTCGGTGTCACAATGGTGACAGCACTCTGACCTTCATTCTGGCATCACTTCTGAGCTGTTCTCTGTTTATTAACAGTAGTATCTGGTACAGGATCAAATGCTAATGATCTCACTGAGAGTGTGTGAGCACCACCTAACTCTACCAGAAATATGCCTGAAGTTACAGGCTCTGGCTGCAGATCCTAGTGATCTCACTGAGTGATTTTGAGTGCCAGCCTGAGTTCCCACCATATCTTCAGACTACAATACTGTAGGCACATCTCTGAGCATGGCTGGAGTCCTTCAAACAATGCTGAGATTTAAGTATCAGGTAGGCTTGGTCCCAGACTGTCCACAAGACAGCTACAAAGATAGCAGGTGGATAGGGTGCAGCATAGGCCATATTTATGGAACCGCATATATCTATTTTTCACAGTCCTCTGAAACTGCCTAGTCCAAAGAGACACCCATCAGTGTTCATCTCAAAGTGTTTAGTTAGCACTACATCTCAGTTTATTTTAGCTCTTCATCTGCAAATCTGCTACAGCACACCACATAAAACACCTTTTTTCCTTTGCAGCTTTTTTTTCCCCTAGGCTGACCTCGAGATGTGTAGATAGGGGAAACGGTGGCAGAGGAACAGCGCTGCACTTATCCGCTTCCTGCTGCTGACAGGCCTGCATGGGTTTACCTAAGGCTTGACCCCTATCTCTCCTGCACAGCTGCCCCAGCAGATGCTGTGCCCATCGTGGAGATGTGCTACTCATCAAGATAAAAGGAGTAAGAATCTATCTCAAAGCACTTAGGTATGATTAAATAAAGGAGGCCATTTCCTGTGCTGCTAATCTGGTGCCTTTCAAAATCACTAACTTCACTTTTTTTTAAAGTTACCATCTTTTAATTCTCCTGGGTCTCTTCTATAGTTCTCCTCCTCCTTCCTGGGAAGGGGTGATCCACTTCATGATACGACAGTGGCTCACAGGGCTGATTAAACTGAACTCTGTGCAACACAAACAGCAATTTTTCATGTACAAAATGAAAGAATTGTACTGCTCTCTCTTTTGAGTTTTGTCTGGGTCAGGATACCCAATTAACCTGCAGGCTCTTGTACTGGCAGCTACCTGCTCTTCACTTTGAAATCAAGTCACTCTCCTGTTTTGGGAGCTCTGCTGCTCTGGAAGTCTTCCTGTCCTTTAATATGACAGAACAAAGCTGAAGCATCTACTGTGAAAAAGTGAAAAAAACAGACTCATTCAATATGGCCTCTTACTTTTTGTTTGAGTATTACAGTCTAAAGTTCAATAACATCTTAACTGCTTGGTCACTAAGAGACAAGGTATTTTAGGACTCTAATATCTGATGAGTATGTACAAAGTCAAGTAAATCTCTAGGTTGTATCTTCCCACACACAAGAAACCTCCATTCGTGTTTGGGGGTTATTTTGTGTGTGTCATTCATAGAGACTCAATCAGATTACAAACTTTGCTGGGCTTTCCTCATCAAATATCAGATGCTACATACAATTTCCCATGGAAAGCTCTAATGTTTGGCAGTCTTTTTTTCTTTTTTAACAAAACATGCCAGAATTTGCATATTTATCAACATGCAAGCATGTTATAGTGAAGCAGTGATTGTGACTAAGCTGATTGTCATCTGCAATAGCCATACCAAATGTGAGGAAGAACTGCATAGGCAGAGAAGCCAAATCTGTTCTAGGCATAATACAACCCCAAAACTACAACCAGGAGGCTTGACACTTGAAGTGCTACAGATGTCTGATTGCAGTGAAGGCATCCCTTGCCTTTACTTCGGAGTGCTGATCTGTGAATGTGTCTGCTGAGAAAAGCCACAGGCAAAAAAAGGTTGACTGTATCTGACAAAGTGTCAGAAATCCATATCTCCATCTCAGCCTAGATGGGAATGTGACTGCTATAATTTGTTCAGAGCACATCTTTACTGCACCCTACTTAGGGTCACAACTAGTATGTGGGTAGTCAAAATCTATGGAAACCATATACCACCAATGTTTCTCTGCTGCAAAGTTTAGCACAGAACTCAGTTATTTACACACTGAGCCTGACCTTCCCTTATCTTATGAACAGCCATGAACAATCTTTTACATTTGTGCAAAAGACTGATAAACCACCATGAAGTCACCATGGTAATAATAGGAGCAAGAACATGGAGACTGAGGTTGCTGGCTCACAGAGATCTATGTCTTTCAAGATATTTTTCTTTTCTATAAATACAGACTTGTAATCAGAGCTAATTAATTATTTGGAGCTAGAGATTTGGGAAACAATGAAATGACAAAACCAGTGTTCTTTTCTCAGAGTAATTTCAAAATAGATGCACTGCTTTGAAGTGGAAATTTTTCCTCCAACTTTTAAATTCACACATGTGACACAGGTTGTAAGG
Organism: Lichenostomus cassidix; assembly: GCF_008360975.1. Classification (NCBI taxonomy): domain Eukaryota; kingdom Metazoa; phylum Chordata; class Aves; order Passeriformes; family Meliphagidae; genus Lichenostomus; species Lichenostomus cassidix. The sequence continues at coordinate 115,202,972 of NC_139482.1, read as the reverse complement.
CTATGCTGTACCTTAAAACACACTTGCATGTGTGAGAATGTCCTGCGCTTGCTGCATGGAGGCTGATTGCTAAATCTCCCTGGAACCTTAGCTCTTCTGCAGCCCAGAGCTTCTCATCATTAGAATTCCCCAGGTTTCCACCTCCTTCCTCGGCAGCCATCTGTCCTGCCCACACTCCAGCTGCAGTCAGACATTCCTCACCACTTACACCTGATCTTTTGACTCTACGCACCTGAAACAATTCTCGCTCAATCTATCAAGCAATATACATTTAGACAATCACAGAAGCTCTTCCAAAAGCTATGAACAAATTGTCTAGCTTAAAATCACCCACTCCCTTTCCATGATATCCCAGGCAGTGTTAAAATGGAGTGGAAATTTTATTTGAGAAAGGAAATTCCAGTGCATTTCAGTACCACAGTGCATCCGGACAGAATAGCGTTTGTAAAAGTTTGTACTTCTCTGACAGTTGTTCTTTTGATGCTTGATGCTTGCTGTTGGGCTATTCTCATGGAATCATAGAATCATTGAGGTTGGGGGGAAAAAAACAATATCATTGAATCTAACCTTTGACCGAACACCATCATATCAACTGAACTGTAGCACTAAATACCATGTCCAGTCATTTCTTGAACACTTCCAGGGATTCCACCACTTCCCTGGAAAATCTGTTCCAATACTTAACCACTGTTTTGGTGGGTAAAGTTAGCAGATTAAAGTTTAACCTGTGAAAGAAAGTGGTGTCTATGCAGAAGGGCATTGCAGAAAGGGAGAGCAGCACAAGGGGTGCTCATGTGGCCATCATGGAGTGTTGCAGATTGTCACTGAATAGTGGTGGGATGTGAGACCAGGAGAAGAAGCTGCTGTGCTCTGAGCCTCCCTTGTCTCAAAGCCTAAGAACCTTATGTCTTTTTTTCCCCCTCCTCCCGTTTCCACCTTTATTTTCCATATTGAAACACATGCTAGATTATTTTCAGTGTTTTGCCCACAAAACATTTGAGAAAAAACCCCACCAGACTTCTGTTTTGATGCAGTCCTCTTTAAACCCTTCCAAACAGCAGTTCTGTGTTAGTTTATAGCTCAGTTAGGTTAGAACGAGCTGTTCTATATCAGCAAGAAATCTGTTACAGGACAGATGCCAGCATGATTACGAGATGAGTAAACCTCAAAAGGCCTAAGACCTGGTTGGGTTTCCATGAAGCTGAACCTCTGGGGATCATTGCTTCCTGTTGGAGAATCTGGTTTTGGAAACAACAAGAACAAGGAGTATTGTTTTTAATGTTATTTTCTGCTCCTGGTTTTAGGCCAAATTTGAGAGTGAAGAGGTGTTCAATTACTGAACAAACAATTAATTTGTTCAATTAATGAACAAACAAAACAGTTTTTCAGCCTGGAAATAGATTTGCTTGTGGTTTGTTTTCCACACTCAGTTTTTATTTTATGATTAAATATGGTGGCCTACCTCTAGAAGTATGTTGCATCATAGACATATTAGAGCTTGCCAAATTGAGAAAATCTGACTTCTTAAACTAGTTTGGTCACTGCCCCAGCAGTCACAGAAATACACTTTCTATTAATTTTTTTTTTTGCTGTCTATTAATATTTTTTTGCATTTTTCACCAAAGGACAGTGTCTGTTCTTAATTCCTGTTAGGCTGCCATCGACTTCCATGGAGCAACTCCAGATTTACATCAATTGTCATTAAGAGTGGTTACATCACCAAGTTCATAGCAATAACTTAATTAAACTTAGTTTTGCTGATGTTACTCCTCACTTTTTTTTCCAGTCAAGTAAAACAAATCATAAAGGAGATTTCTTTACTGGTCAGCCTGGAGAGCCTGCTTCTGCCTCTCAGATCTTTCCTCTCTCCACCTTCCTGTGCCCAGTTTTCCCTCATCAGTCCCCTCTCACACACATTGTTTTGTAGTAACGGGGTCAGTAGAAAACATAGAGTTCAGCACTATAGAAGTGGAAACAGAAAGCAGCCATGGGCAATTAACCAGGGCTGTGACTGCTTATGTTTGGTTCCTGCTTCCATTTCTGTTTCCATGGAAATGGACATCAGATCATTGGAAATAAAGTAAATTTTCTACTTCTCCTCACCTCCATATCAGCCAGGCTATACAATCCAAATAAATCTAAACTTATCTAATTAATTGTGAATTTAGAAATCTTTTCATTTCATTGAAATAAATTGACAACAGCAGCATTGCTTTTGAAATACTCAGATGCTGTTGTCTGTCCTTTGGGAAAGCAGTAGGTAAGTTTGCCCACCCCTTTTTGCTTTGTAAGGTATGGAAACACGCAAACATCCATCTTACCCCTTGCTCTGTGCTCCTGCCTGCCCATTAATATTGTTGTGCTGAACAGTACTCATCACTTGCCCATTAGGGGTCATTTAAGCATAAATGACCCCCCTTACAGAGACTGTGTGGGTTAAAGACCTCTTCTTTGTCTGGCTGCTAAAGCTTTGAGGTTCATTTGTATTGCAGAGCAGCTGCATAAAGAAGGTTCAAGCCCACCTTTAAAGGTCATATGGTTTCAGAGGAGGAGCTTTGACCTAGAAGGGTTTCCCAGGTGAAAAGCTCAGGGTTTGGGAACAAAGAAAAAAAGTGAGTTTTAAGCTTTCACATTCCTGTGAACGACTCAGAAAGATAAAACCTGTGTCCTTTGTAAACAAGCATATTGGAAACTGAGCACTTCATTTCTCCTCTAGAGGCGAGGACGATCTGCAAATCTGTCACACCTGTAAAGGAGTAACAAAATCATTTTCAGTTTGGCTTCTGGCAGGACAGATCAGTCACACAAAATCTCGAGTGCTGGCTTCAACAGAAATGTCCCACGTCACAATTCTTCCAGAAGGACCAACTGCCTTCAATGGTCAGACAGTGAAGGCACAACTTGAACAACCAGCCAGTCCACCATGTGCATTACGCACCATAAGATGCGTCACACTTTTTTCTCAAAGAAGCCCTCTAATTCTGCTAAACCAAATGAACTAATGAAAACTTCCTGACAAAATAGCACAAAATAACAACTCTGCTTGAATTGGCATCACACTTTGCAATTTGCAGTGATTGAAAGTATAAATATCATTACTGTATTGGGCAAACCCAATGCCAATAAATGGCTTATTTTCTAATGAGATTCATTTTACAGCAGAAAGAGGGGAAAGCTGGCTTTTCCAGCATCTACCAAAGTGTTAATTTCTGCAGTCCAGCAACAAGAACAGTAAGGAAGCAAGCAATCAAAGTGGATCTATATAGGATGGTAGATTTAAACTGTTTAATTACTGTAGCTGTAGCTGGTTATTGCTAATGCATGGATCACAAAGCGTCACTCCTGCAGAAATCAGTCATGCGAGGGAGATCAGGAATTACAGATACTTCACCGATGTGAGGGATTTGGTCCAGTCCTTTAAAGTGATTTCCTTCAGTGACAAAAGCCTCATGCCTGATACAAATGTATAGTATGTGACAAATTTGCTTTAAAAAAAAGCAGCCTGTAACCTAATCATAGTCAGTCCTAACATACACTTCTTTAAATGGCTCGTATCAAATCGTTCAGTCATGATGTAGGTTTTTTTAACTTAAATCCACCTCTGTCAGATAGAAAAAGTATAAAAGCAGTTTTGTCAGATGCTAGCATGTCTTGGGGAAGTGGAGAAAGCCAGATAAGGGGCAACTATATTTGGTCAATGGTATAAGGTTCGATTTTTCGTCTCCAACCAGAAGGCAAGCTTCAAACTCTTTTTCTGCTATAATCCCAATCATTATGGTCACCATCATGAACATGAACACAATCTCCTAGACTGAGCTATCTGTATGAGTTTGTTTCTCCCAAAGGCATAGCACATGCATTTAAAGCATAAAACTAATGCACAGGCCATTAAAACTGGCATGATCACCCACAAAAGAACATGGATTGGGATCTAACTTCACAGCACTCATAAAGCACTGGAAAATTAGAGCATTACAGAGTATATGGAGGAGCCTATTAAATATTACTTTGGTTTGCACAGACAGGCAGGGAGCAAGGTGCAAAATATTTAAGGGGCAGATTAAAAGAAAAAAATAGCTGGAATTGTGGGTTGAGGTCTAGTTTACAGTAGAAGGTTTTCACTGACAGGACTTCCTAGGAGTGATGTAATTCATGCTGATGAATAAGTAGGTACAGGCCATATTTATTCAACAACTCTCATAAAACTATGCAAGACAAATTCTATTTTCCTGACAAAACTGCATCTATACTTTAGCTTTTTCTTCAATAGTTTAAAGAAATTATAATACCCTCAATTGCTGTTACGATCAAGCCCCCAGTTTTAGATCTCGTCTAATTGTCATTTTGTAGATTAGATCCCCAGAGACCTTTCTGCTATTGGTTTTGTTCATACCTTAGGAGACTTTTTTTCACATAATAAGAAAGATCTAAAGTGGATGTCTCTTAAAGGATAATAAATACCTGGAGAAGAACGAGGTAATACATTAAAGCTGAATCACTGTTGTGTCACACCAATTTTCCCCTTTTACTCCCAAGATTCCCCTGAAATCAATGAAGTTACAGTTACTTAAAGCTGTAGGACTACATGAGCGAACCAGGTACCTCACACCACAATAAATGACTAGAACTTGCTGGCAGACATACTTGGAATCAAATATGCCCCCTTAAATTTCACACTATTTTCACAATCTTGTAGCAGCAAAGCAAAACAAGAAGTTCACTGTGCAGTCAAAACAAAATCTTTTTTCTCTGGTCTAAGTATTTAGCCAATACAGTATCACAGAAACATTGATTTCTGTTCCCAGCCTAAGAATCCTCCCGATAGTTTCGTACAGAACCAAAGACCCAACACAATCTCTTCTTTTATGGCTAAGAAAATGCTAGGAAAATCGTTATCCCTGGGAAAGATTTCACTGATGGACGAGGAAGGACTGTTCATTAGTGTCATGAATGATGCTGCCTCTTTTTTATGCAACTTGCATTCACTGATGCTGGCACTGTCAGAGCCTCCAACTGTGTGCACAATTCAGTTCATCGAACAAGGCAGCATCCTTTCCAGATACACTCAACGTGCGGTATTATGGTTGGGAAATTCACTCCACAGAGGAGAAACATGAATTATTTCAATTCTCAAAACAACAAGGAAAAAAAAGGAAAAAGAAAAAAAAAGGAGCACAGTCTGTGCCTTCTTTTTCCATGCTATTAGAGAGATTATCAGGAAAAAATAAACAGCAGTTGCTCAAGGTCCCACACAAACAAAAACAAAGACTGCAGGCCACTCCATACACAGTGCTGAGCCATTGCTCTTGTTTACTTGGAAAATAACACATTTTCCAATTATTATTTTTTAATAATTATTCAGAACTGACAGAGAAATTTTGCAAAATTTTAAGCATGAAAATCAGCCTCAAATGTTCACAGTTTTAAGTACCCTCTGTTTTCAGCTCCCCCAGCTCAGCCATTTCCTTTTGGTGTATTTAGTGTGGCAGTGACACGTCAATTTGTCTGCAGGGAATGGCTGCCTATCACTGATGCTGAACGTAGGTAGAGGCCAGTCCCACGCTCCTGAGTCACCTGCAGAGCTCAAGGTGCATGAACAAATTACATCTGGTCCCTAAGCATTAAGGACCAGATCCAAAAAACCAAGCTACAACACGTGTCTCTGTATGTGCCTTGGTGCTTGCCATATGAGAGAGCCTGGAGCTAACGGCAGGGAAGCAGATACATCTACTCCGAGAAGCAGAGAGCCCTGCAGAGATAATAGCTCACATCCCAGGAGCTGGGTAGGTGCTTTACATCAGTAATGCTGACACAGGGCTAAAAGCCCAGTTTTCTCCTTAGGGATGAGATGGTACCCTCCCAGCATGGTGTGTAGTTCCCATTTGGCCAGGAATCCACTGCTCAGGACAAGCAGGGCTTGGAGACGTGCTGGTTTCTGTGTTCCACTCACCCTCGCCTCCTCCAGAAGACAGGGAAAATGCACAGCTGGGGCATAGGATTTTTGACATAGCAGCATTTGGCCCTGATACAGGAAGCTCCATGTCTTCGCTTTAAAACTGTTGTACAGAACAAGGAGCCATCATAGTTTACCGCTAGGAAAACCCTGAGGATGTGGGATAGGACTACAGCTGAAATCCCTCTCCTCTCCAGGGCTTAGTTATTTTACTCTGTGTACTGTCTCATTTTGGATGCCTCTTTCAGAAAGATGCCTCTTTCCTGCAGAACTTAGCAGTGTCACAGAGGGTGCTCAGAAAAACACCCCATGTTTCTGAAATCCTCCATCTTCTGCAACAACTGAATAGTCCCACCAAAGTGCTTTGTCCCCGCTTCTGACTGACAAGATTTGCTTCTTTGTGTGGAGAGCTCACAGTCCCTCTCTTGGTAAGGCATTCAAGTTGGAAAAGCCACCTTTCCCTTCTCTTCTTTAAAAATCAGCCATGCTTCATAGGAAATACATATATTTGCTAGATAAAACAAACAATACATGATAAGGAAGAAAAAAACCTTTGGCCTAATGGCCAAAGAAGGATCAGATCTGGCGAAGCACAGCAGGCGGATACCAAGTGTCCTTGTGAGACTGAGCCCTGCAACAAGATAAGTGGATGAACGCACTGTTCATGGTTTATAATCCCACTTAAATGTCAGATAAGTACCCTGCTGCACAGCCTGGTCAAGGCAGAAGCACCGGTTAGGCATGCTCCAAAAAGGCATTAGATGCCTTAGGAACTTTAATGGCAAAGTAGGAAAGACTTGCATGGTCTAAGTGCCTGTAAGACCAGATGGGACCTGAACATGACTTTCAGGAAGCTTAACACTCCGGTCCCTAATTTCATTCCAGTTAGGTTTATCATGCCTAATTTCCCTCCTTTGTCTGGTGCAAGATGGTGTTACACCTGGGATGCAGAGGTTACAAGGAGGCACATTCCCCAGCCTTTTCTCACAGGGAGTCTTACTGAAATGAGGGGGAATCTCTGATAGACCACTCGAGAACCACCTGATAAGGACTTCTTTGGGTCCTTTGAGACAGCTGCCAGCTTTAAAAAAAAACAAACAATCAATCCAATGAACACGCATAGGACCAACAAAGTGGACTGGAATGTGGAGCATTCATTTTTCCATTATCAACCATCAAGGTACAGGGAAGCAAGTGAATAAATTATGTGCCTGAAATATTTCTATGGAAACTTTTCCAAGCTAGATATAAAATGCAATTATTTATTACTTCAGGAAATACTCTGACATCAAGCAGTGACCCCTGGTTGGTGTCAATGCTTTCCCAAAAGGATTGCCATTCAGAAAGCTTTATGATTACCACATAAAGTTTAATCAGTGCATTAAAAATAAATTAAAGATTTGCTAATTGTAATGTAATTAGCTTAATATAATTACACTGCTCAGTGACTGAGAATTTTATTGTTATTGTGAGATCTTTTCTCATTTGGGGGGCCTGAAGTTAAGTGGCACAGTATTGACAACCATTTCTTCCCTTAATATTCGGCTTCAGGAATGGGCTGAAATTTTTACCTGAATCTTGCAATTTATCACAATCAGTATCATCACAAATTACAGAAAGCATCCAGTAACATGATAACTTCTAAATGAAGTGTCTGTAACCAGGGCAGTAGCAGCCTTGGCTGTTAATTTGTCATATTTCATAGCCAGCCTGACACCCTGTCCAATTTGCTTGTAAGCTTTATCACAAAGACAGCTATGAGAGCTGCCTCTGACTCTGAGCAGGATGGGGGAGATGGACAGAAATTTAGCAGCAGCAGCAGCAGCAGCAGCAGCTTGGCTCTTCAGGTTCCCTAGTTTTATGTACAATGCAGATGCAAAATAAATGGCCCCGTGTCCTGATGATGTTTATTTTCTCTATTAAAATCTCTCCCTTATTTCCTCCCCTCCCCCCTTCCTCATTAAGACAACCAAATTTTTTTCTTAAGACTCCCTGCGGACCATAATTTGATGGTTAACATAATTTATTAGCAGTTAGAAGAGTTATAAGAAATAAGAGGGATAAAAGTACTCAGGGAGCATTGTTACCTATTTACACAGGCTCTCAATTTCAATCCAAAGCATGTCATCCTCTCAAAATGACCTGGAAGTTTTTCCTTTTGGGCAGAAGTTGTGCTGCACTGTAAAAACAGCCATGAATATCCCTCCTGGATATTGGTCTTCTCTTCTCCTGTTATCTTCCAGATGCTCTGAGGCCCTCAATCAATTTGCATTGATTTAAGCAACATCATTCAATACATATTATCAATCTGATCTGAAGGGAATTGTGTGAAGAGCAGGTCTTCTTTTCTGTTCCTGACATACCAAACACAACAACACAAGATGCTATGAAACCCAAAAAAATGGTATGCAATAGACCAACAGAGGTTAAAAGATGCCTGGACTTACAAAATGCAAGAAACCACATTTTCATTTGTCTAACACTTTAAAATCAGGTTGGCCAACTTGGAGTGCAGAGCAAATGTTAGCTTGGAGGGATTTTGTTGATACTATTGGATCCAGAAACATTTTTTTAGACCCTGCTCTGGGTGCCTGCAGCACCAACCACATTGTATGATATCAGGGCACAACCAATATCAGCCTAACACCCTTGGGTTTTTCTGCATAATGAAAAATAAGCCTCTCCTTGAGGCAGGAGATATTATTCTCACTTTTACACTTGCTCCATTAGGTGAGCCCAAATACCTGCCCTTCTCATCCTATTGATGGCTGCCTAGCTGTGCTGTTGGGCTATGGACTCCACCAGAATATCAATCAGATAGGTTCTGCAGTGCTCACCTCTCTAGCCTCTAAGTGGTTTTGCAGATCTGTCCCCTTACACTGGCAACCAAGAGAGAATGAGTAGGAAATTAGCAGAGAGCATTCCAGTCTTTACAGCTGAGCCTCCAGAGGCCCTATAAAACCTCCCAGGCTGTCAGGGAGTCAAGGACAAACAGAGAGCTTGTGGTGCCTGCTCTCAAAAGGAGGAATTTGAGAATGGGGACGGTCCAAGCACACAGAGGCTAAAAGGCAACAGAAGAATGAGAGGACAGAGAAGAATGAAATAAGGTAGGAATTGGTCAAGAAACGGCACAACTGTAAAGATGGCAGAAGGAAGACAAAAATTTAGACAAATTTTCAAGTTTAAAGGAGTTTATTTGAACCAACTGACCATATGTCAATCTCCTGAGGTTTTGCCTTTCATGTTGAACTCCAAGCCCATTGATTCTGTAGGATGCAGTCTTCAGCACACGGCTACCACTGTGAGTGAGTCATTTGGTACAGTTCCTATGGCAAGAATCCCAAATGTGTCAGGCCTGGACTAAAAAGCAAGATGGAGAATGAACACACCTGAAGGCACATTTGGCACTTTAATTCTGAGCAGATATCACTTCTAATTATAGCCAGCCTTATGCCAGCTTACTACCGTTCAAGCGCTTGTGGGTTCGCACATCGAGTGCCAGATTTAATCCATTCAAGGTAAAGCGCAAGAGAACCAATTGCATTTTGCATGCCTTCTACCTGAATGATTTGCTTTGTTGTTCCCAATTTGCAGTTTGACTGGAAGATTTGCACCCCTCTGGTTAGTTCTGGTTGGCTTCTCTGCAGCCACAGGGGCATATTTTTCAGCTGAATGAAGCCCAGCTGGCAGGCTCAATTTGCCCCACCAATGAGTCATATCTTTCTCTAATTCCACCTGCATGAGAGAATTGCAGCTTCCTCTCCTAATTCCTCGAGTTCAAAATCCTTCCTGCAAAAATAAGGTTCAAGCCCACCCCAGCACATGGAGCCATAACCCTGCTTGCCTGGAGGACAGGGACAAAGCTGAAGAGACAGCCACTAGTGAACATTACTTAAAAAGTAAGTTTACTTAGGGGAAGCCTTTTCCAGACTGATCCTGTATCAGATGTTGATATTATATGGTGCCTATATCAAGAGGACCAATGCTCAACACCTCACAAGGACATGTTGTTTTCCTGCTTGATTTAGGGCTTGGAGCAGAGGGAAGGTTTAATACAATCATACATCAGTTTTCTTTCCAAACAGCACTGTGAAACACAGAACAGAAGGAGGATTGCCTCTTCACCCCATAAATCCACTTAAGCTTGGATTATGAGCCATATTCACCCAATTTTTGCTGGGAGCTTAAGGCAGAACCATGCTTCTGTTGCTTTGAGGGATGCTGGGAAGCTGGGGCAGGGTTCAGGAGGCTCCAAACTTTCAGAAGTGCAACGGCCTCGTTCGTTGATGTGCAGGGCTCAAACAGCATAGGTGTGAGATCAGAGACACTCTAAGTCTGTGTATGGAAATGGATGAAGTGCACACAGAGCAGGCAGAAGGGCTTGTTTTAATAACTAGGACCTTTCAGAGCATGTGTTTTTTAGCAGCTCTGCCACATTGAGTTGACAAAGAAATAAAAGGGAACACTTCCCCACACACAAATCTATATTGATCCGAATATGGATCTTGTTTCAGTTTAGAGAACAACCAGCACTGATGCTGTCAAACAGACCCATCTGGAATTATTTCAGAAGCTCCATTTTCCACCCTTATGCACACAGAGAGAGAAATGGAGAAAGGAGAGAAAGGAAGGAGGAGAGGAGAAAATAGAAAGAGGAAAAGAAAAAGAAAATGAAAGGGAAAGGGAAATGGAAATAAAAGGAAAACAAAATAGAGCATGGCCAGTGGCAGGCTGTGTGAAACCTCCGCACACATCACCTGCTCTGAGCACTGTCCATCCCTTACTCATCCCTAATGAGCCGGTTCAGTTTTGCAAGGTAGTTCCTAATTACCTCTCTCCCGGTTTCTCTCTTTCCCCCCTGAGAATGGCCTTTCCAGGAACTAACTTCACATGCACACACCTGGTACTGTGAGATAGGGAGCCTCACCATGGATACCAGCTCCCCATTCCCAGCCCGACCCATGCTCCTGGGATTCAAGCAACTATCTCCAGGATGCTGTAAACTCCAGATGTGCCTTACCTACTGCCTGGAGACACTGTGTATGAACGCTGCTCACAACTATTATTCTGCACTCACATACACACACAAGCACTGGCTATGCAGATCAAGCTCTGAGAAATGAAATAAAGCAAAATGGTAATCTTAATCTTCCCTTTAATATCCTACCCCGTGCCAGATAAGAGCAGCTGTGCTCATACAATGTGTCCAACTGGACATGATAAATAGCCTGGGAGAAAAGAAAAATACACACAGACACACAAATATATATGTGCATACACACATGCTCTAAAGAATTTAAAATATGTTTGCTCAGAGAAGTGGTGGCCTCCAGCTCACAGCTTCCTTGATTCAGAAAAGGGTTTTTTAGAAATAAAAATGTCCTGCCAGGGTTGGAATCGTACACAAAATACTAGAGTAAATATCTGCACGGGTAGCCCAAAGGGTTAAGCTTACCAATGCACAAATACTGACTGGCTCTCCTCCTGTTACAGTGTAAATGCTGATTGGAAGGAAGAGATCATTCTAGGTCAGTATGTCCTTTACATTGTGAATAGCTTGACAGGGGCTAATAAACTCCACTGCCTATGGCACCAATAATTTATTATATATTCCTCGGCATCACATGCAATTTTTTATTTATACATGTATAATTGGTTGGTTTGCTTTTAAAGAGGTGAAGCAGGACAATCTGGGTCAAGAAACATGCTTAAACCAGAGGATGCCAAAGGCTCCACTCTCCTAGTCTTAACCTACAGTGGAGAATAACATCCTGCTTGCTGCTCCCTGTGCTGCTGCCAAGACTTTACACAGCAGCCGGGAATTGCCAAGAGTGGACTGCAGGTCAACACAGCTGACTTCTACAAGGATCCAGTGGGTGCATGCATGGATACCTACTCATGCTGCAAAGCAATCCCAGCTGATCTGAGGAATTCTTTGTGAATTGACATAACTGTAAAACTGACAGATTTCAAGTTTCTATCCCGAGTGGTCGCTCCTCTGCAGCCTGCTGCTGAGGGAGCCATGCCCCAGAGCAGCCTGCCTCACTCCTGCCTCCACTGCGCTGCATTTCACACCGATGAGGTAATTGCACTGCAGATGAGGTAACCCTGCGAGTTGCCCACCAGCTAGAAGAGGTTACCATATGATTCCTCATGTAAACACGCTGCACGGTCCCCCCGGACGAGGGCTGACAGCTGCGCTCTGCCGATGCAGAGCTGGTGGCCAGCAGCAGCCCCGGGGAGCCCCTGGCTGCAGGGCCTTCGCGCCTCAGCGAGAGCTGCCAGGCACCTGCCAGCGTGTGCCACACACCCTTCACAGACACGCCGGGCAATGCTTGGTGCCCGACCAGTCTGACAGGGACCCCGTTCTTCCAGCACCCCTCCAGCCACATTCACTTTCACATGGCTCTTTGTCTTCCCACACCAGGGGTTCTAAACGCATGTGCCTTCTCGCACCATGGTGAGGTGGTGCATGTCTTCAGAACGACTTCCTCCTGCGGCTGCAGGCGTTAGACCTGGGGGAAATCCCTCCTTTCCTTGCCCAGGGGGTGAGGGGAGATGAGGGGCAAGGGTACTGCAGGGCAGCAGAGTAGGGAGCTGCCCGGCAATCCCCACTGGTCTGGTGTGTAAGCACTGCCATTTTGTGTGAGTGCATTTTGCACAGGTGCTGTTCCTAGAAAGTTCCCTAATTTGCAAGTAGCATGAAAAATTACTTTTGTGGTTAGGCAGTGCTGATGGCTGCAACCCTCTTCTACCTACAAGTGTAGGCATCAGAGGATTTGCAGGCCTCTGCTCTCCGCAAAGGCAAAAAGCTTTAAGCCCAAACCCAAACACCTTGTCTTCAGAGTCTGGAATCGTTGCAATTTACTAGACAAGAAGCCCTACTAGCTCTTCTGTGCTAAGTATTCCCGGTGATGATTCCAACCTGGGTGCTGGGCAAAGCAGACCTGTGTGATGAATACATGAGGAGGAATCCACAAAGAAAAGAGAGCAGGACACAGACTTGTCAACTCCCTAAGCTCAGAGCTCATCTGCACCCTGCTCAGAGTCAGCAGCTCTCATAAAGCCTCCTTGTGACTAACAGGGTGGCTGGGATCAAATCATACTACAGCTCCCAGTAACTATGTGTGTCTCCATGGACTCTACTTAACCACAAAAATTGTGTTTAAGAAGTTTGTTTTAACAAACTTCCTCTCAGCAGTGGCAGTCACTGATCTGGAAATCTGTCCTGGGCAGACCTTGACCCAAACTGCATGTGACAAGTGACCCAGAAGGACCCTGAGGACTAACATGTCATTAGATGCGAGAAAGCAGCTAGAATGAACATCTACTGTTCCATTCCCAGGTTACAAACCTCAGTTCCTCTATCTGTCCAGTCTGAAGGAGGTCTAACCAAGCACTCCGGGTAAGTAAGGCATGCCTCTAACAAGCACCCAGAGAAAGCTGTTTCCCTCTGCCCTGGGGGTGTGAGGATCAAGGAGCGCCCAGCAAGACGGAAAGGCTTTCCACCACCCTCTGGTGAGTTTATTTTGCCAAAAATGGGAATTACTATGGGCAAGCCCTGAAGGAAGTAATGTCTCTCTTTCCCCCACCTCCCAGAGCAGCTGCTTACACAAGGAACAGGTCAAAATGAATGACTGTTATAATTGGAGTATATGAAGGGACACAAATCCCTTACTGCTGGAGCTGAGCTCGCCTCACTATGCAAGGGCTGAGGTCAGGGCTCTTCCCTCTACTCTGAGCTCACAAGATTGCCAAAGGGACAGACAGATCTCCTGAAGTCTGCCCAAAAGCGATTCAAAAAAGCAAGGGGAGAAGTGGAGCCACATCATGTTCCCATCCCTCCTAGCCTGAAGAGCCAGCAGGAAAAACCTGCATCAGAGCCCCAAGGAACTGTGCAGCAGGACATGTGCTGGACTCCAGACACTGCAGCTAGATCTTTAAAAGATGTGGCTAATTTTATAAGCTCTAGTGGTTGCTGTCATGCGTAATGAGATACAGTTAATCATTTCTCTGCCTTATGCTGTAGCAGGATCATCTGTGCAGACCCTTTTGCAGGGAAAAGCACAGTGCATCAGGTTTGCATGTCTCTCTCTCAGTCTGGGTGCTGGTCACCACTCAGTGGAACACCAAGCCTGGCAGAGTCACAACCTCCCTCTGCTTCAGAGGGCTCCGTGAGCAGCAGGGCAGAGGTTTAGGGCATGCCTGACATGACAGACCCACTTTTCAGATGTGTGCTGGTTTAAAAGGCAACACATGGCCACGTCAAGGCAGTCTGAGTGGCTTGAGCTCTCCTAGTGCTGTGTGTGAGAAGCTTAGGTGGGATTCACCTCTCTGACCCCTGCCTGCAGCGTAAATGTTACCACCCAAGCTGGTCATTCCCCCTCATGGTTTGGGAGACAAGCAGGCATCCTGTGGGCACAGCCATCTCTGAAATGGTTACAGCCCAGGATGAATCACCCTTCAAAGATGCCATTTCCTCTCTAGTGGCCATAAAAGGTCTCTAAGGTCATTAGCTTGGACATATCCTCAGAAGAAGCCATGTGTTTGGTCAGATCAGATCCACCCTTTGAACCTACTCAGCAGCCAGGCTGGAACCCCCAGCACAGCCCATGAGGAACAGGTCCTTAGCCCCAGGGCACAGATCCCAAACCTCTGCTGCCCTGCCTTGGGATGCAACTTCCCCTCTAAAGGCCTGAATACAGATGCTGAAAGGCAGGTAGGGCATTAATTATGGCAGGAGCTGATGGAGAACCAGCAGGAAAAGAGTTAAGAGAGCCAGTGCTTGTTGCTATCCAAGAACCCAGGCTACCTCACCTCCCAGGATAACCATCAGCCAGACCTTTCTCAAGCCTTTTTTGGCAGGCTTCGTTTTCAGAAAACCACCTGTTACTTGGGAGAGATTCAAATGCATAATGAATTAAAAAAGCATATTGTGTGTTACTATCTAGCCCCCAGACAGATGTGTTATTTAAGTGTGGTTATGATCTGTGCTGTTAATTTTAAACAACATATGATCAAAGATCATGTCTGGCTTTATGCTTTGCTTCCTTTCAGTTTCTGGCTTGTGTGTCCATGCCAGACAGTTGTGGTTTCTGTCATATAGCAGGAAAAGCTTATTTTACATGCTGCCTAAATTTATATTTTATTGCACATTAAAACAGCCCATCAGAATTAAGTTATTGCATTGTTTACAATGGTAAGTGAATCGCGGCTGTGGAAAAGAGAGCACCACACAAAGGGATTTTTTAGAAACACCTACTGCCTACACTCAGGACTTTCAGCCATTTTAAAGACAGCAGCAGAGCGAAGAGCAAGACTGAAATATATAAACCACACCACTGCTCCTGTGGGAAGGCTGGAAACTGTTGGAAATGGCAGTACTGCCAACCAATCAGTCCAGAAGCACCAGTCAGGCCCTTGGCAGACAGGGAGACATGCTTAACAGATCATGAGATTTTTTTTAAAATAATACAGTTGGGGTTTTTTATTTGCTTCTTGGCCTGAGCCTTCAAGCTTTGCTGCCCATCTAGAATAGCTCGACATCTGCCCTGCACGAATAGCTAAGTAAATAAACGGATCAAAATAAGGAAGAGCAGCCGTGTGTGATTGTTCAGCTTCAACTCCAAGGCAATGCAAGTTTGAAGATATCAGGTAAAGCAACAGGGGCTCTGTCATACTCAGAGGGGTACAGGGGTTAATCTTCTCTTGGTGGATGCCTAACTACACTGCTTTCCAAAAACTCCACACAATTTAGGACAGATGTAAAGCATGGCAAAAAAAGTCATTCATGCTAATTCACCGTGCAGGATAGGTGTTTCATCACCAGCACTGGAGGATACTGAGATAATCTCAGTTCAGAGTTTCCGGATAAATCTGTGAAGCAAGATTCATCATAAGAGAACTGAAAGTGAGAGTACTGGTTTAAGATCAGTAAATGGGGTGCCAGACCCAGCCCTCATCTGCATCAAGGTAAATGCAAAGCTGCTGCCATGGCAAGCACAGGGGCAGTGAGCAGCTGCTGCCAGTTGCCCACCTCCAAAATGTGTTGGGGTTCCAGCCCTCCTTTTGCTAACAGAAGGCAAGCAAAACTTCTGCCAGGCTGCAGACAGGTGCCAGGCTTTGACCACCCTGCTGGGGAGGCAATAATCCTCTGACACACAAGTTACTCAGGCCCATTACAGGAATCAGTCATCTGTTCTGCCCAGGTCTGCTGGCAGTGCTGCTCTGACTAAGGGCCAGAGTCACTCTGCTCCTGCTCTACCCAGGCCAGGGATTTTGGACCACATTCCTTTCCCAGCCTTTTCATCTGCTAAGAAACTGTTCTTTCCTTGTTGCAGGGTTTCAGCTCTGCCCACTTCAGGTGCAGAGGAGGCTTCGTGGTCTACCACCAGTGTGCCCCCAACTGCATGAGCAGAGCTAGCCACTGGCTACCACTGTCCCTGTGAGAGGCAGGCCAGCCCTCAATCTCAGCTGTCACAGAAATAAATAAAGGGCAAAACCATAAACTCTCCCCCTTCAAGGCTGTACTGAGAGTGGCTCCCAGCCAGCCTTCAGCTGAGGTGCTACTACTCTCCTGCCACTTGGAAGAGATGCCAGCCATCCTCTGCTGGGGAATAAAACATTGCCCTAAAACCTCTCCATGGAGGGGAACCAGAGAGGAACTATCTGTGATACATCTGTGAAAGCTGTCCCCAGCTCTGGGAGCCAGGCTGAAATGCTGCATGAAGGCTCAGAGGTGAAGCAGTGAGCATGGGTTAAAGGGATTGCACTGTGCTGCTTTAACGTAGAATAATCCTGCTCTGGGGCTGCTACGGTTAGAAGACCTGAGAACACCCTCATCCACATACACAGTACTGAACAGGAAAGCATAAGGGGTAAGAAGGGATTGTTTGAGAGATGATACTAGAGCTGAGGAGAGGATTTTAAAGAGCACAAACTCATTTCATATGGCTGAGTGCTGGCGACACTAGGAGAAATTCAATGGATTATGTTGCACCAGAGGTCAGAATATAATTGTCCCTTCTGGCCTTTAAAACCTGTGAATGTATAGTGGAACCTTGAAATGACCAGATTCCTCAGGAATTTGATTCCTGGGGTGTATTTATTTATTTTCTTACCAGCTGCCAGACACAGCATGCTCCTAGACAAATAAGGAGGTGGTAGCTATGGGGTGAGTATATCAGTAGTGCTAATCTCTTGTGAGGCTTCCTAGTAGAATATCTATCTGCCTCAAAGCAGACAAGGTTAAGGGATATAAGACCGTTTCATCTTAAAATACTAAGAACCACAGTGCTATTTTGGAAGTGAATAGATGTTAGGGAGAACTAAACAACTTAGTGCACAAGTATTCTTCTAGATTTTTTTTTTAACAGAACCTTCCTAACCCCCATATTAAATAGCTCTCTGTTGTCCTTGCAAAGGGCCAAAGAGCTGAGGATAGCTCCACTAATTACTGCTTCCCTTTGTCCCTTAACTCTAGAGATTCCCATCTTCTATGTTATTACTTCATCATTTTAATTGTGCAAGAAGCTTTCCGCAGAATTAATTAGAATGAAATAATAATACAAAAATAAACAGTTATTAGTATCTAGGAAGCACAGTTTTAAGAGCAGGTACTTTGTCAAAGACTGTAAGCCAACACTTCTGTCTGCACATGCTCATGATGGGCAGCCTCATTCTGCAAATCAGGGAGCTGCCCTGTGCCCTGCACTCACACCAAGGAGCCGTACCCCGAAGTGCACTGCTGTCTCCTGAGACATGCACTAAAGAAAGGAGAGAAAAGTAAGTAAATGGGGGCTGTTCCAGCTCTGAAACAGGAAGAGAAAGCCAAGAAAGTTCAAGGTGACTTACAGCCACTGTTGCCTTCTCCACAACCCTGGAGGTGCAGGACCCAATCTACTCTATAACTGATATCCACATGAGGAAGCAACTTAGAAACAGCTGACCCTCTGATACTAGGCAAAGACATTTGAGCAGACCAATTTACCAGCGTCATTCATTTGCACCTTTCAACTTAATGATACCTTACAGGGAAGAAAAATTCAAATTAAAAATTGAAGCTATTAATATATCTTTGAAAATGGTAAAGGAACAAGCATAAGACCAATAGGAGGCCACTAATCTTGGCATACTTCTGACTTTGTACCCTTTAAATCACTGTAATACCTTGTTCAAATTCCAACATAAATAGGATTTTTCTATGAGGGTGTTAGTGCTCCTGCTACATCAGAAGCCATACTATATTTTACAACTCCTAGAGCTGAGAATCCCATTCCCAAAATAGACCTCCTCCCCAGATGATAGTAACACAGCTGACAAAATAACATTACATTGAAAAATACATCTGTAGAAAATGAAATAGAAAAGCAGAAGAACTTTTCTTCTATGCCTTTTGGAAGGGTTCAAGGGGCTTGCAAGGTAAAGTAGAATGGATTTTACAACTTTCGAGCAGAGATACTGTATATTGCAAGGTAACCATGTCCTCTTCCTTCTGGTACTTCTGCCTTCCGGGTGACTACCGACAGGCAGACTCACATGCATGTGACAAATATCAGTCAAGGACAGGCAGCAGGAGGGAACTGCTCCCAACCACCTAACTGCATCTTTAAATTTCTCTTCTCCCTGCCCTCCATGATGTCTGTCTGCCTGTCTCTGTGAATGCCTGTTTCCCTGGAAGGGAGGAGGGGACCTAAACAAACCCTGAAGCAATCCCAAATTTCCTTGGTAGGGAAAAAAAAAATCAAAAAAAAACCTATTCTCCAGAGAGCAAACCTTCAGTGAATCATTTTCCACTGCTCTGACATGTCAAATACTCCAGTGATTCACCAGTCATGGAGCTCTGATTCACCTGCAATAAACAGGGCTGATTGCTTCCCAGAAGCACTGTGGTTTGCATCATTCTTTAAAGGCTCCACTTCCTCCAGGCAGCTTCTCACCTCCCTGCCACACACCAAAGCACAGCAGCAGCCAGGGCAGTGACAAGGAGCAAGAAGTCCAGGCTACTGGTTTTAGATCAAGGGGCAAAGAGGGAAGACAATCTTGGACAAATGAACAGTGAGATGTTAGGAGGGCCCATGGATAGTCCCTCGTTCCTGTTTAAGCATGGAAATAGGAAGGATAGAAAAGAAGGGACAGGAGGAGTTTGGTTGTTATTTGTGACTCTTGTTGGGTTCATCTCCTTGCCAGCACAGGACACAGTTTCTCCAAGAGGGAGCACCAGAAATAGAACTGACATTACATCTAATGAGCTTTTTGGTGGCATATTCATTAAGTTTGTAGAAAGGGTAAAGAAATGCAGGAAGCTTAGTCTTGGAAAGGCTCCAACTGGACCCGTTTGACTCATTAAAGGACAGAGTAAAATGAACCATGCCCCAGGGCAATCATAAAAAGATAAGCAGGAAAGCAGGAAAGGGTCAATTCATTAAGGACTGTGGGACCCCAGCAGTGCCTGGCTGGGCAGTGTGGGGATAAGGCCATGGGATGGCTGGGGTGTGATGGAGCCCAGCACCAGGGATGTCCATTCGCCCTTGGCACGCTGGAGGAGCCACTGGTGCTTTGCTCTGGCTGAGCCCCAAAAAGTAGCAGTGAGGGGATCTCAGCCCTCGCTCCCCACAATTGCCATGAGTTCCCCATCCACCACCATCAACAGCTTTCCTACATCCATCTCTGGCTTGGGCTGGCCTTCCTGCTTGCCGAAGGGAGGGGGAAGGGGGGAAAAGTCACGCAGACCCTCCCGACCCTTGCAGGGGCAGGGGGAGGGAGGGGGAGGCAAACTCAATTGAGCAGCTTTGCGGGGGGCCCCAGATTTTCCCAAACCAGTCACGCCAGCTGCAGCCCAGCCATGATGAGAAAGGAGAGGAGACAGTGCGGCAACGGCTCCAGCGACCCCGAGGGAGGAGGAGGAGGAGGCGGCCCAGGCTGCTAAACTGACACCAGGCAAAAGTTGGCCACGTTTTCCCCCAGCCACGGAGGAATAGCGCAGGCAAGTCAGATGTGACCGTGCTACAGGAGCCAGGAGAAAATAAAAACAAGTGACAGCTGACTCTTGAGGACTTTGGTAGGGGGTGGGGGGGAGAGAGAGGGCGAGGAGGGAGGGAGAGACCTACAAATACTGGGGGAAGGGCAGAGCGCAGCCCAGGAGCCTTCTGCAGCAGCAGATGGAGAGGGAAGCTACCGCTGATTCCTGCAGAGTCAGGGAAGGAGAGAGACAGCATTGCACCGAGGTGATCACATGAATAGAGAATGAAGGCGCAGAACAAAGAAGGGGTTTTGAGGAGAGGGAGCAGGAATTCTTCACAGGACCCCCAGAGCTAGGGCATCCCAGTGCGATGCCCTGGGGTGCTGCGGTGGGGGGAAAACCTTCAGGAGAGCTTGGGCACAGCCAGAGGAGGCTGCTGGAGGACAGAGTCAGTGCGAGCAGAGGAGCGGTAGAGGAGACATTTGTGCAGTTACTACGGGGTGAAGCTCACTAAAGCCCCACAGAAAGGCTGATTCATCAGATCGGGACCCAAGCACATGGTGGGAAGGAAAGCCTAAATTCCCTTGCCCTGTGCTCAGGGACTTCCTCTGACCGGCTGCAGGATGAAGCCGCGGAGGCTGTGAATAAGTGCTGCCTGTCTTTCCGCTGGTCCTGAGGTCCCCGATGTGCTGGTGATGATTGTTATGACAGTCATTCTCGATGTGATTGGCATCTCCCGGTTAGATCAAGGTCACTGTTAGAACACATCTTTTCATTAAAATGGCCGAGAGCCTGTCAATGACCACAGGCCATGGCTAATTAAGGGAGGACCCAACGCCCCCACAGGAGTCAGTAATCAGGGCTGATGCCGAGCCACCCACCCTAAGGGGAGCCAGCCGGCAGAGCGATCCTGCCCCCAGCGCCCTTGCATGCAGGGAGGACATCCCCACCCCCGGCATGCCGGGCCACCCACCATCTTCACTGCTGCCACACCGGAGCACTGGCATCACCTCCTGTCACACAGCTCACAGGAGGCACAGCAGCATCCTGGGCACCTGCAGATGGCCCTTGTGTCCAGCTAGGTCATGGATCCTGGAAAAAGGAAGGATGGATGACAACAGACTCCTTACAGTGCAATCAGGTGCATGTTTGAGGGACAAAGACCCATAAGCAAGCTTTAGATTTGAAGTAAATCCTTTTATGAAAATGTCTAAATATGACCACAGTGTAATAATAACTAATTTCTGGGACAGTATGAGGTTGTCTCTGCGCAGAACTTAGCAAACATGACAAGGTCTTCTTAGGAAAGGACATGGTGGGAATGAGTTCACACTTCTTTTATAAATTTTCAGCTCAAATTCCAACACAGGTGGGATGCAATACAGTGATCAAAGAATTTTTTGGTGTCAGACACTATGGTGAAGCCACACACTGCCAGAGATTCTACATATAGTCTGGGTAGCACCTGCCCATGGTCTTAGTTTGGCTAAACAGCTTATCAAAAAAAGTCAGTTTCTTCTCCAATTAAATATATATATATTTCTTGAAAATTGAGGGAAACAGTTTTATTCCAAAGGCTACTGTGTCTCTCAGTTCTGAGTTACAGTACTTCCATTCAGATTCTTTTCTAGGGATCTCTTACTTAGTTTCCCACCACTGAATGATAACGGAGGAGTTCCTCATCATGGAAAAATGGGTCTCAGGGCTGCCTCCAGACTGCCACAAATATAATCCATTTACTTTTGCCATCAAGCCAGTGTCTCCAAGCCATACTGCCTTGTTTTCTCTTGCAAACAAACTCCTCCCAGTTCAACACCATTTGCACCTTACAGACAGGTTGTGCTAATCTCAAGAGAGCTATGTGAGCATTTTGCAATGCAGTTCCACACAAGTTTGTTTACTGATGAGCTTTCCCCTGTTTTGGCAAAACATTTCCACTTTGTGTCCAGCTCAGAATAAAAAGACATTTTGGAATTATTGCGGCATCCAGGTCTGCCTTCCTTGTTTTGTGTCTGTGGAGGCCCTGCCCAATGTTCATCTAGAGGTGAGAGAGAATGAGTCCTTGGAATTTGGCAACACATAGAATAGGACAAGGGGTAATAGCTTTAAAATGACAGAGGGCAGGTTTAGATTAGATACTAGGAAAAAATTGTTCACTGTGAGGGTGGTGAAACACTGGACCCAGGGTGTCCAGAGAAGTTGTGGATGCCCCATTCCTGGAGGTGTTCAAGGCCAGGTTGGATGGGACCTTGAGCAGCCTGGTCTAGTGGAAGCTGTCCCTGCTCTTTGCAGGGGCATTCAGACTAGGTGATCTTTAAAGTCTCTTTCAAACCAAACCATTCTATGATTCTATATGAAACCTATTCTATGTGATTCTACAGCAGCACACGTTTCTGGCACTCTGAATGTGGGAGAGAAGTTTTACTTCCTAAACACCATCTGATGTACCTTCAACAGGTTTCCAGCAGAGGAGAGGAAAGCTCAATCCCCTCCCCCTGCCCCCAGTTTGTTCTTAGGCTAAACAAGTGCTTTTCAGCCTTCCCATCAGTTTCTTCCTGCTACTGTGGTTAGGACTTACATGTTAGGCCCTACACCTTAAGATAGTTTTGTAGGATATCCAGTTCAACTGGAGCCTGGCCTTAGCAAATGTTGCTTGGCACAAGGTTATTTATAATGACAATAGTGATGTTTCATTTTGACTGTGATCATGGGTGAATGGCAAAAGAACAGCAGGGACTTACTCCCTTGCACAGATGTGCTCTCCAATACAACTTTTTTAAAGTGTGTTTTAAAGATTTTTTTTTTAATTGCTGTGGAAAAAAGGTAAGCCATGTGTAATTTAGTCAGCATCTCACTCTGATCTGTAGCTGCCTAGTCCAGGCCAGGACTTTAAGAAACCCATTACAGTGACACTAGGCACCCACTGTGAGAGTCAGTCTGGGAGCTAGACAGCTAGGAAAAACTACAGCTTTGGTCTGTGTCCAGCAGCCTAAATAAAAAGTTTCCTTTCCATGCTTTTGCATTCATCACAAAAGAGCACTAGCTATCTCTTTTATACAGTAAATATGCACTGCCACAGAAATACATCACATTAAAGTCACACTGGTAAAGCTCAATCACAGGATGTTAAAAATGAGGTATTGTAATTATGTTATCTCAGATGAATTTCTCCTTTTTTAATGATACATGGTGTTCATGCAGAAATGTCAATTCCAAGCACACAAAGAGTGTTTGTTGCTTTCTCCTCTCCCAAGTAAAGCATTATAGAGTTGGCTTTAGAAAAAATTATTTTGGTATAAATGTATATATTCATATATATAAACGTGTGTATAGAATTGTGACTGTTTATTTAATTTTCATTGTCCATTTGCACTTTCATGATGCCCAGTGTTCTTCTGACAAAGGTGTAGATGCTAAAACTGAGATTTTTCTGTTATTCACGATACTCCAGAGGTTTCAGTTTAAGTAAAGTATCAAATGTTATGAGTTCGTGATGAGGTGCAAGACCTGCCAATGTTAGTAACATTTTACAAGATAAATGGTATATACTAAACCAGCAAAGAAAATTTACCTTGAAAACGCAACTCACCTGAAATACCTCTGTGTTACCATTGTTAGAAATTGAACAGCTGCACCTCCTGACTTCAGTATTAATAGTGATTTTCTAATAGTTTGCTATGCACTCAATCTTTGTGATGCTGCTTAAAAAAGGGAGAAAGAGAGAAAATCGAGCACTGAAGTTCAGCACTCTCAGAGGGGAATACAGTAGGGAGTAGTGAATTTTGAACAGTGCTAATTCCCATGCTGCTAATTGGACAGAGGCCATTTCCTGCACGCTAAAGTCAAACAGGACAGGAGCATATGGGCTTTCAGAGAGAGAGCTGGGTCTTTGCAATGGAAAAGAAAACACACACTAAAAAACCACCCTAGAAGCCCCACAGAATATTGGTGATTGCAGAAAAATTACAGACAAATTACAAACTTAAAAGCTATGTGCACAGATGCTGCTCCTATTGCTTCTGGGAGAACTGTGCCTTTGAAAAGATGGTGCTTGTTCCTTGGGGATATGCCATTTTCAGTGCCCAATATTCTCCATTGGCCTTACTGTTAAAGGGGATAGGGTTTGATTTGGTTTTATTATTAATTTTTAATTATTTTTCACTTTGTCTGCATTTCTTATAGGTTTCAATGGCAGAATGAGATCCTCGTTGGTAAGCTTTCCTGAGAGCAGCCAATGCAGCTCTCACGTGCCTGAAAGAGGTTTGCAAGTTCCATAATGTCACAGAGGGGACAGACCTGCCCTATGAGCTGAAAGTCTTAGGAGTCCACATCAGTCAGCCACAGTCTTTTATTCAGCTATGTCATATTCAGCCAAGCAAAACATTTATCATCAATGGAAACCGTATCAGGACAAGTATCACACATTATCTGCTCTCATTTAAACATGTTAAATCCAAACACAAAAATCTTGAAAAATTAGTTTAGGAGAGGCATAGGGAGGTCATGCTTCAGGGATGTGACAGACCAGGGGTGAGAAGGATGCTCTTGGAGGAGATGCTGATTGGCTCACTTCCCTGTATCTTCCTGCAAAGAAACTGGTGTAGGGCAGGGTCAAAAACAGGGCACTAACAGAGGATCATCGTGATCCGTTGTGGCAAGGATGGTGATGGTCCAAAAGAGCTGATTTTCTTCTATTAGCTGCTAATCAAAGATGCCTCTTTTACTTTGTTTGCCCGTTTATTCTGCCTACAGCAGTCTCCCCTACACAACACCCTGCCGAAAACAGATGCACAGAAGGTGCTGTGCAGGGACTGAGCATGGAAGATTTCAGCTGCCAGAGTGGGTGGTTTAAAAAGTCAGCAGCCACAGAACAGAGGGACACAATGACTCTCACGATTAAGCCAGTCACAACGGGCAGCACAAGCAGCAGCATCCCCATTAGAGGAGTGAACCTGCTGCATCTCCATCCAGCTTCTGCCTGCAGCCACAGCTGCCGGCTGACCGCCTGGTTTAGCTGCTGCTGGGACTCCCTCAGTGGCTGTCACACCTGCTCTGCCCTCCTTTGGAAAGCTGCCAGAGGAGAGAGCAGACAAAGGACGAGCAGCACAGCTGGAGCCGCTGGAAGCTGCACGCTACCCGGTTGGTTTAGCGCTCGCCCAACACCCCTCTTCCGTAGGAAGCCTCTTTCCTGCCGCTGAGTTCGGCTCTTCAAGCTCCCTCGTGCTTATCCCTTGCCGTCGTTTTTAAGGTATTACTGCAGAATTCCTTTGTGTTTTTCAGTATTATTATTGCTGTTTCTCGCTGGTTTAGCTGCTGCAGATGATACATCTTCACTGCTGGCTGTGCCCACAAAGCCGATTTAGGTGGCCTGCCTTGGTGCCCACACTTGCTTCAATGGCCCAGGACACCAGGGCCCTGCTGGAGCACATGGGCACCAGAGCAGCAGAGAAGAGGTTAATAAAGGGTTTAATACCAAGAGGCCACACAGCAAAACCCAAGTTAGGGCCAGCTGCACCCCTCCCCCCGGGCCTCCATCCTGCTGCAGGAGCCCTGGCAGGGATGCAGCACTCAAGTGCTTCTTTCCCCACTTCCCTCCTGCCCCATTTGTGTGATGTAAAGCAATCCTTTTGTTTCCTCTTTAAGACATTAGCCTCAGGGGCCATTACAGGGAAAAAAGGTAGCTGGGGCTCTTTTATCTGAAGGAATCCATTAGGAGGGGGGGTCCTTTCCTTCCTGCGTGCCCAGGGAGGGGCTCCTGCCTTTGCACTGCTCCAGGGACATCTTGCTCCATGGTCACCTCCTCCCTGCCGCATGGCCATCTCCTCCCTGTTCCAGGGACATCACATCACTGCTCCAAGGACATCTCTTCACTGCACCATGGCCTCCTCCTGGCAGCTCATGGCCAGCTTCTCATCCCAATCCAAAAATAGGTCAAGCAGTGTCACTATGCAAAAAAGCATGAGTCTGCTGTTCAGAGCCCCCTCAGCTGAAAGGAAGAGGAGGATGTGTTTTTAAATACACCCCAGTGTAACAGATTGGCTTTCTCTTTACTGACATTTTGGGTGACTGAGGGGTATTCAGTGCTCTGGCATGTCTTTGTGGCTATAGAAAGCAGAAACTCATGCTTGCTCTGTTTATTCTTGCACTGAAAGCAACAGGAACCTTTGCAAGATTCCAAGACCTGAGGCTTAAAATAAACCCCCTGATATTATGATACTCTTAATAAACTTGAAACCACTGAAATAATAATAAAGAAATTTTTTTTTAAAGTGACAGGGAAACTAATTAGGTAGTGAGGGGGAGGGGTTCTTTTTGAGCACACCCTTTGCACTTCCCCAAATCAGGAATCACAGAACAAATATTTGTGCTGTACAGTGCATGCCACCGAGACCCACAAGGACCTATCTTAGGTTAATATAAATTGCCTGAGTTCCAGGAAGGCATTAGCAGCAGATAGGAGCCTACTCCAACCTCACCGGAGACCAGGCAGCCGTGGTCAGCCCAGAGCCAAACCAAGCCCGCCAGCCCAACTGGGTGTATTTACCCAGGCTTGGTGTTAACTGCTAACACCATTATGTGGCTTTACCGCAGATAGGAGCTGGCTTGCACGGCAGTGATTCACAAGACAAGCAGGGCGAGGACACCGAAATAATCCTAGCTAAATACAGTGTTCAGCACAAAAGATGCAGATTAGGGTAGAAAAGGTGCCAGCATGCCTCGCTCCTGTTTAAGTTGTGAGATACTGGATGTGTTTGAAAGCCCTTACTCAGCACCTGCCTGCATCCATGCATGGAGAAGCACCTTTGGAAGCCATCCCCATAGGCACAGTCATGATGGGCGCCACCAAATAGTTAAAAATAGAGAGAATAAAGGAGAGCAGCTGCCGGGCCCATGGTGGGAACATGCGTGTGAGCAGAAATACATGTGAGCCCTCAGCCAGTGCTGGTGTGAGCAGGAGACCATGTCTCCTTGTCAAAATCATAGGAAGAGAGAAAGGCCAGTGGGCTGACAGCAGGGGATCACCTCCCTGGGCCCTGCCCTGTTCTGCCTTGCCTTATGGTGGCTTTAGGAGGGAGGTGGAGGGTCAGGGAAAGAAGGAAGGAAGTGCAGGCTTCCCTCTCCATTTTGGTTACTTTAGAAAATGTGGGGTCTTGGGGAAAACCTCAGGGGGGATCCACACTCTACTCTTCAAAAATCAGTTGTTGTACATGCCTTGAACCCACACACTCAAGCTCCAAAATATTTCAAGTTCACCCAATAGGCCAAGAGAATAAAAAATAAATGTAGGAGGACTCCTGCCAGGGAGCACACATGGGAAGGCCAGTGTCTCTGCTGCTGCCCATTCTGACAGGTCTCCCTCTGCTGTCTCGTAAATGTCCTCCCCACTCGCCATATGTCACACGTACCCTCCCTGGACTCAGCAGCACAATTACACTGGGCCTCGGCACAGCCAGGGGACAACATCACTTTCCCGTCAGTTCAGCACTGTTGTCGGTAGCTGGGGAGAAGAGTGACCCCCAGCTAGTTCTGTCACAGCCAACACAGAGTGGGAACAAGGTTGAGTCCAGTTGCTTGAGGCAAGACAAGCAGAAACACAAAGGTAGCAGAACAGCACTGGCGTGAAAATATTTAAACATGTGTGATATTGTAGAAGCGACCTCCTTTGCCGTGATGATCTTTCTTCAGCACAGGCTAGTGCCACAGAAACAAGTGAAGATGTGTGTTGTCTGCTGGTAGGACAGCACATGAGCAGTGACCAAAGCAGCCCCTCTCAGGGCTCAGGCACCAGGATCCACAGCTCAGGACTGGTGTCCCACTCTGCAAGCTCATCAGCAAAGTGTCTACGCCAATCTAAGCAAATTTACGCAGGGAGGGGATCCTACAGTGGATGTATATTTTGTGTTAGGGTTTTGTGCTGAGGCCTAAGATGCAGGACAGGGGAGGTAGTTGGCTTACACACACCCTACCTGCAGCAACAGCCTGGTGGGAAGCAGGGACCAGTGAGCATGCAGGCCACAGGACAGACCTCGAGTGTATCCAGCGATGCCTGCAAAGATGTGTTAAAGGCAGCCTGATTTCCAAGCCTGGACAGAGCCCTGTGGATTTCCTTCAAGGAAGGTAAGTGACTAGCAACCCATGGCTGCCCATGAACAAGATGAACTGGCTGCACATTTCTCAGAGCCGTGCCACCAGCCCTTCAACACTTCAGGGTGCCATAGCTGAGCATGACACCACCACTGCCATGAAGTGGGTGTCTGCTGGCATGGCAGAAACTCACCGATCAGCTGGAGCTGCATCTGGTGCTGGAGGTGGGGTAGGTGTCTTGCTCATCCTAGGCTGATGTTCCCAGCAGGGCTGGTGAGCAAACAGAGGTTTATTGCCTCCAGTCACGTAGGATGGCTGCTCAGGCCTGCCTGGCATTGTGCTCAGCCATGTAGGTATGTGTTCCTCGAACCATGCAAGTCAGGCTGATAAGAGACAGGGAGAAGTGCAAGGGATTACATTTTGAAGACAGTTAATACAAATAAAACAGGTAATCTTTAGGAGAATTGCAAACAAGGCTTGTCTTTCTCTACCTGGAGAGTTACTGCCAACACTGAGAAACTGTTCTAAAAAAGAGCTCCCATGAGACAGTGGAGGGATGTGATGGAAACACCACCATTTCAGATGTGATTGACTGGACAAAACATTGAAAATATGACGGCTCCAAAGCTGCCAGAAAAATACATCAGAGCTGATCTCATCTGTGACAAGTGTATTATGTACTTATGGATGGATCTATACAATACCCCACATCTGACCCAGGGTCACAGGCATAAAACAGTGGGAGTCACTATAAACACACTTATAATTATTTGGGAATTCTTCTCTTCCTTCCATTCATTAAAGAATATTATTTTGTTTCTCTTTCCACTACTTTACTCACAAAGAATTTGAACCTCAGCAGATTACGGTTTGCAGAACTTTGTGGGGTTTGGATAAGACTTTAAAATTCAAGCCACTTACTGGAGGAATCTGCTCTGCCAAGATGTGGAAAATGTACTCCTTATCCTTGGGAATTGCTTCTATATCTCACTGGTGTGCAAACAATAAACAACACTAAGGGTGATGTTCCTGACAGTCCTTGCAGCCTCATGAGCAGGATTTATGCTGGGTGCCTGTAACACATTGCTGTCACAGCCCTGTTGCTTCATGTGCAATTATACTCTATCTTGGGAAGGTGCACCTGGCATTTTTGCCAAACAGTCCTCTGTGCAGAGGCCATGTGAAGATGATGTTTTGTGAAGGGATAGAGAACTGTTTTCATCTGCTGCCTGCCCCAGTTACAAGCATTTCCTGGGGCAGAGGCCAGACATACAGGGAAAAAGGGCTCAGGCAGTCCAGTTAGCCGGGCTGGTGAACTGGCTTATCTTGACAAATAGAAATAACTAATGTCCAGAATTTGTTTAGCCCAGCATGTTTTAACCTGTTTGGGTGTCAGCTCTGGGGTCTGACCTTGGATGCTGCCAACCCTCATGAGAACATCGTGCTCTTTCTGCAGTGGTGCCCTTGGGTGCCATTGCCCAGGGCTGAAGTGGCCTGCGAGAGGTAGGTGGGCTTTCCTCAGCCCTTCCTTGGTCACTTCACCCTTGCACTCACAGAGGCAGGAAAGTTGTTGCCAGTCCGATCTCCAGGCACTGCAGCAGCTGGGGCTGAACTGCCTTGACCTAGACTTTATGCCATTCATTTGTCCTCCACTGGGAAATGGCTCTCTGAGGCCTTGGACATGTGCTGCTGCTTGTCCAGGCTGCAGTGCTGATTATTGGAGCTGGCATGGGTTCAGGAAAGGACTACAATATTTTATTGTGCCAGTGCTGGTTTTCTGAAAGATACCCCAGAGGCTAGGAGGATGGGGGGATACAGAGAAGAGGTAGGTGGACACATATATGGAGATAGGTTCTCCATATCTCTGTGGTGTGGGTGTTGGTTCCCATTCCCAAGGGTGTTGCAGCCCAAGGGCCAGTGGAAAGAAAGGCATTTTGCTTGCACTTGGCAGGTGGCTGTGTGGGGGAAACACATCACTATGAAAGGGGGAGAGGATGTTTTCCTTGGCTTGGCTGGGGAGGGCTGGAGGCAGGATTGGGAAGAAATCCTCCTGACAGGAAGAAAAGTAGGCAAGGGAGGGAGATAGGAAAACCAGGAAAGTTCAAGCAGGAAGGCAACAGCAACAGGCAAGCGGCATAACAGAGGTCACCTGTTGGAAAAGCTGCAGGGAAGTTCCCACTTGTTCAGGGAGTCAGGAATGTGTTGAGTCAAAGTCTATTAGGAAATGAATCTGGTGGGCTGAGTGGGAGGTGCCTGCCTCCATCTTCCCCTCAAAAATACTTTGGAAACTGTCTCACAGCTACTGCCCTGAAGGGCCAAGAAACTCATTGCAAACTGCTGCTCCTCAGCCAGGAGTGATTTGTCAGCAGGCAGACAGAGAATGGCCGTAACAGGAGCCACGGACTCCTCCCTAATTCAAGAGGGGAGATTTTTCCCAGCAAGATCTTGACAAGCCCAGCAAACAACCCAACAGCACATCACTGAGGCCATGTCAGTCCACAGCTTCCCATCCCCCACTCTCACACCTTGGAGACAGAGCCCTCATCTTTTGGGGGTGTTTCCTCAGCCCTGACCAGGCAAAACCTGAGGGACACATGAGATGGACCTGTAAATCCCATTGCTGGGAGGAAAGCAGCTGCATCCACGAGATGGAGGAGGGCTGAGGCTGTAACAGCTCACCCCATGAACACCACTGCAAACACCACACCAGAAGATCAAGGTCTCCATTAGATGGTTTCCCAAGGCTTTATAGAACAGCTCTAAGACTGTGTGCTGGGATGAAAGTTGGCAGCATGGGAACAAAGTTGTGGCATCATTTTTCTTCTGCAGATTTGCCTCAGCCATTTCTCAGCCCACACCCTGCTCAAGAACTGAACCAAAGTGATTACATTTGAGCACTGCATGGCCAAAAAAACCTACATGTATAAGGAGAGGCAGAGAAGAATCCAGTGCAGGATTGGCATTACCGAGCTGTCTTGTGCCTCTGGGATTGCTCTGCACTGAAAGAAGACAATAAATAACAGTGACTGATGGCGGTAGCAGCATGCCCTGCGCACAGGGCTCTGTGGAAGATGCCAGCAGGATCTGCAGGCACAGGGTCCTGCAGGCAGGATGGTGGTTTGGGGTGCCCAGGTGGTGCCCAGCCCCACGCTCTGTTGGCAGGCACTACTGCCTCCCACAGAAGCAAATTAATGCCTTCCCTCCCTCCCTCCCTCCCTGCTTCCCACCCGCTCCTCGCACCACCTCAGTGGCCACCGGGGAGGGAGCCCGGGGGGCGCCCGGTGGCGCAGGGACACAGGTGCCTGTCACCTGCTCCCGGCACCAGCTGGGGTAGAGGAGGATGGGGCCGAGCAGCCTGGTCTCCCTCAGCCCCTTTCCCTGCCTGACTGGAGGAGGGCCTGGGCCCTGCAAGAGGGGAAGTGGGTTTCTAAAAACCACAGCCATTTGCATCGGTGCAAATGAATCGGGTGGAGTCCTTGAAATTGCTGGAAATCTTTTTTTTTTAATAAAAGAAGAAAAGGAAGCAGAGCTGCAGTGGTCCAGGTGGGAAGCGACAGGACAGCAGCCCCAGGGTCACAAAGTGCAGTGGCAGGAGATGGACCAACATGCCAAGGCCACATGGTGACATCACTGCAGCTGTTTACACCCTATGACACTCCCTGGGCTGCAGGGTCCCCACTCCCCCAAAGCTGTGTCACTCCAGACAGTGCCCTGGCACAGGGGCAAGCAAGGCTTCCTATCCCTGTGATCCATGGTGGGCTTGCAAACCAACGCCTCACTGGCACCTCCCCCAGCCTCCTGCTTCTCCCTGTCCAACTTCAGCTCCTTTCCCTTGAAATCGAGTTAAGGGAGACCTGGGCTTTTCCTTTTGCACAGATGAGGTGGGGAGTGCTGCGGGGGAGGGGTTGCTATAATTGGATCACACACTGTGTGACTAATCACAGCGCCGGTAACCACAGTGACTGTGGTTTTAACCTTACTTGGTCATTCCCAAGCCACCAGATGACCCAGCCATCTGTGGCAGGGCAGGCAGCCGTGGCATGGGGCTGGGGGCATGCACCCCACACCCTCACTGCCAGCCTGTGCGTGGGTGGGGCGGGGGCAGCGGGACCTCAGCACTGGTGCTTTTGCCATCTCT
The DNA here is from genome assembly GCF_008360975.1 of Lichenostomus cassidix. Classification (NCBI taxonomy): domain Eukaryota; kingdom Metazoa; phylum Chordata; class Aves; order Passeriformes; family Meliphagidae; genus Lichenostomus; species Lichenostomus cassidix. The sequence goes on along the minus strand of NC_139482.1, from coordinate 115,170,836 downwards.
CTGCTGGTGGCCTTCTGGACAGGTGTAGGTTGGAAGCATGGCCACAGAGCAGGCAGGACCAGGAGCTTGTGGTGGGGATGAGCTCCAGCCACAAATCCAGATCCAAAACTGGGGCATTTTGGACGCTGGGCTCAGGCTTTGCCCAGTGGACAAACCCATAGCTCTGCACTTCCATGTCTGGATGTGACTGGTGACACCCGTGCTCGCTGCGGAGGTGGCATCTGACTGCCCGCAACTTGCCCTGCTGCATCTATTTCCGGCAAGGGAGAAACGGATAGATTATGGATGGAAGATCAGATTAAGTTTTGATTCTTATTCATTTGAGTAAGAACAATCCTTAAAAGCCATTATTAACCTCTTTACCTTTAATTACCTAGCCAATTGCTGGCCATCCTGGCAGTCCTGTTTTTACCAGGCGACCTGGTGAACCTGAATGTGGATAAGGGCAGCGCTACCTGGGCTGCCACTGCTGCTGTTTGTCAGGAAGCTGAGCTACAGCGAGGTGTGTCAGGGCATTCACCTTTCTCTGTAACAAATACAGGACAGCAAGGTGAGGCCAGGGAACCCCCACCTGCCCCCTGCAAACACAGCCGCCTGGGAGAGCCAGGCAGCCACTGCTACTGTCGCTCCTTTTGAGGCCAGTGTTCAGTTTCTCCAAAGGAGGACGGAAGGAAGCAACAAATGGGAAGGAAACGGGCCTGCTTGTGAAATCCAAAACCGGATCGGTAAGAAAAACATCATAAATTATGGATCCCCTGGAGCCGCCGGCAGCCTGTCACTGTGCATGATCTGTCTCCATTGTACTTTTCTGTGTGGGGGAAACTGTTGTAAACTAACACAGGGCGAGCTTTTTCAGCCGAGGATCACTGCCCGCTGCTGGAAGAGCCCTCTGCCTTCCAGCACAAACAGGCCATTGCAAACCAAATGTTTCGTGTAACCGATAGCAGCCCCAGCGGATAGGCAAGCCCTTGAAGAGGGTGAAGGGGAATGAGGCTTTCAGCTGATCCTGCTCACTGGAGCTTAGCACCGGTGGACGCGCCAGCTGCAAGGACGGGGACGAGCAGCCTGGGCCAGCACAAGGCTGCCCATTGTTCCCCAGTACACTGCTGGAAAAGACAACCGGATTAGGGGAGACGAGTGGCAGCGCTGCGGTGCAGGACACCCGTGCTGGGGAGCCAAGGGGGCTGTGTCCCGACCCTCAGCCCCTGCTCCCGGGGGCAGGGTGGGGGGCACGTGGGGAGCATCCAGAGTGTGGTCCTCGCAGAGCAGCAGGGGTTATGGGCTGTGGGGAGGGGGATTTTCAGCCCCCCAGCTGCACCAGCCTGGCTTGGATACCAGATGCAAGCGGGCAGGGGGAGGAGGGGAACGGGAGCAGAGAACGAACTCAAGGTCAAACGGCGAGGGGAGGGGAAGGAAGAGGAGGTGGCGGGGAGGGGAGGAAGGGTGTCCCCCACGCGGGTGGAGAATCGCTCTTTATCCACCCTCCTTCCCCCCTTTCCACACGCCAACCACAGAGGCAGCCTCTCATCAGGATATTTATGAACACACGCACAAATGGGAAGCTGAGGGGAGGCAAAAAAAAAACAACCCACCAACAACCACCCAACCCTATTTTGCTCATTCTCTTTCTTCAAAGAGCAGATGTGCTGTGGCCTGCAAACCGAGAAGGACACTCCCTTGCTGTTAGCTAATTTAGGCTGACATGTTAGGGTTTTGTGGTTCGAAACAAGAAGTTTAGTAATCAACCACTGACATTAACCAATATCTCTCACACAGCCGCCTGCACTGAGCTCCAGCATCCTTACATGTAATGGGAGGGGGAAAAATATTTTTTTTCCTTTTGCAGGAAAAAAAAATGGCAAAAGGCTCATCAGCATAAGACAGCGCTGTGGTACTGCTGGCAAGTCTCTGGCCACAGGAGCTGATCCAGCAGCCCACTCTCACAGAAGCCCAAAGAGCAGCAGTGGTGAGGAAAAGGCTGTCGCATCACCCTGGTGCTTGCCAAATGCGTGCCACTCCCACAAATGCGAAGAAATAACTCTTTCTAGCAGGTTTATATAATTTTAAGAAGTCTTGTCTCTCCTTTTAAGCCACTTTCCTGCTTATTTTCTCTATTTCTGGCCATGGTTCAGGACCTCATCAGAAGGTGGGCTAGTCCCTCATTGAAGATTCAAATGCGCTTCTCTGCCAAATTGACCTGCTGTTATCCCCCCTTTCAGCTACTGTAACCAACACCGCACAAACAATGAATTATGAGATTAGAGTTACAGAAAAATGGCCTCATTCTGCAGATGTTGTGTCTGGAACCGGCTGCTGCGGCCTCATGTTTGTTGTGTCATCTTCCTCGCTTCCCTCCCCTCTTCCTCCTCCTCACAGTGCCACCTCGGTGAAGGGTGATGGTGTGTGCCAGGGAGCCTGTTATGCAAAGGGTTAATTAGCATCTTCCAACTCTGATACACCCCCCAAAAAATATGGAAAAAGAGGGGAAATGAGTGAGAGAGAAAAACATCATTGATAAGAAAATAGCCATTGTATAGACAAGCAAATAACTGAACTGGCATTAAAAAAGCCATAGCAGAATTATTTTAAAATATATTGGATCTTCAGGTGGGAGCTGCATGGTGGGGATATGCATGATGTGGGGAGACTGGAGAGGACACACAGGGTTCCTTTGCTCTCTGTGTGTGTGTATGTGTTTTGGGAGAGGCGAGGGTGTACATGTGTGTGTGTGTGTGTGTGTGTGTGTGTGCACATGTGTGCATGTGTGTGTGCACACGAGTGGGTGTCACACGCGTGTGCTGGAGCTGGCACGCTGCCATCGGTGGCTTGGCATCACAGCTCCCAGTACCTGTGGGCTGGAAGCCCCACCCTGTATCATGGCAGCATCAGGATGGAGCCCTGCAGCCTCCAAAGTACATTCCCTAACTCAGCAGCTTCAGGATGTTCTGGTTGGTTTTTTGGGATTTTTTGCTTCCCACAGTGCATCCAAATTTTCAGGTCAAAAAGTGGCGCTTTTCAATGACATTTGGGGACAAGAAATTACAACCAAATAAAACAAACACCTTAAACTCTTGATGCTGCTGAGAGTTTTGCTGTTGACTTCAGATGGAAAGGGAATTTGCCCAGGAAGCCAGTGACTGATGTGGGTTGAGCCTGGTAGATACACTTCATCATTGCTTTTTCCCACTATGGAAGGGTTACACAGCTCAATAATTATATCTTATGTGCAATTTTTAATGCACATTAGGGAGCGATGAATGGAAATAAAAGCTTTCTGCATGCTGAAGGGCCAAAGTTATGCTCTTGGTTAGTGGTGGGACAGCTTTGTTTCAAAGTCAGTTTGAGCTATTTGCCAGTTCATCATGTTTTTGTGCAATAGCTTTGACAAATAAAAAAAAATCCACCAGCATTTAATTTTGAGTTTTCAAATGAAATTGTGTACAATTTTCAAAATTAAAATACTCAATTCTGTGTTTTAAAAAGATGTTTCACCTTGGAAATTATTTCTGTTTAAGGAATTTAAAAGGCAAAACAAAATGAAATAATCCTTGGAGTGAAATTAATCTTTACTTATCTCCTTTGTTGCTGAGCACTTTTTCCAGTTCAATGAAACTTTTTTTTTTGTTATTAAATTTATGTAAGACAGAGAAATGGGTGTCCCCAGCCCACCTGGCTCTCTCCCCCAAAGCAGAAGGAGGTGTCATTGCAGGGGGAAGGTAATTGTCCACATGGTGACATAACTCTGAGTTCATCAGGATGCAGCTGGGTATCCCTATGAAATCACAGGTCAGGCACCATGGAAGTGAGATGAGTGCAGTGCTGGCCAGGGGAGGGAGGATGGCCACCACACCTCTCCCTTTTCCTCTGCCCACTACCGAACTTGGGTGTTCCAGCCCACATGGAACATCCCCTCTGCCTCTCCAGAAAGAGCCTGGAGGTCATCTTGCCCCAGAAAGCTGGGAGTTTCTGCATCCACGAGCAGATGGCTCCTTGCCCAAAGTGGGGCAGTCCCATGTCCTCCAAAGAAGACTCAAGTGTCTCTCTGAATTGCCTCGGGTTGCATCCATCCTTCCGCTGCCCCCCACGGGCTCTCTCCAGCACACTGTGGTGCTGCCGTGTGCCTTTTTAGTAACTGGGACTGCCTTGACACTCCAGAGGACAAGAAAGCACAAGACAGGGACAGGAAAGCGGCTGCAAGAAGAAGCCCCATGGAGATGCTGCATCTGCTCCATCTCTTTCTTTTCTGCTGGTATTTTAATCTCTCAGCTAAAACGAACAGCAAGTTGCAGGATTTGGCTTGATCTTTTGTGTTTTCTGCAGATTTCTCAGCCTATCATCGCATCCTGTTGTGCTCCAGGCAATGTGTACTTCTAGGCTTTGCTTGACACCAGGCTGCACAGGCTGGAGCTATAGGTAGGCTCCAATACATTAAAAATAGGTAGTGTTCCTTGAGGAGAAATACACTTTTCTGAGATGCTGCTGTCCTGTTAGGAAGCACATTCAAGATCCTCTTCTCTCTGTGTCTCTGGTCTCAACTGCTCAACAGCATCAGTTCTCTTTCCACGCTGTGCTTTTCCCTATTGTTTTTACTTCCATTTTTTTAAGGCAAACTCATATTGACGTTCTTATCCCAGTCCTGTGCTGGTAAGACAGGTTATAAACATCAGCCTCCCTATTAGCAAATTCAACTAATAATATGACAAAGCAACATTTGATAAACACTAGTTATTAAGACCCAACAGTGACAGAAAAGGACATAAGACTCCAGCAGCCTGAGGTCCTTATCTTCTATTCAGTTCCTTTGTCTGTATTCACAGGAAGTATCTTCTACTGTGCTATTGAGAGGTTTTGTATCCTCCAGTCCAGTTACCCTGGACGTTTCAGTAGAGCTTACACATGTATTTCAGTGGAGTTTTAAATGATGCTCAGAGGCAGTCCAGGAGAAAAAGATGGGGAGAAAAAATTTAGGAAGTAGGTGCTCAGGAGCTAAATATGTTCATAGCTATATGGTAGCTACTCCACAGCCCATTAATCTGGTATTGCCATGTCTATACAGAAAGAATTACTTCTGTTTTCTTGGAATTTGGATTGTTCCACAGGGATTTGTGAAGCTGTGCTGTGGCTGAACAAAATCTATTTGGTTTTATTTGGAATATTGAGGTCAAATGGTTGCATTTGGTTAAATCCCTCTGTAAGAATCAAAAAGGAGACTGAATTTCTGGTTGCATTCCTGCCTTTTTCCCTCCCCCACCCCTTCAAACAACAAGTCACTCATGAGGAAAGCTTGAGGAAGAAAACCTAGAATTAATTTGAGAAAGTTACATGGAATGATAAAAATGTCTAGTAATGGAAATTGCATTAACTTGAGTGCTTAAATCCACTATTAATCGCAATCCTCATGCTAAGAAGCCACCATTTGGTGCTATGATGCTCTCAGCAATACCCACTGATAGGTCGGGGGGTCACTCCCAGCAAGGGGACAATTGTGGTCTCAAATATTTTGGTTGGATGGTGCCAGATCTGCTGTGCCATCACCTCAGCTCCGTCTGCTTTGCACTGTAGTAATTTTCCTTCATGCAGGTAATATATGAGCACTCAGGCACCTGACAGCATCCATTGCTTGATTTTAATCTAGTTTTTTTTAATCTGCATTTGAGTTACAGCTTTAACCTTTGCAGCAGCATCTTTTTTAACCCTTTTCAGAACCACTCCATGGCTCACATGTGGCATTTCTGCTATTTGGTATTCTGTCTCTTTGTTGCTACCCATATGCATTTTAATCTTTCACTGCTCATATTGTCCTTATATAGATGCCATACCAAACTCCTCCCCATCAACTACAGCAGTGAACACCTGTTCTCACATCATTAATTTTATGTGCTTAAATTCTTCAGGAATATCACTCCTGTCCTGTAGCACTGCTGCGTGTTGAACCCTGACGGGTAATCTGTAAAATCTGCAAAATAGCTTCAAGGATGTAATACGAAGGATTCTCCATCCAGATTCACTTGCTGCTTCCCAAACATCACATTTTAATTTGTAATATATATGCTTGTCTATTTGGGAATGTTTATTAAGCATCTGGGGTTAAAAAAAGAAATCCAGTTTATCCATCCATTATTCTTCCAGCTCAACTGGTGGTAAATCAACAGCCTTAATAAAGAGTTGCATTTTCCAAATGAACAAAAACCACTTCAGGACTCCTGGAGGACAGCACAAGTGTCTTTCTACATCGTCATACAGGCAGCATCGACTTCATCACCTTCAAACTCCCAGGTTGTTTTTTCTCTTGGGCAGCAATTTGCACAGGAACACCTTGATGTGCAGCCTGGTGCTCGCTGCCCCTCATCCGACATATCTGCTTCCTGTCAGCAGCAGTATCACAGCAGATCCTGGGTCCAGCCCCCTCCCTCCCCCCTCTTCCCTGAGCCTTCCCCAGGAGGTGCCGAGTGGGCTCTCCCCACGTGATGGGAGCAGCTGCACTCCTGCTCAGCCCCCCCTCGCTCCCCCTGTGTTGCAGCTGCAGCCCATCCTGCCTACAAAGGACGAGGAGCTAACTTTTTGTGGCATATGCTGTTACCGTCGGCTTTGCTGCATCTTTTGTCTGGATTTGTTGTCTTCAAAATAGCTGAAGCCCCTTTGCTTTCTCAGCATTCACTGAGCCTGAGCATTCAGCCAGCCAATGCATTAGTATTTTGTCTTTGTAAACACTCGTGGCTGCTGTGAATGCGGCCAGGAGTTGTTAGATCTGGGACGTCCTGGCACCCTCTTCCCTTCTCTCACAGCACAAACTGGTGCTTCCTGCTCAGAGAACTGACCTCAGTCAGCCACCTACTTGACTACAGGCCATCCCATTGCATCCCATCCCATCGCATCCCATCCCATCCCATCCCATCGCATCCCATCCCATCCCATCCCATCCCATCCCATCCCATCGCATCCCATCCCATCCCATCCCATCCCATCCCATCCCATCCCATCCCATCCCATCCCATCCCATCCCATCCCATCCCATTCCATCCCCAGGTCATCACCCAAGGCTTGCACCTTCACCTTTGCTGTGCTGGCGTCTCTGTTCAGCCCTCCAGAGCTATGTGAGGATTAGTGACCTGAGACCTCTTCCCAGCACCTCTCTGCATTTTCTCTTTGCAGTGTTGCAAAGACTCCAAGGTTAGTGAGAGCAAACCATCTTCTTCTCCTTCTGTCTGCAGTGCTCCCTGAAAGGTTTAGGAAGATTTCCTCAAGAATTATTTAGGAATGACAGATGTGCCTTCTTCACTGACTGATGTGCAGGGAGGTTTCCCCATGACATAAAGGTCACCTTTACAGAGGAGTGGTGCTGGCAGCCCTCTGGCATGCTCAGCAATGTATGTGTTTCCCAGGGTTTTGGGCACATGGGTGTCACAGCACTCATCAGGAGCCCTGAAAGCAGCAGGCCACCTGGGTTGTGCACACTGGGCGTTTTAGGAAGCTTCCACAGCACAAAACTCACTGTGACTTCTGGTGAGAGCATCTGAAAATGTGATCCCAAACTTCTCTGTGCTCTCAAGTATTTTTTAGAGTACATAGAAAAACATTGTCTGTTTCTAAATTTCTGCAGCATTCCAAGATGCAACTATTGCTTTTCTCAGATCTGTCTCTAGAGCCAGAGGGGGTGGGAAGGCTTCCTTACACCCACAGACAAATGTGGCTCATGCGTAGGAAAAGAGAGACTTTACAAAATAACACCAAAACACCTCATGTGGTGTTGTCACATATGAGAATACAAACACAGCTTTGGTGCAAAACTGTTTTATGCCAGGGAGTCTGGAAGTAGCTGGTGTAGATAAATGAGTTTCAGAGGCGGTTAAGTATGTGCATATTAGGTGAGAACTCTTATGCTCAGGAGAGCCTTACGGCGCTGCATTACACACGTTAGCAGCTGCAAAAGTCACGAATGTGCATTTAAAAACAGGAATTGGAGGAAGTGATGGTTTTTTTTTCTTCAGCACGTGTGGAGAAAATCAAACGTTTTTCACACAAACTTTTCGCGATGCCTCGTTTATTCTGCATACTCTGTGCATAATACCAGTCTTATTAACCTCTGCCTCCTGCACTCACCCATCAAGTACAATAAAATGGCTCCTCTGATGTCCTTGGTCTGCAGGGAGTTTCCAGAAATGGCATCTGTGCTGACATTGAAATAATCTGCAGTCTGAGGCAAGTATGCAAGTTATTGACAAGGCTGCCTGGCAGTGGCGGTCAGCTCTGTCAACTGCTCTGTTCTTGTTTACTTAAAATCCTTTTCCTTCCTCTCTTTATTTGAGAACACAGTATGGCATGCCACAATGCTATCTCACAGCGGTCCCACACACAGAAGGGCTGGCCAGGGACTGTGGCCTGATATTCACAGTGTCACAGAGGATTCATTGCTCTCTGCACCTCCAGCAGAAGCTGTGGGCTTTCACTGCCTCTGAAAATCCGGTTTCTGCTCTTGGTCTCCTGGCATCGGTCCCACAGCAGGGTCACAGTGAGAGCAGATTATACCCACCACATGACAGGAGTCAATTCCTACTGACTCCAGGTAGCCGGCGCTGCCACCGTTTCAATCAGTGCGCTGGTAATTAAAAATTGGTCAAGATCCAGCCACTTCCACCTGATACATTGGGCAAAAGCGTCTGGATGAGATGGACGAAGGGGTCCCGAGGCACAGATGGCTTTTCACAGACCCCGCACAGCCTCCATGGGGAGCTGGAGCCGTGTGGAGGCTGTGCGCAGCTCAGCCCGTCTCTTCCAGCAGCCTGCAGGGCAGGAATGAACCCAAAAAAATGCACTCTGGGGGCCACACCACAGTGGGACACAGCATGGGCTAGAGCAGAGTGGGACACAAGCAGGCACACAGGCAGCAGCAAGAAGTCATGGGGCTGAATTTGGCCATCTTTCAGTTGGTACAGACCACAGGAAGCACAGCTCTATGCTATAGTAACTCCCTGCACTTTTCAGTACAACAATAAACATGTATTTATACAAAGACATCAGCATGAGACTTTTCTCTGATAGCACTTGCAGTCTGCTGTGGCTGAGAAATACAGAGCATCAAGTTAAACCCCCAGAAACATCATTAGCAAGCCATGATGTCTGGCCTCTCAGCACACCCCTGACTGCTCCCCAGTTATCCCTTTCAGAAAGAGGTATAAAATGAGAACAGGGAGCCACTGTTGCCCAGACCACATACAGCCACTTCCAGCCTGTCAAAAACCACGGCTCAGTCACAGCATATTGAGATAAACCTGGTGCTCCGGCTTTGAGCCTTTGATCTTCAGCTGGTTTGCAAAGAGAGAAAGGAAAAGGTTAATCGCAAAGAGAGAAAGGAGAAGGTTAATCACAAACAGCTGATGTAGAAGTTGCTGGTCAGATATAAAAATGGCAGATTCCCCTGTAACTGTGTACCTCCCAGAACAGGAGCGTTCATCAGAAAGCAGTGGCCTCCCTGTTGCAGGAAATGGCAGCATGACAGGTATTTCCAGAGAGAAGAGCAGATTAAACTTGTTTTCCATTTAACCCGAGCATTGGCTCATTAGGCATACTAAGAAAGGATATTCCTTGGTAGGAACTCACAGCTCTGGTGGGTGTTTATAACACGTGCTGCGTGATTTTTCCAGCTAAGCTGCAATTTCAGTTTCTACCCTGAGGGCTACACCCAGAGAAGTTAAAGGGATGCTGAAAGGTCTCTAAGTACCGAGTGTCTGCTTCTGTCCCCTGGATCTCATCCACTTTCTGTGTGGGCACATACACCTCTGGGTAGACACAGCAGCCCGGCCCTCACTGCTCCTTCCACTGGCTCTTGGCTCAGCCAGCCTGGCCAGACCTGTCCTGGGCAGCATGCCAGTGCTGTCTTCTTTACCAAGAAACCTTTTACCAGTGCTTGTGCCAGGGCCTCTTCTCCACTATATCCTTCTGGGGAAAGGGTAGCAATTGGGGCTTAGTGGCCTTACAAGAAAAGTGAGGGTCACCCTCAGTTCCAGCTCGGCATCCAGCTGCCAGCATTGGCTGCTCCACTGCCCCATAGGACCTCAGGCTGGTTGCACAGGATGCTGCCAAGGAGGTTTTGGTACCGCAGCCTCATTTCTCTCCAGACCCCTCTGTCAGTACTGGAGGCTGAGGCTATCATGCAGGAGAGGGAGCAAAGCTGGTCTCTGCTCACTCCAGTGCTCACTGAAAATCCTGCTAATGAGGAGAAAAACTGGACTTTGCACCAGGCTCAGGCCTTCAGGCCTTTCCCAGTTCCATCTCAGTTTGCCACTGAGATAGGCAGCACCGGGTGAAACAAAGAGGGAGCAAGAGCAGCTGCAGGAAGCTTTTCCAGAGAATAAATATTTCTATTATTTCCCAGCCTGACTGGAAGCATTCATGGGCTGTGAGGAGATGGTTACTCCCTCCACTGCTTCACTTATCTCAGCCGCTCTAGGTGGTGGTTGCAGCAAATGGCACGCTTGCGAGATAACAGAGGCTTTAAAGGGCTGCTGCCTCGCAGGGAAAGGGAGATGCTGACTCAGCTGCTGGGAAAATCAAGCAAAACATGGAAAAGACACAAAAGTTTGTTCACAGCCTGAAGAGGAGAAAATAAGGGAGGGATTCTGAGAATAGGAAGACGCTGAATTCAGGGTGCATCCGCTGGCGAGGGGAGGGGGGAGGCCGGGCCAGCCAACAATGGAGCAAAACAAAACAACACAAAGGCAGGAAATGCAGAAGTTCAGGTTCACACCAAAGTTCAGGTTCACACAGCGTAGCTGGGGCAGCTGCCCCATGCACGGCACAAGTACAGCTCCTCCCGTGGCCACTGCACCCCACAACATGGCTGTGCCCACCCAGGGTTTTGGGGGGTCTGTCCCCACACAGTTTGACGGTGTTCACCTTTTTTTTTTTTTAATAAGCATGTAACACCTAGTAAGAGGGCTGTGGAGCTAAGCTGGGGCTGTGAATGGCACAGCATACAAAGTACCTACACAAAGATGGTTTTATAGTATGCTGCGGAAGCAGAGTATTTTATTCAAAGACAAAAATTAAAAAGTCAAAACAGTGCATGTCCCCTGTGACTTCTGCTTTCTGAAGATTTGTTAACTTACTAGGCAAGTTTTACAGTCCAGCTACTCTAGCTTTGATGAGATAACCAGACCAGAGTAAAAGGTGAAATCTACAGTATTGTGCATACTTGGTGCTCGTGTTTCTATATGCATTTAGGGTGGTAACATTAAGTACCAAAGCAGGGGCATATTGGCAGTTAATTTTCACTCTCTACTAACTGTGGGGTGGGTTTTGCTATAATGTTGACAGCACATAATATTTACAGAAGTCTCTTAACCAGAGAGTCTTCACAGTTTTATTTCCATTGCAGAAACCAGCATCTCTGGATGCTGAGCCAGGCAGCAGAGAAATGGCTGTGGGCATAAGGGACAAAGCCACAAGAAGCTCGACTTGGTTAGCAGATGTCGTCAGAATCAAAGATAAAATGGTTGATGTAGACTTCCAAACAAAAGGTATATGGGAACTGAATTCATCCACATGGCTGGGGTTGAGCTTCAAACAAGTGCCCTTGGCTCTTCAGCACGGTGGCAGAGGTTCCCAGGGCCCTGGGGGACTTTGTGAAACCTCTCCAGTCAGCAGAGAGGAAAGGACACTGGATGCTCTCAGCCCACCGCCAACCACTCTTGCAGAGTGGCATCACCCTTGCTGCCACAGAGGTGGGTTACAGCTCCCAGAAACTGAGCAGGGAAGGGCTGGTCTCCATCCTGGGGCTTCTCTCTGTCCTTTTGGAGACGCCGTTGCCAGTTTTTGGGGGCTTAGCCCCCCCGCCCGGCTTTGCTGCTGCCAGAGCAGCTGAGCTCATTAGCATGTAAAGGAAACGAAACTGCAGCTCCCGCTCTGCTTTGGGTGCAAACCAGGGGACCACAGAGCCACGCAGAGACACAGAGATCCCTGTGCATCTCGGACCCCCGCCGAGAAGCAGGAGGCTGCAACCATTTCTGCTGGGGCGGCACCATTTGCCGACAAGACCTTGGCCAAAGAGAGATGCTTTGCTCCCATTTGGTAGCTCACTGCCACTGGAAGAGGGAGGGTAGAACCTGGGGAGAGGATTCTCTCACTGGAGCCAAGCAGCCAAAGTCCCCTGGGCAGCCAGGGGGTCTTATGCGGTGTCTGTAAATCTCCACATAAATTTATAGCACTATATAAAAGTTTAAAAAGAAGGAAGAGGCTTCTGCTCTGTGAAGAAAGGAAGTGGTGGGGAAAGGAGTAGAGACAGGCTTAATTTGTGCAGTAGCCTGGAAAGAGTCCATGGGGAGTTTAAAAAGCAATTGTATTTTGGATCCTGAAATTAAGCAGCAAGCCACTCGCTGTTTGGCTGAGGGTGAAGTGGTCAAATGTCATGACATGTGAGGGAAAACAGCAGCTTTCCATCCCCTGTGGGAGTGCTGGAGCGAGGGGTTTGGATGGGGAGGGAGGGTTGCTGCACCAGAGGAATAAAAAGAAAAAACAAAAAACAAACCAAACAAAAAAAAAACCCAACCAAAAAAAAAAAAAAAAGGACAGGAAAGCATGGACGGAAATTTCAGCAGAAGGTCCAAGACTGCCACAGCAGTAACATACACAGAGGCTGTAGTGTGGCTGGAGAAAGGAAGAGGATGCATGGGGCAGGGGGGGCAGGGTGAGGGGGAAGGAGGACTGGGGATTATAAACCACTGTCAGCTTAATTTCATTTCCCAGGAAAATAAAAAAACTATTTGTAGGCACACGGATGAGAACAAGGAGATGAGATTCAGCCAAGACGGGTTTGTTAAGAACATATTGCATCAAATCAAATTAATTTCCTTGTGTGGTAAAGTAATAGGCTTTGTGGATATACTTGAGGTTAGCAAGGCTTTTGACAGAGTCTTCCAAACATCCTCCTAAGCAAATTGGGGAAGCACACTCTAACTTGAACTCCTGCAACATGACTGAAAATCAGATTGGAAAATGTATGAAAGGATCTGTAGTTAAAAGCAGATTCTTCGAGATCTCTCCCAGGACCTGGTACAAGCAGCATTCAGCAGGGAACAGAGATCATGCTTTCATGGAGATGCTTAAAATATTTTGAACAGCAATGTTCAAGTTTAAAAAAGGTCTTCATTCAAAATAATGAGATGGAGAAGCATCCATGCAGTCTGGTGGAAGCAGAACAGGACTAGAATCAGGCAGAAATAAGATATGGAGGCATGACCAGCCAGGGGACCACCGAGAGGACATTCTGGGAAACAGGATCACAAGCTGAGCACAAAATGACTGGACACTGTGGCAAAAGAGGAGAGCTGGTCAATGGAAGGTGTGAAAGGGAAGAGCTGAAGCCCCAGGGTGAAGCAGCCTGGCTACATGAACTATCCTAGCCCAAACAGGGTGGCCAGTGCCAGGACCTGCCTTAAGACTGACTAAGGGAGCAGTCTGGAAGGGACAGCCTGTAGAGAGAGACTGGGCCAACCATGGATCATTCTGAAGACAAAAGACTGAGAGGAAATACAACTGATTTCCAAGCTAGAAAAAGCTGATGTCAAGGAAAAGGGATTGTTTGGTTCTCTATGCTCACAGAGAACAGAAGCAATGTGAACAGCAAAAACTACAGCAAGGACAGTAAGATAAAATGCAAGGAAAGCACAGCATGGTTTGTGGGATCTCTGTCTCCTAAAACAGGTTAAGCAAATACAAACAAAAGAGCATGAAGGGTGATTGGCCCTCTTTTAAGACCTTGGATCTGTTAAACCTCCAAAGAGGTTTGGACCTGCCAGGCCAATGAGAAACCAATACACAATGACACAGTAGTGAAACAAAATGGTTGAGCTCAGCTCTTCAATAATAATTCTGGGTATACAGTCTGATAACTTAATAGGACAGTTTAAGTTATTTTGTTTAGGACCTGGATGTTGTAAGACCAGAATCCAGAGTCGGGATTAGTTTTACTACTACCTTCAATATGGCCAAATTTTCACCCTGGGATTCCAGCTCCTTCCACCATCTCCCACAACTCTCAATAAAATGTTTATATCACCCATTTTTATTGGCTTTTTCTCGACTTCCTGGTCAATCGCTCTGTGAAATGCCTAAGAGAGCTTGGCCTTTTAAAGTAACACACAGCAGACATGGAAGGGCTCAAACAGCTTTTCCTATACCCACTGGCACCACTGCCTGCACCCAGGTCAACATACCCTATTATGTTCATGTTTCGCTTTGCTGACATTTATGAATGCCATTGCTTAGTTAAAGAAAATTTTATTGGGCTAAGAAAGCATGATATGGTGATGTTCATTACTGATATAACTTCTCCTTTCATTCATCATAGCCATAATTAATTTTCTAGCATGGGTATAGGCTGAGATTTAAAGCCATCCTTGTGAAATGAATTAGCCCCTTTTCTCACCTTATTTGGAGTTCCCTATTGTGAATATACTCCAAGTGTAATAGAGAGGAAATTTATGAGAATGAAATCTCATCTGTGTCCTATTCCTTGCCCTCTCTTGGGTGATTTTATTATGCCAGGGTGCCTCTTGCCATTTGTTTAGAGGCCAGGCTGCATTTGTTATTATAAGTTCAACAGGTTGTTTAGCATACATTAATGCACAGTGGGGAGCAGAGACAGACCTTGGATGTGTGACATCAAACAGTCAAGGCGTGCAGTTGGGGTCTGTGGGTGAGGGGTGTTGCTGCACGGGACATTCAGCACCAAGGAAATCCTTAGGAAAGGCTCACAGTGGTCCAGGACTCAAATCCCACTAAGCCACAGATCGATCCTGGAGGGAGAGCTGGACACAGCATCTTGTGGGCATGAAGCTTGACCTGACCCTGGCACCAGCACACCTCCCATCATGCCCAGTCGGGTGCTTAACACAGCTGAAAATGCAAAGATGGGATGGATCAACTGTTCTCATCCAAAGAGAAGCCTGCTATTAGTGCATCTGGTAAGATTTAAAGACTTCTCTCTGAAATGAGTTAGCCCCATTCCTCATCTTATTTTGAGTTCCCTGTTGTGAATATAATCACAGCAGTGTGTGGAGAAAGCTGCCGACTTCTGGGGATGAGCATTCAGCTTCAAGGGAGCTCAGGAAAGCTGAACAGAAGAAGCAAAGGTTCTTGCAAAGCAGTGCACTGCAGTGACAATTCTCGAGGCCCTGCTCAGGGACTCTGGTGTTTGCAAGCAGCTACAGCTCCCCAGGCCTGGGCAGAAGAGCTTGCACCTTTGGCTTGTGTCAGAAAGCTCCAGTTCCCTTGGTAAGCCAAAGGATAACTATTCAGAAACTTAAAAAAGGCCCGTGGCATCAAATGGTGACTTCAAGCCTTTACACAACAAAACCATCTTGCATAGAATAGCAGATCCTGGCAATCACAGTTACCAGGATCCTCTTGCAGGAGGACATGAGGATGTAGCTGGATCTGGGGAGAAAACAACCATGGCCACCAGTGGTGCCCCTGCCAGTGGCTGGAGCTGCTGCACAGGGTAATGTTTTGTGACTGCCATGTTGAGTTGAAAGTAAAAATTAGCCTTGGTAACTTTTCACATGTTTTACCTTTTGAAAGTGACAGCATTTGATTTTCCAGAAAATTGGCATGTAGCTAATTAAAACTGCACATATCATCCTAACATCATATCCTCACTACTGAACTTCTAACCTGACATAAATACATTGCATACTATAACCTGTTTCTCCTGATTATTAACCTTGAACATGGCAACCTATAAATCATCAGTGAAACAGCTGGTGCTCAGCATTGCCCCAAAGGTGTATGATTACGATCATTTTATATATATCTTGCTATGCAGACATGAAAAATTCATTGAAGAGCTTGGTATTGTAAGACTTATTGTAATGAATTTTCTTTAAAACATAGATCATACTTAAAATAGGTGTCTGCTCATTATAATGTAGCCATTTATATCTTCTTGAATTACTTGAGTGGAGCTTGGGCGATTTCTGAAATTTAAATGTAATTCCTAGACAAATTCAGAGTGGTCAGTTTGCCTGTACTTCAGGATGACGTTTTCATTTTTAGTTTTATGCCTTTATTTCTGTGAGGGTTAGAACTCAAACTTGCAACAATGTTGAGAGGATTACAGATTTTCCCCCTGCAATACATCCATCACTACTGGGATTTCAGTAGCTGCCGTTAGCATTTTAGCTGTGGGGATGGTAGCTATAGATTCACCTGAGGTTTGGTGCCAGTGAGCACATGAATTGTACAGTTGCAAGTCAGTAATAGAACCAAAGGGAATAAACATAACATAAAACAGGATATAAAACCAGAACTTGAAAATAAACTTTTAAAAGCCACTAAATCTGATGGCCAGGAAGGAACATGGGGAGGTAGTCCAGAGGTAGTAGGTCATCTGGTGACATTTTGGTTTTTGGGATGGCATCCTCACCTTTTCCCCAACAGCCACGTCCATAAACACAGCCTGTGTCAGCTAAAAATGTGCTCAGCGATTTAGAATTACCCAGCACCCATCTAGTGAGCACTGAGAAGCCTGTGCCACATGTTCCCATCCTACACACATTTTACAGAGAGGCTCGAACTGTTCATGTCTAAACTTGAGTGGTTGTTGGCAGGTGATGGGAATCATGAGAGAGAGGCCCTGGATTTTGCTACTGATTCATACCATCAATTTATCTTCTTGCAGATGAAACCATTCTTTTCCACGAGGCTGAGAGGATTTTGTCACCTCTGGCTCCCCTCCCTCCTGCAGCTGCTCTGTCAGAAACCCTGCCTAGGATGGGATGGTGGGAGAGCCGCTTTGTGCCAGCTCTTCCCATGCATTTTGCCCAAGATAACAGTGTCAATGAGGGAAGCTCTCCCTGCCCTTGCTGTAGCATCCATTAACAAAGCTCACCAATATCTGGAGAGCTCCACCAAGGACTCCTGTACTACATCAGCCACAGACCCCTTCACTCTTCACCTTGCACCCCAGTGGCATCACTGCCACCTTGGACCTGGCAGGGAAACCACAGTATCCCCACAGAAATCTCTACAATCCTCCCTGAGCTCCTGGTTCTGATTTTCCTTGTGACAGTTTTTGTTTGGTACAAGTAGCAGACACACAGACATTTGCGTGCAACCTTATTGCACATTGGTCATCAAAGAGATCAGTGCAGATTTAATTTGCTTTTGCCTGCTCACAGCATATTCTCCCTTACCTCTCAGAAAGAGTGAAGACAAGCATAAAAACCAGCTCCACAATCGTTTGCAGATTATTTCTGTAGTGCAAACAGTAAAGGCTCAGCAAGAAAACCTGATACCACTGCACGCAAATGTTGCTTGGGTCACCAGAGGCATGAGGCCTGAGAAGAGATCTAAAAAGCCACCTCTCCATGAGGAATAAGTGAAGCACATGGCAGAGAAGCATAATTCATTCCAATTTAGTTAAGATTCTCTTGGCACGCGAAGATTCTCTTACAACTGCTTTAGAAAGACTTCATTAAATGGTGTGCAAGGAAGCCCACTCATCCTTTAACTTGTGTACAGTGAAATCCAGTGATAAAAACAGCTTTGCAAATCCCATTCCAAATCCAGGTTAAAAGCAGCCACCTCTGCAATGGTTGTGGTGAAATGCTGCACACATTGGAGTGCTGTTACTGCATAGCGTGATCCCTACTAGCCATCAGCAGCAGAGAAGCCAATCCAAAATCATTAGAGGCTGTTACATAGAAAGGGTGCCAAGAAGAGCTGACAAACATGAGGTATTTAGTAGCACGTACTGAAAACAGGCTGAAAGATATTTTGGAGCTTGCCTCTCATGGCGTCTAGAAAATTGCTGTTTTCCTTTGGATTAAATATAAGTATACAGTAGGCAAGAAATTATGGCAGCTCTTCACATGGCAAGGGAAACTAATAGGGCAATGAAAAGCTTGCTCAATTCAAACACTGAGTGTTAAAGCCAGCAGATGCCTTTTTCTTTTCCTGAATGCTCCTTTTCAGTGCAGTTGTATAGAGCCAGTGACAGGTGCTCCTTGGTAGGAACTGGTACTTGGAAAGCTAGACTTTAGGCCTTTTTAAAAGTACCAGTTTCTGCTAGAAGACCAGTGGACACTGGAAGCATCATCTAGCCACTTCTTGCTGACAGAAAGCAGAAAAGGATGGAAAATCCAGGAATACTGCCTTCTCTCTGCCTGTCCCTGATGCATCCACAAGCTCCCTTACTGAGGCAGCTGTAAGCAAAGCCAAGAAAGCACTAAGGGAGGGCTTTTCAGCACACCTGCATGACCAGGGAGACAGAGAAGCTGTTAGCTTAGAGTATACTAAAGCTTCAGCAATCTACCATCTTAATTTCAGATTTACCCCATCAGCAGAGCAATGTGTGCAGCAGAAGCCTTTCAAGGAGAACACGAAGCTGTAAAGATGGAAATCTTGCCAGCTTAAAACCAGCGTCTGAACTTGCAACTTTGCTAACTGTATTAGTCAGATGAAGTAGCTCCACTGTCGTATCCAGGGATGACCAAAAGAATATTAAAGAAACATGAACAACCACCAACGTGAAGAAGTCAGTGTACTGATTTATGTTGCCATTTCTGTGATGTACCATGCAGTCAGAACAAAAAGCGGCCCCAAGGTCAAGTGGTAGCAAGTTGTGCAGCAAAAGCAATAGCTGTGGCCCTGCCTTGACAGTGGGACTTAATGGGACAATGAGAAGCGAGATCCAAAGCTTGGCATGTGGTTTTCCATGGAAGTGGGAGACAGAGGAGAGAAGGTGGCAGATTTGGTACCTCACAGCAGAGTAGCAGGTTTGCCATCATACAGTGGCAGCCATTGATTGTACTACAACAGGCCAAGATGTAATGAAGATTGTCATGTTCAAGGATGAGCTGGAGCTCTACCCAGGCAGTCCTAATCAGGGTGGTTTGAGTGCTGCATGATTGTTGCTAACATTAGCCTCACAACATCTCTGTGAAGAAGGCAAGTGTCATTCTCCATTCTGAAGATTGGAAACTGCAATTAAAGCAACCGCCTCAGGGAAGCAAACAGAATTAGAAATTGAATCTGGAGTCCTGGTCTGCTGATTCGCCCACGGGTTCACCTTTCAAACTTGGGCGCAGGCACCGTGAAACAGTCAGAGGGCACCTTTTACCTGCAGCCCCAGACACACTCCCTCCGACTCCAGGGACAGCTCCAGCCTAATCAAACAGGCACAAAAGAGCAAACGCTGCTTGCAAAACAAAGCGCATACCCCACTGGTCACTGGAGTGCTACAAGCTGGAATCAATGCGATGATTGTGACAGCTGAGAACAAATTCAGCTATGTTTGACAACTTCCAGAAAATATTGGCAGAGGACAGGGAGTCTGCACTGCCCAGCAGCACCTTTGTGAATTGATTAGCCATATAGCAGATGGCAAGCCTGCTGCAGACTGAGACAGCAGAAGATGGCCAGTCTGGTTGAGAAGAACTTGAAGACTGGAAAGAAAAAGCATGTCCTTACAGTGACAGCCCAAAATGATATTTCAGAAATGTCAGATGCATGGCAGATGAGAAACAGGACTGAGTTTTAACATTTTCTTCAGCTATTTATTACCAGCACCTGTCTGGCTTATGAAGCAAATTTATATAGCTTACTTTCAACCATTCACTTTTGCCTCTTTCCTGCACAAAAAATCCTTAAAGAAAATATTTTTTAAATCTTTTTTTCTTTTAAAATAATCTAAACAGGACTTATGTAAGTCCTTCCAGAATCAACTGATATGTTTGAGATAACTATGCTTTCTCTGAAAGCAGGCATGCCTTGAAAGTTTCATTTTAGGAAAATATATTCTGGACAAAGAGCAAAGGCTTTGCTCTCCTCCTCCTGCCACATATTTTTGGGAGGGGTTTGGCACATGTTTGGGGAAAATTCCTATTTTTTAATGGTTTTAGGAAATGCCTTAGGCTATTCAGAGTCTGCACAGCTGCTCATCAGTAGCCAGCCATGGCTGAAGGAGCAGAAACTATGGTTCAGAAAAATATGCCATCTTTGTCTGGTGCAGAACAATGCCGCTGCAGTGAAATACAATGGCCGTCTCTTATTTTCTACTAGCCCTTAGAAGGGGAAAAAAAAAAAATGAGGAAAAAAATAAAAGGGAAGGATCATGGAGTTTCCTTGCAGGGCCTCTGAGTGGAGGGAGGGAATATCAGCTCTGCACTCACAGATATGCAAATCCTGCTCCAGGCCCAACAATAGCAGAAGCCCTGTGGGAGGAGGAAACCGATGGCACGGCTGCTCCCAACTCCTTTGCCTGCAAAGCCCACAGGTTCCCTGCACTTCCTGAGAACTGGAAGGCCAATGCATCATCCAAGAAGAGCAGAGCTGTAAAAGCTGTGCTTTCAGAGTTGATTGCTCTTTGCCCACGGAGCCATGCACCATCACTGGATGTTTTAAGGCTTACAGTTTGCCTGCCATTCAGTTCATGGGTGCAACTGCCCAGAAGATTGATGAATTCATAGTTAACGTCTCTGTATGGCCCCTTAGGTTAATAAGGCCCACGTATAAAAAGTTGGAACTAAAAGAAAAAATGACTTTCTGTGGCGAGACCCTAATTAACAGTATTTGCATCAACATACTCCAAGCAAACGTTCTAAATGGAGGGATGGGGTTTCTGTTTCTAGTGTAACTACAATTACCAGGATTTCATGAAGTCTCTGATTTCCAGCTATCACTAATACCTAAATTTCTTAAACAAAGACTGAGGGAGGACAAGTAACAGATTGGAAACTACCCGCATTGAGCTGCTGAAACAGAAATAGCTCAAGTGATAAAGTTTTCATGGTTTTACCAGTGTTGACAGCAATCCATAGAAGTTGGAAGTACAAAAACATCCAGTGACATGGGTTTATGCCCTTTTAGAAAATATGTATTTTGCACTATAGTTCCCTATACTAGTAAATGTTTGCTCTTCTGCATCAAATCTGTTATCTAAAACTGCATTGCAGACTGAGCTGGGCCATTCACCTTGCATTCTGAAGGAGGTTTTCCTAAGTCCCATCAAACTTTGATCACAGCAACTGTCAATCTTAGAATTCAATTTCCTTCACACATTCTCCTAAGAACAGCTGACTCAAGCTAGTGATTAGACTAGATGCCTAAAACATCACATCCATGTAAGAAGCCATCTTCAGGTAGCTCCAAGGCATCACTTGAAGACAAAGGGTACAGCAAATTATTTGCATAGCACAGAAGCAATACCTCTAACCAGCACTCTGTCCCACCGAGGAGTCAGAAGTGTTCACAGGCTGGCACCTTCCAAGTGCCCAGGGAACTGTGGAGGCAGCGGCACTGAGAGCCCTCACATCCACCAACACTTCCAGATTCAGAAGTAGCTGAAACGTGTCGTGCAGAACCAACAGAAGTCCTAAATGACCCAAGCAGCTTTGTTCACAAGTCAATGTGAAGCTTAATACTAAAAAGACAACTGAATACCCATCCCTCCCCTCAATCTTAAGCCCTTCTCAAACGAGGAACTGCTCAATGGCAAAGGTCCTCAATAGAAGTGTGCAATTCCAATAAGCAATGCTTCAATATTTGACATCAATACAAAACAAGAGACTGAAGGTGACTGAAAAAACCTGGGACTAGTTTAGGAATTTGTCCACTGTTTCATCAGCAACAGTTTTCAAGATTCACACTTGAACTGGTTCTCCTTTACAGTCCCCTTATTTAAAAATGCATCAGTAGTAGCCTGAGCAGATTTGTTGTTGTTCAGTTCTTTCCCTTGGCAGGATTGCACACCATGCACACAGAACAGGCTGTGTTAGCATGCAGACCACTGCTGTACTTTGACACAGGTACTTTCTTTTTGAAAGCAGCACAGAAAGTAATTTATATTCCTTGATAACCCCATTAACACTTCCATGGCCATTAGGAGGTCCAGCAAAAAATGGTTGGTGGCAAACGAAAGGCTCCTCATCATGAAAGACAGAAAGGGTGCTCCAAATGTGAATCAAGTGCAGAATAGTTTCTGATCTATGCATCTTACTCACATAAGCTTTTATTCATTTAGACACACTTTTAAAACTCCGTAAGAATCTTTGCAATAATTAACATGTAAATACTCTGTCAAATCAAAGAAAAACCTTCATATTTTCATGTAATACATTTCTTGGACATTAGATGGCAATCCCCCCACTTCATTTCTCATGCCACGCGGGCCCATATCCCTTCCAAAAATCAAATGTCACCACCTTTTCAACAGGTGAGGGGTCTGTTTGGCTTCTAGGAAGCAAGGCTGTTCGTAAAGCACAGAGCATGGAAGCTCTCCCACTCCCATGGCATTTGTTCTGTTGCAACAGTTCTCCAGTTTTGCTTTTTCTTTGAGTAGGAAAGGTAGATGAGTAATACCATCATGGAAGATGCTTGTACTATGGGTAATATTCACTCATTTGTCACTTGGACACCCTGCATCATGACTTGGATGTTTCCATGTCAAAAACCTATGGGCAAAAATAGAAGTTACCAAAACTTCCCCCTTTTAACAGAGGAGAAAGGGACTTAGTATGGCATTTAACAATATAATTTCTAGTC
Organism: Lichenostomus cassidix; assembly: GCF_008360975.1. NCBI lineage: Eukaryota > Metazoa > Chordata > Aves > Passeriformes > Meliphagidae > Lichenostomus > Lichenostomus cassidix. Next base: position 115,148,297 of record NC_139482.1, on the reverse strand, counting down.
TTGCCAATTAAAAAAGAGTTCTCTCAAGGGATATCATTAGTCTGTGTAAATTTTTTCTGGAAATTATAAAACTGAACTTAAAAAAAAAAAAAAAAAAGGCTGTTTGGTACCATACATGGAATACACACAATGGGAAACACCTATTGACTCTTACAGTGGGAATTCTATAAGTAGAAAAAAAAATAAGACACAAGGCATTTAATAACAACAAAAAAACACCTCACGTGAATTAAACAGAGTATGTAACACACCTGCCCAAGTTAATGTGCCTTGGCTTTCAGCCTCTCACTTTTTGTCATGGTCTACGTGTGATGTTTTAGAAAGAGGCAGGAATAACACACCTCATCAACCATTCAGTGATGTCCATGGTAGGGGGAATCCTTCCTGACCTTCATTAACTCCCTATGATCTATTTAAGTGGCAGTACAAGACATCCTGACATCTATTCATTTCAACAGTGTGTGCCTGTGATTCATTCACACAAAATTCACTTCCTAAGCCTTCATTTCTCATCTACTTTCATCATCCATGAAATGTTCTTTTCAAGCCAAGTTCACCCCTTTTCATATATCCCCCTCGGGACCAAATTTCGGCCTTGCAATACTTGCCCATTTGAGCTCCCGTGCAAATTCACAGTTCACATGAGAGTGAGGTTTGCAGCTCTCCAGCATTCCAAAAGCACAGATAATATTAGTCCTAAAGGCAGGGGTCCACCCACAGCTGGCTACTGAAACAGCTAATTTTTCATGTACTCCACTGAAAATCTAACCTTTTATCCTCACTCTGGAGCTGGTTGTGTATGTGTGTGTCAAGGTGACAACACCATGAAAACAGAAGTTCTCAAATGATACATTATCTCGAATATCAAAAGGTCATAAAAGGGTACAAATCGGTAGCTCTCCAGAAGAGACACTGGTTTTTATAAAAAGTGGGTCAGTTTTAGTTTCATGTAGGTTGTTTGACACAGTGGTTTCTGGCATCACAAGCTCTGGTCTACAGGATACCACAGAGCCTTTGTATCCCTTGCTGTCACTACAGCATTGTGTTTTTCTACCCATTAACCAAGGATAAATGACCTAGATATTGTGCCTATTAAAGCCTCATTTTTCTTTTGCCCTTTTGTTCTTTAGTGTACCACATTATCACATGCTGAACACATTTAAAGTATTCTCAGTCTCTCATGCCCCTTTGAAGGAGTAAAGTAGGGATTTTAGCATGCATTTCTGTAGAGTTACTTAGAGTGGAAAATATGAAGGCAATTCAAGGTTTCTCTTCCTGCCTAGTCCCCTGAAGACGATCAGTTCAGCATTTACAGCCACTAATCTATAAAGAATATAGCAGGAAAATGCTATAAAAAAGCCACAAATACAAATACAGAAAATGAACACCAGTTTTGAAGTCCCTAAACACTACATTCTATAATTACATCTCTGCATATCATGGGTCACTTTTATTAAAAGCATCATTACTACAGTTGGCAGCAATTTACATCTTATCTTACATGATAGCAGTTTCCAAAGAAAAAAAAAATAAAAAGACATCACAACAAAGAAAAACAATACATTTACAAAGTCATGTCTGTAAACTTCAAGGCTAGTTTAGAGTTGAGGTAATGCTGTTTAGCTTTGTGGCTAAAGTAACAAAGTCCTTTAATTTAAAAAAGGTACCTGATTTTTTTCTTTTTGTTTATACCAGTGCATTACAAGATCACGAGACGATTAAACTGTAGCTTTATCCTGTAAGAACCTTCTCCGCGGGTTAATTTCCAAAAGGTACTCTTCACATTCAACAGCTGCCTTATTATTGCTGCGTCTCAAGACAGAGACATTCACACTATCATGAAGATTGTCAGAGAGAGAGTGTGTGTGTGGGTGTGTGCGCGCATGTGAGCGGGTGAACTCCCATACAGTCAAAATGAAGCGCGAGTACGATATGTATGGTAAATTTCATCTTGACCTTCACAGAAAAAAAAATTTTAAAAAATTAAATATATAACTTCATCCTTCCTTTAAGCAGCACTTCCTTCTATTAGTGCCACTTGATTACAAATTGCTGCTTAATTCATAATACCAATGGTACCAAAAGAAAAAAATAAAAGCAGAGCATTATGTCAATTTCCTTAAAAAGACATGATCACCTCTCAAATTTCATCTCTCCTAGGGATAATAAATAATGCACTGCACAATACTTAATGACCAAGATACCTTTTGACACATTGTATAACATGACTTGAACTTTTTTTTTTGCTACACTATGTTACAGAACAGCTTATAAAAACTAAGTATGGACATTAACTGTGAGTGTAAACAGTAGGACTACCACTTGTCAAAAGTTTAAAACACTTTAACTGTAACTGGTACTGGTTATTCATCATTTTCATTGTTTTCTATTTCTTCCCCCCCATCAAGTGAGTCTAATTCTTCACCCTGTGCTATTTCATCTTCTAAAACGGAGGAATCTGCAGTTTTATCAAGGCTCTCCTCTGCATCACTGCCTTCGAGATTTTCTTCATCTTTAAAGGCAGCTCCTTCAGTTTTGTCAGTAGCCTTCTCTTCATTGGAGCCCACTGCGTTCTGAAGTCCTGCTAGTGCTGGGAAACCGGGCAGAGTCAATCCTCCCAGTCCTGGAGGTAGAAACATAGATGGATAGAAGAGGCCAGGAGCCATGGTAGACAGCAGGAAAGGATTGAAGGCCAGAGGGTTTGTGGGCAATCCAGTGTTGGTGGTGGTGGTAGTGGTGGCAGTGGCGGTAGTCACCGCAGTAGCAGCACTGACAGATCCATTTGCAGAGTCAGTAGCAGAAACAGTGTCTGTGCTTTTCTCAGAGTCTTTGTTCTCCTCTTCATTTTCATTTTTCTTCTCTTCAGCTTTTGAAGCGCCATCCTCAGTCTCTCCTTGACCGGAAGCAGTAGTGGCATTTCCAGTAGTAGCCGTTATCGGGTTATTCAACAATCCGCTTAGTCCAAACATATTGGGCAATCCTGCCATCCCTGGCAACATCAGAGGCAACATGGCAGCCGGATTTTTAGCGTCCCCCCCAGCAGCAGCAGCTGTTGCTAGCCCTGGCGGAAAGCCCATGAGGCCTGCGAGCTGGAGAGACTGCAGGTTCTGTAGGTTCTGGAGGCTTGTGAGGTCCATTCCAGCAAACAGACTGTTCATTAGTAGTGGGTTGATTCCCGAAGTTGATGCTACAGCAGCAGCTGCTGCAGCTGCTTTGGCAATTTCACTTTTTGGCCTTCTTCCTCTTCTGCTTGCTCCTTCCTCCCTCACAACAGGTCCAGTGAGAAGACGGTCAAACATGGACTCTGGAACAAAACCCTAAAAAGGGAAGGCAAAAGAACAAGCTTTATTCTTGATGTGTTTTTTTAGCTTTCAGCAGTTAACTGATGATAATGGAAGAAACAGAAGGGATTTCAGCATACTCCAAAAGTGGTTTGTTTTTTCACCTGACAAATGGTGACTAGCTTAGTACTGTAGTGGATGGCAGTAGAACTCGTAAAGAAATCTGAAGAAATCAAGATGACAGATTTTTTTACATTTAAACGTAACAGTAAAACAATACATGCTGAAAACTCTGTAGCTTCATTAAAAAAGCCCACCCTGACATGTTGCAGTATGTAACAAGTTTGTATCTTTATAATTTGTACTGAATTTCAGTATAGTAATATCCTATTAAATTGAGTATACTTGCAGAATTTTACCCTTTACTTTCAAACAAGTGTCGTATATAAATAAAAGGCAGAAAACCTATTCCTTTGATACTGCCTGTCACTGAGACAATGAAGTGTATTTCTGTTATGAATATGACAAATATTTTCTTCATAGTTCCTAATGTAAAGATACATGTGCTTTTTAAGAATTGTTACTTATAAGAAGAAAATAATGCAAAATGAATGCTGAAGGCTGTTGTAATTATTGCTGATTTTTCAAGGGTATTTCAATCCCATTCTGCAGCAGCCTCCTATCACCACCTGAACCTGAGCTGGGTAACTCCTACACAGACACTACAATTTTCTCAAAACCAGCTATGAGATAAAGACTTAATAATTAATTTACAAACCCTTCAACTTTTCTGCGCTATAATCTACAGTAAAGTATGGAATGAGAGTTTCACTTACAGACTGTTTAACAATGTCAGTCCAATCTGGAGCAACAGCAAACTCAGGATTTTCTTCCAGCCATCTTGGCAAGTCCTTCATTGGAGGGGCCATAGCTCCACCCATCTAATGCAAAAGACAAGGTTATGACTTTAACAAAAACCCAACAACAAAACTAAGGTAATACTTATATGGACATTTTCTATCTGCACACTTTCATCTCTGAAGGATGGCAGCAAAGACTTTCAATTTACTGTGGAAAACTACATGGAGAGCAGCTAGTGATACCTGAGTTGACAAAATCATGTCTTTAAAAAACAGTAAAAAACAGTGCTGAAGCTTAGGCAGGTCTGGTAATAAAATTTGTATCTAAGGACAAAATGTACTTTATAGGTTCAAAAAATGAGACTTATTCACTCAGGTGATTTATATGAACATATCAGAAGAGCAAAGAAGAAATGAAAGGAACCAGGTGGCACAATCCAGTAAGAAAAATTGCTGGTGCCAAATTAGTTAACTTTTAAAGAGAAAGCTTGGAGTAGAAAACCTGCTTTCCACATGCAAAGACATTATTAAAGGCCTCGACTGAAGTAACTTAATTCTTACCTTCTTTCCATTCCGTTTATTTACAACAGGTACCCTTTCTTCTCCTGTCAAGGTGTTTATATCCAGTTTATTAGGGTTTCGACATCTGTGTCGTTTTTGTTTCGGCTTCTGAAATGGGGAAAACAGCACATCTGCACTCTTCTGGAAAGAAAAGAAATTTATTGCTTTTTAACTTTTCATTTCTTGACAAAAATCACCAATCACGGTACGCCTTCTCACAAAAATTTCAAGAAGGGATCCATTACTTTTCTCTCAGATTATGTGAGAAGAAATTTTTTTTGTATCAGATGAAATTCTGCATAACTTAACAAACACTGTTCTAACATGTTACATACAAATATTAAGAAAGGAAAAGCAAATCAAATACCCCAATGTCACTTGGGTGTGAATAAAATAGGAGTGGTGGATAAAGAGAAGACTTCTGATGAAAACCAAACTACAAAACTGAATTACTATGTCCAATGTGAGGAAATTCAGTCTGATGTCTGTAAAACTAACTTTTGTAGCAATACAACAGAATAACACTTTCAGAATCACATACTTACTGGTACATAACTTGGCATATCTACAGTGTAAGTAGGATGCAATTTAAGCCATTCAACTAGATCCTTGTTTTTCGGGGCATCCTCTCCCACCAGCCTGGTCCCATCCTCTAGATTGATTACAGGGATGCGAGTGTCTGGGTCTAACTGACCAGGAGATGGAATGTTCCTTGCTGGCAGGGCTTCCATATCTTCTTCAAAAGCTTTGGTCACTTCTGCATCCTCCTGAAAACAATCACATCTGTCTTAGTCTTCATTTCACAGAACAGCTGGAGAAATAATTTCAGGGACTGACTGAAGTGAAATCTTCAAGATTTTGCATACACAAGAGTTAATTGTGTTTAAATATTCATACTACATAAAGCATCGTCGCATTAGGGAATTTTGTAAATTTAGCATCCTTGAACAATAAAGAACATGCTGCTAAAGGAAAAGCAATTTTTGTGCATTTCCAGTAAATGTCCTCCAAGCTCCTCCAAGACCCTCCCTTTTTAAAACATCAAGAAAGACATACTTAAGCCTCAAAACGTATGTTGTTAGAAATATATTATCTTTTGTAAAAAAAAAGCCAGGAAGTGATTTTGAAAGTACAAGCAATCTAAAACTCAGCTACCATTTGCTAGAGTAAAATCTTGATGTGCACAGTTTGGTTCAAAAAGAATTATCAGCTCTAAACAAAGAAAAACCTGGTTGGGCAAAAACTGTATATTTCTATTAGGGAGGGTGTAATAAGACTTGAAACACATTCAGGAAGTACCACAGACAGAAGAACAAATATGAGACGAAAAGGAAAAAGGTTGTGGTCTTACTACAGTCAGCGATGTCCGTTTGTTGCTCATAAATAACAGATCAAGCCCTTCTACATTTTTCCTCCTTCCTCTCCTCCTCTTCATGGGTGGTTCTCCATCTATTAAAGAGCCATTTAGTAGATGCCTTGTGGGTGTGCGTGAAAGACCTGCTTGCAGCAGCTCCATTTGAGTTTTAAAGGCATCAGACACAGGTGTGGAGACATTAGGCAAGATAAACTTTGAAGTAACAGATGAAAAATTTGAGGTAGAACTTGTTGCCTCTCGTGAGGCCTTTGATAAATCTACAACCTTTTCTTGTCCATTTTCTGAGACCACCTGAGACTCACGTAACTGGGCAACCATTTCCATAAGATTTCTCCTCTTGGCAGCTCTCTCAGCCTCAATTTCAATCTTTCTTCGTCTCCTCCTCCTCTGACGTGGAACTGATAAATTGAGTGCATCTTCCTAATAAAAAGGAGCATTTCCAAACATTAGCAAAGCTCTGTTTGCTATAAAACTCTAAACATGTAACTCTGAAAACAAAGTCTTCCTTTTATTCAAAGAAACACTTTTACATTTTCCTATTTTATTTATACTGTTTTATTTTCTATTATGCAAGAGAAACTCATGCAAGATAAAATGTTTTATGTAAAAAAGAGAAAGATGGAGCCTTGCCTTTGATAACTGAGGAGAAGCAGTGAGATCTTCACTGCCACTGACACTGGCTTGACCAACCATGGAGAGCTCTGCAAAGCTCCTTTTTTGCAGAGGGCTGTCCACAGCTGTTGGAGTGTACCCAGGTATGAGCCCCTGGAAATCAAACATCTGGCGCCTATTTACTGGCCACTTCCCTTTCAGCACTGCTTCACAGATGTTGTCTAATCGGTTGATCATTACTCGGTCCTGCATAAAGGAAAAGTATGTAATGAACCTTCAGTGTAAACATCACCTTTTAAACTCAAATGAGTCTTATGACACAGTTCAGTTTCCAGAGCTTAAGGAATACATTCAAAAACAACTATTCTTGCATGTTAGGATAAACTGATCACCTTACAAGAAAAGCTAACACACAGTTTTGTAGAATAAAACATCGTTAGTATTTAAAAGCTGCATTTATATTTTGAGGGGAAGGAGAAAAGACAAACCAAGTTTTCTGTATGACAATGTACTAATTGAAAAATTTAATAGAAACTCATTATTGTTTTACAAAACTTCAGTAGTTAGCAAAATCAACAGTTAGGAAGGAAAAATAAACACATCTGCAATCAGTATCTTAAAGCTGCAGTTCTCAAGATCCAAGAGGCTGGATCTGCAATTCTGTCCTAGGAAGTGGATCCTCATTAGCGTCACTATTAATAAAGTTCAACATTATGAAACGGGCACCAACCTAGGGACATCTAATGAATGTCAATTTTCATTCCACGCCCATTATCACTTCAAATTTCACTGAAGCGTGTACACTAAAAATCTCTAATTATGTTTATTAGTCTACTTATGCTGAACCTATACAGATGAAGGATTTTCTGTTCTACTTTCACACTATGACTGGAATAAGATTTTAGCCCATGTTTCCAAAATACTCGCTGAAAGCAGAGAAGATGAGCATTATTTGATTTTTTCTTCCATTTCAGTATTCAAGCACATTGTACACTAGCCTGCCTGAAGTAGTAGAAACTTCAGAACGATAAGAAATACTGCTGGTTAGGGAATATGAGCATCAGTTAGCTTCCTGAACAGCAAAACAGTGCAAAAGCCACTAGCAAATCTCAGCAGCTGCAACAGACTGCTTGCTTTCCCCAGAAATAAGCCTATTAAGAGCAAGGTCCTCCAGCCCTGCTACCCCTTCCCCCCCTGCCACAACCAGATGGCCCTGTTATGGTGATTAGTAAGCTTAAGACTATTACTACTTTATTTTTCTCTCTCCCCCTACTGAAAAGGGGAGTACTAAATTAAGTATGGATTTATTACAAGGTTACGGTTTATATTTTAAAAAACATTTTTATATTAGATAATTTTCTGCATTGTTACCAAAATAAGATACAGCTTTATCCTGTCTAAAACTGCTGCTTATGTTTGCAGGATACCTTAATACAATTACATCTGTCAACATTACATAATGGCTTAGATCATGTAGGTCACCAAAACTCTTCCCTATGATCCCCTCACCCCAAAATAAAAAGGTGATCTTAGAAAGTCTCTGCTCTCAATTCTGCAGATTGCTCTGCAAACCAAATTCCTAATTCAAAACTGTATAGTGGTGTGAGAGATGGGATTTTGCTGACATACAGTTATGGACCCTATGGAGAACTCATGTCTGCCAGCAGTCTATTGTTTTACTAAATGACACTATTTTACAAAAAAAGCAATTTCTTTCATTTCCAGTGCTAGTTTGTATGAGCTTGAAGAAAAAAAGTGCTATTCCACAAATCATTCACAGAAAAGTTCTATTACCTGCCAGAAATGCAGTATCACACAAAGCTTGCTGTTACTTTGCAAGCACATTTCCCGTATTTTACTTGAATTAAAAGAGACACATGTCTTTTGACCCCTAACCAACCTTAGGCCAGAAGGAGAAGGCAAATGTTCTCTCATGAAGTAGCTGAACCACAGAGGGATCCCCATCTTCCATGTAGAATCCATCACGTGTTTCATCCCTTGCAGTACTCATAGAGGCATTGCTTTCTTCATCAAAATTCTTACCCTGAGAAACTGCTCCTGCTGAATAACAATCATGACCAGGCATTAACATCCAGTGTCTACCCAGCTAGATAGACTAAGGCAACCAGGCTTGACACAACATTTCTAACTCTAGCTTTTGTTCAGTAATTACTACAGCAGAGCCCCAGCCTTCCGCATTTGGCACAGAGACCATGCTTATTGGCTCAGTGAGCCAATCCTGGAAATCACCCCTGGTGGGGGAATACCCCGCTGATGCTGAATGGTTCTTATGAAAGCTTATTTAGCCACCTGATTCGTGGAAGGGCAGAGGAACTGCTACATGTAGCTCATCCTATACCCCATACCCCATAATGGCACCGTGTGTGCCACTTACCAGCTGGCACAAGCTACAACAGTTGTGGGGCTTGTGCTAAGCTCACAGAACTGATCTGACCAATGCCTTACCTTCAGGTTGGGAGGATTCTTCTGATTTATCATCATCTTCCAGTTTCTCCTCTTCATCTTCTTCTGAACCTTTCTCAGAAATAGATTTTGGATCTACATCTGTACTCATTTCTATGTCTTTCAATTCACATTTAACAGAGCCAGGCTCAGCCTCAGCATCACAGTCTGGTTTAGTGTCCTTATCTGCAGTATCTGTCTCCTCTTTGATTTCAGACTTTTCTTTGGCTGCTGGATTTTCAGACCCTTCAACTTTAGACTCTGTTTGTTCTGTAGCCTTTTCTTCTTGTACTGGTGTGGATGGGACAATTGGTGGTGTTTGACTGCAGCCAGCACCCAGAGGGTTTACAGAAGAGACAGTATTTGCATTACCTGTCCCTCTGTTTTGAGCAAAGTTTTTATGAGCCTCAAGAAAAGAGAGTTCAGGATCATTCAGAATGTGATAATCTGTCCTACTGACTCCATGTTTAGCAGCACCAATCAGTAAGTCTTTATCATGTTTACCACACTCCCACCACTCTGGCAGGTCCAGACTTGGCTGGCAAAGTTTTAGCCTCTCTCCCAGCTGTGGGTGATGGAGAACCTGTTCCCGGATCTTGCGCAGCAGCTCGATACGATATAAAGTTCTAGAAGCGCGCTCCTCTGTGATCGGCTCAATCAGTGTGGAAAGATCAGGAGGTTCTGCAAGGACACCGAGTTGTATTGCTTAGCATGGATTGAATGCACACCCATTTCAAAATCATTACACCTGGGCATGAAGCTTTAACAGTCCCACTGTCTCATAATATTCATGTTGACTTCCACAGTCAGTTAAAACTTACCATCATCTGGTTTGACTGGCATTCGGCACACTCGTCTACACATATTCACAAAGCCATTAAAATACTTTTCCAAGCTTTCATCGGACTTTTTGTCAAGCCTGGCAAATGCTCTGAACTGATTCCACTCAAACTGCTGTTTTACAGGATCGAAAATAACTCCAAAAGTAGACACCACACGATAAAAATCAGCTTCTTCTCTTCTTGTCCATCTAGTCAAGGAAGAAGCAAGAGAAGTGAGGCCACTGGATAAATTAGAGTCCAAACACCGTTCAGAAACCCCCAGCCACCCTTAGTTTATTCTTTCAAAACAAAAGAGCGGTACAGGTGACAAGCAAGCTCAAATAAGATTTAAACAAAGATAACACCCAGAAACTCACTTTTGTCGTTTTTCAGTTATTATAGCTTCCCTTTCTGCCTCCAGTGCCCTCACTTCTTCTCGAGGCCGACGTCTCCTGCGGTCAGTCTTCATTAGTGCCTCTTGCCTCATTTGTTGCCTTTTATAGCTGCGCTGATAGGCAGTAATGAGGCGACGCAGACGGGTAGTCAGGGTTGAAGTGTTGGGCCAGTAGAGTTGCCCTAACTCAGCATTGCTTTCACTGTGCTTGTCTAGAGAACAGAGAAGTATTTGCACTGCAAAACCAACACTAAACATTTCAAAGATTCAATGGCTATAACTGGATTCCTGTTTTATCAGATAAAAACTTGTGCCTCTAATACTGGTGCATAATGAATTAGAAACAGGATAACTATTGGTAGGAGATAAAAAACAGAATCAAACCATCTAGCTCTAAGAACTCAGAAATGCTTGTGAAGCATTTAGAGATAACCATCGAGCATTATTATTCGATGTTATAAATGCAAACATATTATGAACACTGCAAGTATTTAAATTAATGCAATGCATCTTTAAATACATTACTAAGAAGATCATTCTGACTCTGAGGAAACACCTATGCTTATCATTTCCCACTTTATTATTCTCACTTAAACTTGGCAATTTTCCTCCATACTGAGGAAACAACGTATTTGTAACTTCCAAGATTATCTCAGCAAAACCATCAACGGCTGCATTATGAAACATCCGGTCTTTATCATCACAGTTTCTACTATGTAATTAGAAATCCAGAGAACCATAATGTGGATTATTCAAAGACAGTATGTAATTGTTTTGAAAAATGTGAAGCATGAAGAGATTTGGCAGCAAAAAGCTTACTGTGGTATTGCCCCAAAACACCTCCTAGCCCCTCACTTGGTAAAATAAACAGTCCACCTTTCACTAAACGATCCCTTTCTGCCTTTTTAATTCCTTTGCTATGGTCTTACTTGGATGTAATTCTGTGGACTCCTCTTTGTCTTCTGGAGGTGAGTTTGCAAATTCCTTGGGGAAAAGACAGAAGTTATTTTAGTTTTCAGTTTTGACCATATGTCATGATTTGAGGAGAAAAATATGTCATCTCTCAAACACAGCAGCAAACAATCTTTGGAAGGTATGCTTATCTGGTAGCTCTCAAACTTAAAAAACACTAATTAAAAGAAATATGGAGAATCAATTATAATTGTACATATTTGTAATTACAGAAAATTGGGAGTTCTTACATCAATTTCATCCTTGAAAGGAGTTCTGGTTGGCTTATATTCTGGATCTTCATCCTCTCTGTCAAATTCACCCCTATAAAATATTTTAAAAATATTTTCAAGAAAAATACTGGTTCTGAGAGAGGGACGATTTTCTGGACAAAAGCAAAAAAGCTACAAAAGCCATCAGTATGGTGTATCAAGTTACACATTTATATTTCATGCTCAACTGTGTAAACAATTCTATGTACTTTGTACATCATATGATCACTTCATATCCTCAGGCAACAAGTAAGTATAATATGACATATGAACCCATGCCAACATATACAATGCTGATAAAGTTTATTAATTTTTTCATGTCCTCCTTACCCATCACCGCCATCTGCTAACATGTCTGTCCCTCTCTGTTCAGCAGCTATGGCCTTTGCATCAGGCATGCCAACCCGTTCCAGAAAGCACAGTGTTGGATCAGCTCTCATAGAATTGTACTTCTCATAACCTGCATGCACAGTGGGAGACAAATGTTTTTTTAAAAACTATGACTAGCTATGAATAGAGCTGGTCTAGGCAGTAGATGTAAAATTTTCTGGATTCACGGATTTATTTTTAAATAAAACAAAGGAGCTGTCACCATGCTAGAAACATTTAATTAATGCAAAAAAATTGTTCATGCTGGTAAATTCCAACAGAAACATTTTCCCATCAATAACATTAACACATATCAGATAGTGAAGAAAGCATGAAATTTCATGTCGTTATAAAGTAAAAACCTTTCACAAGTGAAAAACTTCTTTAAGTTCCCTATATGACTTTCACAGTGGTTCTTGACATTCAATACTCACCAGTGGAAACACGCAGATGCAAATGGAAGTGCACACAGACACACACACACACACTTATTTTCTATAGCTCCAGCCCTGCTGGAACCCTCAATATAGGCAGCAAAAATGCTGTATACATGGGTTATACGTAAGGCCAACGAACCTGTCTTATTAGGTTTAGGATGATGCATGTCAGTAAGATGACACTGTTCCCTCTATGGTTTTCAAACTGCTGTTTGCTTTTTTACTGCCCAAGTTGACTAGATGGAAAATGGCAGATCCCAACAGTGCACTGCAGGAAAATGATTTTTAGACTAGACTTGCCTCAGCTGAGCCCACAACACAGAGCTGCTGTACATAGGCAGAACAGCACAATTCAATTAGGATTTGTACTACAACACACTGCTCCTAACTGCTGTAGAGCCTCAAGCCAAACTGTAATCATGAAAGGTTTTATAAGCCATCATTCTCCCCTTTAGTCAGGCTGGGCTGCTGAGAATACCTCTGCGACCTCCAGAGAATTGGGATTATAATCAGGAATCGCTCACTGTATATATCATGCCAGCTCTGCATCCCCAGCCTTTCAAAGTTAACAAGGCTGCATCCCACTCAAGGGAGCCGGGAGTTCTCAACACTGACATTTGTGAAATATTGCTTGGAACAAAGCCCAGGAGGCACTTGTACAGATTAATAGCAGAGGTTAAGCCCACCGTCCACTTTGACACTGGTTGGCAGAGTTAGCAAGTGAAGCAGTGCTGGAAGCAAAGTTTATGGAGATCTATCTTACTATTTGGCTATTATTTAAACAAATATGGCTTTGTTTTATTTACAGCCAAGAAAGTAATGTTTTCTTCTCAAATGTTCTGCAAACATTTAAAAACAGCATCTGATATTTACAGCTCATATTAGGTTTTTAATGCAGGCAAGAAAAAAGGGAGATGCAAGCCAACAGTTCTTTGGAACAATACTTGTTAATATTATGACTGAACAGTCCTACACACTGAAAGCTTTACAACTGAGTTTTGTTCAGAGTGAGACATCACTTACCGTGTTTAAATACTCCAATTAAAAGGGATTTATCTGCCTCCTTATCCCACCAGTCTGCAGGAACTTCGGCATGGAATGGCTCAGGTATCCATACATCTACTTCACTGTGAAGACAGCATTATATACATTCTCAAAGGTATTACTGGACAAAGATTAAAAAAAAACAAAGAACAAACAAACAAAAAAAAAAAAACCAACCCAAAAAAACCCAAATGGTTTATGCTGTTCTATAAATATAAATTTTGAGGTGGAGAATCCCTCCAAAACCCAACACAGAAACCGAAATACCCTAAAAAATAATTAGGATGGTTAAACAAACAAACAACAAAAAACAATTAATCAACCAAAAAACCCACAACAAAAAATACCCGAACGTTAGGCTATTTTGGGAGTTGAATGGTTATCTAAATATGATTAATTTAAGGTCTTAGTATGTTTTTAATTTTTTAAATTGAGATAGAATAATCCCTCAATATTAGCAGAACTGCAAATCCACTTCTGTCATCTCCCACATCGTTTCCTCCCCCAAGAAAATTACCCACTGCCCTTGATAAAATAATAAGACTGCTTGAGAATAGACATATAAGAGATAAAGTGTGACCACCTTTAAATGCTGCATTATTATAGTACGTGTACTTTACAAAAGCCAGTGTCATAAAGCAAAAAATAAACCTGCACTTGCACTAACCTTGAGTCAGCACCCTCTAAGATCTTGTCTGCTTGGTCCCCTATAACTTCTTGTCGTAGATAGTAGAGCATGCGGACACGCAGCAGGACCCTGGAGAGGAAGGCAGAGGGGGGAAAAAGTTCTTAACTTCAGGACTGTTTGCCAACAGTGGCTTTTGGCAGCTGCTGCTGTTCATCCATCATCCTGCCAAGGCTGATTAGCCATGCTGTATGGTAGGCTTGAAGCGTGACAGATGGTGGCACATAATCACCTCTGTGTGGTGCTTTCTGCTGGCTTCCAACAGGCCTGCCTGGCAACTGCTTACACTGCACAGAGAGGGACCCAGCTCAGCCCGGCCCCGGCGCATTTCATTTAGTTCTACCTAGTGCAGCTTGTGAAGTTTAGACACGTACTCTACCACTGCCTCTGAAGTATTGAAGCAAGTTTGTAAACAACTGAGCAGATGGCTTTCAGTAACTGTTCTGCTTCATTATCTCATAAAATTTCCTCAGCTGCTGCCTTAATACCATTTTTGGAAGCACATCAGAAGTTGTAGGAATAAACGAGATATAAAATCTGGTTTTACTACCTTACAATAAACCCTCAATATGGAATGTCAGGTTTTTCAGATTATACAACTTTTTGCTTCTGAGAATGGGGGGAAAAATAATCCCCCATCTCCCTTGGGAGATATTAACTATTTTTATTCTTTATAGTTCAAACTGCTATTTAATTTTACCTATGCACAACCTAACAGTTACAAGGAAGTGAAAAATCATTGTTGCCAAGTTTATTTTTTCCCATTTCTGCAATACTGCATTTTTGGAAGTACTGTCAGGTGTTGTGGTCACACTCGAAGCTGGCAGAAGAGAGAATGGCAGACTGGCTTTTCAAGGAGACTAGAAAAGAGGTCATTTCTGTAAAAAAAAGTATCTACCTGAAAATAACCCTGCTCTCCTATGTTTACCCAATTCAGGGCACCCCCTGCTGCCTAGTTCATGAAGTAAAACCAGTACCAGCTAAAATGGGGATTATTTAGCCTCCCCTCTCACTGTACGCAAATCCATCACGGCAACTGTTGAATTGCTGCTGCTCCTGGAACAGCAAGGGTGACCAGGGAAGCAGTAATATGATCACCCACTTGCATGAAAAATTTAGACCACCACGAGTTTTGAGAGCTCCTTGTTAGAAATCAGATGCAACTGGAGCAATACCCA
Source organism: Lichenostomus cassidix (assembly GCF_008360975.1). Classification (NCBI taxonomy): domain Eukaryota; kingdom Metazoa; phylum Chordata; class Aves; order Passeriformes; family Meliphagidae; genus Lichenostomus; species Lichenostomus cassidix. The sequence continues at coordinate 115,132,994 of NC_139482.1, read as the reverse complement.
GTGTCACACATGTTATTCAATCAAACCTCACAAGAGCAGGGATTTGAATGAAGGTCATGTCTGCAATTCAAAACATGTAAGACATGCTTCTTTTTGTATGTACAGTAACTGGGACCAGTAAGGTGTCCCTGCTCCCTGTGTAGCTATGTAAATAAGCTGTTGAGGGTCTCTATCATCTTAGAATTAAGCAATAACAGCTGTTACATCAAGCCAAAGAGGAGAAACACGAAATAAAACCCAAGATAAACCAAAAACCAGAGGCTCTTTGCACCTTTCAGGAGTCCTGTGCATTAAACCAGCATACATGGTACTTAAGGAAAGGACACCTACTCTTACAAAGCCAATTTCTAGTGGTACCTTTTGAAGGAAATTATTTGGATTATTAACTGGCTCCACCTCTGTTTGATTTTACCTGTGCTAAAAACATGTGGCTTCTACAATTCACTTAGTCCTGGTGAATCTGGGAAGTGAAGGAAAAAGATAGCAACTGAAAACATTCTTACACATTTACCGGTCTTCCCAGTCCTTGTAATTGTTCTATTGTATTATTAATGAAGCAGTATTTAAAAAATGTATTTAAGTCTGATCTGCAAACTGATATAGCAGCTAATGAAGACATGTTACCTGGGACATTAAAATAATGTTAAAGGAAAGAATTTTATTACTTTAGGAGCAAGTGAAATGTAATAATAGACCTAAGTAACAGTTCAGAAAAAAATCAGAAAGCGGTTTACTTGGAAGTGCACTCACTAACATAATTCTCTAAGAATCTGTTGTCATCAGCTAAGAATTAAGCTTGGTTAGCATCTGGAAATAGCTAATAAACCCCTTAAATGCCTTTCCTCCTTCACATCACACCCCCTATTGACAGCCCACAGGTACTTTTCAAATCAATAATTTCTTTCCACTGAATAATATTAATGAGACACAATACATAATCAAACCACAAAAGTAATGATGATCTTTCAGTAACACTGCATTACAACTGTATGATATATATCCTCAATGAAGAGTAGAAATCTGAAAACAAAACCAAACACCCCAAAATCCCAAAAGCAATCAACCACATCCCCAGTGCTAAACACCAAGGTATTTTTGGGACAAGGATCAGTGTCTATAATGGAGAATATAGTAAGCAAACTGAGATGGCATCACAGCAACCTGACATAAAAATAAATAAGATATTAGAAAACAAAAGCCAGAAAATATGTAAGAAAGGCTCTTAAAGGCATTCATGCAACAATAAAACATTATATACAATGACCCTTATCCTCAAAGGCTTTTGGTCTAGAACATATTTGGAATTTCAAAAATCAAATCAGGACAAATCAGTTCAGGTAAAAGAGTTTGGTGAGAAATTTCATCTCAAAGGAGAAAGAATAAGTATTCTGTATGATGTGGAGAGCAAGAGAGGAAAGGAAAAAAAGAAAGAACAGAAAAGAAACATCCACACACAGGTGAACTACTACATGAAACTCCGAAAACTAAGAACTGGACATATGAGTTTAACATCTAAGGAGCAGAGCTTTAAATACCAGCCTGAGGGACCCCACAAGGAGGCAAGAAACAAACAGCTTTTATTTAAAGATAGCCAATTTGCAAACAAAATAGATGTAGTGTAGAAATATGGTCTTTATACGGAAAAAAAGATAACCTCATCTGACTCCATTCTCATTTAATAAGTAGAGAATAATTTTCTTCAGAACTGTGCTGATCTGTCATAAAGAGCTTACAGAAGTATCTAGATATCTGTTAAGATGATTATCCCCAAATTAAAAAGTAATAATGGCCTTTACATCCTATTAAATGCCCCTGTGTTCTATTAAATATATCCAAATGAAGCTGTGGACCTTTCTAAAGCATGTAGTTAAAAAAAAATCCCAAACCTCTAAATGAAACATTTATTAGTACTCACTTATTACAGTGATGTTTGAGATGTTTCCTATAGCTGTCTTCTTGAAATAATACATCTGGATTACAGGTTGTGAGCCAATCAGCATCTTGCAGCATTGGCTGTGAACTCTGGGCTTTTACTTTCTTCCCTTTTCTCCCTCTGGGCACTGGCGCAGACAGACCTAGACAAATCCCCAATATTTCTTACACAATCTGAATAGAAAAACTCTCACCCCAAACAACATTACAAACATACATTTAAAGCTAAGTATCACTGCTATATTCATTACTTTGTGGGCAACACAACCATGAAAAACTGAACAGCAACATAACTCAGTACAGAAAATTGCAAGTAACAAAACCAAGCAAAACTTTAATGCAAATTTAGGTGTGAAGATTTCAAAAATTCAGAGTGCTAGCCAGAAAATGGTGTTATATAAATATTTCTTGTAAAAACTCGCTTGAATCTAAATGGCCGTAAGGAAACAAGCTTTCTGATTTATAGCAATTTAAAAGAGATTAACTCCAGCAGTAGGTGCCAGTGAAAAACCATGCTGGAATATTTGTTTAAAATTGATTTAAGGAAAAGAGCACTGCATTCTACAAAGTGTCTGAGGGTGACTTCCCCTTTAAGTACAGACCAAGTCAAAGCCCACCTTACTCATAAAATCTGACAAGATCCTACAACATGTCAGAATGGCTATGGTTTAAACCAAATACATAGCATGACTGAACCAATTCTTTCCTATTTACTAGCATCATTATTTGATTGTGGTAGACATACCGGAATGATTAACCAAAGCTCGAGTTTGCCCATCTGCAGTTGGAGTGATCAGATCCCAGATGAAACTTTTGATATTTTCATCCCCTTTGTAATGATTAAGACAATACACCAGGATAGTCCGGCAGATGGTTTCCACATCTTGCTCTGTGAGCTGACGTTTATAGCGCCCATGTGAGAGGATGTCAGTCCACCGACCCCAGCTATAAGAAAAATATGTTCAGTACAACCAGCCAGGGTACTGGTATTTTAATTTGTGACTTTCAGTTTAACTCCTGGTATCAAGCAAGTTGGGACCTCCTGTGTTAGCACTAATACATTTTTCATTTGCAGGTTACATGAGGGAATCCAACCTCCAGCACCAAAAAGTTAAGAATGTTTGTTTTACAGAACAGGCAGTAAGTTCACTGCTCGTAAAGCTGCAATTGAACTACACTCAAATTAATAAAGTACATATGTTTAACTCTAAAGGTCCCAGTAAGCTACAAATAGGAAACTCAACCAATTCTTACAATCATGGGATTTGCAGAAACATTCCTATTTTGATCCAGAAACTTATTACTAGCAGTTGTTGTACACTACTTTCTAAAATAAAGACAGTCATTCTAAAGGCCACCATATTAGAAGTCAACTAAAGCTACTTGCTTGCAAAGAGATAAAATTCAAATTGGCACACTCAATTGGAAAAATATCAAGCAACAAATATCTGAATTTAAGTAGTGCCAAAATACCAGAATCTATGTTGAGAAAGTCTAGATTGACTGTTGATTTCAAAACCATTTTTTTCTTTACAAATCCACTATTACTCTCATGAACACTTAGAAAAGAGAGGTTAAAACTCATTAACTCAAGAATTCTTTACACTGAGAAAGCAGAAACAAATATTCTGTCATTACAAACCCACTTATCTTACCAGTGAGCTCATAGCCATCTGTGAGACACTCAGACACTTTAAACTATATAACACATATATAAGCAATTTATATATATAGCAACCAAAAAAAATCCGACTGGCATGTATAAACATTATACAGTATGATATTATGTGAATGTGTCCAAGAGAAGGGTGAGTTATTTACTATAATATAATTAATTTTTAGATCTTTAGCCACAATGAGTATATTTCATCTTTATATCTTACCCATAAACCAACAAGTTCTTCTCCACCCTGAAACATTCACTTCTTGCATAACCTTGTGATTTGTCCTGAGGCCTACGGGGCTTTGTGCTAGGCTTTTCTTCAGAATCGCTTTCCAGATCTGAAAACTCCATCAGTTCATCCTCTTTGACTGCACTGTAGAGTCTGGTTTGCTTCCTTACTCTTGGTGTATCAATAACTAGGTTGTTCTAAAATGAAAGGGAAAATGTGTAAATGTAGGGGGTGGAGGGGAATCTTCAATTTAATTGTACTAGAAACAGTCAAAAAGCTCTTACCCTTCCATTTAGAGCATCAATATCCAGCTCAGCTTTCTTGGCCCACTTCTGCCAAAAATTAGGGTCATCCAAAGAAATGTCTGTCCTGTTCCCAGATGCAACAAAACTAGCCTAGTAAAAGTAAAAACATGAATTTGTTTTGTAACTGAACGCTACAAAGAATACCTCTTTTTCAGTAGCAAATACAATACTTAGGACTTAGAAAGTGGTAGTGTAAAGAAAGCAAAAAAGGTAAGTCTGGAAACTATTGATACTAGAAATACAGATTCCCAACATTTGCAAGAAAAATACCTAAGACAAGTACACTGAAAAAATAAATTGATACAGATGGCAATTTAATATACTTCCATCTATACTGGTCACATTTTATTCATTTTCCTCTGAATGTCAATGCACACCTTTGCAAATGTTGAGCCTTTTCCTTCAGATTCAATAGTAATTGTATGTGTTCGCCTTAGGAGAATCTGATCAATGTCCTCTTCACAAAACTTAGACCCTTCATCTTCTTCATCCATCAGAGCACCATATGCCCCCTTTCGAAGAAGATCTTCTATTTCTTTTTTAGAAAGCTGTTGCACCTGTAACACATAAGAGGGGTTATGGGTTTGGGGTTTTTTGACACCTGCCAACGTGTTCATCTGACAGCACAATCAGATGAATTGTCCTCTTATTTGGCATTTTAAGAATGGAAACTCTACGACAATGTGGCATTGGTCAATTAAACATTCATGGTGAAATCACCTTTTAAAGAAGAATACAAACTACAATATTCTCAGGGCGAATTATGTGAGTGGTTTAAATGACTTAATAATTCATTGTCACTGAATCCCTTTGGCTCTGATGACTGCTAAACTCCTCCTGGGAGCAGATTTAACTTATTAACCTGACAAAAAAGGTAAAGCAAAAAAAAGTCCCAAAGCAAAAAGGCTACACCAGCAAAAGCTAACTGGAAGAACTCCATAAAATGCTACGATCAACATAATGTAAAGGGTGGAATGATGAGAATGGACCAGGTTTGAGGGAACATGACTCCACCTGCCCCCTTTTGGCAATAAGTGAGCCATTAGATAGGCTGAGCCAGTTCATGTAGCCAATGCCCTTAATTAACCCAACTTCAAACTATCAGCCATACTCCATCTGAAAACCACTGTTCTCCAGCTAAAACGCAAACAGGCAAGCAAAGCATAACATGTTCACAACATTTGTTGATAATGCACCTTAAAATACTAATGCTTACCCCATTGGTGGCATTTTCTCTTCCACTCATAGATTGTAGCACAGCTTTATCAAGGCCCAGCTTCAAGCTAGCTTTGTCGAACATCTCCCTTTCATAAGAATTCCTTGTTATCAACCTGTAAATTTTCACTGATTTGCTCTGCCCTATTCTGTGACATCGTGCTTGAGCCTAAAGAAACAAAGACAGATATTCAGTTACAGGTTACAAATGGAAGAAAAAAATATTTGAAATAATTGATATAGAGAACTTATTTTAAATTTTTTCAATATAAATGATATTGTTTATGCTTTCAAGAGAGTGACAACAGATAATTTCTCTTGTAGGTGAAGAAAATTTTGCAGTAAAAAGGCAAAGAAAAATTTTCAAAAAAATCATCTCTTATTATATTACCTGGAGGTCATTTTGGGGGTTCCAGTCTGAATCAAAAATGATGCAGGTATCAGCAGCAGTAAGATTAATGCCCAAACCTCCTGCCCTTGTACACAGCAGGAAAACAAACCTATCAGAATCAGGTCTTGAAAACCTGTCAATAGCTGCCTGACGCAAGTTGCCTCTCACTCGACCATCAATTCGTTCGTATGGGTACCTGAAAAATAGATGCATTATAGTGCTTGCTTTACTGCAATGGCATTGCTTCTTTAGAATATACAATTAAAAACAACAAAGGCAAATATGCCATTATGGGGTCAGAAGAACTACAACAATCTAAGTGACTAACTTCATCAGTAAAGACATACTACTTTGTCTCTTTCTTTGGTAAAGAACAGATTTCCACTCCAAGGAATTCAACAAAAATTTAGGCCTAAACTGAAAAACTGTAGAAACACCAAAACGTTTAACTGAGAGGCAAACTAAGAGGTTTAAAGCTTTCCATATGAGGTCATTTTTTATTCACTCAAAAGAAAAATCTCAGTACTTGCAACCTCCAGGTTTGCTCTTTCTCTTAGTCGGATCACTATAGAAAATATTGTTTCAATTTCTTCCCTTTCTGTATGGATTACTCACAGGTTAAATACAGTGGCCACTGAGGAAGGCACAGTTTATTTATAATTGTATTATATTGTTGCTCTCACCGTCTTTGAATGAGGTAGTCTTCCAGTATGTCCAAGCAGCGCACCATCTGGGAAAAGATAAGCACCCTGTGGCCACCAGCCTTCAGTTTTGGCAGCAGCTTGTCAATCAGTACTAGCTTGCCAGCAGCCTGGATCATTGCCTGGAGCTGAAAATCTGGAGAGTCGGCATTGTGTGTTTCTTTAAACTCTTCCAAAATTTTCTCTTCAGCACCTGCAAAGATTGGACAGCAATACATGAACACTGCAAAGGGTTTTATTAATAAACAATGAGCTCGCCTTCAATACCCTATAGAAACTGCAGGAATGTTTTAAGCACCATGTGAATAAACATTTATAAAAAATATTAAGCTTAAATTTGACACAAACATATACACAAATACAGCATAAATAAAAAATAACTCTCAGAATGCATTCTTTTTTCCTCTTTTGAACAACACTAAACTCCATCCTAAATAAATTCAGAGAACTATTGATGCACACAATTCAATGAAAAAGATGAAAAAAATTGAACATATTTCAACTGATAAAATAGAATTTTTTTAAAATGCAACATGGAAGAAAAAAATGTCTTGTTTCTACAGGAAAATACAAGGGATACAAATCACATTTAATGTCTGAGCCTCTAAAATCAGCCTTAAACATCCATATTACCTGAACCTGCTCCTTTCATTATTAATTACAAAATCAAAATCCAAGCAGTTAAAAACCTAGTGGGGGGGCACGTAAGAAATTATTATTCTACCTTCTATTTAGTTTTTTCTCATTGAAAGTACTTTTTTGTTCAGTTTGTTGAAGCTATCTAACATATTTATTCTTTCCAGCATTAGTCAAAAGTTCTTTGTTGCCACTCGCTTTGCCTATGAATGATATGCACAGCAGCAACTATTTCCTTGTTCTGCTCACTATTGGAAGACTACAGATCAAGTTCAAGTTTTATCTTCAGCCTCTCCTATGCTTTTATTCCATTTTCATGTCACTTCTACAAACAGTGGACAATTCCAAGAACTATCAGATTGCCACTCTTGGCTATGTAAAAGGTTAGGAATCTTTATTCTAAGCTTATTTCAGCTCCAAATAAACCCCCTTTTTTAAGCCATCTATTTTTCCCCTTAGGCTTTTTTATATTTTAAAAAAATGTAGTTTATTAATGATTTCTATTTTGTCTAATATTCAGCTTCAACACTGCTTTTGAATAGCACGAGGCAAGATGGGAGGGTTGGGGGAGGGGGAAGAACAGCTTACTGCCAGGCTTCTGCTGAGCATCTCTCTCTCAAATCCCAGCTCTAAGTAGATGCCTGTAAACAAACACGGAAATGCACCCTCCCTGTGTGATCGCTGGTTCAGTGCCTGCTGTAATGCAGTGCCTGAACCAGATCCCGCCCCGTGCAGGCTGCCTGACAGCTCCGTGCTGCTCCATACACTTGCACCACTCGCTTTTACAGAACTTGATGGACTCAAGATGTGACCGCATTTCAAGATAGTTTTACATCCCTGGTTTTTCCTGATCCAGATTCCCTGCTCCAAGCACTACTCATCCTAGTAGTTAGCACATAAGGAAAGTAAGCTCTTATGAAACTAGAGTAAGCAGACACTCAAAGTTCCCTTCAATCAGTTCACCTCCCATCTTGCAAAACAGGCAGAATTTTGGGCAGTAAATCTCCAATTCTATACTGAACTTTGGCAATTCCAGGATACAGCAGGCTGTCAAGCAGTTCATATACAGTAATGACAGTAATCTTTCCAGGTTACACCAATTATTTCTTACTCAACTGCATATCCAAATTTAAGTTTCACTACTATGAAGCAAACCAATATGCAAACACATCATCGGCAAGAGCAAACCACACCACAACAAACCCACAATCTGGTCTAATGAACGGTGAATTTACAGTATCAGAGCTTGGTCTGGCAAGATCCATATCCACTACAGACCACTCCAAGAATCTGTTCTTTCAATAACTCTTCCTAGCTAAACCCTGTAAGAGACCATCCTGTCTTTTTAATTCCTACTTCAGTTGCAATCAAGTCATCTACGTTGAACAGCCTGTTACCCAAAAGTTACTTGATGCAGTACTTGCAGGTCTGTAAAATTACTTCCTATTGTAGCTGATTTGTAGAAGGGGATGAAAGGAAGGTATTTGAATGTGTGGTTGATCCATCAAGAAAGCCCCCACTTCTACTCTTCATTAGGAGAGGCTTCCAGGGCTCAAGAGGGCATAACAAACAGAAGAAGGAGCGTATCTGGTGTTCAACACTAAGATGTTTAAGTACAGAGGCATTCCCCACTGATGGTTCTTGGAGACAGAGAGAGGAATGGTGTATAAATACTTGAGAATGGTTGCTATGGAGAAAACAAGGCTTCCAGCCCTAGGAAAAATGTCAGACAAAGCTTTGCCCAAGTTGGCTGGAGAATACACAACATGCAGTAACTACCTCTGGAAGTCTACTCCCAGTCTCAGCAGACCACAGAACACATCTATCAGTCAAGGAAGAAACAAAAATACCACTTTACATTCAACTCCTACCATACTACTTTCATCATGTAACCGTAACTGAAGGTTATATAGAAGACTTGCTTGTAACTCTTACGCAAAACAAAACATGTTCAAATGTTCAAATACATGTGCATGTCTGCTTCCTCACAAGCCCCACAAATTTGGAAGAAAATGAGAAGGATTCAGAGATACTTTTATAGAAGCAGTTAGGCCTAGAGAACAAAACTTGCAACTGCAGCAAGTCATTCATCAGGAGAATACTACGCAACAGTAAGTACTAGTACCTCTTAGCAGAAACAAAATACAATAATGTGCCATTACAGTAACTACAAAGTTGTTATCAATCAACAAAACAGAACATTGGGCTCAGACAACTACAGGATACACGAGCCTTTTCTGTCTTAGAACTACAAATGATATATTGGTTTAGTTCCATCTCCACACTAACACATCAGGATTTCTTTTCTCCTCAAATCTGAAGGCTCAGCCTACCTGCCATTTTGCTGAATGACACCAAGCAAGTCCAAAGGTTCAAAAACCACAAAAATGTTATAAAGGCAAATGCACTCAAGAGAAAATAAAAAACACCTCCCTTTATTAAGGTTAAGATCCAGTAAACCAAAAAATATTTGAAGTTTTCTAAATAAACACCTGGGCTTAAGCATGCTCTAATTTACATTAAATGATACAAGACTTCGGAGGGAAAAAATCACTGCTGTGATTGCAACACTGCAAACACAAACAAACGTGAAATAAGGAAAAATAATAGCAAGGCTAAAAACTAGCTGAAAGCCCAGAAACATCAAGTTCAGACACCCATAACCTGAACATCCTAAACTATTCTGATAAATTCATTTATAGAATGGATTAACTTAAGCCAAAAAATTCAAGTAAAAAATGCAGCAAACCCTGCACTAGAACCACAAAGCTACTTTACTGTATGCCATATGAGTTTAGAAACTGAACAGCCACCAGCATAGATGAGTTGAAGTATTTGGAGTAAGCTTATATCATGTCTTTGGAATAGTTACTTGTGCATGAAATATAATTAGATGTAATTTTGTGAATCAGTTTAAGCATCTCCCCCCTACCCCGTTTAAACAAAAAATGTCAAGGAAAAGAACTTAAGTCCTGCAATATGGAAGTCATACAATAAAAACCCTGAAATCACATATGGCTCTTGAACAAAACAGTCTTTCATCACAAAGCCTATAACCATCATAAACCAACCATAAATCATATTTAGTAAGAAACAGGAGTCAGGAAACAAGAAAGTAGTAGAATGCAACCCTGCATGGAGGCTTGTGTTACATCCTCCAAGGGAAGAACTGACCAACACATGCAAGTTTAGCATACTTCAGACAGGTATAGCTGGATGGTTATCACAGGGTTGGTCACTGGAACAGCTTCCCCAGGGAAGTGGTCATGGCACCACAAGTCAGAGTTTAAGGACCATCTGGTCCTTAAGTCATGTGATTTAGTTTTAGGCAGTTCCGTGAGGAGCAGGGAGTTGGACTCAATAATCCTTATAGGTTCCTTTCAACTTAAGATATTGTATGATTCTATACTACCTGCCAAAGATAATCCTGATTTAAAACCAATACCATCACACTGAAAAACAGTCATTAAAGTCTAATATGACATTTATCTGAATCTTTCTCTTACTAGTTAAATTAAGAAAATTAACTGACAACATGTGGCCATAAAAGCAGGCTTGATCATGATTTCGTACCCTGCAACTTTTATTCAGAAATTTTAAGTTACTACCTTATAATATTCTATAGGGTAAGTAGAACATCTAAGTAGCAGCTAACTAAAACTCAAGAAAAAATTACCATTTTCATGCCAGCGTCCAAGAACCTGAATGATAACTGAAGTCTTGTTTGTCACAAATAACAGAAAGGAAAACTTTAATTACCAACATTAACTCAGTCAGGGCTAAGTCTATCAGGAAGCTTTGGACAAAAGCAGCACAGATGCCTGCAAAAGCACCACTGTCCTGGCTAACAGATACCTGTACCTATGAAAACCTAAAAGGTTATCTCACTTTTCTTCTTAAAATAAATGAATAAACAAAAAGACAAACTAAAATAAAACTTATACCTACTGAACACCTTTACAACCATTTTTCAAATGAGGAGAAAAGTAGGCAGCCTACCATTAATCAGGTATGGATGATTGCAGCATTTTCTTAGTTCCATCATAGTGTTCAAAAGATTAGGTACATTTGCCTGACCTCCACCCTTGGAAAGAAATGTGAAATTCTTTTCAAGAATAGCACGATAGTATTTCTTCTGGATATTTGTCAGCTCAACTTCAATGATGGTTTCCTCTTTGGGGGCCAGGTTCTTTTCCACATCCTCCTTAAGACGTCTCAGCATCATCGGCTTCAAAATAGCTTGCAGTTTTTGCACCTGGAAAACAGATGTTTAATAAAATAACTGAATTAAAACTGCTAGGAATCAAATAGTATTTTTTCTATTTCCTTAATTCTAAAATCTTGGTTTTCTACCTCAAATGCCAAGTAGAGAGCATTTGTAAAAAATATTTCCTCAGTGACTCAGTAACAAGTTCTCCTTGTTCACTCAGTGACATACACACTTCTAAAGTCTATTTTTGGTGTGTAGACCTTCTGTTTAGTGATGTCTGTTATTAAATAGGCCTCACTCAGAACGATCCTTCTAGACAAGGACAGTACTACACACAAATAGTGCAGAGCTAACCCTTTGTTAAATAAGCAAATCTGACACGTTAAGATAACTTTTACGATTCACTTCTAATTACTAATCAGTGTTTAATGCTATTTTCCCACTTTAAATATCTGTTTTTTAATTATTTTCTCATTTCCTTAATTTTAATGTCCACTGAAGTAGAAAACTATTTAGGACTGGTCTAAAAATGAAAACATTTTATTTCTGGTAATTTTTATGACACTGATAATTTTTAGTGTCTCCAGATTTTGTGGCATGTACTTTAAAACACATCCTAAAGAGTGGGAAGGGCAAAGAAGAAAATGTCAGTTTTCTTTGAGAAAAGGTTAAGTTTTCTTAAGTTTTTGTGAAGTTCCTTACATAAAAAGCTCAAATGTATTCCATATTAAAAAAACAAAACACCTGGCATTTAGGTTGTTTTAGGCTGTGCCTCAAAGTACTAACCATCTCAGTGCTGAAGTGCTAATAATTCACCCTGAAATTGGTCATCATCTCCTGATGAAGAGCTGCACAGCAGAAGTATGAACAAAAGACATTTTCTCCTAAACTTACATCATTCCCTTAGTAATAAAGCAACTTCAGAAGAAAAAAAGGTAATTATCATGGAGGGATGAACAATTGAAAAAATATATGGAATAGGATTGCAAGGAATGGAGGAGAAACCCCAAATCATAAACACACAACCTGTCTGACCACTTGAAAGACAAACCCAGTTCCAGCACATATGAGTGTCAACAGATAAGGAAGTTCTTCTGAACTTGTTGGGCCAGGCAATCCAGGCTCTAATGCTGATCATGGCCAATGGAATTATTTTAGTAGTATTTCCATGAATGGCTTCAAAAGCTTCCAGTCCTTTTGAGCAGGTCAGACAAAAGCTATGTTGAGAGTTAGGATACATTCACTCCAGCTCAAATACTACATTAACAGGACTACATTACTTTTTCGCCAGAGCTGTCTCATTTTCAGTCAGGTCAGTGCCCATTCTGACTGACATGCAATTACCTGCACAATCTAGAGAAACATATCCTATGGTTTTGCCAGGAGGCCAGGGGCTAGAGGAAGAGCTGTATTGTAATTTAGTCTATTATGTATGAAAGTGTTTTCTCAAAGAAAGTCAACAAATTCAAGCAGTCAAAAGTTAAGAGATATCAAGAATTGAATTTTCAGACAAAGCCAACAAAATGACACACAAAAATGCATGCAGTTATTACCACAGGATGCAAAGGGTCAAATTAAGATGACATACTTCAAGTAATTCCTAATACTAAGGTGGTTTGGCCTTTTAAAACATTTTTATACATATATAGAAACATTTCACATTTCAGATATAAAACATGTTACACCTAGGGTCTTTCATTTTGTATTAACTTATGCATTTCTTCTACTAGACAGCTTGAGAAATCTGTTTCTGAGTAAAAGAAATCTCCCTCCATTTGGTTACATCTTGCTAAACTGGGTTTCAAGTATGTTCCTGTTTGCACTTAAGTCATTGAGAAAACTCTTAGATGTTAATTCCACAGAAGTTACAGGGACAGTCCCTTCAGTCGGATGCTTAAGGAAGAATGTCAACTGACAAGTTAATTCTCTTAGAAGTATTTTCATCCAGAAACCATTACAAGACACCCCACCTCTATTTTTAAACACTATATTTTAGCAAAGGGATTTTTTTCCTGTTTCTGTGTGACCAATGGACAAAGGTTAACAAAAAACCCCAGGAGTGCAATAAGGCAAAATTACTTTTGGCAAAAATCAAGAAAATCCTCAACTAAATGAAAATAAACAAACAAAAAAAGGGATAAACCCACCATGGTCTTCCAGGAAGCAAATAGGTATTATTTGGAAAAACAAGTAATGAAGTTCAGGTACAATAAAATGCGTAAATTCACAATATCTAAAGAGAAAAGTAAGTGTGCAAGGTAAGTTTACCTGCTCTTCAGTTTTAAGATCCCCAAATTCTTGCATGAATGTGGTTTCTGATGGGAAGCGACCTGGTTCCAAGAAGTGAAGCAAGCTAAATAGTTCTTCTACTGTATTTTGCAAAGGGGTTCCAGTAAGCAGCACTTTATGCTCCTGAAAGGTTAAGAAATAGTTGCCAAGGAATCCATTACTATAATTTTCAATGGAAAATACAAAAAATTCTTTCCCCTTGTCACCATGTCTGTCTCATCTTTGCTTCCTCTCCCCTCCCTCAGCTACTTACATAAAACTCTTCTCAAGACATTTCTAACTGCTACTCTGGTGTTCCTTCAGTGATAGTCCAGAAAAATACTTCACTACTTAAGCAGCTTCAAAAGTCCTCCAAGATACAAAAAGAGATTTTACTGGTCCACAATGTCCCATCCCTTTCACAAGTACAATGAACTTTAAAAGGCAAAATAACAGTTGAACTTATCCCATAATTTCCAGTAAAAATTCATTGATTTACCACACCTCCAACTGACAGTGCATTGACCTCAGGGCAGGAGATCAACACAGGAAACCTGAAGCAGAGTTCTACTTTCCTACTACATGCTACAGAGCATGAGAGTGGCAGAGACAAAAGTTGCATATTGCTTTAGAGAAGGAGCCCAGACAAGTTCAGCAACTAGCCCAGAGCCAAACATGAATTTAACAGTGTAACAAGAACTTATGTGAGAACTCCCATATCTCTATCTATAGTCTGTAAGACTATAAGCTCAGCTTTCCTCTAACCACAACCATAATAAGAACAAATGGTACACAGCATTTTTACAAACAGAATTACTGGTATTAGCTTAGCATGACTGCATTATTCTCACATGTTAGAATGGGTTCCTTCACATCCCTCATGAACATTCCCTCATTCTTCTTAATGACTTAATTGAGAAAAACCCCTTTTATTTTACTTTTTGATTAAACTGTAAATCAGAATTAATAAAAATACAGAAGACTCAAAGATAAGAGACGTTCACACTGACCAGGTCCATCATCTTGAGTCCTTCCAAAAGCTTACAGTTCCTGTTTTTCAGCCTGTGGGCCTCATCAATGACCACGCAACGCCATGGAATGTTACGCAGCTCCGGGCAGTCAGTCAAGATCATTTCAAATGTTGTGATAATGGCATGGAACTTGTAGGACCCCTTTATCACACGACCCTAAAAAGAACAGCAAATGTTAAAGTAAACTCTCCGGCACAGAAAGGAAGCAATTTGCTTCATCTTCAAATTTATTGTTAAAAAATACAAAACAGTACAATGGACAAGACATTTAAGGCAAATTAAGTCATTATTGCTGACTAAATGGGAAAATACAATTGTGTAAGTTTACTCCTGGCTTCATGATAGCTGTTTTTAATCCTGTAAATAGGCCCACAGGATCACCGCACATTGATTACAAAGAAGTTATACAAGTATTTCAGTTGTAATTCATATGGATTATACTAATGCCTTGAGGCATTAATGTATTGCTGCAAAATTGAAATAAAGTTTTCAGACTTTTCAAAAGAATTCTCTTTTTACTTTTGAATTGAAGGTATATGAAGGTCCTCCCAAACAATCCAAATATGGCAGAATTGCATGACTATTTGAATACTGTGCTCACTGTTACTAGTTATTTTTTGTCCTGGTGGACACTCAGGATTCAAAACACCAACAAATTTATAAAACAGCTTGGGTTGGAATGGACCTTGAAAACCATCTCGTTCCTGCCATGAGCAGGGACACCTCCCACTAGAGCAGGTTGTTCAAAGTTCCATTTAATGTAGCCTTGAACACTTCCAGGGATGGGGAATCTACAACAACTCTAGCGAACAGCTTTGACAGAAGCAAATATCTGAACTCTTAAATGGAGAATGTATATTGCTGCATAATATTTTTGTAAATCTGTGTTAAGCAAAGTTCACAGAACAATTAACTTGATGTCTAGCACCACATTCACTGGTTCATTAGTTCAGTCTTATTTTCAGTGCTGATATAAAGATTCAGTTTAAAAAAACCCTGAATAAAATTTATTCAGGACCACAAAATGAGCATCTTTCTGACATTACGCTATGCTTCTTCCCAATGTTGTTCAAAGAAATATGTAGTTTGGTATACCCAGTGTCATTTGGTCTGTGCAGAAAAACTGTATGTCTAAAGGATGGGCCTTACACAAGTTCAAAGCCATTCCATATTTTCAAAGATCTCTGTCATGGGTTGTATATAGAATACATTTCAAAAGAAACACATATTTTACAGTAAGGTGACCATTTCTTCCTTTGGACCTGTGCAAGACTAAATCCTTTTATAAGTGACCTGCATATAATCCTCTCCAAACTGTGGGGATCAGAACTGGCTACTGACTCAATCAAATGATTGAAAACCTGATATCCTGAACTCAGCATTAAATCTGCCTACTCACATCAAGAACATTTCAGAGGGAGTAATGACCTGCCCAACAATGCTTTCTCTTGGCATAGTCCAGAAATATTTATCTTGTAAGGGACAAAAAAAAGTTGCTACAGAACAAACAGCAGACGAAGATACACTAAGTGGGCAACTTTGAAAGCCAACAAACTGAAATGCTGTAACCTTTTGATGAGCCAAGTAAATGTCCATCACAAAGTCAACTCTTCTGCAAAACACTGTCATCAGCTGCATTTGGCACATACAGTTTTTGTAATCTTAAAACAGAACTCCTTCTCAGAGGTAGGACAAAACAGAAAAGCATATGTTTTATTTGATATTTCAAACAGGGAAGGACCCCTATGAAGATCTTTTCGTTATATTGCTCAAGAACACTGGAACAGTGTTGAGTTCTCTACGTGAACCCCACAAGCAGAACATATCTGATAACATCATGTCCCTACTGTTGAAGTCACACTACTGCAGAAACTTATTTTGTTATTGACTACTCTCTAGCATCCCACAACAGCTTGACTCTGGTAACTGGTGCTGACTCTGAAAAACCACACTTCTGCAGATGGGGTAGGTGCGTCTTAAGGGTAGGTGCATGTTGTCTCTTGTTATTGCCCTTCAAAAGCCACTCACAGTTTCTCAATATTCAATTGTCTTTTTGAGAAACAGCTGAGGTTGAGAGGCTTCTTTTCATATTAAGACCTAAAAACCCAAAGATGCCCAATGCCTGGGTTGATGCGTTTGGCAAGGGAACTAGATATGATGCTCTTAAATCATGTCTTCTTTCTCTCCCTTTTTCTCTTCCATCATTTGCCCACTGATGGTACTTTGGAGAATGCCAGAGTGAACACTACATGAGGACTCTTTTCTTCAGAACATGGAGAGACTTTCTTCCCTGTAATTCAGTTTCTATTAAACGTTTCCCAGCTGACAGTCTTAGAAAGAATGGAACACAGAAGGTGATTTTTTGACACATCTAAGCTAGCTGCCATCAGAAGGATGAGTTCTCTCAATTTCTCCTTTATCCTTAAACATAGTAGTTGTCTGATTCTCCTCTTAAGTCAGTTCAGGGAGCAAAGCCAGAAGAAAATTATTCATTTTGCTGTGCCATGAGTGCTTTGTCATTACTTGCTATGGGGTCAAATGACTGCCACACTCCTTGCAAGAATATGACTACAGGAGGAACAAAACTTTCTGCTTCATCTTGCTGTAGATCCTTTTAGTTGCCTTTAGATCAATGAAACAATATTGCCAAAATAACACTAAGAATCTGCACAGTAAGTGGGATTTTTCTGATGACATTCCTTCAGGTTTCATGCTAAGTAACTGCTGTATCCTAAGGGGAAGAACATGCTGAGAATAAGCACCACTCAAATGGCAAACAAACGTGATTTTTAACACAGGAAACACTTCAGCAGAGACAGTATTTGTATAAACCCAAATTTTTTAATTACATAAAATATAAATCTCTGCTAAGAAATTATTTTAAAACCAGAAAAACTGATTCCAACCCCACTTTGTTTGTATATTACACATCTAGGTAAGAAGCTAAATGTTTTAATTTTCATAAAGAATATTAGAAATTAATAGAATGGCCTGGGTTGAGACCTCAAAGATCATCTAGTTCCAACCCTCCCGCCGTGGACTGGAACATACACAACTCTGGACCACTAGACCTCAATGTAGCAACTGTTATTCAAACAAATCTTCAACAAACACACATATGATTTTAATTTGAAGGTTTCTTTGATAAGATGCTGAGAAAACAGTTATTTTCTAGACAAAACAGCTGTAACTTCTATCTAATATAAATTATTATCTGTTTCTCTACTACATATAAGTATGTAGTTCTATCTCTGTTTGCCCTAATGGCATGTCAAGTTGTACCACAGTCTTCACCTTCAAAACAGGTTTTAATCAGATTTTTACCTGTAAAAGCATATTTTCTGTCTTGCAATCACTCTCATAGCTTTGCTCTAAGGCTCTGTTTTTTGAACACTCTTTGAAGACATGGAGAACTAAGCAGAACTGGACTATCCATCACATTACTGACAAAGAGAAGAATGCTGTATCTTTCCTCATCTTTATATTAAAGATTTGTTTCCTCCTACACACTTGCACTACACTTTTAACTACTGTGTCACAGTATGAACTCATGTGCCATGACACAAAAGGATCTTCTTTTGTCTTACAGCCTTCCCAGAGCCAAGCTCTCCCTGCGACTGAAGAATCATCTTCATTCCTTGTCCACAGACAGCCCAATATTTAGCTATTCTGAGTATTGCTAGATTGGATCCAATTTATTAAGTAATACAGCTTACTCTGTATCCATGAACTGTCTTAATTATTTACCACTCTCCACATCTTTGTATCATTTGAAAACTTCCTCAGTAATAATTTTATGTTTTCTTTCAGGTCATTGCTAAGTTATATAGCTCATGGACATGAACCAATCCCTGAAGAACTATGCTGGAAATGCAAATCATTTCTCATTAACAATTACATCAAGAAATATCAGCTAGCCAGTTTTAAATCCACTTAATGTGTGCCATATTGATTTTATATCCTTCTAGTTTATTAATCAAAATGTGCAGTGGTAAACGAAACACTTAAAAGAAAATCTAAATGTATGAATTCACCACTATCACTTTTTTAAGTTCAGCTGAAAATAGTACTCCACAGGTAGAACTTCTACTCTTTTTCTCTCAAGTGAGAACAATTACATTGTTTTGCAATAACATTAAATGTATGCACATTTCATTTTTCCCCAATTCTGATTACTCTGGGAAAAGCCATGCACTTAGGAGTAGAGATCTGTTGCTCCTCTTAGCTTCTGTTTTCCAAATAATTTTCTGTTTCTACCCCTAGTCTTTTTTTTCTGCTTTCCTTCACTCACAACTATTCAACCTAAGCGCAGTAACACAGATTCAAAATAAATCTGACTTACAAAATTTGATAAAGAAGCATTGACAACTTTAATTTCTGCAAGAAGGTCTTTCCTGGAAGGTAGGCAAAGGCTGATTTTTAAGCTTAGTTCCACTTAAAGAAGTTTCTCCATTAAGAATCTCTTCTGCCAGCTCTCCTCAAAAACACAAAACCTTGCATGAAAGAATGAAACTCTAAAATTGCACCATCTCTTGGTGCCTCTTTATTTCCAGAGATATACTGGCTGCTATTAAAAAGCATTCTTAATACACATATCTGTATTTCTAACTAAAACCTAATACACTGGTACTGAAAAACTAATTGATGCTTAAATTAATAAACAACCATAAAGCATATACAAAAAGAGAGAAAAAGAAAAGTCATGAGGAGCTTTTACCTGTGGATCTTTGAAATACATTTCATACAACTGAATGGTCCGCCGACTTGCTTGACTCCCATGATACACAACCACATTCAACTCTGTCCAGGTGCGGAACTCCCTTTCCCAGTTGGGAATTGTGGACAATGGTGCAATAACCAAGAAAGGACCATGGATTCCTTTCAAATATATCTCATAGAGAAACGTAATGGACTGGATAGTCTTTCCCAACCCCATTTCATCTGCTAAAATGCAGTTTCGTCTGAAAACAATAATAAAAACAGTCTGAATGATTAATTCCCAACTTAAAACATAGAAAATCAGTAAGGAGATAACCTGAATAAACCAGGTATTTCTAGAATGAAAAGACATCATTACATTTTTGCATTTTAAATAAATGTTATGATTTTTGAAGCAATAAGCATGGATATATCCCTTCTATGGACCTCTCAAGCTCAGAAGGGGAGGGAAGGGGCAGCAGGGGCATGCATGAACCCAAAGCACTTGCCACAAAAATCTATCTGAAATATTCATGTTCCACCCTAAATTAGTCTGTATATAACTCCTGCAGCAAAAAACAAGACAAGTAAATGATTCTAAAATCTCACTTTAGTAGATTACTTTAAAAGGTTGCAATTTCAAATAAGCTATAAAAGCTCTTCCAAAGCAGGATTCAGCAGTAAGCAATATTTTACGTACGTGTTGTACCAATTGAAAAGAAGCCAGTTTACTCCCTCCAACTGGTATTCCCTGAGTTTGTTATTGTTTTTATACTCCCTGGAACTCTCCGATTTCTTCCAGTCATCGGCAGGAGGTCGCTCCTGTTTCAAATACAGCAAATCCCATTAGTGGTTTCTAAAAGACCACATTACTTTACTATTTTCAAATAAAATCCTCTATACAGAGCCAATTCTTACCACACGCTCCATTTCTGGCTCCCTAGACATCAGTTTCTCAAATTCTTCGATCTTGGCTTGGTCGATGTCTTGCTTGAGCTCCCAAGTGCTGTCCTCATAAGGAAGTGAACACCACTTCACCAGATAATGCGTTACAGGCTTTGTTAAGACAAAAATTACATTACATCACAATACAGAATGAATAAAAGTGTAACCATTTTTACAGGAGATCTGCAGGCTAGATAAAATTCAAAAAGTTTGATCAGACCTGAATGTCTTACTCAGTCAAAAGGATAAACAAGCACCAGGCTGGCACCTTGACAACCTAAAGATGAGAACCTGGAGAATGCAGGCTTACCACCAAAATGAGCACAACACTACATTTGAAATCACTAAGGTTAGACTAAAATTTAGAAGCCAAACAATATTAATTTTTCAGCCCTTACAATTTCTAGGCTTTACTACATATTTAAAAATCAACTGTATTCTCTTAACAGAGACATCAGAAACTTCACAACAGACAAATCAACCTCCACAATTCACTGACAGAGCAACATGGAAACACTGACACTGCCAGTGAAGCCTTCTATTCTCCCAGGACAAAAAAAGAATCTCCTGGAAGACAAAATCATCTTTTTTGCAGAACAAGTCATTAAAAATGAAGAAACAGTGAGTTCAGGACTTCTTCTGTAACAGGTAGTCTAAGCAATGTCTAAACCATTATGAAATTTAGATCAGACACTTTCTTGCTATTTTCATTTAAATTCTGCATTACATACATGGACATCATATTTCACCAGTATTAAATATCACTTCTTTGCTGTTGTTGCATTTTGGTTGGTTGTTTAGTGTTTTTTTTTTAATATAGGTAATTTATAAGAAGTCTGGAGTTCTAATTTAACCCCCTTTATTTAAGGGAAGCTGCTGCATTAGCCAGTGTTTTCTCAAACGTTCCTATTTTCGACACACATACACCATGGTAGTTTCTGTAAGTGCTTAATATATTCTAATTAATACATTTCTAAACAATCAATTCTAAATACAATGTCTATGTGAGTAGAGATGCAGATAAAAGTTTTGTTTACCTCTCCATTATCATCTGTGCTACGTGAAAAATCCATGATTCGATCAACTTCCACATAATCTGGATTAAAAAGCTCATCATCAATCTGTTCAAGGAGAGAGGCAAAAATATAAAAGATATCTCTATTAGCCCTTCCTGAGAGGAAAAATGATTATATATTTCACCAGGCAATAATATTTTGGGTCACGGTGACACAGAATTTATATTTGGCAAACTTCAACATGTTAATTGAAATGCTACAATTCAGCAAGATCATTCCCCGTGAGGGAATCAGACTTCTCAGACTTTGTTAACTGGGCCTCTTAATTACTGTGTGAAACCTTTTACTGTGAGAGAATGTTTAAGAATATTTTAAATGAAGTGTGAAATTACAATTCACTAATGAGCAATCGAAAAGGCTTATGGCATGCAATGCATTTAGCATTCTTGAAAACTACAGCTTGCAATAAAGAAATTAGAGCCCTGTACACTAAGTGCCTTTGGATTATTTTAACTATAGGAATTGTCTAACTGCTTTATAAGCAAGATTCAAAGATTATTATTTCAAAAACAGAGAAAACACAATGCATGCATACACAGTTTCTCCAAAAATTACAATTTGTTAGGTTCATTCTTATGCCTTAAACAGCTTACAGGATTCTTTTGCATACTAAAGCATTGCATTTCATTTTATAGTTTTAAGATCCACTCCAACAGAAGAGACAGCCAAAAGGACTAAAGACTGTATATTTTAAAAGCTTTTTCTAAAACAAGAACAAATTCCAAGTATTTACAATAACTTGTTACCCACTTAGAAACAGATTAAAAAAAAGAAAATGGAAAAAATTCCAGGTATCTTCACTTAGAACAGATGAAAGTTTTCAATTTGCAACAGGTTTTTATTTCAGCGTGAATGATATAGTAAAAATAAATATAAATAAATAAATACAGTAGCTCATGAACACAATATTTTTCCTTAAAAGACAGCATTTTTCTAAAAGGTAATCTTTCAGAGACATAAATCAGCAAATCTGGTCTTTTATTGACAGGACCCCTGCCACATTACTGCTTATGGCTCTAAGTGAAATTAAATTGATGATAAAAAGCTTAGAATCCCTAGTGAGCAGCAGTCCATAACACAGAAAAATGGCATGCATTTCTTCTGGCATAATCAGCTCCTGAGAAAAAAGACATGGTACTGATTCAGTCAGGCTTACAAGGCTAATAACTAGCCACTCCAAGAAAAAGAAAACCCAAAAACTATAGGAAAATGTCTATAGTCAGGATAGACCACTTGAATTTCATAAACTGGAAAGACTTGCTTCCAGAATGGTTATGCTTTATACCAGAGAAAGAGCTACTGATATATACACAATTATTCAAAATGTCCTGCTTGTACACAGAACAAGAATTCATAAGAATACTCCTTAAACACCCAAAAGAATCAAACAAAAAAATCGTACTTCAGAAAGGAATTTGTTCTGGCCCTGTTTTGCCTTAAACCGCTTAATCTTCTGCTGAATTCTCTTGTCTTTGTCCAGCTCTTCCACAGATGCCCACTGACAGTGAAGGTAAGAGCTAGAAGATGAAACAGAAAAATCTTACTCAAAAGTCTGTTTCTACTGCATATGTAACAGAACTAAACACAGCATAATTAAACTATTAAACATTATGCAATAAACAATATCATGCAAAAGGTACAAAAATGACAGCATATTTAAAGTGAAGTCAACTAAGTTTAGTCAGCTGCCATAAGCTCCCTTAAAGCAGATTTCTGTCCCTCAGATAGAAAATTTGATAAAAATAAAAAAGGTGTGCTATTTTTGTACACGAAAAGTGAGCTTATCCAGCTATGAAATGTTTTATTTTAAATACTGATTGCATTGCAGCTTCACAGTCCAGAAGTGAAACAACATGCTGCTCTCGCCATGATTACATTCCTCTAATGGAGGGGTAACAGTCTGCTGGAATACTGAAAGCCATGTCATTTGTTTGTTATCTTAGACATTTTGTTCAACATAAATCTTGTTTTCGAAAAAAACCATCAAGGGTTATTTTTGAGTAGTTTGCACACACTTTCCAGTTGCAGTTAGACCTACATAGCTACACAGGTATGTGCTCATGAGCCTGCATGCATAATGAGCCTTAAAGTATTGAGTAGGAGAGCAATTTTACCTGTGGATTTAATTTTGGAGAGAGCACAAATTAAGGCAACACTGTCAAACCCTGTAGCACCAACGCAAGGTTACTTCCCTGTTCATTTGTCACTCTTGGATTAAAAATTAAATAAGTTTAAAGTTCAATAATAAATTCTATCAATTACAAAATTAGTTTTGAAAGCTATTTATAAGTTATGTGTACTTAAGGATAGTGATCAAACCTGTAATTTTACTTACAAGTTTTTGTATTTTACATAGAACTCCTCTACTTCTACTTCCTCTCCGTTCTCCATCTAAAAGAAAAGAAATGTTGAAACATGAATTAAATCTCCAAACAGCCCAATTCAGTAAATTATTTAAAAACTATCTGAGATACAGAACATGGTCCCTACATAGAGACACTAGTGGAGGTGTAGGAAAAGGTTTGTGGGGGAGGACATGGGTGAGGAGTTTCCTCCAGCTGCTCACCCAAGTACATACTACACTGCTTACTACAACTTCCAAGACATGAATCATTTGAACTCCTCCTTAACCACATGCAGCTTCATTCACAACTTCACCCCAAATCTGGCTTTCTGCCAAACCCACAGTGTTAAGTAGAAGCCAAGTGTACCATTTTCTCAGGCAGCAGCCAATTAGCAACTGCACTCCTGAATGCCATATGTATTATTTTTGGCTGGCTCATGGCAACTTTACATTGTGGGTTTTGTAATGTTTTAAAAAAGAGTTTTAAAGGGGGTTTATTCCTCCATATAGTTAATAACTCCAAACAAGAAGCCATATAAAACTAAACCTTATACCTCTGCTAGAATTTTAGTGCATCAGTGTTCATGGCTTTACTTTTACTCAATGGTGCAATTAAATTCACTCAGGCAAGATGTCTCACATACAGAGCAGCCAAATTAAATTAACACCCAAAAACTACATTTAAAGCAAGGTTAAAGTTGTGATATAAACCAGCAAAACCAAGGGCATTCAGTGCTAAGGGTTGAGCTACCCTTAACTCATCCCTGGTGCCAAAGTATTGCATAACATATGGCATGTAATACTTTGTTGAATTACTCCTTAACCCAGCCATAGGACAAACTAAGGACAGTGCACCAGGCACACATTTAGAATTCAGTTTATGTCACAACATTAACAGTTTGTTTTTACTAATGAACTTCAGGAAAATTTTAAATAGAGGAGCATTTTCTGGTTTATACATTTCATCAGGGACAACAACATCTGTAATAAAACTGTATATGCAGCATTAAACAGGCAAAACTGTTAAGTGCTGTATAAATCAACATTCTTTGTATTCATATATATTTTTTAAAAGCAAGAGAATCTATATATATACACACACACAAGAGGGACTACTCTGAAACTTAAATTGTCATCTTCTAGTTGCTGGCTAGATGTTACCTCCATAGCAGTGCAACTAAAGCACAACAGTAGCAGCTGCATTATACTGTGTTCTAGCACAGTAAAGTTCATGCATTCCTAGTCCCTGAATCACATAGTATTCCTTTACTTCCTGACCAGCAAGAGAATTTCACTTTAGCATTTATATCCAGTACAGTCTGCTTGTGTTTCTTCCTAGAGAGAAGCAACACCAGATTCCACCTATTTCTCCCTAAAGAAATGTAAGAAGATAAGATATTCCTGGAGCTACTTCTTGATCTTCTCGAATCTTCGACAGAAGAAGATAAGATGTCCAAATTATCCTCTAACCCTAAACACAGGGAAGAAACTTCTCTGACACTTAAAAAGACACCACTGAAGGAATCTGAAGACCATCAAGATTTTTTTAGACAAAAAATTTGAAAGAGTCTTTCTCAAGATGATATTAATATTTAGAGATCAAAACTACCTTGAAAAAAGAAGCTGAAGATCACATAATCTGAACCTATTCACTGCCTTGAGGCAAAATTAGTCTTTAGGAAGTCAACCCTAATTTTAACTTCTTTTCTTTTCTAAAATGTATTACTGCCAAGTCTCTGATTAGTTTTAAACCAGAATCCTTTGAGATCCATCAGTATTACAATGACAACATCATTAAACACCTTTACATAGAGGTTTCATATTAACTAACTTCACTCCTCTCCACAGCATTTCAGTCAAGCATATTTTCTGTCAGCTGCCAACTTAATAACAATAATTTACTATGCAGATCTTGATAAATCCTGTAACTCTCATGAGTAAAACACACTTTTGTATTGTCTAATAGGTAATAACTGGTCTATGTTATTAGATGTTCTATGAAACTGTATCAATGATTCACCTAAGCAAAAAGTATTTCAGAAAAAATATTTTTAAAATCTTAGTCTGGCATTTAACAAACACTTATGCCCTCCTCCAAAAATCTAATCAAATTAAAACTCCCAGCACTCAAGCAGAGGTTAACAGTACATCAGTTTAGGGTATATGGAACAGCAGCTTATGCCTCTGATGTCACTGTGCACCCCCCACTACATGTACATTTACATTAGCCAGGTAAAAAGGTGAGATAGAACATTTATGCAAAATTCCCCCCAAACTGATTACACAGACATCCTAAAATAACACACGGCAAGCTTGGGCAATGCAGGACACTTCAAATTATCACTTCCAGGTGTGAGCAGCACCTGATTCACAGTCTCTGCAGATAATTGAAGAAATAAATGACCCCCTCATTCAAGCAAATACTTAAAAGGACATAATCTTGCATGCTATTGCCACAAAGGTGATACAGTAACATTGCTAACGCAAAAGTTGAGTAAGCCACTCAGGCATAGAGACAAAAGCTGCGGAAAAAAACAACCAACCAACCAAATAACCTAAGAAAACAACAAACCAAGAGAAAACCCCAAACCACCACAATTATCAACTACCAGAAAAACAGAAGACAGAACACATATTAATAACAGATGCAAAGCAACACACAAAACCAAATCACTTCAATTGATACATAGCACTAAATTGTAAACTGATCAGTTTGAGGAAGAGATGTAGGTATTGTAAATATTCCAATTAGTTCTAATTCTCACATGTGCTAGTAGGAAAAGAGACATTCACATGTGTAACACACAGGCACAAAGTTCTATAAACTCCCTGTCTTTCCATAATATGTGCTATTTGTGCTGGAACCAAATTAGTTCTAGCTACTCCTTTTCAAAGTTAAGAAGCAGAAATTCAAAGGGGACTGAATGAAAAATTTCAACATACAAACTTAAGACATCAGGTTTGAAAAGAGAGTGAAACACATATTTAATGTTTTCTGCAAGAAGAAAGAGTAATCAAAGGAATTCAACATTTCATGTTAAGAACAACTGGGAAAAACACTGCTTTTTTTACTTCAAAAATGAACTCAGCTCTACCTTTTACTCTGTATGTTTCAAAAATGGCTGCAAGTACAATGCTGCATCCTATCTGGTAACTCCAGAACTAGACTAAGGCTATTTCTCAGAAATTCAGCATGATTTTATGATAAGAATATTGCACCAAAAGAGTATTCATTATCTTATGTCCTTTACTTGAATGCAACATCTTTGTTACACCCGAATCCACTGAAAGGTTTCCTAGTGAAGCCTCTCCTCATGTTTATTTTATGCACTGGTCCTGATCGCAGCAATTTTACTTTGATTAGTAATCTAACAACCAGGGTTTTGATGACGTTAGTAAGAGTGTAAAAGACCTTTAATAAAAGCACAGTTGGACACTTCAGATGTTAAATATTAACATCCTGAAATCCATTTTTTTTTTAATTTGGAGAAGAGAGTTGGGGAGAAGAGCAGGGAAAGAAGAGACACCCCTCAAACCTGCAAATACAATCCATAAAAAACATTAAAGAAAAAGCTCAAAATAGAGCTTGCCTCCAGCAGAGCTTGCAATCAAAGACATGTAGGCAGCAGACCAACCACTTCCCACAAACTGCAGCAAAATACACACTCCCCATGAGTAATCACACCTTTGTTTGCAGGGGAGAGGAAGAAGGGAAGAATAATTGGTGAAAAACAGCTTCCCATGTAAAGACATTTATGAAAGGACCACATTCTCCTCTCCTGCCTAGTAGACCATCAGGACAACTAAATACTCATTTTATATTACCTCCAGTTTATCTGAAAAATAAGTCAATGGTTTGAAACACAAAATATAGCTCCAGACTTAAAAAAAAACCAAAACCAAACCCAATAACAAACAAACAAAACAAAAAAAACAAACAAACAAACAAACAAAATAACCAGAAAAAAAACCTCCAAAAAGCCTTAGAAGTTTTCTGCTGTGTGCATAAACAGGTCAGACTGAATCACAGGCACTCATAATGTTGAATGAACGTAGATTTGCAAAACTGGTAACGATGCTAGGATAGTAGGAATAAAATTGAACACACACCCCCCACTCTGCCCCAGAAAATCAAACAAAAATCCAAAAAAAAGCCCCAAACCACCACAACATTTGGGGGGAAAATATCCATGAATAAAGGCAATTTTCCCTTGTCCAATTTGAAAATTAACACTGAGGAAAAGATGAATTTCTGGTTAACTAAGATCAACATGATGTCGTATCTGTGTAAGTCAGACAGTTTTCTGAACAACTGTAGTACAAGTCAGAGAATTAGCTCCACAAAAGAGTCTATAAATATTATCATGGCCTTTTCAAAGTAAGTTCTTTTCTACTTCTTTCTCAGAGTTCTAAAACTTGGGAAGTGTAAAGGCCAATCAAGTTGTGAAGCACATTAGAAAAACCTGCAAGCAAAATAAAAACGTAACTAGGAACCAGGGTAGAATTATAAGGGAACCACACTGAACTTGACTGTTCCTTTCACCATCTTAGCATAGTGATAAGGAAGATATTTGTCACCTGTATCATACTTGGTCACATGTAAATCTATTTCAGCTGCTAAGCACAACTGCCATCAAAAGAACAAAAATTATGGACAAGGGTTTCTGTTTTCTAGAAAAGGCAGAAATTTGGGATACAGGGGAGTTCTCTCATTCCTCAAACTGCTATGGAATATCACTTTGAAGTGAAAAGCACCACAGATTCCACCCAGGCATGTATATTTGCAAAAAACTAATTTTTCATCCAAAAAAGCAAGAAATGAGTAAAAGATTAAACAATCTGTTTTGTGTATGTCTATTGAAAAACATATTGCATATGAACTAAATACACTTTCAGAGAACCTCCTCTATTCAACAGAACAGTTTTTTAATTGGGAATATCTGAGGTATTTTAAGAACTTAATAAGGGTTTCAGCAGAAATATGCTTAGTCTATTTAAAAATATGGAGGAAAGAAATTTGTTTTACCTTTTTCTTGACTAAACGGCTACTCATGATTTTCTCCACAACAGGACCTTCAGCATCAGCAGATTCCTACATCATAAATAGCATACAAGAGTTATGGGAGTGCATCTTTGTTAAAGACTTCCTTTATTAAAAAACCTCTAAATAATTTTTTGTAACAGGAGCTTAATACCAAGAGGACATTCTCCCCCTAGCATGAGAACTTTGAGGATTCAAAAAGATTTAATACCATAATAAAGGATGGAAGGATACTTATTTGAGCCCATTTTTAAGACCTAATGCAACTCCAGCTCTCTCAATTAAGGCTGACATGCACAGATAAATGGATGTAAAAACATGAGCAGCTCCCCTCTCCTAAAATAATACCTGCTTTCTGCACCATACAGTCTAAACAGCAGATGATGTTCAGAAACTCTAGCTGGCTGTGCAGGTGTCCCCACGATCGCTCTCAAAACTGACTGCAATTCTCTATAACATTAATTCACTATTACAACAGGAGGCAAACCATCCAAAATCTCTTTCTGATAAGACACAATTAACAATGGAGATCACATACAGTATTTCACAAGGCTTAACAAATTGCCAAATGAAATACCAAAGAACATGTATATATTCTCCAATAGGTCATCAGTTAAATGAAGTAGTTCTTTGAAAAAGCACTACAAAACAATGAGATTGTTACAACAGTCATTCCTACAGTATTACCCCTCATCTTATTCAAACTATTTTATCCATCATTTACATTGCACAGAGAATAAAGTGTACCCTGCTGGGTACTACAAGGCAGTAATTTCATAAAGGAGTTCTTATGGTGCCTAGCAGCAGGGGACAAGCTTGAGTGGTTTATTAAAGTCACAGAAGCCAGACCACTGAATTCACAGAAGTAAATTCAAGACTTCTAGCAGTAGAGTTCAGGTTTCCTTTAGGTAGGGACCACTAATTTCAAAGAACTTAGCTTCAATTTTCAAGCTGCATATCATCAGCTTGCAAACAAAGCCATGAGTTGATATATTCTTTAAGAATGTAAAAACTAATGCCTTCTGGCACACTGTGTCAGCCATGTATGAATACCATTCATGAAAAGGGCCCATATTTGAACTTTGAATGCTGCAGTTATGGCCACCTTTCCAGTCTGTTCATGTCTGACCTGTTGCTCTGACTGAGAAGTATTTGAAGGAGAATCTCTTCCAGCAGCATCAGCATCATCAGCCTCCTCATCTGAAATCTTGAACTCCAGGTCTTCAGTATAACGCTTCCTCTTCACCTGCCTGCTGGAGCGTCGCTTCTGGATAGAAAGCATTAATATTTTTCATGAGGAAAAAAACTGATAAGCAGCAGAATAAGTGAGGAAACTTGTCTGTGTTTCTCAAATACACTAGTGTACAGCAAACGCTATAATTTCTACAGCACCCTGGTAGGAATAGTGGACTCAGGACACTACTGTTCTGAATTCCTACCTGTTAGCTGTTCTTAAATTCTGTAAGCAAAACACAACAAAAACCCAAAATGAAACAAAAATGCAACCACAAACAAAAATCTACTTTCTGCTTGTTCCAGGTCAGAAAAGTGGGGGGGCATTTTTTTCACTTTTTTTAACATTACTAAAACAACATTAGAAAATTAGAAAGCCTATCTCAGAAAGCAATTAAAACCCAAGAAGTTGCACCTCTCCATTCACATCAATAACAAACTTTGACAGATGGCCAATGCAGGAGCCAAACACCACCTTTCCACAGCATGGCCCACTGTGTTGCTAAGCAGTGACAACACACTTTCTTCCTCTCGCCATCCGCCCAGTTGTACCGGGATTATCTTGTAGGGGAAACACAATGAAATACGATTTCCTCACTTCACTGACCCAGCACTGTTTGGAAAGGCATCCTGCAGCACAGCATGGGGAAAGACCCCAAACTAACAGAGGAGAATGGAAAACCTGAACCACCCCAAATTGAAAACATGATTTCTGTGTTCCCATACCCTCACCACCAGGATGAGAGAAAGCTTCAGCAAACCTGCACAAAACAATCTGTAAAATACACAAGCGTGCATTTGACAGAATTTGCAACTTAATACTCAGTGCCAGGTATTGTTTTTTACAACAATAAAATTCAACTTCCCAGATAGTCTGCATCAGGTTATATATTTTGAAAAGCTGTAAGCATATGTTGTTGAAGGAAACTGTCAACTGAGCATCAAATATCTCAATGGAGTAATGTATATATTAAAATTATGTTGAATATAAACTGTTAAAAAATCCCACCTTAATGACTTGATACACTATTTATTTATACATTTTACACTACTTATACATCTTTCTCAGCTACCACAAATCTTCACTGGTACATGCAAATACTCATGTAGCTTAACAAACCTATGCTCGTGAGTCTTTCAATTTACACAGACAAAGTCAAATATTTACTTTTATATAGTTAATCATGCTTTTTAAAGCATAAATACCTGATGCACTTCACAAAATTAGAAATTATTTATTTAACTGGAAATGAAAATTTTGAGCAAAGGTTAAGCTTACATCACTCTTTTAAACAATGGTGATGTGGCTTCTACGCAGTAACTTATGGGGGTTTCCAAAAAACAGTATTTTTATACTTCAAAATAGATAACACTTGACAAATTTGCATCTCAATTTACATGATCAGTGATGGGAAAATACCAATTTTCTTCTGACTCTGTAGGTAAATCTTACCACTACTTTTGGTGCCAAAAATCTCTTCTTCCATTTCCCTAATAGAAAGAATACCTAAAACATAATGGTAGCCTTTATTTGATTTTTTTTACTTGAACTTCCTGTTTCCTCTTACATTTGTATGAGGTTTTGCAATTATGTACTGTTGTCAGAAACTGCGCAGATGTTTACCTGCATCAGATTATCTTTAACGCATTAACTGATCTATAGGTAGAAAGGTGAGTAATAAGCTTGATAATGGAATATAAAAAAATCTGCATGACAACACTAAAAGGCAAGTATTTTTCCTCTTTAAAGAAAACAATGCATCTCTTTGTGCATTACTACATAATATCACTACAGAAAGCTCAATATTTAACTCTAAAAACACAACTGTGTTTTAGAGAACTGAGTAACATCAATCTTGGCTGAGAAATGCATGACAAGTTTATTAACTGCAGCTATCCTAGTAAACATTGTTGGAACCCTAAGTACATGCAAAGAAGTGTGGGTGCAGTATAGCATGCACAGTACAAGAAAGTACTAAGAAAACAAAAAGTTACCTGAAATACTTTGTTACATTTAACTTAAAAAATATGCAAGTACCCTAGCACTTCTATTTACAAAAAAAAAACCCAAACAAACAAACAAGCAAACAAACCCCAAACATAATATTTATCACCCAATTGTGTTTAACAAAGAGAAAGTTTTTGTTCCATTAGACTGCAAACAAGCAAACCACACGGAGATGTTGAATTGCAAACAGAATATGATCACCTACAAATTAACCCAAAAAAACCATCAGCTCCAAAGTTTCTTCAACTTTTGCCAATGCCATCAATCAGGCTGAGAGAGACTTGCAGCACAAGACAGAAAATTTAATTCTTCAAACATTTTAACATCTGCATGGCATAATTCAACTTCTCTAATCCTGAATACACAGTTTGAATGAATCAGAAAGAACACGCTCTTCCGCTGCTGCTTTTGTTTTTAACCAGAATATGCCAGATTGCTCACATTTAATTATTTACTACATTCTTCTTGAAAATAGTGGGAGAAAAGGTATAAACCATGCTTGTGTAGGACAACTGTTTGCCAAAGTCTTCACCAGGCTACTTTGACAATTCCCAATTGACCATCAGTCTGAACATCCCTCATAATCAGAAGCAACACATCCACAGTTGACGTGCAAATATTTGACAAATGCAGTACATTGGCATGACTACTTAGGAATCTAATACTGTCCCCATCTCTTCATGAGTGAATCCTTATTTTCAGTGCACACTCTAAACCACTGCCAGCAGAAGCAAGCCAGGAGCTGACCACTGTCGCTAGCAGAGAGAAGAAGTCCAGGTTCTCAGTGTGGCATAAAGAGGTATTTTATTAATTAATTCCAACTTCTATAGACTTTTAAAGGTCACCCAGATTGGTCAGTTTGAAACCTCCTCTGTGGCCCATTGGCCAGGCCTGAACTGTCCACATCTTGAGAAACTGTTTTAATAACATCCAAACTTTATCCTTGTTTATAAAACACAAGAAGAAGAGAGAAAGAATTCTCACGGGAAAGGTCTGTGCTAGCCACAGACCACTTCTTACCATGTCTAATGACAGAGCACACAAAATTTGTCATATATGCTACTCTATTTCCAGATTTGCTCTACAAATGAAACAAAATTTGGACAGAATTTTGCTCTAATGACAGAGCACACAAAACTTGTCATATATGCTACTCTATTTCCAGATTTGCTCTACAAATGAAACAAAATTTGGACAGAAGGTGATAGGTGTGCAGCAGTCAAGAGAAATTAATCAGTGTTAGCCCATGACAAGTAGCCCTATAGAAAAAGCCCTTCATCCACAAAAGCAGTGTAGCTGCAAGTCCCTGACATGCACATTTCCAACACTCTGCTTTGTCATATCTCTGTCTTGATTTCAGGTTTGCAAAGCCAATGCAAGAACAAACACCAAGCTTATAAGCAAGACCTTGCAATGGAGCAGTAAATCTACAGAACAGAACACTCAGCATCATAACTGCAACAGCAATCAGAAAGAATGTGTGAAAACTCAGCAGCATTGTAGACACATCTGCAAGGAACAAGATTGTAAAGCAAAATTATGATGAAAAACACTTGTTTGTAAAATATTCACCATGGTGATTTTCATTTCTCACCTTCTTTGTAAACAACACAGAAATTATCCAAATAACTGTCTCTCTGTAACGAAGACCATGAGAACTATTGTTTTATGCTTCTGAGTTGTCAAAGCCTACATTGAACTTCAACAATAGCCTTACCTGAACCCCTGGATCATCTTCATCTTCAGGATGAGGTGATGGTGGTGGAGTTTTATCCAAATCTGAGTTTTCAGAACCTTCCTTTCCCTTGTTAACCTTTTTCTTCGCAGCACTGGTTTCTGAATCTTGCTTCTTGTTACTAAAACAGAGTTATATTTTTAATCAGTATTTGTAGAATAATATAAGCAAGAGGTGCTTAACAAAACAGTTGAACAGTGAGATTTTTAAGTGATTTCGTTATTTTCAGCTGCCTTTCTTAAATATTTCAACGAAACTGCAAAATCAATGATGCATGGGCCATCACTACACATTCCTTAACAACAGACACCTCGCTTCTTTCCTTCAAGACCTTAGACAGCGACACTCGATTTGTACTCAACAAGAAACTAAAAATGAGATGGGAAAGGAAGAGCTGCTCTCTTCAGAATCTGCACTTTCTGAAAGTGCTGTTTGGACAACCTGACACATGAGAAGAGAAACTGGATTATGCATGTGCTTGTCTTATATTAACTGTGCAGACCAGAACCAGGTAAGCAGAACCAGAGTAAGCGTTACCAAAACAAAGGACTGAATTCATCTTTTTCTACAATCCCTGCTATTTCCAAGCAGGAAATGCAGTTTATTGTCAGTGCTGAGGGCACCCATACAGCCTCAATGCGTGCAACTGCAGCTTGTACAGGGGGGAAAAGACACCCAGGTAGCATCTCAGCATCTACACAATGCTAGAAAGCTATATCCACTGACAGTACGGAACTGCTTTGGTGATTGTTCCTCCCCTTCCTCCCCCATGAAAATGTTCATCACCTGGGACTGCATTTCTCCAGCTGCATTCAAAGGTTTGAAAATGGGTGATGTACGTATCAAAATGCAGCTTTAAATACACCATCACCAAATCACACACTGAAATGATCTGCAGCATGGTAGAGGTGAAAATTTAAATGACAACGAAAATCGGTGGTAAAAGTTAGTATTTTTAAGCACATGTAGCATTTAAGTCTGAGGTGGATTTTTCCTAATGTTTTGTGGTCAGCCCCCTGCAACCCATTGCCAGTGTGAGGGGCTTGCTAAGGGAAGATGCTGAGACAGCTGACAGCAGAGCAGAGCTGTGTGCTGGTACCTGACACACGGCAAGCACAAGTCACCAAGTGCTATATCAGTTGCTTTTATATGGCTTCTGCATCCTCATCACTTTAATTTCTTACCTGGGGAGCTGCCTGGGTTTTTTTTTTATTATTCATGATCCTCACATCTCTAATTTCTCATTTAAACATCAGCTTTAAGTTTGTTCATTGTGATCCACACATTAGCCCACCAAGAGTGTATTTCGGAGTTGTAATTTAAAATTTCCCAATACAGTCACATTTCTCTTCAGGACTGCAACAATTTGGCTACAGTGTTATTTTCTCCTTGCAGCCTATGCTTAAACTAACACTGATTTCCAAGAAAAAAAAAACAAAAAAACCCCCACACATAAAAAGATTGTGCATTTTGAACACAGATTTGTATTACTGCAAAATTGTCTCTACTCAGCCCCAGTGAGGCCATATCTGGAGTACTGTGTCCAGTTCTGGACTCCTCAGTAAAACAAAGAAAAGAAGCTAGTGGAAAGGATACAGAGGAGGGGCACCATGATGATTAGGGATCTGGAGCATCTCTCTCTTACGAGGAGAGACTGCAGGAGCTGGGCCTATTTAAAGAGAAGACCAAGACTAGATGATCTACAGAAGTCACTTCCAACCCTAACAATTCTGTGATTCATTAATGCATATAAATATCTCAGTATTAGGTGTCAAGAGGATGATGCCAGACTCATGTCCAGAAACAAAAAGAAGCTCCACCTCAGCATGAGGAATAACTTCCTTACACTGAGGGTGGCAGAGCACTGAACAGGCTGCCCAGTGAGATCATGGAGTCTCCCTCTCTAGAGACCTTCAAAATCCACCTGAACACGTTCCTGTGTCACCTGCTCTAGGTGACCCTGCCTCGGCAGGGGGCTTAGATGAGATGATCTCCAGAGGTCACTTCCAACCCTAACAATCCTGTGATCCTGTGAAATTAACAGGACTCGACACAGCTCAAAAAAACCCCACCTCAAACTGTGACAATTAAAAAAAAGAATAATAATAAAAGGGGGTGGGTGGGGGGAAAGCTTGACACGGCGGAAAGAGCGCGGGCACAGCGGGGGCAGAGTTTGGCACGGCGGGAGGAGCGCGGGCAGAGGGCGAGCCCCGAGAGGCGGCGGGGCCGGGCAACGCGCGTCCCTCCCTCCCTTCCTTTCCCTTCCCTTCCCTCGCTCGGTGCCCGGCGGGCTCCCCTCCCTCCCCGCCGGCGCTTGTTTCCGCTCTGGCTGCCACCAATGGCACAAAAAGCCGCAGCTGAAGCGGGGCCCCCTTCGCCTTTTCATCCGCACGCCGAGAGCGCTGGCGTCGCCCCGGCAACCCGCGGCCACGTGACCAGCACCTGCTCCGCTGGCCGGCGGCCACCGAGCGCTGCCATCTGCTTCCCTCAATCAGCGCCCGCCCGCTCCCGGCACCTGCGCGGCCGCGGCACGGGAACCCCCACCGCACACACACCGGCTTTCATCGAGCCACCGCCAAACCGCTTCCAAAAACACACACGGGAAACTGAAAACCGAACAGCAACAAAACAAAACAAACAAACAAAAAAAGCTCCGCTTTGCGCGTTTCTCCAACTTGTTTAAATGGAAGGTGAAGATCGCCGCCAGGTGAAGCGCGCTGACGGCCCGGCGCCTTTCGCCCCTGACCCCCGTAAATCGGAGCGGGGCGCGCAATTAAAGCTCAGCCGTCGTGCCGTGCCCCCGGTGCACGGCCGCCTGTGAATAACAGGCTTAAACCCGGGAAGAATAGTGTGGGCTAGGCGGGATAAAACACCAGCCTGCTGAAAAGCCGGGCAGCGCTAACGAGGGCCCGCCGACCCACCGACCGCGCTGCGCTCCCGGCCGGCCGGGCGCAGACAAAGACCCCGGCGCTGCGGGCAGGTCCGCCCCGACACGAGTTCCCTTCTGGCCTCTGAGAGACCTTTCCCTCTCCGAGCCATGAG
Organism: Lichenostomus cassidix; assembly: GCF_008360975.1. Lineage (NCBI taxonomy): Eukaryota > Metazoa > Chordata > Aves > Passeriformes > Meliphagidae > Lichenostomus > Lichenostomus cassidix. The sequence continues at coordinate 115,096,291 of NC_139482.1, read as the reverse complement.
TATTTCATGACCTGTATCTACCCCCGAGCCGTGCGCCTCGGCGTGCATAGGCGCTCTCGGGAACGAAGACGCGGTCGAAGCAATTCGGACACAGTTTCAAATCAATTCCCTTTCCAGGCCAGTTATAAACACACACATGAAAGAGCCACCAGCGTGGGGAGGATAAAGCCCGTGTGCAGCTCCACCGGGAATTTTAAGTTCTAAAATTCAGCAACAGAATTGCTCTCTTTAGATGCACAGCTACAATTTCTTTGAAGGGAGGAAAAAAAAAGGTAAAGTAGAAACAGAAGAATAGCACCACCCCTCTGAACGCGCGGACACACTGCTTCCCAGTGCATCACACACTTAGGAGCTTCACCCGGCCAGTGGGAACATCAGCTTCCTTGGATTGTCAGCAACTCTTCTTCATCTTCCCACTGAGCCACTGTGATTTGTTCCTGATGATTAAATGTACCCACTTTTGACTCAGCCTTTGCACTTTACAGCAGATCACACTCAGGCTATTGAGGAACAGCATAAGCCTGGAACAGAATTGCCTTTCCACATGAAGTACAGGCAGGTACTTACAGACTGTTCTCAGACACTCTGCCATTAGGTCTCCTTGTCAATGCTCAACACTGGGTGCACATGATTAGGAAGGTAAACTGTAACACACACATTTAGATAACTATCTCTCATATTTGTTTTTACACATGCACAAATGCAAAATTTAGCCAAGGGCCACTAATGACAAGACAAGTGTCTGGTCCCAAAACAAGAACTATAAATCTAGGACAAACTGGACCAGTATTTGCCACACACAAAACATTAAAGTATTTCAAAACTGTCAGTTAAACTTGCCCCTCAGTTCAAGCGATATAAATACAGACATTTCAGATTAGATGTTTTACAATCTAGCTGTCAAATACCACTTTCTGGTTTCATCCTCTTAGCGTCAAGGACTACACACCATACTGACCAAAGGGGATCAGCAGGAAGAAAACCTGTAGAAGGTTAAATGAGCAAACAAAATAGAGAAAAAGACTGAAGAGGAAAACAGCAAGTAGGACAGGTGAAAAGAGAGCTTGATTTACAATTTGAGAAACCTATCCAACTTGGATGAAGTGTTTTATGTCATCCCAGCAGCCACCTAGGGAGCTAGATGAAACTCCAGAAACTTACAGGGGCAAACCATCTGACTCAAAAATGACCCAAAAATCATGGCATGCTTTGCAGGATTAGGAGGGGAAGTAATTAGCCCATATGTTTACACTGTGTAACTACTTCACCTGATCTCAGTAACTGATAGATCTGTTTATTAGTATAATTTATGACAACTATCATGACTTGGATGATGTTTTTTTCTCTAATTCTATGATGTAAAATAAGTCAGATGGATTAGTGATTTTTATTTTACCATTTGGGAACATTGTCCTGTAACAGATTCATGATTGGAACCTGGTTTAGACAAACTTTACACAATCACTGTGGAGAATAAAAACAATTGAAAAATAATCCCACCTTCTCAAAATGTCAGAGATGTGAGACTTACACTGTACTACACTACCCAAGGAAAACAATTTTTTTAAAGCTCTTAGTGTAATCAAAACTTTTTTGTAAATCCATTTTTGTATAACACAGAAGTTGGAAAAACAATAGACAACAAGGTTTTTTCCAGCCTGAAAAGTCAGCCAAATTACTAAAAAGCTTTGGTAATAGTGAAGCCTACAAGGCCTGCCCTGCAGCGCAAGCAAAGGCAAATATCAAGCAGCTGGGCTGGTTCAAAAGGGAGATGAGGACAGGTGTGAACAGGAACGGCCTCATGCATGGAAATCTCACACGATTTCCTGTTCTCTCCCAAAGGCAGCCCCTTCCTGCCTTGCTCAGGATGATCTGACCTTGGGAGTGGAAACTACCACCACTGCCTCGGGACCTCTCTTCCTGTCCTCCAGCTCCCCAGGGTGCTGCGTCCTGCTGTCCACACTGCTCCCCCACGCAGCAGCCTCTTCCCACTTCCGTGCTCAGGAGCCATCCCCTTTCCGATACAACAAACAGCCAAACTGTGCGCCAAAAAAACCCTTCTCCACCTCCCTCTAAAAACTGTAATTATGCTCATGTTTAGCACTCCCTTTGTAAGCAGCAACCCACTCGCCCTACACTGTGTCCCAGGCTGCTGCTCAGTGTGTGGGAAGGATGAAGAGCTTTCCCTGCCACAGGGAGGGGAGGAAGCAGATACGAGCAGCCCTGCAAAGCACAGCACACTGCTTTGAGGAGATGGGACGAGGCAAGAGCTCCTGCAAATAGCTGCCATTTGGCCCTTGCAAACAGTTACTGCTCCTGCCACCATAATTGGTGGCCACTCTCTAGGGTTTCATAGGAAGCAGCAGGAGAGATATCAGCTGTGCTGCAGTGTGATCTTCTCAAACAGGTGGTCCTCATCTCCTCCAGGGACGGGCACAGGAGGAACAGACATCTGAGCCATGACTTTGCAATTCGGTAGGATTATTTGCCTTTCCCTGTCCATCTACTTTTGGAAAAATCTGCCTGCATTGCATGTGCCTGAAGCTGGCTCCATAACATTTAGAGCACACATAATACTCAGCACCCACCCAATTTGATGAGAACCCTTCACCTGTGATTCCAGGTTTACCTACATTTTGCCTTCAAACTTGACTAGTTTGGTCCACAAGAGATTTGTTTTGCCAATTTTTTTTTTTTTTTTAGCCACTGCTATATTTGTCTATCTGTATTGGCAAGACTGGACTAATATCCATTAAAAGTATAATAGTACAATATTATTATGTGATCTTTCTTTCACTATGCAGTGTAACATGCTAGCAGCCCATTTGGGTGTTTTCTTTCTGAGATGCCATGACATACAATTCAAACCAGCACGAAGTTAATCAGCTTCTTCCATTCTCTAATCTGACTTGTCCCTCACATGAAGGTGCATTTCAATGAGGCAGGCTGCTCATTTTGTCACAATTTGCACCAAAGACAACAGAGATGTGAAGGATAGCATTTCTGGGGTTTTGTTATTATTTGTTATATAAAAGGATTATACTTTTAGTTGAAATTGGAACTAAAATAGCAGGGTTATGAGTTATATTAAATTACAAAATGGTTAAGATAATTAAACATCAGATTTTTTTAATCTATCTGCATGGTGTAATACAGTCTGTGTCAAACTCAGTAGTTAAGGACTCATCATGCTCTATCCAAAAATATTGCTCTTCAATAAATACCTAAATTTATTTACCTTAATTTTACAAGACTGCAAAATTCTTCTATTGAAGCTGATCATGTTACTCGGGAATGAGGACCGTTAGTTACACACAACATTTTTAGATTTCTAAATCACACTACTCCTTTCAATGCTTAGAAGCAAAATACTGAGCCATATAAGCAGTAGTAGTAAAGACGCGCCAGATACTAACTTTATCAAAATATTTTACTTCTACATAACCATCCATAATCTGTATTAACTTGCATTAATCTCACTCATTTCAGCTACTGTAATATTTCCTTTCCGGAGTTAGTGCTGCTGAAATACTGTGGCTAATATGATTAAACATTTGGACTGTTGATTTATTTAAAAACTTGATTCAGTGATCTGTCACTGGACAGGTTCCCCAGTCTGTGATGTTGCCAAAGTAAGCAAATTTCTTTCACTGATTTAAAATTCTTTGGCAGCATAGCATCCCCACACAGTCTCTGGGTTCTTCAAAGAAGCTTGATACTGAAACTGACAAGACCACAAAATGAGAACAACCTTGTTTTGTGGAGTGCATTTGGTAACAAGAGACACAAGCCCGTTATGGCAAAAATAGGACTTTCTCCACACCCCTGAGTAAGCATAAGGAACATCGGGCGCTCTTACTCTTGCTCCAAACATGTTTCTCTCATAGGTAAAACAACAGGGCTTAGGACTTAGAATACTCTTAGTACTAGAAGCCAGGGACAAGAGTCATTGCATGGGAAAGAAGATAAAGTCTCTCCTACAAACACAACTAAGAAATCAATGTTTTGTTCCTTCAGAGGAAACACTGCTCCTTTAATCTGCATGGCATGTCCCAAGATTTAGAGAAGATGCACATGGAGGTATTGAATGGACAGGACAGACCAGCTCTGATCTCCAGATCATCACCAATGGGTGTTTTTGAGGCAGACTCCTTCTAACCATGGTTTATTAAAAAAGACTTCATTGTAGTCAATTGCACTAATTGAGACGTCCTGCAGTAAAAGTTTTTTTACTTTTTGGTAGCAAAAATCTGGGAAATGGTAGTAGCATTTATTATGTAGCCTGGTCAGCATTTAAAACTGTGACTCTAGGGAACTGGAGCATCTCTCTTTAGAGGAAAAGCTGAGGAAGCTAGGCCTCTTTAGCCTGGAGATGACTGAAATCTTATCAATGCAAACAAGTATCTTAAGGATCGAGTCTGCAGGCCCTGTTGCCCTTGTAAAATCCTTGCTCACCTCTTTACTTTGGCTAACTAGTAAAGCATCCTGGGAATGACTCAGCTAAACTAGAGGTGAAAAACAAGTTACATAATTGTAGAACAATTTTTAGAACCAATAAGTGCTCACATCGTTGGGCTTGTGGTTGGTTACATTTGATGCCTGTTCCTATCATGGTCTATGGTGGTTGGTTAAGCACATTTGTTGTGCCTCACAAGTATGTAAACTCATAACAAACTAACAGTTTAAGAACCTGGATTTTTGCAATAAAGTGTCTTTGCCATATCATCGTGGAAATCGCGTGTTTAATGCCGCAGATCAGTGTCGAGACAATGGGGTCAGACACTGCTCAGAGGTGCCCACTGACAGGACATGAGACAGTGGCTACAAACTGAAACACAGAAAGTTCCACCTGCCTAAGAAGAAAAATGTTACTTTGAGGATGACAGAGCACTGGAACAGGCTACCTGCGGAGGCTGTGGAGTCTCCTTCCCGGGAGATATTAAAAACCCACCTGGATGTGACCCTGTGCAACCCTCCGAAGGTGAACCTGCTTTAGCAGGAGGGTTGAACTACATGATCTCCAGGGGTCCCTTTCTATGAAAAAGGCTATTTTAGCTGATACAGTATTTTGGTTCCAAAAATACATACTGGGTGATATATAACTTAAGAGATTTTCTAAGCTGTGAATTGCTGCTGTGTATGTAAACCCCATCCTTAGGACAATCTGGTACACAGCCAAAGTAAATGCTGCAATAGGGATAGGCTGATCAACTGTAATTTACTGATCAGTTAATATAACCTGTACACAATAACACTTGATTTTACAAGCCAGTGTTTATAAATTCCTCAGGAAACATCATCTCTGCTAGTATAGAACCTTCTCTGTCTTGCTAAAGCAACAAGTAACATCTTACTGCCCATGCCTCATTTAGATATAGAGCTGTATCAAACCTAATCAATAAATAGTCAGTCTTGTAGAATATATGCAAAGCTGATTCATTAACTGCAATTTTTAAACCCTAATACAAATGGATTTTGCAAACTGATTTGGATTAACCAAGTCTGGCTGTGCTTCCATCTGGAAGTTATATTCTATAACTCTAGCCACATCTTAGAAACAGATTCAGATGTTTGGAACAAATTCAGAACAGTTGTAAGAAATTCTAGGTACAAATGAAAAAAAATATTGAGCTTTAATGTCTTTTTGGTCTCAGTTTTCTTTCAAGTAGGCATTTATAACCACAGTATTTAGGGACTTGAGGGACAAGGAAAGAATCTGTGTTATTACCTACGACATATTTACTCATGTGTAACGACAGTTTATTCTTTCTCGTACTACTCTGTAGCGTTTTAAGCTTATCCTGATAAAGGTAGACAACGCTGAATGGAAAGTTAAGAAACCCAGTTAAGAAACAGGGTTGAACCATCTGGTTTATCCACTAAGATTTTCTGCTAGGAAAATTGTCTTAAATGAAACAGCAAAATGAATATAATTTCCTACAGTGAGGACACATCAATATCCATACAAAAATGCCTTTTTAACAGCAGAGCTTAGAGCCCATGAGTTGTGTTAATTTAAAAAGTGTCTGTAAGGATTGTACAGCATACAACAATGTGAAGTACTTAACTTCTTTATTTAGCGAAAAATATCATCAAACCATTTTACTCTAAGCCTTCATCTCTGAATTTGGTCAAACCTACATTAAAGTTGAAGCAATTTAATTTCTCAGCACAAAAACCACACACAAGGACAGATGAGCTTTAGAGGAGAAAGAATTAGCTTTGAAATCTAACACATCCAGAAACTTTTCTGCCTTGAAAGGAAAAACTAACCTTCTGCCTCTTTCCAGCTTGCTTAAAATAACTGTGAAGCCATAAACAGGAAAGTCAAACAAGAGAAATGTGCCCAAGCTTCTCAAAAACATGATATTGTAGATGGTAGAAGGCAAACAACAAAACAAGATTTCCTCTCCACCCACGCCATTTAGCACAGATGCTCTAGAAATCCCACAAACACACTGTTTTTCTCTCATCACATACACAAGTTACCTGACTTACCTAGCCTTTTTGCTGGTCTTGGGTTTTGGCGTGGTATTTTTTGCTTTCTTTTCCTTTGGCTCTTTAGGGGTCTTAGGGACTTTGGGGGTCTTGGGTTCCTTCTTTTCCTTGGGTTCTTTAGGATCCTTCGGTTCTTTTTTTGCCTTGGGCTTTTTCTTTTTCTTCTTGTCTTCTTGGGAGCAATCCACTGAGTTTCTGCTTAGATTCTGGCTGTCAAGTCCCCCAGGAAAGTCTTCCTTACCAAAACCTTTACTGGGACCTTCTGCAGCAATGTGATTGTTTTTCTTTTTCTTTTTCTTTTGCTGTGGCTGCGGCTCAATTGACGGCAGATAATCATCACTTTTCACTAGCTGGGTATTCGGTCCACTAACCTGAGTCATATCCGGCACTGGTTTCTCTAAAAAGGGTTCCGACGGAGAATGCTGAGAGAGATAAACAGAAATAAAATTGTAGATCTGCAGTTTTGATTTCTAAAACTTTGCTCTTTAAGAGCATGAGGTAACAGAGGGAGAAAATATTAAGCACAAGATTAGCCTGTTAACAAGAGTCAGCATATCTAAACCACTAGGCAGTAAAACAGTAAAGAACAAGGCTTTTTGCAGTCAAAACAATAACAAAATGACCAGAAATTCTTGATATCTCAAGGGTAAAATTATTCTAAAGCTTGTATAAAGTGGAAATATAGAAAATATTTAGTCTTCAACACATAGATGCAGAAGGAAAGCAATTGCTGTTTCAGGTATTTCAAAATAGCTGTTAGTAGAATGATTAACTTGTTACAAATTATTCAGCTGCACTGGAATTTTGTCCTTTGGAGGAAGAATTGGTAAAGTTTTTTTCTAGACATTCAGAGGAGAGTAAAAGTATATTCACAGGCTGTATTGACAAAAAATTAATCAAGGCAATTTACGCTGGCTCATCTGTGACAGATATTTTGATCAGCAAGTGAAGGATTAAGCAATGTAATACAATGTTACGTTTTATGTCCAAGATCCACAGCTTCCAGCTTGTACTCGTAACAGATTTGCTCCTGCTCCAGACTGGACAGAGAACTAGGGTAAGTGCTTATGAACCTGCATTAACATCATATTTCAAAATCTCTATAGCATATCAGGTTTACATGAAACTTATAAACTGCAGGAAAACCTATATATAATTACAAAAATGTTAAATGCCTAGACTAAAAAAAATTGCTTGATATATTGTCAACTATTTTCACCTTAATGATTCTGTTCTACACAAAGATCCATGAGTCTGCAGTGAACAGATATATAAGCTCTACCATGACTTTGCAGCATATCAAAGCTCTGACCTGCTTCCCCATGCCTGCTCATGGTTCTAAATGCAGGACGACAGTGCTTTTCTAGAAGAAAAGTAACAGCATAACACCGTACTGATGCCTTTCTTGCACCTATATATACGGTCAGATCATTTTACCCACACTCTTTCTCTCTCTGCTTCTCCTCCTTCTCTGCTCCCTAAAAATTAAGTCAGGATGATTCCAGGTGGATGAGTTTCCCATTAGTCATGATGCAAAATGATAGCCATTTGAAATGTTTGTCCCATTGAATTGGGGAGAAGAAGAGCTTATAACAAATAAGAATTTTACTTCTAGGAAAAGCAGTGCCATTATAACTGTAATGTTCTTTGCATTTCCTTTTCTCCACTTTTTTTTCAAATCACACTTACTTAGAAGTGGTAAGTGTGCAAATGAATGACTAGAAGACCAATCCCTAAGTGTAAGGGGAACTGATGAGCATACACAGATATATCTACTTCAGCCACCTAGATCTAAACAGTAATGCACTTAAGATTTAGGAAACAAAAATCTTGACATTATATGAGAAAGTGAACACATGTGTATTTCCAAATACATTAACATAATTTTCAGAATGTAAACAAACTGAACCAGTGCAAACCTAACTACTTCTGGCATTTCTTCACAGTAACATAAACCCACTGTGCACTAAATATACTCACATACTCAGAAGCCACCCAAGAGCAGAAGGAGCAATGCTGTCAGAAAGTTAAGACAAGATTTTTTTCTACACACTACAGTTCTTCATGGAAGAGACAGGACAAGAGGGAAGGCCTGAGTGACTGACTGATGATCTCGGTCTCCTTGGCTTAACCAAGAACTTCCAGGGTGACTTCTGCATGTTTCTGTCCTCCCTCTGTTTATTAAGATCCTTTTTTGTGCAACAGGGTCTAAGTTGTGGTGGAAACCCAGCTCTTATGCAAACCTGATACACTCATTGCATTAGCACTGCATCAATCAGCCCCACCTCAAGACCATCTCATGTCAGGCATCCTCAAGTATGAATCAACACCTGTTCAAGACATCTGTAGTCACCATTGGCACTTAAATCTCCCTGCTGGAAAGTTCACAAAAACCGGGTATGTTTAGAAAACTATCCCAGAAAGTCAGTAGCAACAATGAGTTCTGCAGTCCGATTATGTATTACATAAAAGAGATATTTTAAAATGTTCTGATTGGTTCTGAATTTGGTTGACTGAATTGAGTGTCTCAGATTTGTTATATGACACAAAACAAAACTATCTTCTCTCTACCTCAGACTGTCATGTGCTTGTACTAACAATTATTTTTAGGTAGGAAAACACAAGAATATTACAGAGATCACCAATAAGTACTCCTTATCCCCAGGTTTTCAGAGCAGTATTTTTAACCTATATTTTTGCAAGATAGTAAATATATTTCTGCATTATCTGTTATTTTGGATCTCATGCATCCTACATTTTGCAGAAACCTCAAGTGCGAGTTCCACCAATTTTTTACTGAGCTGTCCCCTACCATACTCAATCCTGTTTTAAAATACTGCTGACCTGCTATGTATAACATGTAAGAAATCTAGGGTTTTCTTTCCATTATTTGTAGATTTTGTATTGAGCAAGTACCTTGAATTTGGCACTGCATTATTTGTTTGCCATATTAAGAGACTTTCAAAATTACCTAAAAGCTTATGTATAAGGCACAACTTTCTAGAAGAGATCAGGATAAGTATTTAATTTATTTTTCTTCTTCTCAAGCATATGAAACAGCCAAGCCAACAAATACTAAAAACCCCAATAAATCCAGTAATGCCATGTAGATTTTAATTTTACAAAATTTTCAGCACTGCTACTTCATTAATGGTATGACTGTCACTGATATCAATACTATATTTTATACATGCTTCAGTATTCAAAAAAAAAAATACTGTTGCCTTTTTAAGACTTGTGGATTGTTTTCGTTTATTTGAGTCTCAACAACAACTTTCAGCAGAGTCATAAGCAATCTGAAAGTGAAGCTTTCCAAATCTCTACAACAGCAGTGTCAGCCCTTCATGATTTGACATTTGTAGTTTTAGTGTAAGGTCTGGCCAGAAGGTAAGCCCCTGAGATTGGCAGCAATTGCTGCCACACTGTAGTAGCCTGTGAAATTTCAGATTCTTATTTTTCACTAACCTTTTTCACAAGAGTCATTCTCAGGCTCTAAAACAACTGAAGACTATAAATTAGATTGAAACATGATGCCTGAAACAAATGTTAAAAAACCCAAAACTTACTGCCTTTTATTTAAAGTTTCAAGTTATGTGCATTACCAAGCATAAAAATACTATGATTTTGGTTCATATCATTCACAATCGCTGGAACATTGAAGCTACAAAAAGACAACTCTGCCCTAATTAGGTTTTGTAGGTTTTATTTCCTTTTACTTGAAAATACATTACTTTTGCCACATGCCACTCCCCTTGCAGTTTGGTACATTTTGTAATTCACTTGCATGTAATTTTCTAAATTGTAGCACTCTTTCGAAGAAATAGCTGTGAATACTTTTATTTTTCTAGGAAGTCTGTGGCTGTACTTCTGCAATATGCTAAAACCGTTTATCCCTAACCGACAACCCCACATTGCTCCCTAGTGTGAAGCTGTGTAGGAGCAGCACAAATCTACTGAGAAGAGACGGGAAGCAGCTTTAAAGATGCATTTTCTTACCCCAAACCAGTTGTCTGCTCTTTCTTAAGTAGGGAGAAAAGGAAGAACAACAGGCTTTCACTATAAATATTAGATTAAGCCTACCACAGGGAATTATTTCAAATAGTTCTACTTCTTTAAATCTAGAAAGGATTAGCTCTAGTTACAGGGTCACAATTTCTAATCAAAGAACCCCATTTTCCGTTTATAGAATTTAAAAAAAACCCCATATATTACAAGTTTGTACCAAAAGACTGAAAAAAATTATCTGCATACTTCACAGAAATTACTTTTCCTGCTGCTTTTAGTAGTAACAAAGCCATAATTTAGTATGTTAGTACAAAATTTAATCTTCCATGGGAAAGAAACCAGTGGAGATTAAACACATTTAGGTATTCATCCTATTTGATATTGCAGCAGAATTATTTTTGGTATTATTTGAAATAAGGTGAAAAAGGTGCTCAAAAATATTGGTGTGTTTACTAGACCCACATCTCTTTAAATCTTTTAGAGAAAAGCTGTTTTTGTAAACATTTAACAAAGAACAGATGGCCTGTTTTAATCATGCGAAAAAACCTGGAGCTCACATTAATACTCCTACCAGCGACTACTGGGGCTAGTCACCTCCCTAACCAGCAGCGTGGCACAGTCTTCAGTAATTCCATTTCATTTTACAATGGACATTTTCTCATCAGTTCCCACTGCTCGACAGTTAATCAATGCTATTAACATGCAATATCACAATGCAGGACACTCCTAAAGATCGCAGCTTATTAGAGAAAAACAGAGATTCTTCAGGAACTCTGAAGAGTTAAAGTAATTTGTTGCTCAATACGCTCCACAGCATTGTCAGTAAGAGCCAACAACATACAAGGAAATAAAAATTGAAAAGACTATTGGAGAAATATAATAGTCTGTTTCTAGACTGCAAAATTTCTGGAATTCCAACATATTTTTGAGCTTCCAAACATGTATCACCAAGACTTGAAAAATTAAAACCAAGCTGGCTGTGTTTCACAGCTGCTTACACTTTTAGAGCTAAGCTCATTCTCCCCAGCCCAACGCACAGAGAGCTGTCTCAAACCAGGCCTGTTACATGAAGTAGCAAGATGGGCAAGACGTAGGATTAATCCAATGAGGGTGAGTGGCAGGGAGGGAGGTTAAGGAGGAGAGTCTTTCTGCTGCTCCAGCAAGGTTTGAACCACAATCAACTGCACAAAAAGCAGCAGAGTGTCACTTCCCTAGCAGAGCAGCAATTTGAGCCAATATTGAGCTCTAAGAAGTATGAAGCAAACGCAGCAAAGTATGCGCCATGACTCAGCTAACTTACTGAAATTTAAACATCAGCACCAAACAAACAACATTTAAAAACAAAAATTTCCTTTTTATCAGGACTACACTTTCATTTCCCTCGTAGGTATTATTTCCAGACTTCCAGGTCTTTTCCATATTTTAATAAAGATCTACAACAACCACACTTCATTTCAATTTTCTTTAACTTTGGCTTACTAAGTTGTCTAACAGTAAAGCAAGTGCTCAGTCAGTTCCCACTGACTTCAAAATACAAACCTCTTTGGTATGATCTCCATACAATGGATAATTTCACTTTAGGTAAATCATTACAGAATGTTCACAATTGCAACCCTGTTCAATTATCACTTTCACTTCGGAGAAGTTAAAACAGCAACCTGTGCAAATTCTTTTCAAACAGAAGACAGACTATAGCATGCTTCCAGCAGCAGCTCTACCTATTACCACAGGTAGATCACTCATTTCAAATTTGTATCCTTACTGATGGCACAGAAAAAAGCCATCACATAACCAAATTGCTCCATAATTCTTCTTTTCAAAGGTTAATGACAGGATTCATTCTCCCTCTGGATTATTTAGAATGAACTACTCATCTTGACTAATGTGCAAAGTTTCTGCGTCATGTCTTTATACATTGTTTTGTCCCTGCAATTCTCAGCTTGTCTCATGAATACTTTCAGCATTAGGCCTCTCTTAGTGTCCCCTCAATGTGAAGCATGCTTCATCCTTTCTGAATCTCCATAATTCATTTCCTAACATTGTCCTCATGCAGAGCTCCCATATCAGTAAAAAGTCCAGATGAAACAGGAATCAACACCACCTCCAAAACTCCAGCCATGTGCCAGTACCTACATTTAGCAAAAGCTGTACAGTATTTTTTCCTATAGTAGGTGAAGTCCAGAAACATCTCAAGATGAGGTTCACACCTGTATTTGTTTAAAAAATATGTATTACCAATCAGCTTCTTCTCCTTTATTGTGAATGATGATCCCTTCCCTTTTCTATGAAACTACTGCCTTGAAGATGTGTATGTTTCTTTTACTGTACTATACGAAAACACTTAGCACTAAACTTAAAATACTTTGGGGAACATGATGCTGTTTAGAAACAACTGATATCTCAGTAATACAGAAACCCTCCTAAGAAAATTGTAGTTTCAAAGTGACAACTGGGACTAATAAACCAACAGTGATCTCTGCAATAAAGGGAAAGACATCACACCAGATGAGAACTGAAGTTTATTTTGCAAATAGGCTTGACAGGAATCTAAATTTCTTGACATACCTCTACAGAACACAGTTGAATATGTATAGAAAACGGAAGTTCTATTAATACCTTCCTAGCAAGACAAAACTACCATTCATGAAAAAAGTTAATGTTTTAGCAAAGTGCTGCTGCAATGCCATTTTGTTTCTTAAGCAAGTCTTAGAGGAAAACATAATAACCTAAGACTATTCTAAGTCATCCTGCTCTGTTACTACTACTGGAAACCTGTTAAAACCAGTACAATTACTAACAAGTTATAACTTGCTGATCCAAAGTTTTTTTAAAAACTCTGAATCAAAAAATCTAGAATTCTGATGCCAAGATCATCCTAACAGTGGCGTGGAAGTGACTAAAACCAGCTCTCAGCCACCACTGTAAAACTACTATCATTGCTGACTTGGTGGAGCTGAAAATACCACCCAGTTAAAGTATTTGGAGGAATAAAAACATGCTATGAAAAATACAGAGTTTCTTAATTGAGTCTCAGCATAGCTATAGTATTAGAATTATTTTCTGATCATGTACTCTGTGGAATAACACAGATTACAAAAGATGAATGATACTAATGTGGCCATCCAAAAAGCAAACATCCCATGATATTTTACAGTAATCATATGTAGTGTTTTGTGCTCATAGAAAAAGTGAGACACATTACTAAGCCTATGGAATATCAGCCAGAGCAATGAGTGCCATCAATTCATTCAAGAAACAACTAACTTGTCCCATAACAGAGTTCCTATGTTGCTGTCCATCGATCAGAACCGACATCAGCGTTGATCAGGCAATCTCAGGCAACTGCCACACCTACAGTAATGAAGCATGCATGCTCCAAGTTGGCTCTTCATGTGAAACATTGCAATAGCTACCATACAGATTGTGTGTAACTGGTGATGTGATGGTCAACAAGACAAATACTTGTTTACACTTTGTTTGCTAGAGATTGCAGTATACACGGATTTAGCAGTATACTGCTGCTCCTAATGAAAGCAGGGCAGGTCCTAAATATTACACAACAGCAGCCAGACTCTAATCTCTGTCATCACCATGTAAACTGGTTGAGGACTCATGATTTTGGCAAGTTTTTACTAGCTCTAGCTGCAGAGACACATAGAAAGGGTGGGACAATTAGGTGCTGAATTCTACTGGTAAAGGCTTATTGCTCATGCTGACAGCTTGTCCACCTCAAGCCTGCCCTCCCTGCATGGCCACAGTAAAAGGAAACTTCACTTTGTGTGTGCTCTGCTATCAAGCAGATGTGCCAGAACATGCCAACAGGTTTTACCACGGAAGTTTTGCAGAGTTTATGCCGTGCAGTCTATACCACAACTGAGAAAATGACCAGCAGGCCAGCAAGAGTCCTACTGTCGATTGGCCTCTAAGCATCTTTTTCTTAACACTTTACTTCTGAAGGGCATGCACAAGTATTATAAGGAGTGGCTGAGGGAACTGGGGTTTTTAGTCTGCAGAAAAGAAGGCCCAGGGGAGACCTTATCACTCTCTACAACTACCTGAAAGGAAGGTGCATGTCAGTATCTTCTCCCAGGTAACATATTGCAGTGAGGTGCGTCAGTCTCTTCTCCCAGGTAACATATTACAAAATGAAAAGAAACGGCCTCAAGTTGTGCCAGGCAAAGTTTGGATTGGATATTAGAAATTTGTTTTTCACAGAAACAGTTTGTCAAACATTGGAACAGACTGCCCAGGAAGTGGCAGTCACCATCCCTGAAAGCATTCAAAAATACGTGGATACGACCCTTGAGGACAAGGTTTAATGGTGAACACAGTAGTGCTGGGTTGACAATCAGACTTGATGATCTTAAAGGTCTTTTCCAGCCTTAAAGTTTCCTTGATTCTGCCATGTAACATCTGTATTTTAAAATGTGTGTATTTTCTTTGTGAAGTTATTCCCAGGCACAGCTATCCAGATACCTAGTGCTTACTAGAGAATTCCTTGGATTAGAGAATATCCAGGAGATTTAGCAACAGTCTTTTCCAACCCCTCTAAGACAAGGCAATGGCTGCTCATCTCCATGCAAGACAGGGATACAGTAAAGTAAGAACATGTCAGGATGAAAGAGTCTCCAGAGAATCTAGTACAATACTTCAACTTCTCCAGTAAAGAAGGAATACAGGGGACGAAACATCTGCACATACTCAACCAAAACAGTTGACTTGCTATTATTAAATAAATCAGCATTATAAAAGACTAACCTAACATTTTAGCCTATATACAGGCTGAGTTGTTGCTCTTGGGCTTGCCTCCATGTTCCCCACAGCCCTTATGCTTCACCGTGAAAGCAAAGCAGTTCCTCCAAAACAGTCAACAGGGTAACCTGTTCCTACATCACATTGTATTGCCATCACCTTAGTATTTGATGCTCTGGTACCAACTATGATTTCCACTAAACACCCTGATTTCCCCACCCAGAAAAAGAAAATGCAACAAAACAGTCCTGGCTGACTTGGTACCTTAAGAATTTAGAGCCTGCCCACAGTAATAGAACTGATAAACGTCCCCTAAAACATTGGTTTTTTTCTACGGAAGACTTAAGTCGCTCAGAGAACTGTTTTCAGAGGGACCTTAAATAGATCATATCTACTCCTATCGATATATCTTTCTGTTACCAAATTTAAATCACAGTGACATGCAGCAAACAGCACCA
Source organism: Lichenostomus cassidix (assembly GCF_008360975.1). Classification (NCBI taxonomy): domain Eukaryota; kingdom Metazoa; phylum Chordata; class Aves; order Passeriformes; family Meliphagidae; genus Lichenostomus; species Lichenostomus cassidix. The sequence continues at coordinate 115,080,578 of NC_139482.1, read as the reverse complement.
GGTTTATGACTACAGAAAAAATCAAAGGCCAGCATACGTGGTACAAACACTGGTTCTTCTGACCACAGGCAACTGAAAAAGTTCCATCTGTGCTTTCACTGCTGCAAGTTATAGTAGCAGTAATAGCATTACACACTACAACAGCAAGAGCATTTCTATTCTGGTATTTTTCCCCCACCCCTTCTAACCCCCAAGAGTTAACAGAAAAACTTACTTAACAGGCTATAAATGTAAAAAATATAAGGTGAAGAGTAATAAAGTACTATATTGTATGTTTAATTGAGAGATACATACAATTAAAGAACTAAAAATACACGGTATATGTGTTAATTCACAAGCAATACTTCTTTTCTGATTTGCCAAACCTCTAATAAAGTATTCTCTATCTGAATTCAGAAAAAGTACACCTTATCTTCTTGTAATTTATAATAAAAAAGTTTACTTTAGTCTAAGGAAGAGAGAACAACTATAGAGAGAAGAGCAGCATGTTTGGGATAGGTTTTTTCATTAGATTAAGCTGAAGACTTGCAGGCCAGGAAACATTTTTCTCCTGCCTGCTCTTACAGTACTTAAGGATCATGTAAATACAAATTACAGAAATTTGCACCTGTCTGATGAACATCCTGTGAGCTCCAGTCCATTACTTGTAAGGACAATACTAATGCTTTTTAACAATGAATCACAGAATCATAGCATATCCTGGGTTGGAAGGGACCCACAAAATCCAACTCCTGGCCCTGCACAGGACACCCCAAGAGTCACACCATGTCCCTGAAAACATCCAAACACTTTTCTGTCAGGCTTGGGGCTATGAGCACTTCTCTGGGGAGCTTATTTCATTGCCCAACCAGCTCTGGAAAAAACCATTTTCCTAATATCCAAACTAAAACTCCCCTGACACAGCTTCATGCCATTCCCTGAGGTCCTCTCATTGGCCACCAGGGAGAAGAGGATTAGTGCCCCTCCCTCCACTTCCCTTCATAAGAAAGTTACAGACTGTAACAGACTGTAAGGAAATCCACTAGGAGCAGATGGGCACCATGTGGCTACAACTGCATATTGCCCCAATCTAATTACCTGGCACCACTTCATGCCTCTGTATTTTTTTACAGCATGCCTGTGCCAGAAAGTCCTCAAATTCAGCCTTCACATCCACAACTATGTGCTCTGCTTACTTATGCACACCACAGTGGCCTTTCTTCTGGGCTTGGTTGTCTTCCAGCCTTGGGAAGCTTTAGAAAGACACCAGTCATAGCAAGTCCTTTAAGCATTCTTGAGGTAATTCATGCTCTGTTTTGCCATGTCACCTGCCCCAGGGCAACCTCTCACCCCTCTGCTGAGGGCACTCTAATGCAAGGGTCTTCAACAGGACTAGCCCACCTCTGAGAAAGCCATCTTTCAGGGGACAACCTGGGGATCCCAGCTGCCCAACAAGCCCTTGCTTGTAGAAGTGATTGAGAGCAGCAACTGAAGAGCACGACTTCGAACATTCATAAAACAGTAAGATATAGAAAGCACCAGCAAAATGCTTTCAAATGTATTTTTAGGCCATGACATTTATTAGCGTATGGTGCTTGTTCCAATACAGTAGGAATAGATATAACTTTTCTATCACTTTCACAACCCCTTCTTTATTTACCTAGGAAAATAAAAGCCCAGCATTTTTGTTTTAAAAGCTCCCAACCATCTGCTTCCAGACTTGCTAAACAACCATGTTTAAGAAGCCAGCACATATAAAAAACATACCAATCCCAATTTAATGACAAACATGCGTCAGATGACAAGGCTGGTGAAAAGAGGATGCCATTCATAGACAGTCTTCATAAGAACTTTATCATCTCCCCTATCTGCATGGCCTCATCAAAAGAAGAACAAGTTTTCCCCAAAGGTATAAATACGTATATAATGTTCTAATAGTTCAAGGAAATGGCAATTGCATCAGATGTTTAAGATTTCAACAGATATGAAAAGGGCTAGAAACCCTGAATTTTTACCCCTGTCCATAGAAAGGAGGTCCCACAGAAGCCCCAAGATATTTCCACAATATCATCCATAAGTATTTTATTAAATCACAGAACACTCTGAACTTTTCCATGGTTTGCAAAAAGGTATTTTTATAATTTCAGCAAGATATCTTGCAGATAGGAATGTATGAGATCGAGAAAAAAGAGCTGAAAGCATTGTAAGAAACACTAGCAGCACAGATAGAACACTTTGGTTTCAGTTTGGAGCTGACAAACATTCACTTCAACAATATTTTATCTGGATGACTGAAACAGACACACTGGACAAATAATACAATACTCTTTTTCTTCCCTTGCCATCTTGCCCCTCTGCAAGGTGAAGTTGTACTGTATCCACAATCAAAAGATGAAATCCTTTTCATTCATTACTTCAGCTGGTGCCCCTTTTTTTTAAACTACAACTTGCACTCAAGTCTTTTCTGCTACATATTTAAAAAAAGACACACAGAATTCTCTGATCACATGGACTTCTAATACTGTAAAATACTAACATACCACCACAGAAACAAAGTTAAACCACTCTAAACCATTTTTTCTTATTATTTAATTATTCTAATCTTTACATTGCTGACTTCTGATTAAAAGAGCCTCATGTCAGAATTTTTCTCCCAAAAATCCATATTTGGTAAATGTTTTCTCATACCATAAGATTAATATCCACAATATCTCAATCAAGCTGTCTCTACTGTTTATGCCTACTCCAAACCCCAGTGTTTTAATTGCTGCTGTTTCAATCTCACAGTAAAGATGAGCACACTTCATACTAGGAGATTCATAATTTAAAATTGTAACTTTATGTTTTGACATTCTAAATGTCATTTCCTTAATCACAAAGAAGTACCACATCATGAGAGAAAAAGAAACTCTAAAATCCCACTGCCACTATCACTTTTACTTCTATTAGATATCCCAAATAAGTTGGAATTACTTTTCTAAGCCATTTTTATCCAATAATAAACTGTTCTTGTCCAGCAGAAATTCAAAAGCTTTCTTCTGACACTGACCAATGAGTCAGCCTGCAAGTGAAACAGCAAATATGCAATGTTGTCTTGAAAAGATTAAAATTCATTGCAACCCTATGAAAACATATTGTAAATTACAAACATATTTTTATTTTTTTAAATTACAGTCAAAATTACTTAAGTATTTCAAATGCTCAAAACCAAAGAATAATTGTTGTTATTTTACACCCTATTGCTTAACTTTCTACAATAACATCTCTAACCTACCAGTGACGCTTCCCTAGTTACTCCAGAATTGCTGCCTCATGCAATTCACAGGACAGATGAGACCTCTAGATTAAATTAGATTTAAATTACTATGACATTATCCTGAAGACTCATGTTACCTTGAAAACTTAAGTACAGAAAATGGAAATACTATGAGGAGTGGTGAAAGCAGTGAACATCAGGAAAGATAAGTTATTTTTTCCTACCAGCCTCAACTGAGTGGAATATTTTTCTATTTTTTTCTTCTAGATGGGCTTTTTTTTGGTTGGGTTTTCTCTGGGGTTTTTTTTGTTTGGTTGGGGTTTTTTTGGGGGGAGGGGGTTTATTGGTTTTTTGGGATTTTTTTTTGCTTTTCTTTTAAATTACATACTCATTTCTTACAAAGAGGGCTCTCTAGCAAAGGACTTGCCATGGACCTTCTTCTTAAGAAATGCTAAACAGTGACTGCTAGAAAGCACCTACTTGGATTACTCCTGGCTTCAGCTTTAGGGCAATACAGCCCAGCATAATAGACTCGAAGAAGCCCCAAATGCCATTGCTATCATTCTTGCCTCAGGCAACTCCCCACCCCTCTGTCCTGGTTTACTCATATGTAAAATGGAGAATACACACTATAGGAGAGTTTAGATGACGAATGAATTAGTGGTTGGTGAAGTTTTTCGGTATTATGATTAAAACTGCTATCTAAAAAGCTCATTTAGCTATTCTTTACAAAGATATGAAGAGACACGCTGTTTGTAGGAAGTCTACCTGTTTCATGAGATTCAATGATATTCATTATCAGGCTTGCTGGATAACATACAGTCAACAAATTATCGGCTATACCTCAAATAATTTAACCACAGTAATTAAACAGCTACTTCTATCACAGAAGGTCCGTAGATAGGAAAAAGGGGCAGAGAAAACATGGTTGCTTACACAGCGTATATCCTGTTTAACAGGCATGAGGAACATGTAGTGTCAGCCCTACTTGAGATCTTTTTTAACTGCAGCTTTACAGCTTGCCTTCATTCTGGAAAGACAATCGCTTAAATTTTGCGTATTAAGTAACATAGTTTAATATTTTCTGTCGCTTACTTAGTTCTTTCTTGATACTTGCTTTCAAAAAGTATATATAAATGTTACAACCAAAGCCTTCTTGCCAACTGGAGATACAAGGCAGACTCCAAAGATGGTAACAATTACAGTTTTCCAGTGCCCTCATCACGCCCCTCATTCGGAGGCACTAATGCTTACAACAACATAAATACTGAAAACCTCTAAGTGTCCCAAATTAACTATGTGGGAAAACAACAAAAGGAGAGTTAAAAGCTGCTATTGTTCCTTATATACCTATATTTACTAATAGATACCTATGCATTCAAACATTTAACTTTCAGTATTTAAATTGTTTCTAAAGGCGTCTGACTCCCTTCCAAAACTACAGCTGTTTCCATGTTCACTTTCCAGTATCTTAAAAAAACCCCCAAACCCAATCAAAAACATACCAAACCAACCCCAAGACCAGCCTGCAACAGGAAAAAGAAATCAGCTACATCTTGCCAGTTCTCCCCTTATTATATGCTCAAGAACTAACTTCTCCCACCCTGTCATGTAGAAGATACAGAATCTTCATGTTAAGTAACTTCTATGAAGATAAAACACAACGCAAAGACAGATTTTTCCATTTCCCTCTCCTCTGTCTAAATAGAAAAGGAAAATAACCTGGAAAAGTAATGATTTGTGCAACAGCCTTCTTACATTTTGTTTTCAATACACTCCTAATTAGTTAAGCAGTAATTCTAAAAAAGTCTGATTAACCAGCCTTTAAACACCTATAGTTGATAACTCACAGAAATCAGAGAGCAAAAGGTATAATATATCTTCAGCAGTGATGCATTTTATACCAATGACACCTACATATTATGAGAGAAAAACTACTAAAGATTTAATGGTGCCAATTAAAGAAGCCAAGAGTTTGCATGGCTCAATGGCTGAGTCATAGACCTTTTCCCCTTAATAGGTTCCATTATAGTCCTGAGCTCAAGCTGTGGGAAGAGGATTGCAGATGAGTAAGAGGAATTAGTATTTTTAAATGTTATTGCTAAGGAAGGTGTCCTTTAAGCATTTCACAGCTGCGTGTCTCTGGTAGCAGTAGAGTAGCTTTTGCTTACTCACCATCCTAGTCCTAAGTGAGATCCTCAGAATTGTGGGCACCTCACAACTTCAAAACACTAACACAGAAATTAGGCACCTCAGTGTAGAGCTCTCTAAAATTTAATCAGTATTTCAATCAGTATTTCACATGCATTTCCAAACTTGAAATACTTCAGTACTTGTAAATTTTGTGCCATTCTATTACCCTTGATTTTTTTGTATTCATTTATACTTTCATAGAACAAGGTAAGACTGTGTAGCTGAAGACCAAAATAGTTTGTACTTAAACCACAGGATGTCTTCAAACAACTGGCGTGATGTACAATGAGGAAAAGAAAATTAAAATGTTCAAGTACCTCTCAACATTGCTTCCAGTAAACGCAAGGAAGTATTTGTGCCAGAGTACAACACTGCACAAAATTCTGATCTTCCACATCAAGCACAAGTATGTATTGTCTTGAAGGAAAAGTCTAAAGGGAATTAAACTAATTTTAGATAGATTGCTATTTACCAAAACACTGACAGATCCTAACACAGGAAATGAAAATAAGTAAGATGGGTAAAACTGACACCAGGGCAAATTCGGTATAATACCATCATCTAATAAATTTAGGACACAGTCAGATGCTTGTTCCAACATTCAAAGTAATCTGATTTGGGTAAGAAGTTCAAAAAACAGGAATACTGGGAGCAAAAGCCAAGTGCTCTTTAAGTTTGATGAGGTTTAGAAAAGCAGCTCATAAGATGGCACATGTGACAGCTGGAAGCTCAACTCAATGGCCTAGACAACGTTTACAAGTACTTTGCTTCTAATGACTGGGAACAGTAAAAATCAACAGCAAAATCTTGTTTACATTAAAAAATAAATGCAATTTAACAAATGCAATTTGGAATATGACAAACACTGAATATACTAGCTCAGAAAGAGCTTGATATGCTTAGAAAAAACATTTATGTTTAATTTTCTAGGGCAGGAAAATATCTATTAAGCAGACTTACAGGGCTGGTAAAACAAGCTCCTGGTCACAGAAGTTTTATCTTCAAAACTGAAAAAAGGGGTTGGCTGCCCAACAACCTTTTATAACCACACTGGCCAAAATAGTCAGAAAAAACCCTGAAGCCATTATCTGTTTTATAAGCCTTACTACACACACATCGTTAAGTCATCACAGCTATGAATGTGATTACTCAGATACTCCAAAGAAAACCTCTGTCATTTGAAATGTTTGTTTTTATAAAATTTTTTCTTTGACAAGGAGTTGTCTTTGTATCATGACTGTCATATAAAATGTAACAATGCTATTTAAAATAGAAAGGACTGCTTATTAAATAAAAATACCACAGCCCCAGTGCTCTTTTGTAATAACTTTTCTATTCCCTGGTTTGGACAATTTTCCCCAAACAGTCCAGAAGTCATTTTTATTTTCAGGTACTCTAGACAATAGAAACTTCACAAAAGTAGAAGTAGGCAATTTATTAAATTATTGGTCATCCATCATTTGTTCATTTATGCAGTTACCTTATTTAAGTATTAGTGATATACTTGTAAGGAGCAGGTTAGTGCAGGAGGGAGCTGGTATCCACTTGCTGGGCCTGTGTCTTAACCTGCCAACCGGAATGTCACAACAAAAAAGGCTCCCAAGAGAATTTCACCTCTTTCTAATGTAGTGTTGTAGAACTTGTTCTTCCTCAAGAGCTTCCTATGCACAACATCCCTAATACAAGAGAGCAGAATCAATGAGGATAAATGAAGATAGAACAAATTCTTCTTCTAGAAGAAGAGGAATCTTTTCCATAAAAATCACCCCAGAGCTCTCAGCCCATAGGTCCATGGCCTGCTTTGAGAGTTCTCCAGAGCAGTTAATTAATAGTCTAAAACCCCTTCTCCTATCCCCATCCATTGAGGCAACTGAGTGGTTTGTAGAAGTGCTTTGTTTCGGGCTAAGTTTGATACAAACTGATATAGAGACACTTAGAAGACACAGAAAGGAGCAAGAGTTTTTATCTTTTACACCTATTAGTAAGTCTTACACAGTTGATCACTGAAAAAACTACACAACTGCAGATCATACTTCAACCACTTACAACCCAAGTTTTCTTTGATATTCCCCCCCCAATGTTTTCTTTGCTTCACTTACAAATACAAGCATCTATCTCTTCAGCACCTACAACTCTGAACATATTTCTGAGTTAAAAGGAAAATATGCTGATCAAGATTTAAGTAATTCTGCATTTGTAACTTGCAAGAAATAAACTGGTGATATTCTAGAACTGAAGTAAGACATTTTCACATGCGCTGCTAGCATGCTTCTTTACGTACCAGTCCCCACAGCTCTGCATGAGAATTTTTGATTATCCAATTAGACAGTCAGTAAAAGCCCTTTAAATGCAGGAAGTCACATCCTGAAGCTGCAGAGGTTATATTCTAGATCTACAAGAAGACAAAGCCACATAGAAGACTACACCCAAAGGCTTTTTTTCGTTTTTGATAATATGTAAATATACAGAAGTCAAGCTGACACTCAAGGAAAGTACGCAGGAGCTGAGGAACAAGCAGTGTTAACTCTTCAAGGTAGGGCTTCTGAGGCAGGCACCCCTCAGAGCACCAGGCAGACGTGGAGGAGCTCGTCCAGGATGGTGTGGGTGGAAGACCAAAGGAGGTTTGTGGTCACCTCAGTAACCCCAGGCGTGTCACCATCTGCACAGTTCCACCCTTTGAAATGGAAACGGTGATCATGTTTGTCTGACCCACCAACAAATTCCCTCTGATTCAAATTACACAAAGGTTATCTGATGGAAGAAGTTAAGATATATGGAGGGTACATGTCACAGGCTAAAGCCATGTCTTTTTAGCTGGCTTACTAATACTGACCTGTCAAACTCAGGTAACTGTGGTTTCATGCTGACACTTTCCATTACAAGATTTACAGCTCCCCAGAAAAGGCTCAGCTATGCCCAGTTCTCTTCAAAGCCAAAGGCAAATATAACTAACATAACATTTTTAGTGTATGTTCTCTTTGGTCTTTCCATGGCCTTTCCAAACAGGTGGCACTATACAATCCACACCTTTCGGGTGAGGTGTGGATACACCGTCTGGAGCCATCAGAGAAATCCTTCCTGGAGAGATCATAGAACGGCTTGAGTCAGAAGAGACTTTAAAAGCAACCTAGTCCAATCCCCCATGCAATAAGCAGGGACATCTTTAACTCAATCAGGTCGTCCATCCAACCTCACATTGAATGTTTCCAGGGATGGGGCATCTACTGCCTCTCTGGGGAACCTGATCCATTGTTTCATCACCCTTACCAAGAAAAAAAAAAAAATCTTAAATCTAACTGAGACCATTCTTTCAGTTTAGAATCATTACCCCTTGTCCTCTCACAACAGGACCTGCTGAAAGGACTGTACCCATCTTTCTCATAAACCTCTCTCAGGTACTGAAGAGCTGCAATAACATCTCTCCAGAGCCTTCTCTTCTCCAGGCTAAACAACTCCAACTCTCTCAGCCTTTCCTTATAGGAGCTCCAAAACTCTGATGATCTTCATGTTCTTCTCCGAACTCACTCCAAGAGATCTATGTCTTCCCTGTGCTGAGGACTCCAGAGCTGGATGCAGCACTCCAAGGGGCGTCTCACAAGAGCAGAATAGAAGGACAAAATCACCTCCCTTGACCTGCTGGCCACGCTGCTTTCGGTGCAGCCCAGGATACAATTGGCTTTCTGTGCTGACAGCACATTTTGGCAGGTCACATGCAGTCTTTCATCTATTAGCACCTCCAAGTCCTTCTCAGCAGGGCTGATCTCAATCCCTTCAACCCCCAGTCTGTAACTGATACCCTGATGCAAGTGCAGCACCTTGTACTTGGACTTGCTGAACCTCAGGAGGTTCACACTGACCCACTTTTCTAGCCTGTCCAGCCCCCTCTGGCTGGCATCCTGGACCTCAGGATGCCAACCTCAACACCCAGCCTGGTGTCATCTGCCAACTTGCTGAGGGTACACTTGATCTCCCTGTCAAAGTCATTGATGAAGACATGGAGCAGTACTGGTCACAATACACTTCTCTGGGACAGGAGGTCCCTGCACTTTGCTTTACACTGAGATGCAACCACTGTCATTTCAGACACCAGCCTGAGCAGATCCCATCAGAAGTGAGATTTACATTAAACCACAGAATTCTGTTCTGTGAAATTTCCCTCTTCCCTTTTTTTTTCCTGTTGTCATGATCTACAAGCTTCTAGTAGCAGACATGAAGTTTATAAACTTTCCATATGCATATTGTTGCTTATCATATAAACCTGCCCTCCAAAATCAACTTTACCAGGCCACATAAATGTAGTCTGCAGAGGACTTCAGAGGTATAACAGACCGTGGTTTGGAAACACCAACTTAAAGAAATCTTAACAGATACACATGAGATACAAAACCAAAAGTGATCATCAGTAATCAACTCTATTTTTCTTTTGGGGTGGGAAGACAGCAGTTCTCATGGCCTTTTCATTGCACTATTTTTTTTAACTTCAATATGACAAAGTGGGCTTGAAATCACAGACTTGCTAAAAATCCTTGACGTTATATTTGCTGCTAAGATCCATTTATGTCAAAGAGCCCAAGATACTTCTCAGACTCTATAATAGTCACAACAACAAATGAAAATAGTTTTTGAATATGTTAGCTATGGTATGTCACAGGTAGGCCCTTCCCCAACTCCTCTAGTAACTGAACTAAACTAATAATTAAACCAGAAAGTGTCACTAGAACTGGGAGGATGGAAAACAAAACAAAACAAAAAAAGAAAAAAAATTAAACAAAAACCCCAAAACCACACACACAAAACCAAACCAAACCAACAAACAACAACAAAAAAAAAAACCAAAAAAACCCCACCAAAACCACCCTCCCCACCACCACCCCTTATCTTTAGTATCCCTGCTCCAGACATTCTTCACACAACTTATAGTAAAAAGTAAAAATCCCTATAGGCAGGTCTTAAATGCCTACAGCAATACCAGGTTCTAGATCGGGGTTATATCATAATATTCTACTATAGCTGGAGAACTGTGTCTAAACACTTTTAATTTACCCCTGACTGTTGTAACAGTTTCTGAGTTACATTTTTGGGTGTTGCTGTAGAGAGCAGCAGGGAGCTGCAGGAACTGCTCTGCCATGCCCTGCTCAACCACTGCGGCAGAGCACCTCAAGCACACCCAACAGCAACACTGACAATACTGACACCAAACAACCAACTGGTGTCAGTCAGCAAAAATTCCCCCAGTCCAAGTCTAAAAACTTAGGTGTAGCATTATTTGGTTTTCAACAGGTTTTTCTGAAGTACTTCAAAGGAGGCCTGCAGAGAGAAACACTCAGAACCAAGTAGTATTCCAGTATTGCAGGAGTTTACCCCTATGTCCATCTCTGACAATGCCTGCCAGAGTAGACACCTGCAAGATCCCATTAACCAACAAATAAAAAACCGTAAAGCCCAAAGTTTTAGACCAGTTTTAATGACTGCATTAATTCATACACAGTTGGACAAGTAAACTGTGATATCAACTTTTTAGGGTAAGGTGTCACTTTAAATTCAAACATGCACTTTGTATTATAAGCCTCCCACTATATTTAGCAACAATTGGCTGGTACAGAAAGATTTCTTCCAAAAATAAAATTAGGGACTTCGTATCATTCAGTGCTCACATGTAAGGAAAATTACAGTATTATCACACTTATCAGAGTCTTGCAGGGCCAAAAAAGATATGAAGTACCAGAATGCAAGTGGATGGAGGGCCATCTGGAGAGAAAGGAGATGTAAAAGCAGAGTGGAAAAAACAAGAGTTCATATTGACTACTAGACATTAGGAAGTTTGTTATGAAGCTTGTTAATAGTCCTCTCTTCTCTTACAGGAAAATTATATCCAGAAATCTGTGGAACTATTAACTTCTCAGCTACTGTGGTCATGTTCTTTTGTTTGTGGCAGTTACAGAGATATAATAAAACACAATTTAACTAGCACAATTAAAATGGACTATTTTTTTCTGATTCAACCAATTAAATTATTAAGTTTATTTTAAGAAAAGTCTACTGTAAGTGGGTATACATTCCTTTAGGGAACACTTGTATAAGATATGAAAATTTCCTCCATGACTAAAATAACAAATGTATATTTAAGAAAATATAAATAAATTTATATTTTAAAATAAATATTAAAAAAGTGGAAGGTGAAACTTAAATAAATGTTTGGCACTCCCTACAACATGGTATAGCAATATATCAAAGGCACATTTGGATTTGTGTACTAGAGAATAAGTGTTGCATTCTTGAAAACAAATACTTGCAATTTTCCAAAATGAAAAGGTTAATAATATGCCATAGGAACCTGCCAAGATTCAGAAGTCACAGCTTTAGAAGTTAAGGTTGTGGACTTTCAGTACTTCAAGGGGGTTTACAAAGAAAGAGGGAGAGCAATTTTATACACAAGCAGATAGGGACAGAGCAGGGGAATTGCTTTCAACTAAAAGAGCGGATTTAGATTAGATGTTAAGAAGAAATTCTTTACTCAGACAGTATAGAGGCACTGAACAGGTTGCACAGGAACTTGTGAATGCCCCACCCTAGGAAACGTTCAAGGCCAGGCTGGATGGGGACCTGAGGAACCTGATCCAGTGGGTGGCATCCACCCAGGGTCAACCCAGTAGAGCATCCCTGCCTGTGGTGGGGTGGTTGGAACTAAATCCTCTTTAAGGTCCCTTCCAATCCAAATCATTCTATCAACTTATGATTTCTTAACATTTCATTTCTACACCAGCAACCCATGCAGTATGAACCCATTCTTAATGTTCTTAAATATTTGTGCTTGCTCAGCATAACACAGAGCTGCTGTCTCCTAAGCTTGGCTAACACAGTAAAACCACCAAAGAGGAGTGGTTGCATCCCAATCCTCAGTACTGAGGAACAAAAGCAAAGGAATGAAGATTCCTCCCAGCCTAACAGTGAAAAATCAGAGAGATCCACTTCTTTCCTTCCACATCTTGTATAACTGCACCTCTTCATAGCCAGAGGTAAACACTGTTGTTGGCTACACCAACCTTGCCGGGAACAGAGAAAATTCTAACTGAGTAGGTAATGTATAAAGGACAGTAAAATCAAAAAGAATGATTTATAAACTCTGCAAAGAGCAAACCCACACTCAGATCACTAAGTCATCCCGTCTCTCAGAGTTCTGTTGCCTCATAAAAATGACTAAAAAAAAATCTGAGTTTTATTTTTAACTTGCCATGCTTTTAAACAATTTTATGTACTAAGAAAGAAAAAAGAAAAAAATCCCATTCAGTGCTCAAAGGAGACAATTTATTAACTGACACTAGAAGCATCTTCAATATGACACACACCTAATGAAATTGTGCCAAGCTCTTTGGTAGAAAGGGAATGTTCTTTCACCTCTTCATTAACAAAATAGTTGCAAATACTTTAGTTGGAAAACAGCCCAACTTTTCTAAAAAAAGAAAACATTCCTGAAATCAAATCAGTCATTTGTGTGGAGTAAGAGAAAAGATGGGAGAAGTTGGAATGTGGCCTGTTTGTCACCAATTCAATAAAACAAGACAAAGCTTTCTAAGACTTGTAGCAGAAGCTTTAATTTATCAAAATTTGAAGGACTCAAGGGCTGGTTACTGAGGGCAAGTGCTACAAAAACATAAGCCATGTAAGGGTATTAAAGGGCCTGAAAGCTCACTGCCAGAGGAAGGGGCAGTCCCCATTTTGCCCCAGCAAGCATTCCCACTCCCATACCACCAGTTTGGGTGATCTTGCGGTCACACAATGGAGAGCTGCATGACCTGGCCAGATAAGCCAGTTCACCAAATGATCAGGCAGGCTGATGCTAGGAAGCAGCAAAGGTTCTGTATCCCAGACCACAGCCACCTTTATTTGCATGGATTTTTTTTTTTAAGCAGATTAGATATTGAGTTACTGGGAAGCTGCCAGGGGTCTATTTGCCCACAGCATGGTGACACAAAGGTACACCCTGCAGCAGCATGAAGAGCAGTAACAGGCACCCCTGTACCAAATGGCTGCCTCTGGCAAGGGCTCAAGAGGCAGGTGACTCAAGCAGAGAGAGAGGTGGAGTGACTCCCTAAACCTCTCTGTCCCCATTTTAACAGTTGTTGGCCATTTCCTCTCTGTTCCTACTGTTCAGCACTGCTCTGTCAGATCAGCTCAGCCTTTCACTGCCCCTTCTCTGATCACTGTTTCCTGCCCACACTTCATACTCTGCTCCTACCAGCTCCCAAGAAGCAACTTCACTGTCTTTTAACCACACCTGCAAATCTGGGAATATTTAAAAAGAAAGGTCTGTACAAATAGATGCTTTAACCACTCAAGGGTGTCAAACCTTTCTCTTTAGCTACCAAACTCTACAACTCTCTTGAGAAGTCTATAAATATTTACAGATGGCATCTCTAAAAAGAAAAAACCAAACAAGTTGGTTTTTTTCCCCCAAGTCCAGACTACATTACCACCAGTAAAATACACATATCATTATACAATTCACTGAAATCTGAAAATTCAAAAGTGAAAAGCACTGGCTCACTGAACTGAGGGAGAAAACAACTTCTACAGACAAAAGCTAAAAATTACACTTCAAAGTGGTGGTGTCCCATCATAGTGGGAATTGACACTCCACAGTGTCAATTTACTCCACAGAGGAAAAAATAGAGAACACTTACACAAGTTTGTGACACTTGCATTCAAGATACAAGCAACAGCAGGATAGCTTAAAATAAATGGATGCCTCAAATTCCATGAGAAAGAGCAGGACAGAATCCCAGGAGAAGGATCCATAGAGAAAAGTCAGGAAATTATTACTTTACCTGCCACTTGTTCCTTACAATTACAATTGCCACTCTAAAGAAATTTTTAAAAATAAAAACAAAACCAACCAAACAAACAAAAAGCCAAGCAAACATTTTCCTTTCATTTGCCCTAATTTTCCATCTTCCTAAGTCTGCAGGCTAATGATGATACAGACATCTACAGACAGAGGGTTTGTATTAGAGTATCATGCTACAGACATGCTACAGACAGAGGGTTTGTATTAGAGTATCAGCTTTGAATCATGAGAAAAAGCTTCCCTGAAACAACAGATTTAAATTTGTTCAAATAAATATAAAGTAGGACAACGTCTCTGACCATGGGAAAGTAAGATGACTGTCAGGTCCTACTGGAAGTGACTATCAGCAGATAAGAACACAATACTGAAGTACTAAACAAGCAGCTTAAATTTAATAATTTTTCTAGTTGGGTGATTACTCAGAAAATGCTAATGATTTCAGGAAACGATACACTCAGGTCACCAACATATCACAGAAACTTTCAAAATACCCATGCTGAAGAACTAGCTGGGTAACTCTTAAACCTACAAATCACTATGCTGATGCAGACTTGTGTTTTTATGCTAATGCTAAAAACTGGCTTTACCCAAAACTTCACAGCAGATATTTTAATGGCACGAATTATTTTCATCACAGTCAAATCATGATACCTGAGGGAAGAGGTATTCTTGAAGTAGCTTGTGCCTCCTCAACAGTAAAAAAGACCAAAGAATTTGTAACAAAACCACCTCAAAACTATAAATCTTTGGCCTAAAGGCCTATTCACTGAAGAATCACTGCAAGCCCTTATTTATAAAAGCCCACATAGCCTTGTCAAGGGTGAGGAAGAAATAAGCCTTTGGATATGTTAATATTAACTGTTAGACTGAAATATACCAGAGGAGTTTCAGAATATTAACTTTTGTTGGACACAGTATTTCATATTAATTATCATATCCTTTGAGAGACCTGCATGGGAACCAGCTCACAGACGGATCAAGTCATCAGTGTAACAGACGATTCCACTCCACAGGGGTGAAATAACTTCAACACTTCTGAACAAAGTTAGATTTTAAAGTCTGCTTTTCTTTTAGTTGGAAAATTATAGTTAATTACATTGCTTACATTGCTCAAATACAAGAATTCTTCAGAGCCTGAACAAAATACAGCAGAAGCCTGTAAACTTATAAGAAAAAAATACCCTTGTCAACCTTTACTTGCATATGAATACTATGGATTTTCTTCCCAGCTTCTCTTTCATTACCATCCAAAACTTCTTATTTTGCCTATATTTTCTACATATATTTCATATAAATATATATCACCCATGCTTATCTATATACAAAATAATATACAATTGCAAATAATTAAAGTTCAGTATTAGTGGGTTCTTAATTCCATTTAGTCTGGCAGCTTCAAAAATCTTGCCAGCATACAATGATTTGCTGATTGGTGAATACTTGAAAAAGGAAACTAGAATTTCTAGGGACAGGCAGCCACAACACTTTGCTGAACACGCAGCATATACAGTACCCCAAAAGACCAGCTAGCAGTCATGTGAAATAGCCTCTGCATCAAAACAGAAAGTACCCAAGTGTTTCTAAATTTGGTTTGGTTTTTTTTTTAATTTGGACTTGTTCTACTTATCAACAGGAAAATAGTCCAAAAGTTAAACACTTGAGGGATTAAAAAGCCAGCAGCTCTCTCTGGAGATATGGGAAATTGCTTATGAATATTATTTATGGGAATAACCTAACCATTCAAAGTAGCATAATTTCCTACACTGCAAACTTATAGGAAATACACTGAAAGATAATTGGTCATGTGAAGACAGTAAGGAGTCAATCTCTTCTTACTACTCTTAGGCATTAAAACAAACAGCCAGGAGAAAGTTAACTTCATTTTAGTGTGCCAGCAGAAACTGATTTAACCTCTAATTTCTGCCAGGTTAGAATATTGCATCAAACCAATACAGTTGATCATAGTTTTCATTAATATCCCTCCCCATTCAGGTATATCCAAGCATAAATTAAACTGAGGCAGCAACTCAGGGTTTGAATATGCAGGAAGGGCCTGTGAAAGGGATGACCCAGCTAATGACTTAGCAGGACTTTCCCTGCCTCCACCCCTGCAAGGGAGGGCAGGAAATTTCAAAAGAATGTGTTCATACCAAACACAGCTACGAGTTATGACTTAAAGCAAAGTCACATGTCCACAGATAATAAGGCCAGCAGAATAAACCTGGCAGTGAACCGGTAACACACACAAAATGAGTTCCTTCTCCACCAGAACCTGGACACTGCAACCCAGCATCCTTCAACACTGTTGGTGCCCATTGTTGAGCTCTCCCATTTAGTCAGGCATGGAGGCTATACCATACCTGTTTGCCATTTAAATACTCCTGTGTTTGACTATAAATAATGTACATTGCATTTGTGGAACGTGATTAATGAACAGGACTCGAAACTTCAGCCCACACAGTAGCTGTGGGTAAATAAGTTGTGTGTAACAACACACCCAGGACAGCCTATTCTTGGCAAAGAAAACTCCTACACTTCCTCTATCACTAATAAAATGCTCTGAAAATAATGATATGTAAGAACAACTGCACAGCGTTAGGCCTCCAAAGGCCTGACTAACCTGATATCACCTCTGATGAAGTGTGTGGAAGAAGACAAGAACCAGACACACACACACAGTAGATGCAACCCAGTAACAAATTCTCAGTCACTTATGTATGGCACAGATCTGCTGAGCCAAATGTGGTGCCTTTATGTTTATCAAATGATGATGCATTTTTCCGTGTAACACCTCAGAAATCAGGTGCAGTTCAGAGCCCACCACTTGACAACCTGCTGAATATCCAAAAAGAATTCAAGGAGACAAAACCAGGTGACAAACAACCTTTACTTCACATTCACCCTCTTCATGCACCTGTATCACAATTTTAGAGGCTTTCACTATCTCTCTCCTCCCCTCCCCCACTAAAGCACTTCTCTCTGTGTTTTCTCAAATGCTGCTGTATTTTCTAAGGCCTGAGGATGGGACACAGAACTTCACACCACTTGCCTCACCAGCATACCATGCATACACGTAATAATCTTTGTTTTGCTCTCTACTACTTTCATTACAGTCCCTACTGGATTTTTTTTTCTTTAACTGCTACAGCACATTTTCAGACAGCCATCTAACACCAAGACCCACTCCTAAGATGATGTTTTTGCCTACCCAAGCACCACAGAACCATAAAATCACTTAGACTGGGAAATGACCTTTAAGACCAGCAAGTTCAACTGTAAGCCCAGCACTGTCAGGTCCACCACTAAACCATGTCTCTAAGCACCACATCTATACACTTTTTAAATATCTCCATCGATGGCAACTTTATACCTTCCCTGGGCAGCCTGTTTCAATGCTTGATAACCCTTTCAGCAATGAAAATTTTCATAATATCCAATCTAAACCTCTCTTGGCCTTGTCTTAACTCACACAGTGGCCAAGCAATTGACTCTCCTAATTATATTTCTAATCATTTTATTTCATTCTTATTAGGTTCTTTACCACATCTGCATTTGGCACTCTGCTTTGGGTGTATTAACAGCAGCAGCAAATTTTGCCATCTGACTTTTCACTCTTCTCCAGATCATTTATGAGTATTTATGAGAGCACAAGCTCACGAGCACAACACAGATGTCTCCACTGTGAAAGCAAGCTACTCCTGCTCTTTGCTTTGCCCCTTGGTGGATTGCTCTGCCACAGCAGAACCAGCCTTCCCACCCCATGTTTACCAAGCTCTTCCAAAAACCTTTGGTGAAAGGAAAAGGAGGGCCTGACAAACCAAGCACACTGACTGAACGTCCCAACACTGCAGTGGTTCTCACAGATCTATCAAACTCCACTGAAGGCAACAACTCACTGCTAACACAGTCCTAATAACCATGTCTAGTTTTCAGCAATTAATCAAAACCAGATGAATTGTCAATCACCAGCTTCATCTCACAGCCAAAATAATTTGCAGTTTTGCACACAAAAAAAGAAATAACAAGCCTTGGAATCAACACAGCAATTTTTTTCAACTTAAAAGCAAAAAAGAACTTCACTTTCCTTCCAGCATATCTAAAAACAAAACAGTAATTTGGTTAACCACAAGTATTACAGCCTTCCCATGATAAGGCTAGCTTCAAATCACTGAAAAATAATTACTAAGATGACTTCTGTTGATTTTAAAGTGCATAGTGATTTCCATTTTCACTGACTATATTAATTTTGTTTGTTCATTTTATACAAATAAAATCAAACCAGTCATTTAAATAACTGCTCTTCAGTGAACAGTTTTCTGCCTACTGACATGAAGGGAAAACCACGACACAAGAGAGCTACCAAATCTGTATTCAGGCTTAAATGCAGGGGTTTCACACATCTGCATTTTTCCCCAGGGGGTGGGGAGGGGTTAAGTTTTCGTTGATTTGAACAACATTCATTTCATCTAAACAGTTTGCAAGGGGGAAACGCCTGCCTGTTAAAGAGTTTCATTACTACAGTCAGAGCTCAAACTAATTACTTAATGGGAAGGTACATTAACAGTAACTTTTGCCAGATAAAAACTTAACAGAAGTAAGCTAATAGAGAAGTTACTTGGCTTGCTACAACTGTCTGAATTACTGATTTTAATCAAATAACAGGAATTATCATGTGGTTTTCCTTTAATTATTTAGTTTCAGTACTTACCTTTCTTCAAGCTATTCATCTGCAGTTCAGCACTCTGTAATAGGTTGCATAGCTCATTTAAGGGTTGAGCTGTCTGTGCTTAAGCTCTTCACTGATTAAAGGGAAACAAATGTCCCAAGAACATTTAACAAGCTTGTACATTTTACAAGTAAACTTTCTTTTCCCAAAGCACCTTCTGATGCCAAAAATAGGCTTACTGGATGGTCAGATGAAAATAAGGAATTAATGCTGGTGAATAACACCACTGCTTTAGGCTACAGTCCACCTCAAGTATTTCCTCCCACATCCCCACCATCACTGTCTATGAAAGATCCCAGTGACACTGATTTTTTACGCTGATGTCTTGAAAGTTTTGCATTACCATTCCTACAATTTTCTTTTAAGTTTTTTCTGCTAGATGCTTCAGATCTCATCTTCAGAGTCAATAACATGTCTTCTTTTTCCATTCCTACCCTTTCTGTACTGATTTCTCTGTGCTATCATTATCCCCTTCCCAAATACCCACTCATTCTCTCAATTTTTTCCTATAGTCTTGAGTTCTCTCCTTTTTCATCCTGCTTACCCACACAGTCGGTAACAGGAGGCATTGGCAAGAGCTGGTCTCTCAGACAGGAACACACAACTCCACGTGCAAGCAAGAACTGTAATTTAGGCTCTCCAAACAAAATCTGTGCGTGGAGATGCAGAGAGAGGAAGGGCCGACACAGGCATCTAAAATTTCAAACCAGCTCTAGGCAGGGAAGAGAAAGATAGTCTTGAAGATATACTTTGCCTCTTCAAGAGAGCTTCCTCCTCCCTCATAGAAAGACAGTGTACTCTTCCCCTTGCCCAGCTTAGTCCCTGATCTCCCTCGCAGGGCTCCCCCCTCCTCCTCTCTTCCACGGGGAATGTGGAAGCCTGTCCCAGCTGCTGGGCTGCTCCATCTACCACTCCTTGTCAGCTGCCTCTCCGCAGCGCATACATCTGATTCCCAGCGCCAGCTCACGCTGTGCGGAGCAGCGAACAGGAGCAGCCGGCAGGCAGCAGTGGAGGGGAGTGCTGAGCAGCTGCTTTGCGCACAGGCCCGGGACACTGCCTAGGACAGCTGTTTTTATGATTTATTAAGAGTATTGTAGCATCGTATCATTACGACTGCATTCCAACAATTGTCTCCAAATATTTATGGGCAGAGTTACTTGGCATTAATATTGACTGATTTGAAAAAAAATACAATTACTAAACCTTTGATATCTTGATCACTTGTTCATCTGGTACCAAAACCTCTTGAATGCTGACTGACAAAGTCAAAGGCAAACAATGGCAAATGTGAAGATTCCAAAAAGCATTTTTTCAGCTGAAGCTTAATATATTAGCATGTAACCAAACCTGTTAAACTACAGATGATCAAGATGTTTTACCATTTTTAGCTTTTAATTGAAAAGTGACGTGGAAGAAATACATGGCTACTGAAACCTGGCAGATCAGATCAGTAAAATAAAACTATTCTATTTCACATTTCATTTAAGCCTCAGAAGACTTCATTTCAGACTATGATTCACACTACTGTGTTCTCCTTGCATAAACTGTCTCCCCGTCACTTCTCAGTTGCACTACCTAGTACTAAAGAAGTTCAAGCCAGAAATTTTTTACATGTAAGAATTTCAGCTTTAATTTAAAACCACAGAGCATTCCCTTAGGATTTAAAAAAAAAGACCTTGGTTTGGCCAAAACAAACACATTATAACACACACTTCTTTCTCCAAGTTGCAAATACAAAAATGTAATAGTTCAAATGACAATTCTCACACGTGCTTTCCATTTTCTCCCCAAAGGAACCAACCTGAGAAAAATAGTAGGTACTCAGCTTGTCCTGTTGTTGTATCACATTTTGGCCTATCCATAATGTTATCCTATAAAAATTACTGTGAGGATGTTAGAAAGATATCTGAACCTCATTTTACCTTCAGCCTCTGTACACCAAAAAAGCCACATAACCAATAACAAACAAGGGAGTTGAACAAGAGAAACTATTTTGAAACCATAGTTCTTGTGTATCCTGAAAGGCATTTACAGTCATTTAAAACATTTTCTACTAATTGGAAGTAGCTTACCTGAAGGACAGGCACTTTTTGTGGTGTGTTTTGTGGTGACTGGTGAAGCTGTGCCCAAGGCTGATGATGAGGATGTGGGGGTGGTGAAGACTGATGATGTATCCCTGGATGAGGCTGCATGGGAGGACAGGTTGGCATTTGCTGTTGAAAAGACTGCTGTTGACTAGGAAGCTGCTGGCCAGATATTAGTCGCTCTTGTATTGCTTGTGGATCTGCAAGGCCAACACCTGGACAACCATTTGGTCTCATGTGCCCACCCATCTCCCGTGGTGTTGAAGACATACCCATAAATGGACGATTCTGTTGCATGTTTCTGGGGCCCATATTCCTTTGTCCAATTCCCATGGCACCAGGGGGCTGGTGTGACGGCTGAGGATGGGGTATATTTGGGTAACTGCCAACTTCCATTGGTATTCCAGCA
Organism: Lichenostomus cassidix; assembly: GCF_008360975.1. Lineage (NCBI taxonomy): Eukaryota > Metazoa > Chordata > Aves > Passeriformes > Meliphagidae > Lichenostomus > Lichenostomus cassidix. The sequence continues at coordinate 115,059,086 of NC_139482.1, read as the reverse complement.
CTACCAGGTCTAACCTGTGGAGGAGGTGTACCTGCTGGATTACTCATTGCTTTCATAGGTGACATGGGAGGTGGAGAGGCATAAGTTCCCTGAGGCTGTGAAGGGTGCATAGTTTGCGTGTTCATTTGGTTAAGTGAGCCACTAGGGTGGATGGGCTGCTGGTGCATTAGTCCTTGACCACTGTTTGATGGAAATCCGACAGCATTTGGGTATCTTGGTACAGATTGATTCATTGGAGTGTTATTTGTAAGGCCTAAATTCTGATTCATCCCTGTATTATTAACTAATCCCTGATTAAGGTTACTGTAAGGATATCGAGAATACTGCCCTGAGTTGTTTATAGTAGGTGAGGGTACCGTCTGGCTCCGAGAACTAAAATTAAGTGTTTGCGGCCTAACAGCACCCTGCTGGGGAGGATTAGGGGAGAATCTGGGACTGTGGGCTACTGATTCCCCATGGAGAGCAGTGGGGGGATGGTGGTGAAATTGCTGGACTGAGTGTCGCAAAGAAGGTGCCATACTGGGATTCTGTTGGGGCACATGAGACAAGTGGCCAGGTCCTGAGGTGGCAATGAAAGGGTTTCCCTGATTGAGGCCTTCTTGGCCTTGAGAAAACTGGTTCATCCTCTGCTGCTGGGGCTGACCGTGCTGCTGCATTGAAAAATCACCACGAGCCATGTAGTTTCCCATCTGCTGCATGTGCTGAGGATGGCCCTGCCCAGGGGGTCCGGAGGGTGCCTGTGGCGGCTGTGTCGGTTGCGGCTGCTGCTGCTGCTGTTGCTGCTGGTATGGTGCTCTTATCTGGTCTGGCACTTGAACTGCCCGTGGTCCCCACATGGAGCCACTGTCTACGAAGGGTTGCCCGTGTCTTTCGTTCTGCATGCCGGGATAGACTCCCATCTGACCACCAGCACCACTGCTGTGAGGAACCTGAGGAACTGGAGGGTTGTGATACTGCGAATGAGGAGACGCTATACCATTCCCAGGGGCATTGCTTATCATCCTGTTCGGCTGATCCATCAGGTGCATTTTCTGCTGTTCGTATTGATTATAGTGATCAAAATGGGTCAACTTGGCTTGATTTTGATTTGCAGGGGGATGATGAAGAGATGACTGTAAAGCAGGAAATCCTTGATCCATGGGCATTTGCTGACCCATAGGATTCACTGTGTTTTCAGGATATCCACATTCTCCAAGACCTTCCAACCCTTCACTGAAAATATTCCCATCTTCTCCAAACAGACTCATCATTCCTGGATCTGCCATCTTTTTTCAGCACACAGCTCCTCGGAGCTACAACCAGAATGTTAGTCTGTGCTTCACCTCGGTGAGGTGTTTTGTCCTCAAAGCCTTTAATCCTCAACTAATCTCCTTCATGTCATTCCATATTTCCTTAATTCTTTTGGACCACGCAGTGTCAGGCAAAGTCTGGTTCCTGCTCCTAGAAAAAGCAGGAGAAGGGGGAGAAAAAGAAGAAGATATTGAAATAAATAACATCAGGCAACATAAAGAAAACATACTTGACTGGTTTTTAGACACCAGCTAGTTTCAGCCCCCTGAAATACATCTTTAAAATCTATTTCACATTACGAAGGATTCATTAGCTTTATCCAAAGCTTTATTATGATAAAGAGTTAGGAAGCAAGCAAAACACTAGCGTTAACCTTAAATTAATCCATTCACTACACTTCCTAGTGCTCCTTTCTTGGGTGGAACAGAACAAAAGAACACAACATGCAGCAGCAGCAGCTGCCACAGCAGGTAGGCAGATGTATGAATATAGCCGAGCAGCCCATCTGCTGAACTAAAGCCCTGAAAACGCTCTAGTTACCAACAGCATGTCCTTAACCTTATTCCCTTGAGCTGCGTAATCAGATGAGCAAGCAGGAGCACCAGGTCCTGCGATGAACTGAAGTTAGTTATACAGACAACAGATTTTTCAAATGCACACAGAGATGACCCACTAAAAACAGACCAAACTCCAAGACTTAGGCTTTAGGAAGGAAGAAAAAAAATGTTTTTTAAATAAACAGTTTAACCTAATTTAATGAATTTATAAACTGAAAGACACAATGTTTCTTCCCATTTCAGCAAAACCATGTGCTCAATTTGTGTAAGAAAATCAAATTCAAAAGCTTCATCCCATGATAGGGTAGATTTCTCAATCCTTAATCCTAATTTCCTTTACACTGGTAACAGGAAACAGTATCATTGGAGTTCATTACCCATCTTCAGGTAATCATGCTACTACTGGAACTACAGCACTTTGGAAGACCACACTGAAGTTCTGTTCTCTCCAGAATGACAATCTTGAATACTCACTTGAATACTCACTCAAGAGAATTAGTAATGGCAAAATTACTTAACAAAAAGATAACCTAACAAGGTACACATTTAGTGTGTCTCACATGAACTTGGGGGACAAAAAGCAAAAAGCAGAAACATAGAAATACAGCAGATTCAGAAAAGTTATCATTCAGGTTTTCCAAGGCGAAGACTATCTATTCCGAATGTGTCCCCCCATCCCCTCCTCACAAGAACTCCAAAGATTTCTTTGGATCTGCTTTTTATGAACAAGGCTAGTCTAATGCTGTCCTTTCTTCTTAAAATCAGAATTTAAAACGCAATGCCTTACACTGCAAAATAAACTTTAAGAAAATAGTAAAGGGAGCTCAGACACATAGCAAAAAAAATTATTTTTGTATCCTGGTTGTAATTTAGTGGCGACTCTACTTGCAGATACCAACTTGCCCTTAATCAGCAACCAAAGTAAAGAAGATTTACAAGTTTATGCTTTCACATCTTGCGTTTTGATGTGAAGAAGGGATGCTTTCAGTCACTTCGGATGCAAAATGCTGGGCTAGACTGTTTGACTGAAGGTGATTTGTCCCAGACAAGTTTTAGGGAGAAAATATCAGCACATTTATTACCCTTCTTGTATCCACTGTCAGGAGGACCTTCTACAGCATGAAGCAGAGGGCAAGAGGAAAGGCACAAGCATTTATCACTCCTCTTAAAATAGCATTTGAATGTCACCTTTAAAACCACACTCTTAAATCTCTTTAGTGCTCAGCTGGGATATTAACACTTCCTAAATCACTTGGAGGTAAACTCATATGAGCCATCTTCATATCTCTAATATCTATTCGGTTTTATTTCATTTCCATTATTAGGCAGAAGCCATCTGTAGTATTTACCACCTCATTCAGTTTATTAGAGCACACCATAAGGTGAGAAGGAACCTCCTTCACCAAAAGAAGTTTTAGCTATTAGACCACTCCAGAACAGACCACAGTCGTGGTGAAGATCCCTGACTGCTCAAGGACTTCTGGCACTGTGACTACTGATGCACAAGCTGTTATAGCTGGACATCAGCATGTCCTGAGCATCTCCATACAACAGAACAGAACATTTCCAGAATTGCCTGGAAATGTTAAAAAGCAGAACACATTGCTTTTTATACTGTTACCTCCCAAACACTGATGTAATCTGGGCAATATCAAACTGGAGCCGAGTAGCAGATCTCACCCATCCACTAGAAACAGCCACACAGTTAGGAACATGTAAGAATTTCCACTCATTTTATTATGTAAATCATACCTGCTAAAAGAATCATTTTTTAAGACAAGCATACTCTACTGTCCTGAAGCACTTATGAAACTTTACAACAACAAACTAATAGAGCATCTCCAGAAACAAGGTTACAAGCCTCAAGCACATATTTGAATTTGCTTTGTTTACTGTTTTACAGCTGACAAGCTTCCAATAAAATTCAGGCCAGCCAGCCACAGATAACAGTCAACATCAGCTCACAGTAGCTTGGATCTGCTACTACACCCAGAAAACCAAATTAAAATAGGGTAAGGGTTTTGTTTTATTAAACACACCTTATTTCTGTTCAGCTCACACCATCCCACTTTGCAGGTCTGGGCTAAGTACTGTCCCTTACAATGCAGGAGACATGCTAGGGAACCTAGCACTCGCCTGGCTTCCTGAGCACACACTCTTTCAAAAGAAAAGTAACCTTTAAGTTTATGATGCAGTTTGTAAACAAACAAATCCATCATCTAAATTAAGAACGAAAATGCTGTTTGCCATTACGTGATTTTAGATCTGCATTTTTATCCGAGGCATTAATCAACTTCATGTTTGAGCTCTAGATGCTAAAGTTACATTTGAAACACAGCACAAGACCGTGGTTAAGAAGATGCCTCAAATTTGAGGAGTGTTTCTTCAGATTTAAGTCTAGCCTCAAATTTAATGACCACAGCCCTTTACAGCCAGTTGTGCTCTTGCCAAAACTTATTCTACTTTCCCCAATAAAAGTCACACCTCTGATGTGATATATGGCTAACAGCAGCTGTTGAAGCATGAAAGACAGTAGCAGCTACAGCCTGATCAAAATAAATTAACCAATGTTTTGATAAGGAACAGTCAATACTGGAATTACCTAATAACCTCTCAACCTTCTACTCTAACAGGGCAGATGTCTTCTAGATAGTTAAACAAGTCACGAGAGTCACAGCCTTATTTTACATCGCAACCATAACTGCTTCTTTCAAAATGAAAGAAAGCCAACACACAAATAAAGGTAGAACCTGCATCAAGCAATAATTCTAGTTTAAGATACTCATTCAGCACCACTGTTCAATTCCCCCATGAGTGCAGACATACTGACAGCAAGACTAACCATTATAAACTCAGCTTACAGTCTTTTTGGTGCATCTTCTTCTCTACATTGCTGCAACTTAAAACCAACATACCAGCAGTGACCGTTTTTTGGGTACAAAGGGAAGAGTAACTGAACCCTTAAAAAGGTGGATAGATGAAACAAAGTATGAATGTATGAAAAGACAGTGATTTTTTTTTTTATTGCCATCTTAAACTATACAGGTTCTGCTATAAAACTCGATCACTTTTCTGTTCATGAACATGAAAGATTGCACCAAGAAGACTGACCTAAAGAGTCAATGAATATATTTCCTTAAGGCTGCCTAGACAGCCTGTTTCTTTTCAAAGCAGTGGTGCGATCCCAACCACCAGGACACAGTCAATTGCTTAACAACCCTCTTGTCTCAACAAAGCTTACATTTACTCCAGTTTGCAACATTCCAGTCTTAAACAGCTAGATCTAAAATTTAAGTAGTAGGTAACCATTGCCCAGCTTAACATTCCAAAGCTGCATGCACTCAGTAGTCTTCAGCAGCTTCCCACTTTTATGGGTTGAACTAAACCAGCTGCTTCATACACCTAACTTATCTGGGGCTGCAGACACTAAAAACCTGAACTTCATTAGTTTTGTTCCCAAAGCAGCAGATCCAGGCAGTCAAGACCAGGAAGCAGCAAGGGCAGCACACAGATGCCTGTGCCCTCCACACCACCATCTTCACATTCTGCTGTTCAAAAGAACATTCTGTAAATCAACAGGTTCCTCGATTCCGCTATCAACCCTTCTATAGAAGAAATTCAGCAGCATTTGGCTGTGCAGGAAGTAAACCGAATAAACAGAAGATGAGAAGGCAATTGACTGCTCCAAGCTTGAAACGACATGTGTCATGCCGAGTTACATTTTTACAGCTATTAGTCGATACCTCCAACAAAACTCTGAAGTACTTGACAGACACAAACAAACCAGCCACTCACATAATGGAAATATGCCCTTACATACAGGGCAATAAACACCACAAATACCATGCTATTTTGAAGAACTAGGCTAAAAAGACCTCTCGTGCTAAAAAACAACACCATGCCAAAGGTCATTTTGAGACCAGAGCCTCAAAATGTAGGATTAAACATTAGGCTACTAAATCTGCATTTAAACATTGCGCATTTAAACTGCTTTTCAAAACTGCTAAGCTCCTGCTGGCTGTTAGGGGTAGTAATTTAAGCATTTGCCGCATGGAAGGACATGACATAAACGACAGCAATGAAAGTCACATTCTTATTTTACTCACAAAGTTGAAAGGAAACATTCACCAAAAACTTCGTAAACACATGTAACACCATGACAACATAGAAAAAGTCACGACAAGACATTCACATTGGGCAAGATGGCTGGTGAGGCTTTTACATTTCACCTCATTCGCCTACTGAGCACACAGCACTGCCGATGCCAGGACAGTTATGCAAGTGCCTGACCGTGTCTGTGGGAAGCACGCCTCGTCTCCTACGTGCTTAATGCTTACTTTTCATTGCTGTCACAGGCACCATGCATGGTACGTTCCTCCTCCATGTAGATTAGCCAAAATATAAGATCAGACCTGTACAGTGATTGCATCATTTCTGACTGCAGCTTCCAAAGAAACTTGGTTTCCTGAATGCCTGAAGACCTTTTTTTCTTTTTTTAATTCACTTAGAATGCTTTCCTGCTATACACTTCACACACTACAGCTGTGTTAAAAATTAAGTCCGTATAGTTCAGACATCAAAGGATGGCAGGAATCTCTTTCCCTCTCGTCCCAGGAAAGGGAGACAGGACTTGCAAAGATGAAAAGACTGACCTGATGCACTTCAGGAATATTCTGCCTTAGTGGGAAGCATCAGTAAATATGATTTAAGCATTTCTGAAAAGTTTAGTTTCACATTTATCTCAGTAAAATTCAGTTCGTTCTTCACAGAAATACATCCTTGCAAGAATTTGCAGTAGCAACTTTAAGGCTATCAATGTCTCTTGTTAAATTAAGAATTGGATGGGGGGTGGCAGAGAAAACCTCAGGTGCCTTTCCTCAAAGGTCACAGGCTTTGCCAGTGTGCAGTCAGCTAAAATGCCATGAATGCTACTAAGTAACATTTTTCTGGCCAAGAAATCCATGAACCCTACATTTCCCATAAAATCATTCAGCAAAAGCCAGACTGGATTTTATTTCCTTAATGTATGATGTACATTGGCAAAAAGCAGGCTTTCACCGAGGCAACTGAGGGCACAACAGCCTTCGAATATTTGGCAGCTTGTTGCTGTCAAGCAGCTGATGCAGGAATGACCAGCCCAGAGTTCAGCCTGTGCCACACATTTGGAAACAATATCCTACGTCATTCAAGTTCACAGGAGCTCTGATACTAGACCACAACAGCGTCACTTAGGAGCACTCTGATGCAAACCCATTGAGCTTTGTTATTACATCACACGGAGGCATTTGCCATACCAGTTGGGCTGCAAACTCTTTGCCCTAGCATGGGAGCACTGCTAATTTTAAGTCAGCACCTATAACATTACAGAAGAAGCCTCAGCATATCTTTTCTTTCCTGATCAGAAGAGAGAGAGGGAAGTTTAGAGCCATTTACTAGAAGCATGTACCTGGAGGCCTTTCATGAGGTAACCAGAGGAATAAAAAAAAAAGGAAGAAACATTTTTTACATTTAAGTATATTACAAACATGAGGTGAGAGAAGAGGGGACAAGCCTAATCTAGAAGTACTTCAGTTTTAGTGTTACGTAACCTGGAATTTTAAGAGGCCTTTTTCATTGCATGACCACCCTCTCTCCCAACATAAGTTTAAAACAAAGATGTGAGGTGCTTTTTCTAAAAATAGTCCTAGATAAGTAAGAGAAACAATTGTGGTTACAAAAATATTTCAGGAATACTCTTCAAAACATTTGACAGAGGTGTTAGCCTTACAAATAACTCCATAAAGGAGAGCAGTAACATGCTTAACATGACCCCTAAATGAGGTTTGACCATGACAAGGCAGCAGTTTAGCAAATATTTTTTTAAAAATACAAAAATTGCATAAACTATATGGCTGCCTTGTTTCGGTGGGCTTGGGCACACTCAGCTGAGCGCTCGCTATGGCCAGGAGAGCACAAAGCCCTGACAGGGCCAGCAGGGAGGTGGTGTCAGCGAGAAGACTTATATTGTCGCCATCAGTCACCCAGAAATCTCCCCGCAATTACATTCCCCTCTCAAGCTGACACTAAACCGGCCCGGGGATTCAGGAGGTGGGGTCAGCGGCGACCCCGCTGGGGCGCTGAAAAAACACCCCGTGCAACCGATGGCTCCGGGCTTTTTGTGCACCTACTGCAGTTGTCACTGATTAACCAACTGATCTGGCAATTTCCTACATTCTTTTGCATTTAAAAAGGATCTGAGAGGCCCGAGAGTCATCCCCTTGCATATTCCCGGGGGAGTGGGAGGCTGCGGCCCGTCCTGCTGGGCTGGGGCGCTGAGGGGCCCCGCCACCCTCCTGCCCTCCTCCCCCAGCCCGGGCCTGCAGCTGAAAATCATTTATCTGCTCGCTCCGCCGGGCTCCCGGCATATGCGATTGGGAGGGAAACGTATCCATCATGGATAAACTTGAGCACAAAGACAGGCTGAGTGTCACAGGATACGAAAGGGCAGAGGTCGCCGCGGCGAGCGGGAGGCTTTGCGCAGGGCAGGGCAGGGCGGCATGGCCGCCGCACGGCAGCGCCGGGCCGGGCCTGCCCGAGCGGGCACAACCCCGCGGTAAACAAAGCCCCCGAGAGCCACAAACACCGGAAAAAAACCCGCTGTAAACAACAAAATAACCGGGGGGGTGACGAAGCTCGAAGTAACACGGCGCCTTGCCGCGCTCCAGAAAGCAGCTCATGGTGTTTACACCCAGAAAGTTGGGAACAGTAAAAATTCATGAGGTGGAGACTCAAATGTTTCCCAGAGTTTCTGAACATGTGATTTTCACCGAAATGTATTTTTTTAATCACGGGCAGGTTTAAAGACTTAATCGTATCCCAAAAGGCTATTTCCAGTTATAGAATTATGAGCGCTTTAAAGTAGCCAGACCCCTATATTTTACTTTACCTGTTACAAGGCCAATACAATCATGTTTCATTCATAGTTTATGAAGTCTGAAAAACCACTTGATGAAATTACAGTCTACCGATACCACACATGGTATATTTGTCCACGTATATTCTATAATCATTTCAATTTATGACTTGTACTTAAGAGTCATTTTCCTGTACATGTGTTCTTCATAAATACTGGTAGATTGCAGTCTGTGCTCGTACAGGAACCACATATCCACACTCATTTCTGGGAAGATAAATACACCCAATGCACCCAAAGTGAAAAGCCAGTTTTCACATGGCTAAAAAGAACAAACTTCAGGACTGTGGAGCAAAATGGTAGTTCTGCCTTACACTCCTTACATGTGGCAAGATGAATCATCCTACATCTGAACTTAAGCTCTCACTCAGCTTCCAGTATTGATGATCCTTTTTTGCCTCATATACTTAAGCATACCATCTTGACCCTTTCAGCAAAGAAAAAAATTGTTACATATTACACCGGCAAAGGATTACAAATTATCTTTTTTAGAAAAAGATAATATCAGCATTTCATAACATATTTTAAATTAAATTATAGACAGAATGGCTTTGGTTGGAAGGGAAGATCTTGGGAAGATCATCCCAAGACCCAAACACTGGAATTTACATTTACAATTTTGTTACAAAAAAGACCTAAAGCATCAAACTAATTATGTATTTTATCATATGCTATGGGCTATTTAAAAGAAGTGTTAAATTATTTCATGAACTTAAAACCAGCCAAAAAAAATGGGTTGGGGAGAGAGGGTGTGAATACAGACAGTACACTGGAGGACAAAATGCAGTACATGGAGTAAATTTCAGGAACCTTCATTTCATGCCTGGACCATTGAGTTCAGTAATGTCCCATAGAACACAGGGCACAGCTGAGATACAGGACATATACACAAATGATATTCTACAACTACTGTTAATTGGACTGCTTTAATTTGAGGAGTTTGTTTGTTTTAACAAAATTGACATATGCACCTTGAACGTTCTACTGATTTTTTGAAGAAAAATATGCCAAAAATAAAAAAGGGTTTTATTCTTGATCAGTGCAATGGAAGCAGGCTCTTGCACATAAAAATGAAGTCTGATTTTTTTTTTTTTTTTGTTGTTGTTGTTGGGGGTTTTTTTGTTTGTTTGTTTTTGTTTTTTGGGTTTTTTTTAGCATAATGCCAGGCTCACAGTGATCATCAGTACTTCCTCAAACCACAACATAAACAGCTATACCAAGCTGTTCTCTGCAATGGACAATGCCAAGGGAAAAGAGTGTGAAGCTCTCAACAGCTTCCAGTGTATAAGACTAAAATGCGTAAGAGTAAACAAACTGCCAAGCTCAAGTTCACTCAGACAAGGAAAAACAGTACCTAGACAGCATAAACAATACTGCCAGAAATTAAAAATTGCAGTGGGCACTTGTCAGATGACTGCAACCCTTGTCAGTCCTCCTATGCAGTGTGGCCCTTCTGTCCAGGCAGGACTGAGCTCCATGTGTATCTTATATAAAAGCAGAGCAGGTTCAAAGGGAAGAAAACCAAATTTTCTGTTGCAAAACTTTAATGGGACTTCATTTTTTTCTTCACACAGAAGAAAACTAACTGGGATATTTTCAAGAATATTGCTTAATTGATTTACAGTTCTAAAATTACTCCAGCATAGCCATGTTCAGATGAACAAAAAGAGCCTTCCAGGGGAAATTTGTCATGTAAAATTCTAGAATTATGCAATCTCGCTCCCTTCTCATCAAGATTTTGAAGAACTTGGAAGTAACTATCTTTGACGTGCAAACTGCTGACATAGAACCCAGAGCCACAGTCGTTCAAACTACTGCAACCAGCAGGAGCAGCTGCCATTCATCTACTACAATCTTTTACACCCAACAGGAAAGTTTTTGAGCTACCTTCAATTCCCCACAAGCTCTGCAGAGACAAATGATGAACATACAAGAACAATACTGCCTTCATGGATTAGATGTGAAAGGAAATTTTTACTCATCTAGAACTGAACTTGGAAACCAGTTCCACTTCATGGTATGCTCCACCTCCTCTCAAAAAGCAGGGCTAAACCTAATTTTATAACAGAAAGCATTATCTTCACTGTTCCTAACGATTAACAGTCTATTTAAATTTACCTGTTAAGTTTATCAATCCTACTGCAGCATCTGCAGAGAATTAGAAGTTTCCAAGCCCTTTTAAGTTAAAATAAACTTTTAAAAAGCCCCCCACAACCCAAACAAACAAATCCAAAAACAAAACAAAACTTTACACATTGCCCTCCCCTCAACAAGCCCAAAATTTATTTCCTCTCACAAAAAAACTCTGAGGTTAAAATCTAAGGTACAGGATCGGGGCGGAGGGGTGTGTATTTTGCATTATTTTGTGGGTTTTGTTGTTGTTGCTTTTGTGATGGTTTTTTAAGTAGGAAAAGCAAGAAAATTAAATGAGTGGGCAGGCTGCCTAAAATATTAAAGTACTATTTTACAAGCATAAGAAATAGGAAATCTTATATTGATAATTTTGGAAGAGTTTGATTGCAAACTTTGCTGGAGTAGCAATTCCTTTCTTTTGTATTTGTAAATACCTGAAAAAGTGAAAGTATGACCAATAAAATGGCTCATTAAAAAACCCAAGCAAACCCATTTACGTAGCAAGGATCGACAAACATGAGAATTGAGGACTCTTAATCAAGTACTATATAAAGACTGCTACCATACAGATTTGGGTAAATAGCCAAGTTTAGAGCTGTATCATATACTATTCAGAGTCCAGTTCTCAGAACAAGACCTACAACAGCTAGTAAATTACCTATGCAACAGTGCAATGTAGAAATACTACTAGGAAAATCTTTATGCTATCGAGAGTCAAAAACCTGCTAGTCAAAGGTGAATGAACAGCAAAAACTGTATTCTTTTGCTTATCAACTGTGTAGTGAGAACAATTAGAACAGGTACAAAGAACTCTGAATTTCCAGTGCTAAACAACATTTCCAAAGTTATTTATCTCTACAAGAAAAGGCTTAATCCAGAATAAGATAGTCGCCAAAAGACCGAAAGATTATACTATGTTTTACTTAAGCATTAGTAAATGGCATTATTACAGCATAGACTTATATCACCTGAACCCACCAATAAAGTGCACAGCTGAGGAAAAGGTGTGAATGAGGCTCTGGTATAGATCAATTGATTTAGAAGTCACAGGAATTAGTGGCAGATTAAATGCCTATGCTGTATTAGCAAATACTATTTGTATCTGCAGCTGAGACTCAGGTAACTGTTTAATTAATTATGCTTGCAAAGCAATAAAATCTATCTCCTTGTCCCTCCAATTATATATACTATATAAAACCAGTTATGAAAGTAAAAGCACATAAAAGTACTTGAAAGGGAGAATGAGCTGCCTGCTGTCACTACACAATGAGCCTTCCTGACCAACATTTTACAGTACCCTTTAAATTACTGTGTCTGATCACAAAGCATCATCCAAAAATCTGAAACACATAAGAGCATGATTGTTCCTTTCCTATCCTGCTTAGCACCTGAAATCCATGTAACTGTTATCAGGTAACAGTTATCCTGAAGTTTAGTCTTGAAATAGAAGCAAGAGAAATCACCCCAGAGAAGTACATGTTATGTCCTCAAGTGAGACTGCAGCTTCAAAGGAAAGCAAGCAGTGAAACATCACACCTCAGTAACAGCCAGTCATCAGAATCAGGCCCCTTTGGACACTGCCTACCAGCGTGCCAAGCTTGGACAGGAATGAATTGTTCAGGAAAAAATTGCTTCTGAGAAACTTCAGTGCTTACCACTCACAAATCAATGAAGACTTAACTTAATAGACTGATCTTCTACTACCTGGTCTTTATACAAGCTGTTAAGAAGGCTCTTTTGCCTGGATTTCCCTCAAAGCCAGGTCTCAGTTCCCAGTGCAATGGATACCAACTGCACCTATCATATCTCCACAGCACCCGATACATTCTGCACAGCTCAAAAACCAAAAGTGAAGAGTCAAGCAAAAGATACTGGAACCAGCTTCACTGAGATATCTACAAGGCAGTAGCAACAGCAGCAGCTGTCAACCAGATTTGCTCATCAGGATTGTCAGGAGTTCCAGCCTCCTTCTGAGCATCCAGGTAAGCCAGCTGCCACCTTCCCTTTCATATGCACTCCTCACTAGTCAGCCACGCCTCTCACAGCAGCCTTGGGTTACACAACAGTCTGAACTGTGATCATATTCAAAAGCTGTTGCTACCACAAACTAGAAATTATTTAAATTATTATTTAACATTAAGACTTCTTCATGTATGTCTCTTTTTTTTCCTCTGGGGAAGGCTGCATTTGTGTTTGATTTGTGGCTCCTTACAAATTAACTTTCCAGATGCAGGCTAAGTGAAGGTTTTATTGAACAAATTGTAAGCTTTAGACTTGACAATATTGACAGTCTCTTATAAAAAAAAGAGAGTATCTATACTTGTACACAAAACCATAAATGGCATCAGACTTATTTTTCTGATTATTCAATATCTACATATTTGGGCACCTGCATTTATAAGTGCAGTGGTTAGGTGTTAGTAACACTAAATGCTAAATGGTGTATGTATTCTAGTAACTCTTCCTGTCACCTCCATATAAAATAGATTTTTTTAGAATGAATGGAAGATGCTACAAAACAAGAATTGCTATGTATTTATAACCTTTTCAGTAATCAGTAATTGAAGCATTAGATAAAAAGAAAAACCACCAAGAAAACCCAAACAAAACCACTTCAACATCTGTCTGCTTAAAAGGAAGAATTCCACTATTCTTTAGGGATCTTAAGATTGTAAACAGCATTGCATACAGGAAGGATTATTACATTTTTCACAATATCAAGATGCTCTATGAAGAAACAGGCAAAATCACTTTTTCTGTCTGCAATAAATATGTAATTCAATTTAGTTCACTTAAACCAGGAGAGTCAGCTCCATGGTATCAGCCTGGTCCACAAATAGCCCTTGTTGATAATCTGAGAATTTGAGATTGTTGCTATGGCCATGACATACTACTTTACCTGAGGATCAACAGTTAATTTTTTCACGTCTCACACCTATGCCTTATGTCTTCTTCACAACAAGGACAAAAATGTGCTCCCTCTCACACCTAAAACATTGAGTGAGGTAACAGCATTAAAGCTGGAGTAGATTTACATTAAGGTCCAGGTGAGTACTAAAAAAGCCTTTTTTTCCAGAGCTGAAGCCAACTAAAACAAGTTCAAACCAGAGTTTCATTTGAAAGGCAAGGAGGAAGTAAGTATACATCAACAAAGCAGCGATGCAAGGAACATCTACAAGATAGAAATCTATGGAGTGTCTCTATTTCAAACCTGTGATGGCAATATAGTCCAATCATTTATACTTTGTTGGAAAAGCAATGTCCATCTTATTTCACCAGAGAAATAAGAAATACCACCTTTTAAGGTAACTGATACAAATTAAACAGTGCTATAGAACACACTGAAATCTTTCTACAGTTTTGAAAACTAGAATAAAATTTCAGCATTTATCACAAACTTCACATTTCACTGGAGCCACAGACCATCCAGCCAGCTTTCCCTACTTTTTTTGACCTAGGTATCTGCAGTTTTGAATGAATTAAAACCCAGATAACTCCTAATGCATCCATTAAATTAATTTTGTATTTCTGCTGTAACATATTGCAGCTACTTAATTTGAGAGCTTTGTAGCTACACAGACTAGCACACCAAATAACCAAACTCCTTAAACCATGTGTGTACACTCACTCCACTGTTTGTTGTTCCCAGACTTCAGAAATCACAAGGTGGATTCCCCTTGATCCTGATCTTGTGTCTTTCCTAGTAATGCTCCAAGTGCAGAACACAGGGTGGGGAAACTTCTTTCCAAAACATTGCTGATCCTCTTCCCTGACTTCTCCATACACACTCTTACTGTTCAGCTAAACTCCCAAACTATTAACATTGTACTTGCTCACAACTGAACACAGCTGAAAGACTGAATCATTCAACTGTTATCCATCAATAAAAATACGCCTGTCTCACCAGGTCTTCCCCTACTTGGTCAGTGTTTCATTTGCTCCATGTTTTTCCAGAAAGCAACACATCTCGTGAACATGGAGCTTCTCACTCTGCATGGAGCAATGTGTGGCAGCTACACTTGCACAGAAAACCATCCAGAAGTACATTACATTTCTGTTAATGCAATACATCTATCATCCCAAAAGGCAAACATTTGCTCCTATCAGCAACCCTGTAATATTTTATTTCTTCATTATCAGTTTCTGCCAACATCAAGCTAATAAATGCATCATCCCTCGTTAGAAATCAGTGGTTAAGTTACATATACCGTATTAGCCAGGAGGTGGGGGCAGAGGGGGGCTAATTTGAGAAATACATAGAAACCTTGCTTTCAGGAGAATGAGAATTAGCACTTTTAATGTGCTCTGGGATTTCAAGTTGAATGTATGAACCACTTAAAAAAAAATCACTTTACAGTAATTTCCAACTGGTTGCCTAACACCCATCTCCTAAGTGACTATCATCAAAACATAACCATAACATTAGCAATGAATTAATATTAAAACCCTTCAGTAAGATCACAGAAGTCCTCAAAAAACAGCCCAAGTTGTCAGAGCACACTTCTCCCACACACTGAGTAGTAGTCAGGTTCTGGAAATAAAAGCTTTGTTCAATTACTGAAGTGGGTGCTAGGTACACTTCTAATTTACACATATAATTTTGAAATCCAAACCAATTTGACGGTGTCTAAACAGATTTTAAAAGCCAAGAACGACTGCTTTCAACAAGAAGATGATGATGCAGTAGTCAGAAAAAGGGAAGCTACACTCACCCACCAAGACAACTTGACTAGCAAGGGACTGCTCTCTGACAGTTTCATATCCTTTGGCAGGGATAATTAATGAAGTTTTGCAGGGTTTCTGTGTACTGACAAGTCCAAAGTGCTACAATTCTTCACTTATAAAATGGACATTTTGTTGTTCACCTATTTTGCTTTACAGAAATGCTTCTCAGTTGCAGGCTGAGAATTGCCACTCTCTC
Source organism: Lichenostomus cassidix (assembly GCF_008360975.1). Taxonomy (NCBI): domain Eukaryota; kingdom Metazoa; phylum Chordata; class Aves; order Passeriformes; family Meliphagidae; genus Lichenostomus; species Lichenostomus cassidix. The sequence goes on along the minus strand of NC_139482.1, from coordinate 115,043,233 downwards.
TGCTGATGTTGGTAACTCACCAGTATCACTCAAGAGAGAGCAACAGCCCAGCGATCTGTGAAAGGCATAATCTAAGCGACTGCAAAATGGAAGAAGTGCTAAAGACAAGAGCAGCCTAAAATAGCAGTCTGAAGATGGGCAGCAGGCATCTGCCTGCCAAAAGCAAAACACCTCGCAGGGTAAAGTTCCCCAGCTCCTGGGCCAAGAGAGTGATGGCCACTCCAAGGTTTCTTAACGCCTCCCTTGGCTCCCGGCTACTTCTCACTAGTTACATATTTTTGTCTTCACAAATAAGGCTTCAGCTATTTCTCTCTCTGTGTGCTGCAAGTTAACACTTAGCATCGCTGGACATTTCTAAGCCCACCAGATAGAAACACAATGACCCTCCCAGGGCAAGGGGCAGCTGCCATATCAGGCAGGCCTACAGCATCGCATACTCAACTAAGATGAGCAAACACATTTGCTACGAAGAAATTAAAATGCACCTTACAAAGCTTTTCAAAATATTAGATGTGCATGTGTTGCATGCCAGGTTTCTGAGAAAAAAGGCAAGTAAGCATGCAAGCCATTTTCTCCAAAACCACAACCCCTTAATTCCCCAGGTCAGCGCAGTGTCTGGTCCTTCAGCGTTTTCCTCGGCTCAGCAGATGAGGAAACAGTCGCACCAGAAGGCCCTGTAACAGATGGAAACCAGAGCAGCTGGAGAGCAGGGAAATGTCTGTGCGGGTGAGGGGGTGGGGGCAGAAAGCCCATCCCCATTCCCGAGCTTTAAAGCTGCGTGCAGCCATCGCACCCTACTGCAAACTCAGCCCACAGATCTGCTGGGGAGAAAGTTGAAGGAAGCAGTATGTGGCCAGATGATTTAGTGCTTCCCAGACTTCCCATCAGGAGAGCAATACTGAGCCATGCAACACAGGCCTGCAAGCACTGGGTGTGAGCCCCTCAGGGGTGCAGGAGATAGTGGAAAAGAGCAAGCTGGGCATTTGCCTTCTTCATGGAAAGCACAGCAGATGAAGAACTGCCAGCTGGAGAAAGCCTAGAACTGGAGCAGTGAGGAAGGAAACAAAACAACACGTGCATACTGGAGAAATAAGTAAGGAAACAGTGAATGAATTAATATCAAAACCTGTCAAGGTTTGAGGGATCTTTTTTATTACTTTTTTTAAATAAGAGATATTACAGAATCAAAATGGCACAGAGATAAATTTTTAAAGAGGAAAAAAACATGGTAAATGAGGAAGAATAAGACCTGAAGAAGAAAAACCCTGCCATATGGTACAATTATTTCACTACAGTTTAGAGTCACAGCTTTACAACACCTGTGCAGTTAATAACCATATTAAGTCATACATGATGTCACCAGTATTTCCTTTCTTTCTTAACTTAGTTAACTATTAGGGAAATACATCTAACAGGGGTTTCTATACTTTTGAAAAGACAAATGGACTGTCCACAACTGAGATGCTCATCCCCTGACACAGTTTGGAAGGCAGCCTACCCCCAGTTCCCAGATGAGGGAAACAGAGCCATTAAGCAAGGATAGTTTATTATAAACAAGACGAGTGAGGTGGGGTTTTTCCTTCTTTCTTTGTTTCTTTTAATCCTGGCTGGAACTACCTTCTGCAGTTCTGGTTGGAACTACCTTCTGCAATCCTTTTGGTTCCTCAAGTCAGGAGACAAGAAACTAAACTGATAAACTTGTAAGACGGAAGTCCTCATATTAGAGCAGGAGATTACAGCGTTAACCCAGATAACGCAAACAAGGTCAGTCAACACTTGTAAAAGGCACACAGAAATACTCCATTATATACACACATATATAAAACTGTTCTTTACCTGGCCTGCCACGTAGAATTAGACTTTGAACATTGATTTTCAGCAGCTGTGAGCAACCGCAAAATTGACAGGACAGTGGAAAGTTTTCATTACTATTTTTCCTCATTAGTTATTCCTGTTCCTAACCACAAGCATGAAGCTTTTGTTCTACTATTATCCCAAACACTCCAAGAAAATGTTCAGGTGCAGTCTGACACCAGAGGTAAGCTGATCTACCCATTAGTTCCCATCAGAAGATCATCACCACAGGGGTGGCTGAACGGCAATGACAGCACAAGGGAAGAAGCCAGAGTGGTATGGCTGATTTCAAGCATCACAACCCATTGGATCAGCTTATTACTGTACCATGCATTCAAACTGCCTTCAGGCCACAGCCAGGTGGTTCAACAACTTAACCTGAAAAGCACAGCAGTAAAACAAGCCAGACATTTTCTGTGCAGAAAGAATATGAGAAAACAGTGTCTGCTGATATATGACTGGCAGAAAAAAAAAATTATGTATTCTAATTTGGTCAAATATGTGAAAAAATATTTTTCATCCAACTGATGAAACATGCAGATCAACACCAAATGCAACACAAAGTATGGAAAACCTTGCAGTTACCTCTAGCTGCTCCTGCTGGCTGGAAGACTGCTGACTTAAGAGTTATTTCATACCAGTGTACAACTCTGGTGAAGGATGTGCAAATACTCTGGGATCTGGCATTAGAATTTCTTTTAGACAAGAAATGTTATATCTCAGAGTGATTTAGGAAAATAAAGGCCATTTGTGAATACTATGGATATTTGTCAAGAGAGTCAAATAACAGGTTTTAGTTAAGACATTCCAAAAGCAATTAATCCATGTTGCTCAGAGGACAGCCTCCAGCAGTTCAAGCCAAGCACACGCACAGTCCCTCAATGAATGGCTGTGATGGATAAACATGCTACTTAAAGGAAGAATATTTCATTGACATCCATTCAACACCTAGGAAGGCCTCTGGACAGAGAGGTTAAACTTTCTTAGATTTTTCATTACACTTCCCTTGCCCACATTGTACTTGTCTGCAGTCTTTCCTAAATCCCCATACTAGAAGTACATTAGCATAAGATTGGCTTTTACATATTCGGGGGGGGGGGGGTTTAAAACATATTCACCACAAGAATTTTTAAATATATCCCACTATTCGAAACACTTTTGTTTCAAGAGCTGACCATTACAGACTATTTTCTAGATATGGCAGGACAAATTCCTTCCTGTCTGAGAGTTTCCATGGTAATAAAAGTCCCCTTTAAACACATTCACGGTGGTTTGGGCAGGCCAAACAGGCAGCCTTTGTACTGAAAAGCTCCCTCTTTGTACTCCTCTGTGCTGATCCTGCACAAACTACCGTAAAAGTGTATTTTAGTGGAGGCAGAGTAAAACTAAGGCTCACATCAGTTTCACACGACAACTGTTTATTCCACAGCACAGATACAGCCCTCTGGAAGATTCTCATCACAAAAAATTTTGAGTGGTTGGAGAAAGCAATCTGCAGGACAGGCTAGGGCATATTTCAAGCAGACCTAACCCCAGCAACTTTGCCACTTCCACTATTAAAAAAGATGAACTGAAATGACCACCCTCCTTTTCCCTTCCCCCCCTCCTCACCATGTAGTCTCACTGGTATTCGGAGATGGTGTATTTACACCAGTGCATGCATCTCGACTCAAACCATATACTGGTCTCAATCAACACCTCCATGTCAGCATAGAGATATCTCATGGAAAAGGACTGGGAGAATATCCTAATGTGGCTCAGAATGTTTGGAGGAATATATGGAAACAAAAGAAAAAACGGTTTTTAGAATGTTCAACAAAGCACCTCTCTTTAAATTTCTATCTATTCACACTTGTGCTTCAGCACCTTTGAGTACTAGCACAGATTTCAGCACATTTAGGTTTTGTTACAAGGAAAACTTTTTTTTATTAGGAGTTTACATTTCAGTAAATCTCACTGTATTTCAAATTTAGAAAGATTTTTTTTTCCTGCTACCATTACAGCAGTCATTCTACAGATGTTGGATCAACTCCACAGGCAATGATTCTCTTAAACAACTAAATCATTAATCATAAACATGCAACCTGAATTCACTAAGAAGGGTTTCACAGCCATCCCTTTGATTTTTCTTTTATTAACTTTCAAAAATTTGCATGGAGATAATTTTAGATAAAAAGTCTCTATGTCCTGGTGAAGTTTGTTCACTGGAGTTTTCAGCATTTCAGACATCTCAAACTCTGAAGTGCAGCTCAGTTCCCAAGCCACTTTTCTTTGCTTATAAGGGAGAGGAAATTTAAGCATCTAATTTGCACTGTGAGCTTTTCTCCAGTGCTACCATTAAAATTGGGGGGGGAATGGTTCTACCTCATCTAGTGGAAATTTCAGCATAGCACAGTCAGGGTAGCACAGAACTCTCTTATCCTGGCTTTTGAGAAAATGTATGAAAAAAGAAGAAAGAACAGCAGGAATAGCTCCAAGAAACCAACATAATGCTTCATTATCTCTTACCTCCACAGTTTAAAATATCCCTCAAACATACACATGCACACCTCCTCTCTCAACTCCCACCCCCACCACGTAATTCATTCCCTGTTGGGTGCCACTGCTCCCAAGAAGTCCGATCTTGACTGTGGACTCTCTTTGCTTCTCAAAAATTGAAGCAGTTTGTATGGAAAGCATTATCCAGATGAGTAAAAAAGACAGTCTTGGGATCATTTTCACATATATATGAGTGGATATATCTGATCTTTGTCAGATCTAATTTAGAGGCACTTAGAGTTCCTTTTTGACAATAGAGGAAACAGCCTTAAAATTACTGAAACTTTAAAATTGTGGGAGGCAGTGCAGTAACATTTAAGGCAAGCAGACAGAATAGAAGGTGTGAGAAAGGCACGTTAAGCAGAACTATGTTGACCCACGAACTCAAGCTACAGCTGTAACTTTCTGGAGAAGCTTTTTGGTAGGCATATTTTAAGGACAGGATCAGACCAGATAGAGGAAAACCAGGTGATGGCAAAGTATTCATGAAATGCCTCTCAAAGTAACAGGTCTAGTAGCTCACTGACTACTGGCAAAGGAAAAATTACGGGTTTAGCTTCAGCAAAGCTAACAGCATTTATTTTTTTCCAATAGAAATTTTCAACTTGGGAAAAGAAACTGAACAGAATTTGTTTTGGTTGCCAGCAAAACCTGGTCTATCGCTTTCCTTGAAACTAGTCCAATTTAAACAAACATCAATGTAACATCCCACATTTCTCAGGCTAGCAAATCTTATTAAGAAGACTTTCCACAAACACATGGTATTGATCAGCTATTATCAACAACAAAAAATTCATATGCAGTCCTTAAGGATCATTTGTAGTAAATCCATCTACTTCAGCAATCTAGCCATAAATCTATCTCCTTAAACAGATGCAACATGTTAGATGATTTTCGCTGTAGGTTGCAATATTTCTGAGTATGTTTAAATTGCCCTCAAATTACGCTTTATCAAGCCATCATGCTGATTGTAAGATAAGTGAATATAATCAGAAAAGGTAAACTCTAGCCTCTATTTCTTATGCACCCTCTTCTTAAAATCAGAGTCATTGTACAACAAAGATTTCATTACCACCCTGTTCTGACAGAAACCAATATTAATTATTATTTGAATTAACCTTTGAGCCATAGTTTTCATCAGTACTCGGTAAAGACATGGACAATTTCTAATTACATTCTACTCTCATTATAACTCACTAGGCTGTAAAGCTGCATCTGACAAGACTGCTATACTTGGCCTTGAAATGCTTTGGACTTCCCTATAAATCTTTCAGAAACATCCAAGAACTCATTGAATACAAGAGCTATCACACAGGATGCTTCTCCAACAATTTAGAAGCCGGTTTAAAGGGATACCAAGTGTGATATGACTGAGTTGCAATACTATTCCTGAAGCAAAATAAATTATCAGTCTCTTTATCATTCAGCATCACTACACAGGTGATCTTTTACCAAAAGTTACATACAGTGGATTCACTCAGTCTATCAAGTGCAATTATGCAGTGATCATCAACTAACTCTTAATTATATTCAACATATAAGAAAATTCAAAATTTATAGACTGAGAGAAATCTGATTCCAAAGCTTACAGCAAGTATCTACAACATAGGCTGTATTTCTTACAGACCAGAGAGAGAGGTTTGATCTGCTAAAGAGTTATTAGTTCTCTAGCAGGAAATATGGATTTTAAGGGTCATAAATGAAGAATAACCTGTAATTAATATACAAAAATTAGTGCAAGAGGGCAATTTTTCTTTTGTAATTTTTCAGCTTTACCTCATATAATCACTCTGCTGCAGTCAGTTAGCTAGCCAGGAAAAAATGAAATATACACATGGATGGAGGGAAAGTGAATGCTATTCTGGAGAACAGGATTCTACCCTCGACTATGCCAAATCTCTTGAACGAACAAATTAAACTTCTAACAGAGTGATTTCTGGCTCTGTAACCCGAGCCTCAGTTTTGCAACTTCACAAAGCTCACATCTATGACTAACTCCAAATGTCCAATCTCTAAGAAAAAGACAGTTTTATTTGAAGGAATACCAGAGGCTGGGATCTATCAGGTTTCAAAACCAGAACTTGACTTAGCTGCTGACTCAAGACATATTTCAAGATAACAGAAGCATATTTCAAGATACCATTTTTAACCTTCCACTGTTGAAAATACCTGTATCTTATAACAGAAGCCTCAGTATGAAATCAGTCTAATTCCAGTGAATGACATTTCATGTTACAGAAACCTTGACTTGGACTAAGTTTCACAACATGTATTACTTTAGATTTTGTTCATCCCAAAAAAACCCAAAAAACCAAAAACCCAGCCAATGATCTTTCCTTCACAGATCACTTTTATGGATACTGTTAATTACACAGGAGATCCAAGGTACTAATTGCACAAACATTTTAAAGAGAAATTACAAGACACAAGAGAACCTATACAGTTTGGAGGATTTAACACAGCAAATGCCAGTTGTGCTTGTATTTAAACATGTTATGAATTCCATTAGTTAATTATGTAATTAGTTAACTTTGTAATCACACAGGACAATGATGATCCATGACTAGAAGGATAGAAGGATTTAATCAGACTTATCAAAAGACAGAATATGATAAGAGAATTCTTATCCCTGGATTTTTGGAAATGGCTAGAGATGATGGATGGGACTCTGGTCTATAAAAATGCAGTGTTTGTAGCACTCGTGTCAACAGTGTTACCAATTCTAAACATGCCTCCATTAATCCTGTCCCCATATTCTGAAACTATCCAGGCCCTTCACCTTAAGGCCCCAGCTTGCTTACCCACATTGGCCATACTGGTTTGTTGCCTTTTTCTTTTCCTTGCAGTTACATGCACATCAGAAGTTACTCCAAACATACAGCTTCTTTGTATTGCATTAGCATCTACCTGAATGTTCAGATAATAATTTTTCTTTTATGCCAAATACATTAAATGCCTAGATTATTCTTCTACTTCTGCGCTAAAAACACATAATTGGTTGTTTGATTATTTCTTTTCTAGACATATATGGGTAAAAAGAGACTAGAGGAAAGAAGAATCATCATTCTTCACCATGCAGAAACTGTGCTTACGCAGAAACAGAAAATTTCATTCCTTCGGCTTATCCTTATCTATCTCATTAATAAGAACATGTGGTAATTGATGGGTAGATGTGTGATTCAGATCAATAATCATATGGTGAAGAGGGAAAGGAGACATCAGAATCATGGAGGGATTCATGGAGGGATTGTCCGTCTTTATGAACATTTTTAAGTACTTTATACGTAAAATTTCCAAGTTTGCTACTGTAGTTAAACTTAAGGATAGGCCAGAAGGACAAATATATATCCAAGCCTTTGAAAAAGCAAGGAAAACTGACAACTTTCTGTCAAAGAGTCAGTTTTGATTTTATCCTACAACAAACCCTATGTTGTGACTCTATTCTGCTAAGGGATAACAGATTGCAGAATCATAGAATAGTTTGGGTCGAAAGGGACCTTAAAGATCATGTAGTTCCAGTCCTCTAAAACAAATCACATACTCTAATCTCATGCCACTCATCAACACATAGACCCTTTTGATTAAAATTAGGATAATACTAACAAGATCATTGAATCATTAACACCAAATTTATTTGAAAAAATATTTTTGGTCAACAGAAAGGTAGCATTTTAAAAGCCCCCTGAAGACAAAACCCCTTATTGCTGGGGGTGAAGGTAACACAAGTGATAGATGCCTTTGAGAAGGATCAAGGAAATAGGGGCAAAAAACGTATCATCCATAGCTTTGTTCATGCTACTACATTAAGACCTAATTCCCCTTCCCATGCCACTTTCAAAATTCTGTATATGAGGGAGGATAGGAGATAAGGAGGTTAAGAAAGAACACAACAGCATGACATCACCTCGTTTTGCTTATCAGCTATTCATGGACCATGACGAAATCCCCAACTGTCCTCATGCCATTTTTTCACATCAAATTTGCTAGTGACATTTTTCAACAAGCCCATAAGCAATGTATTCTAATAAATCAGCCTATAAAAGCACCTATTCCATTTAAACCTCAGCACTAAATTACTGATACCTTGTGATCTCCCAACAGCAGAAATCTGTCCAACTAATGCACAACTACACAGCTTTTAAACAAATTCTAGATTTCCCCTCTATTCTTCATGGAAGTTACTTAAGAGGCAAAATTCAAAATGCATTAGTTAGGGAAGAGATACAAAAATGAATGGCAAGAGCACCCATTCACTAAACACCACCTAAGAGAATTTACCATGCCATAACTCTCTGCTTTTAATTGTGTCTAGGCTGGATTAGTTTCAACTCTTGTTACTTCAGATTCCGTTACCAACCTTTTCCTTGCAAACAGAAAACCACCTCTCCGCTTTCTTCTAGGTGCTTTGCTTGTATGAGTTGAATCAAGAAATTACCACATCCAAAAGTCCTCTAAGTTCATTCTTAAAACAAACCCTCTATTTTAGCATAGTTCCTTTTCCTGTTACCAGGAAATCAACAAATTTACCTGTGCAGACACTGATTGCAATTTAACTTTTAAGAAGAAGACAAAATGACCGATGATTTTATTTTGTACACGTGACATGCTGTCTAGAAGCTGTAGTAGGTTTCATGAGAAAGCTTAAATATTAACTTAGCAAAGCAGGATCATGACTCCTCAACAACTGAAATAGGCACAAGCCTTTCATGAAACCTGCATTCTTGTTAAAGAAAAAAATGGATTTTGTAATTTTAAATTTGTTTGTTTCTAAATTTCTGTTTATTTCTAAATCTTATGAACTCATACTTGCCACCTTTCAGAGCATCCATTTTGAAAATGTAACTGCTGCTTCTCTAAAACCAGTTCACTTACTTTCATGACTATGAGTTCTTAAATATTTCATGATCTTAATACAGCCAGCATTTTTTCCATTACTTTATTATAAAATTCCTCAAATTTCAGTTGCTTTTGCAGAAATACTGTGTGAGTGCATGTTACAGTCCATTTTGAAAGAGCAAGTAACTTTCAAGAGAGCCTCTTCCCTAACACAAGTTATCAAATGAAACACAAAAGTTACAGTGATGCCAGTGACTTCAGATTTATAGACTTATGACTTTCCAAGTAATTCTCAGCTAAGCAAAGCAACATAATTCTCAAAACCCCTGCAGTACGAAGTGGTTATTATTTGTGCAAAAGTTCTTCTAAATATGGTGCTCACACATCTATACATGAAGATATGAATAAACTCTTACTGTTCCACCACTGCTTCAAGCACCAAAGCTTTTTATACAGAGTGGTACTGTAGCATGTCACATACTATGATAAAACAGAGAGACCTCAGTACTAAACAATTAAATAATATACTACAGTACAGTTTTGCACACAGAGAGCCAAGAAAAAGAAAAGTAGAAGTTACGGCTCCCATGATAACTGCAGCTTGATTGTAATACTGTTTTATACTGTATATATGAACAAATGCATCAATTTACAATTGATGGGGAATTATAACTGAAGGACACAGTCACATACTTTGTCTCACTCCTAAATAAATCAGTGGCATTCAAAATAAATTTCCATGCCACTTGTACAACTTGTTAGGGTGACGGTTTGCTAGCAAGAAGAAATCACAGTATAAAACCATTTAAACCATATTTATCAAACTATTTATATGAAGTTACAGTGAAGCACACAGGGCAAACCTGCTACATTTTAACTAGATCATGGACTATTTAAATATCCACCAAATTATATTACATTCAGATTTGTTCATGTCATATTTGACTTAACTATATCATGACTCATGGCTACTGCTAATGAAATCCATTAAATATATTTAAGCTTAGCATTCCTAAAGCAGCAAAAAACAACAAAAATGCATCACTGAAGTGCTTGCTTTCAAAGAGAAAAAAGCATTAAAATGAGGAAGCTTGATAAGAAAAACAAAATCAGGCAGTTGGACAAAACATTTACAGACAACATACAAAAAATACTACATTTAAAATGCGCAGACACAATGAAAAGAATGCATCACAGTTAAATCACAAGCAGGGGAGGCTATCAGTAAGAATGTTTCTCAAGAAGAGGGGAATAAACTGGACAAAAAGAACTAGCAAGTAAAACTTCAAGCAAAGTCTATGTTCCCAGAGGGGCAAAGTCATAAAAGGTCCTTTCACAAATGCCAGGTATACAAAGCCTGCTAGAGAATCCACTGGACAAATGCATAACCAAGATACGAGATAATTACTCCAAGAAAAAAAATTACAAGTTTTCTGCATTTTGTCACATAAATTCTCAGACATAGTTTTGGTCAAACCAAAGCAAACAGCAAGTCACCAGTGCAAGATGGCATTTATCAAGAGGAGATAGGAGCTGAAGGATAAAACAGCCCATCTGTCCACTGTGCCACATAATATCTCGTTTCAAACACTGCCTTGTTGCCAATGATGCACCACTTTTGAAAGGTGGTCATGCCTTTAGCCTGCCAAGAAGTACAGACCAGCAAGTCTAATGTCCCAGTAGGGCAAGTAAGTTGAAGATAGAAGAAACACGGGGATGTAGTACAGACTGCAGAAGTGACACAGATGCTTTCCCACAGCAAATTACTGTCCTATGAGTACAGGAGATTCCACTGAAGCGATTGATAAGTGGCCAAAGTCTAAGCTAACTTGGATGACCAAAACACATGCCAGCTCCTGAACGAAGGTTCTCCAGCAATGGCTCCTCAGGAAGCTAAGCTACAACAGCAAAGGAGGGAAGGTCTAGACATGAATGAAAGTAACTAGATAAAACCAGAAAATTAATATTAGGGAACATAACCCAACCCCTTCCAGACCTGCGATGACAGCATGTGCACATAAAAGATCTAGAAACAGGTGAACCTTGAAGTGAGTTTGCTAATAGTGTTAACAAGTTCATTTTGCTAAAAATTAGAATCAACTATTCAGGAAGCAGCAGACCTTCATCGCACCCACTGAAGGTGTAATAAACTGCAGATGAGATTCAATGAAAGGAAGCAGAAGAAAACACACCTGAAAAAATACAATCTGACTGTTTTACATACCTTTTACTGAGCTCTGACATTATTTATGAGCTACAATAAATAATCTAGGAAAACAAGATTTGTCAGAAGAGTAAATAGAACAGTAAGGATATTTAAGGAAAAAAGAGATGGAAAAAACACACAGAATCATACAAGAGATGGGATATACAAGTCTATGAGGTACTTATACCTTGCTGGAGTGACAGTGCTTGCTCTTCTTACCTCCACTTTAAAATTAAAATTACTGATGGACCAGAGAGGGGTGACAGGCATTTGAAGATCCTTCAGAATCTCCAGCCTCAAGAACTGCCAACCAGGGAGAGAATAAAAAAGTCTAAAAAATCAGAAGCAGCAGGGAACAGGTAAGTAGTGAACCATTGTTCTCTTTCTCTTTTAACAAGGAAACTAGAGAACATCAAACAAAACTAGCAGGTGGTAGGTTCAAAATTAAACAAATAAAAGGAAGCAGTTCTTCATACAATGTGTACTTAAGCTGCAGAACTCATTGCCACAGTCCCAATGGAAGCCAAGAGTTTACACAGACCAGGAGAAGACTAGATTAATTCATGCACGAAAAATTCATTAAGCATTACCTATCACTTTTTCCAAGACAATTCTGAGCTGCAGAGCTGTGGAGGCTAAGGGGCTTTGCTCTGTTTCTGGATAGCCTCCACCTTGATCACTATGAAATAGGATTCAGACCTCAGGTACTAAAAAAGAAAGATGATATTCACAACATGGTTTTAATAGGTCCTGACAACTATGCTACTTCAGTAATACACCATTTCCAGTATAACATTTCATCCTCCTTTCATGAAGATACTGTATTTCAGTACATGTTACCTACTAGTACTTCAAGAATGCAAGTGAGATTACAACACTTTAGAGGACCTCAACATGAAAGAGACAAGGACACCCAAAACTGTATCAGACTCTGCTGAAATTCTGATCCTGATCCTGTATTTACTGATCCTGTATAAAAGATTACTCCTTTTCCAACAACAGAAAATTCAGAGTTTATGATCTGGCTGTAACCCCCTTAAAAGAGTACAAAAAAAGAAAAAGAAACACTGACAATACTAAATACTGTAGCACAAACAGTACATCTCTGGGTGTACTCAGTACCAACGGTGGTTTTTAAGGTCATTTTTTAACAATGCAAAAAAGTGGGATTTTAGTAAGTCAAATCAAAGTTGTGTTATACAGTGAAATTTTCGGAATACTGAACTTTTATTAAAACAATCTTTTCAAGTTTGAAGGAAAAAACACTAAGTGGTGAAAAAATTAAAATATTCATACTTTTCCTGATTTAAACAGCAGCTGTAAAAGATAATATCAGCTCAAAGCACTGGCCTGAAGCTTTACTACTGTTATAAAAAGGTACTTAAAATAACTACAACATATTTAGGTTAAGCACTTAAAGGAATTACTGGAAGACTGAATTCAATCCTTGGTTCCAATCCACAAGTCATTGTGCAACATCTTAGCTGCTGAAAACAAACCCTCTCTGTTACCTGTAAAGTGGGGACCATGCCCATCTCCTGAATTAGGGGTACAGAATTTTCCCACTGCCAATACAGAATGCAGGGCGATTGCTTCTGTAAGCAATGGAAGAACCCTGTCTCTCTGCACCTTCCAGTCTATGCCCGCTTCTTCCAATCCGTGGAAGGTGCTGCTGCCATTCAGTGCTGAGCACAGCCCAATCTTGAAGGCAGCAGCATATTCCCAGTGCAGAACAGACCTTCTGCTAGACCTCTGTCAGAAGACAAGGCAGAACATGCCAGTGGTTTATTTTCAAGGATTCTCAATGATCAAAGTTTTCACAGGTACGGTAAAACTTACCATAACCCCCATATCACACCCAACAAATAAACTGTTTTGCTTCAGTTTAGTTTAGTCAGGTTAAATACCTGACTTGAGATGGAAGAGAAACCTGACAGAAAATGCAAGTCAAAATGGTTAATAAAGTAGCACAGAATAAAACTACACTCTCAGAACTCTTCCTACTGCTAAACCAAAGCTCAACATATTATGGCAGACTATTTGGTAGAGTTTGTTCAAGAAACTGTATAGGAAAAGGAGGAAGCTTTTAGTCCTTAAACTCAATACTCAAAATACAATTGTTTAGAATTTACTCCTAAGAAAAATATTTAAAGGGAGAAGACAAATTCTGAAAAATAGCAGGCTGTTCAGACATAGACTCTAAATCCTTAAAACAGACTTTTTTTAAAGTGCTGAATGTCAGACCAACTCTCCTTTTAAGGATGGCATTTATCTACTTCACAAGAGCAGTAGCAATTAGCACTTGGTAAAGAACCAAGATCCTCTACCGAGTGCTGCTCAGTAATCAGCAACTATTACACATCCCAGTATGGCAGACACAAAACACATCACTATGAACCTGGCTACACCAGTTTGGAGTAGCACTTTAGGTCCTGGCTTCCAACCACCTGCTCAGTTCACTAGCCTTGAAAAGAAGAAAAACTATCCAGGCACTCAGAAATGCATGAACTAAGCAGATATTTTGCCTTCTAACACTTCCATGTGTAATTAAGATAAGGAGCATCGAATTCACTCACTCTACTTTTTCTTATGGTACAGCAGAACTAGGTGCTCAAAATTTCTCCTGCCCTTTCAGAGCAAGCCTTGTCCATACGCCAGCAACAGTAAACATCCCAAAGTGGAAAAGTACCCTCACTGCTCCTATTCCAACACTTTTTTTTTTTGAGGCAACATTTAAGTTCCTTTTTAAGCCCTTCCTGTAGCAATGCCTACCAAACCAGACACCTCCAAATTTAATCCATTGGAATAAGCAGCCTTTAAATTAAGGTGTTATAAGGTCATATAGCAGCAAGATGATCGGATTAAAGAGGAAGTGGAGTTAAGTTAATACTGAGTCACTATTTTAAGTTCTGTGTTGAAGACAACAGCATGATAGCCTTTCAAGTACAAACCAGTCTTCAAGCAGGACAGTTGAAGAACTTTGCTATTAAAAAAAAAAGTTTCATTCCTTGTCTAAATCTGAACATGAAATGAAGGACAACAGCTCATCAGACAGACAAGATCTGGTCCCAGAGACAGATGTTTTACAGCTGTGCTTTGGGCTTCCTAAAGCCCATTAGAGCTAGCACATACAATTCCTAATGTAAACAAGCTGCTTTTAGTAACTACAGTATTCACTCTGAACACACACAACGCTAGTCAGGGCCACCACTCCTCACAGTTTTCATCAAATGCAGCTTACAATGTCCATAAGACAGAATTTGTAAATCCCCTCTCCTGTACCTCCTGCCATCCCCTGTAGATCCTGAAAAGTAATTTTTTTAGATGTAAAACCCAAGGAAAGGAATCTAGATGGTGCACTACCTGAAGGTTTGGTTTTTTTGTAACTATGGCAAGTTTTTCCTTGTATCAAGAGACATAAAATTGCCCAAATCTTGAGAAAAACAGGAAGGAAAGCATGAGCTTCCACTCTTCCACCTGCCAAGAAGCCCCTTTCTGTCCCACTGCAGGCAGTATACACAAGTTGACAAAAAAGCCAGGGCTCTTCAGAAAGCAAGCAGCTTCTAATGCCACATTGCTGCTATGCTGAAAGAGTCACCTCAAGCTGGCAGGTTGATTGAACAGAAGCTGCAGTCAGAATCCTTGACTTTTTTTAAGGTGTTCATTCTTCTGCTGAGCTCCACAGTATGAACTGCCCATTTCTCTCTCTGGAGAGCAGCAAAAGCACAGTAGTGTCTAAGCAGCGTGCTATTTGACTTGCAATGTGCTTTATTTTCACCAATTTTAACAAGTAGGAGTGCATTCATTTCACTATCAGAAAGCTTTAGACTATGATAGGAAGTAACAGCCTCAGCCACCTACTAGGACCAAGCTCTCATTCCATCTCAAACCAGCAGGAATAATGTAGATGGTTGGGACAAAACTCTGAATAACGGAATTCACTGAATTACTGACTGATGAAACTTGATGACACTGAAACAACACTGACTTGATAAAATTTGAGACAGACAAATTGACTCAAGGTTGATGAACCTAATGAAGATTTTCAAACTTGCAAAAAAACTTAAAACCAACTCAAACCCAACAACAACAGCCCCCCTCCCCCTTTCTGGTGAATAAATTGTATCAAAGATTAAATACTTCCCATTTGAAAGAGCAGAGAAGTTATTTATACATTAGTAAATCTTTTAGGCTTTTGTTTTCCTACCTGAAGAGGAAAACTGATTTCTGGGCAGTGGATTATTAATTCTAACAAATTGTTTATAGCATGAAATCCATAGCATTACCGGAATAAACAAATTTTAATATCCATTTTAACTCAGGCCAGCACATTTTTCTTTCTGCGTCCTTTACTTCACAGATGATTACTCTATTTCTCTTTCTCCCATGAAGGTTCCCAGGCAACTGATCCAATCCACTTGCTCACTGCCACCAAAATGAAAAGATGAAAAGGGCTTGCTGCTCTCCAAGCCAGCGGCCCCCCTCGTCCTTAGTACCAGCTCTGGTGTTCATCAGATCCTTTTATGAGCCAGTTTGATTCATTACAACAGCAAAATGCTCTCCATTTTACAGAGTCATTTTTCTGCCATTTTGGTGAACTAAAGTGGCTCACAGAAGGACCTGACAAGCACTGCTGCCAAAAAGAAGTAGCAGAGCCATGTGGTTGTGAGGAAGGGTGCAGGGGGACAAAGGCAGGGAGGAAACTTCTCCTCTCAGAACAATGTCCGGTTAAATTAGCTCACTGCATTTCTCAAACCATACCCTGACTTACAAATTATTAGATGGACCACAAGACAACATTGAGCAGCTTTCAGCTATCTTCAGAGCTACAAAAAACTTATCATACAAAAAAAAATAGTAATATGCACTCTTACACAGATTTAAGTATAACACTCTATCAGAAGAAAAAGTTCTCACAAATAGAATATCAAGATAAGGATACCCCAGAAAAGGAGGGTAAAGAAAGCTTGGCACATTTCACCCTAGTTTTCAGGGGCTTGGTTTTTTTTGTTTTTTAATTTAAAAAAACAAACAAACAAAACAAAAAAAAACCCAAGCCAAAGAACAACAAACCACCAAAAAAACCCACAAAAAAAATAACCCCAAACAACTCTGGGAGCATAACCACCAATCTCAATTATGATGGAGAAAAAAGTATTTCCAATAACCAGAAAAGAGCAAGAAAGTTGGTCATCAGTATCCAAAGTAAACCTACCAGGGGAAGGCTTACATGCCTTAGAGAAAGTACCTCAAAAGAGAGAGGCAGTCAAGCCAACAAGGTAGAAGCAGGTGCTACAGATGCCTAGTCCTCAGGTGTTCTGCCCAGTGATTTCTGGCCATGGATCAAACTGCCTCCTTATGTGATGGACTGCCTACTGCGGATGTACTGTTTCACTCCAGAGGAGAGAAGTCAAGGTGTATCAAATGTATCATTCCCACAGCCACATTGAATCGATCTTTCTAGTCAAAATTCATTGCCTACCTGGAGGCTCCTCGACACAGAAACAGCTGCTTTCAGTGTATGCTGAAGAGAAAAAGCACCCTGCCCCAAAACACCACCATCATCTCACGTTGTCAAATTAGAGAAGGGATTTTCGGTGTTCCTGATCCTACCAGCTTCCTGCCAAAAATCTTAATGTTGGACAGCCACAAAACACACCACCAATCTCCATGTGACACTGAGGCACACAAAGGAAGACAGCAGCAGAGCCCAGAAGCCCCACCAGGGGATATGATTGGGCACACAGACTGCATCCCAGCTGACACTAATATCCACCTCTAAGAACCCCTCCTAGTCCAGTTCCTCAGACAGCCAAAATGTGCATTGCCCAACCAGCCCCACACTGCACAGTCCAGTTGTGCCACTGGTCATGAGACAATCTCAGCAAGGAAGTCACATGTGAACCAGTGACAAGCCAAAGGTTGTCTATCCTTCATCCAGAGAGGCAGGCAGAAAGGCAAGCATCCTAGTTTCCTTTGAGAGAGGAGACAGAGAAAGGTGGAGAAAGAGATCAAGAAGATTAATCTTTTAAATAACTATGTTATGGAAATTTCTTATGAGAAGAGCTATGAAAGCAATATCTTTCACCTGTCATCTTTTCTGTAGCCAAGGTTTTATTTTTTAACCCCACAAAATTAAGTAGTCATGATTTGGGCAGGGGGCAGCAGGGGGGTGTGACTTCCTAACTTACTTCCCTGAGAACTTGCCATTCAAGAATTCAGTCACTGTAACCACAGCACTTTTCTAATTCTAGCCATGGTAAGTGAAAAGCCACACAAACACCCCCCTTCCATTTTTCCTTCTTTTTTTTTTTTTTTCCAGTAGTTTCAGTGCAACATCTAACATGCTCGACTTCTAAGACTGCTTCTTATTACAACAATTTTCAGACCCAAGTTGTAAGACATGTTTCTGTTCTAGTGCTGCCTGTAACAAGCTGATTCTTCCAACAGCCGTGCCATTTCTACAAAACAACCTCTTCCTTCTGCATAGCTGCCACAAGGTTCAAATCCTGTTTAAACTATAAAGGTATGTTCAGTAAGAGTCACTTCTGTGAGGGAAGACAGCACGGGCTGGGGAATACTGCAAAACTGTAGTAAGGAGGAATGCAGGTGAAACTGAGGCAAATCTTTTTCAGTAACCTCTGTAAAGATTACAACAGAATTAAAGAAGCATGTTTCACTTACTTCTGTAGAAAAAACAAGAAGCAAAAATGAAAATGACTATGTACCTATGTAGAGATCAATCCAGAAAGTGGGAGGAAGTGAAGCTGAAGCCTGCTTATTCACTTCCCCCCAATGAAAGAGTGATGATTAAAGTAAAGATGAGTGAGGCTGTACCCCACTTACAGAGCTGAGTGAATGCAAAGCACAGCAGACACCTCACAATGGTACTGATAAATAAACTGAATTACTTAGCAGGTCTCTCCCAGACTTACCTCCTGAGGCAGTCCAGAAATTCCTATTTAACTCACTTTCTGAATGATTCCTTCCTAAATCAAGAGAGATATTAAATTGCTCACTATAAACTCACAGTTTAATTCTCCACGGTTAAAACAACTCGAGGCAAGAATTACACTCTTACTGAGAGCCCCTCATCAGAGTTTAAAGGAATCTCTGAACTCACACAGGCAAAAGCTACTACGTCAGAGGGCCTTCCTTTATGCCATCCTGACAGGACTACAGCGCCCTGTGAAGCCTGCCTGATCTTTCCAGGAACTAGCAACATACTTCCAGGTACCTCTCAAACCAAGAGCTGTAGATGATGATCTGCCCACTTTTTGCTTTTCAATAAACCACCAAATCCAACAAGCAGCTACTCTAGTCCAGGAGCAGCACAAACCAGAGCACATTCTCAAAAATCCACAGGACTTGCCTAGATATATGCCAGACAGTTGAGACAAAAAATAAAATCATATTCTTAGATCGCATTTCAAGCCAGTAACTGCAGTTATGGTTGTTTCAGTATTTCTTATCCCACGTGAGAAAACAATACACATTCAAATACAGACCTACAAGCAGGAAGATAGTTGGGATGCCTGATTTCCAGACTTCAGCTAGGCTCTCCTGTCCAGGAACAGGTAAGATTTTGAAAACATTTTTTATATCCTAAACAACTAATTAAGATGCATCCTTGAAATTTACCAGTCTCTCACCTTCGTGCAGTTTTATCTCAGCCTTATCAGAGTGATTTTTGAACATCTGTTAGCCTCATCATTACCCACCTTCCCTCAATCCTCCTTCTATCGAGCATTAAAAAACCAAGTCAGTTGTATTGCCTTTGTGGCTGTTAATCTTCTACTTGAAGAAACACTAAACTGCCATTCTCTACAGTAGACTGACACGCACTTTCCTGCAAGACACTTTACCAAGTAGCATTTCAGCTTTGGATTTCAATCTCAACAGCTACATTGATGGATCCTCTTTGAAGCAAAGAATATTTCCTTGTAAGTTGTCATCAACTCGGACTTCCCACTTACTAGTTCATCCAAGTTAATACAAAAGACTTGAACCAAGTTTCTCAGTTTTTATTATGTTTCACATTTCTCCCAGAACAGCACTACCTACCTCAGTGCTTTCTTTGCTGAAGACTTTCTCTGTGTTTTGTCCTATTACCAATGTCTAAACTTCTAAAATTCCAGCTTTCAGTTCAGCTTTAGTTAGTTTTTGCCTGTATTCTCTCCCAAAGAATGACCGGTATTCCTTCGCACCTAGTGACTACCCATTTAACAAATCCTGTTTACCCTGTAAATAAATCCACAGGCTTCCTATTTTAAGATCAAGGACAAAAGTGCCTTTATTAAAGTCTTCCTTGGCCTTGCTCCATGTTCTGATCTGCTTTACCACTGGTCATATAGTTCCTGGTCTCCCAAGCTTCCCTATTTCTTTCAGAAACATCACAATCCCCCCAGGAGCTCCTCCCCACACCCCAAATTTCTCTGCTTGGCAAGGGATAGCCCACAACGGCTATGCCTATTTCAAAATTATCATGAGACTAGACCCTCCCCACTCACAACTACTCAGTGCACAGAGCAAGAGAAACCATTATAGCTCTAAGTATTTACCATTAAAAGATGGTGAAATGTCATTTTCATGAAAACAAAACTTGGAACAACAAGACTTTCCTATTCAAAGGGGCATGAAGAACCTTTGGAAAGCTGCCAGGACACTGCAGCAGCCCCCCTGCCCTGGCTCTCTGCTGCTGGCCATCCCCTTGCCAGCACAGCATCCAGGGGCTAATATGAGACTTCATCAGGCTTTGGTGCAGCCAGCCAGCTCTTCCCACATCAACTTAAGCATCCTCCATAGTTTGGGTAGAAAGCAGAATTATTAGGAGTTGAAATGCATGTTTATTTTGCCACATATCCTAATTATCTAGGGCTGGCAAGAAAACACAACTCCACTAAGCAAACAGAGAGCAATATGAATTGGAAAAAAGATTAAAAACCCAACAGGAAAGGCACAATCTGAAGAGGAAAAAAATCTATGGGAAAGCTGGGGGGAGGGGAGTAGGGTGGGCAGGAAAGAGAAATAAAAGGTTTAGTTTTCAGAGCAGGACTGCTTTTGCTACACGGAAGGAAACATACTTTGTACACCTGATTCATAACTCCACAAAATGTTTTAAGAAGTGACACTTGAATTGTAGAGAGAAATCAAGATAATCTGTGGGGAGGTCAGTTTCGTTCAAAATCCCCAAGAAATTTTAAAGCCAGCTACCTGTTGAAGTTCTAGCAGTAAGCAGAAAGCTGAGCTGAACAGCTTTAAAAGTGGCTCAAGGACATTCAAATAAAATGCTTCCAAAACTATCCAGCATTGGATTCTCCATATGCCAGCTACTCCCAGGCAGGTAAGTTGCTGCATTGCTCTCCCCAGCCACAAGCTCAATGAAACCTAAACAGAATAACCTCTAAAATCAGGACCATATATGTGAAACTTTATTTTCCCCTCAGAACCATTAGGAAGAGGGCAGACATTTTGGCTGCAATGACTTTTTCCAGACAATTGATTCTCAAAGTTATTTATTCCCCACCATTCCCCTCAAGGCCCTCTCGTCACACCAACTGTCTATGTCAGAGGAAGGTTCGGCTCAGCTCCCATGAAAGCCAAGCAAAACCACACCCAAAATAGCTATATAGGTCACTACAGAGCAAAGTGAGCCTACATCATGCCAGCAAGGGCTTCTGGTTAGTTCCCATATGCCAATAAGCTTTCAAAGTCATGTATTATGATGTTTTATTGTAATAGTAGCTTATTTGATATTAAGCACTCTTTTATTGAATTTCAACTTTTAAAAGGAAATGTTTACATCAAGTTGTATTTCTCCTTTTTTTTTTCTTTTCTTAAGGAGGATGTATTTAGCATAAAGACAGTAAAACAACCAGGATGTTTAGAAACCTCTATTGAGTGGCATTCAGAGAAGAACCCAGGTGGCAGCACAAAGATCCTTGGTTTTGGCTTGGCTTCTTCTGGGTGCATGTTTACATCTTCGAAAAGTCACAATGTTGGAAGCTAAGAGCTAATCAGCTTTTATATACTTAAGAATACCCTTAAGAGCTTTGTTGTCATATTCGGGCTCTTGGAATGTGTCCTTTAGGTCATAACCTCCTTTTTATTTTTTGCATCATGCCTTCCAACCTCATTTTCCGAGAAAGATTTTTAGTGTACAACTACAACGTGGTATTTCCACGACCGCTGATCTAGGTAAGATACAAATCACTGAAAGTTAGTCAGATTGTGCAGCTGGAAAGAAATCAGGAGGAAAACTTCCATCAGGTTTCAGTATCTTGTTTAAACCCTAATAAAAACATGGGATGTTTCTGCGTATTGTAGAATGTAGAATCTCACTCCTTCCTCTGAAAGAGTTCTAAAAATTAAATTATAGTTGGAGTTTCTCTTTGCCTTTTTATCACTGCTACATCACAGATAGTACTTGAGACTTTCTTCCATTAAAATCCAGCAGTTTGTATTTGTGCAAACAAGCTATTCATGGAAATATAAATGATGAAAAACGATGGAGTTAATGTCTGTCTTAATGATGAAGCTAAACTGATGTAGTAAATTAATACAATAACTTTTCTGTTGGAAAAGTGAAGTCTAAAGCCTCACCTACACACAAAAGACTCATTTGTCAGAAAGACAGTTTAATTATTTACTAAAATTTGCAGTTTTCTCATGTATACAGGGAACATTAAAGTAACATAAAAGTATCGCCCGTGTTACTTATAGGCACCAGTTAACCAGCTCATAAATCTGAGCAGTTAGTGATTTGTTCACAGCAGACAAATACATAAGGGTTTGGAAGTTGAGATTTAAGAGAACTGGGGGAAGGAAGACCTTCAGACACACACACACACACCACTTGTCACCACAGTTGCCTGCACCCTTGCTAGCCACACAAATTTCTTTGAATAATGTCAGATTCACAAGAGCAAATACCAACCAGCATATTCTAAAGGCTTTTAGTCTGAAAATTAATGTAAAAATGAGTGGGAAATAAGCGATGGAGGTAAGGCACAAGATTCGAGGAAACACCTGCATTAATTTTCACCCTCTTTCTTTCTGGTTACTTTCTTCCACCTCCTCCCACCTTAGCAACTTTCACCTATCACACTGTACGCTACAAACAAAACCAAACCCCAAACAGCCAGCTGCTATATAGCATGCCTTAGACATGGCAAAACACAGCCTCATCACCGCACTTCAGCAGCTCTTGGAAAACCTGAGAAGTCCCTATTGCTCAGGCCCTCCACCTCTCCAGAGAATCATGCCTGGGTTGGCTTTGTTTAGGTTTTGCTGCATCTTCATGCTGCAGGTTCTCCTGCCTGCAGAGTCACCGTCCGTGGAGCACAGACCTGGCACGGAGCCTCCCTGTGTGCCAGAGCAGGACAAGTCTGCAGACCAGGACACCCACCCACCCCTGCCAAGCCCAGGCTGAGCAGCACATCCCCTCTCCAAGCACACTGTCTGCAGCTTCGCCATCGGCCTCTTCCACCTTGACTCGCAAACAACTCGTTCTACGTCTTATAAAAGTCCTCATATTAGTTGAGTGTTAACGAGAAATACTGCGAACCTTCATCGACAGCTTTTCATTTCCAAACAGCGTGGAATAACTCGTGGGGAAAAAAAACTACACTCAGGTTAACTGACCGCTCTACACAGACAGGGAAACCTTTACAGTGCTCCTTGGATACAACTCTTCAGGTTTCGGCATTAACCAAATCCAAAAGGAATTGGTCACAGCTGAAATCTCCCATCACTGTACAGAGTTTTGATTGCAACAGAGAGTATTCCACTATACCTCATTTTTATTGATATTGTTACAATGCTACATCCCTGGAAACTGTTATGTCCCTAAAAGGACTGTGTGATCCTTGCCTATGATCGAAACTTTCCTTTATTACTGAAGAGGCAATAAAATAATTTCGGGTTTCAAATATGAGGTTTTTTCCACTGTTTAAATAACCTAACCAGGATTTACAAGCAATAGCAGAAATGTCATCACATTGTTAAATATTTAGTAAGATATTTGGTCAAATATGATTATCCAATTAGTACCAGTGAACCAGTAATTCAGTTAAACTTGAAATCACGAGCATTTAATACTCTTCTAAGAGCCTGGGCAAGAGCTTTTATAATGATCTTTATAAATTTCTTACTAAAAAAAAGGTCAGAAGAGATCGCAAATAAGCTGTTCAGGTTAACAGAAAAGACAGGACAAGGAGATGTGTGAATCTGTGGCATTCACCAATACTTAAGTGGGAAAAATTTCGTTTTGTAAAAAACTGTTTCAAACTTCAAATTATGTGTAAGACCAAAAATAATTACTTTTTCCAAGCAGCTGTGGTTTTAACCTAGAGGAAAACAGTACACTATCAAAAGGATCTCTGCAAAACCCTGAACACATTTACAACACCAAACAAGAAGAAACCAGCAACACTCCCCACTTTTAGTAGCTAGAGTTAGGAAAATATACAGAATGTAATTGTTCTGATCACCTGTTACAAACCTCAGAAACAAATGGTTAATTTTCCCCCAGACTGCATCTTATTTTAGAAGGGATTACTAGAATTTTTCTGCTGCTGTTGTAAATGCAGACCTCTTGAAAGGAGCTCTCTCTAACTATCAGCTCACCGTTAAGTTTGTAAGCAACCCGGACATCTAAAATGTGGTCTATGCCAAGCAATGTGATTTTTTTTTCTTTTTATTTTTTTGAGGAAAAAAGTGTTGGAAACTTTCACGGTGGAAACTAGAGAGCTTCAAAGTTCCTCTCTTAGCAGCACCCAGCAATGGAGAGGAAAGTGTTCTGCATACGTGCCCCAAGCATCCAGCTACATTTAGCTTTCAGCCTTTTTATTATCATTGTCAAT
Organism: Lichenostomus cassidix; assembly: GCF_008360975.1. Classification (NCBI taxonomy): domain Eukaryota; kingdom Metazoa; phylum Chordata; class Aves; order Passeriformes; family Meliphagidae; genus Lichenostomus; species Lichenostomus cassidix. Next base: position 115,018,936 of record NC_139482.1, on the reverse strand, counting down.
GAATGGGCCCCAGTCAAATTAAAGCTGCCATTTTAGGTTAAAGACTGGAGAGCCTCTGTTGTGCAACAGCGAGACAAAAACACTCCAAGCGACAGATGCAGCACTCTCATTGGAAAATGATGGATTTCAACTTTTGCCAAAAAAATTAAAAAAAAAATACGGATCATGCTTTTTAATATGAATTATATATTGATACTCACACATTACCGCAAACTAACGGGATTTATAATTGGGATAAATCAGCTACCCATGCTGCTAAGGTCATAGTCATTAAGATTTTTTTGCCGTCGTTAGAATGGATGATCTGTGAGGAAATGAACAGAAACATTTTTTGTTCAACTTGCTTGTTTGTACCTCCGCTAGTCCCGTATAACACGAGAAAAGAAAAAAGGAAAAGGGAAGGAGAAAAAAAAAAAAATAAAGGCTAACACATTCTCCCGAAAGCCATCTTCCAGGATAAACACTGCCCGTGATCTGCTTTGATGAGAGTAAAAATCGAGACGAACATGGACACAGGAACAAACTTATCGCACCGAGATTATTCTGATATTCCCCAAGCCAAACATCCGCGGAAGCCCAAGTGGCAGGGTAAATTAAAAAAAAAATAAATTAAAAAAAAAAATTTAAAAAAAAGCCTTCTCACAAATGAAAAAAATCGCCCTTTTCTGTTGTGGGGAGGCATGCTCGGCCCCTTCCCAAACGAAAACAAAGGCAGAAAGTGGGTAAGTGCGGGAGAGTTGCGCGGCGCCGCGCGGCCCCGCAGCGGACAGGGAGCTCCCGGGCATCCATCGCTACTTTCCTTTTGTCCATTGTCTGTTTAAAAAACAACTACTTTAAACCCGGGCGTGAGCGGGCTGTCGGGGGGAGCCAGGGAAACTGGCTCCATTTCCAGCCCGTGCCCCACGGCCACCCCCTTCCCCGGCACCCCGACCCGCCCCCCCGGACACCCACCCGCGAAGACCGGCCCGGCGGCGCGGGGCGCGCCCGGAGGGGCTCCCCCGGCGTGGGAGCGCGTCCCCTGATTTAGCGCTACCGGGATAAATGAAGGCAACGTAATGATGGCTGCTCATTGCCTGCAGCGCCTTCTCCCTGAGACTCACTAACAACCCTGCCCCCCTCCCCCCGCCACCGCTCTCTCACACACACCCGCGCACACGCACAGGCGCTGCCCGCTCCCCACCGCCCCGCACGCAGCGCCCGCCGCCGGCCCCGCTCCGCTCCGCTCTGCTCCGCTCCCCACCGCGCCCCGCGGACCGAGCGCGGCCGGACCCCCCCCGCCTCGCTCCGCGCCCTGACCGCTTTGGCCTCAAACCACCTTTTTCCGCTCACCCTCAAAATGGCCCGGAACGGGGCGGGGGGGAGCGCGGCGAGGGGAGCGCCCCGGCCCCGACCCCATGTGCGCGGCGGCGGCAGCGCCTCCCGCCTGCCCCGGCCCCGCGCCGGCGGAGCGAAGGTGCCCGGCGGGGTGAAGCCCCTATTATGCGGCGTCCGCCGGCACCGCTCCGGCTGTCTCGGGTAGCGTTCTCCCTTCCCTTCCCGTCCCCTCCCTCTTTCCCCCGCTCCCCTTTCTTCTCCGGCCGCCGGGGAGCGCCGGCCGCCCCCTGCCCCCTCCCGGTGCCGCCGGGGCAGGACGATCCCCCCGCCGCGCGCACTGGCGGCCGGAGCGGCACCTCGTGCTCCCGCCTCCCTCCTCCTCCTCCTTCTCCTCCCTCCCCGCCCGCCTTCCTGCCGCCCGCCGCCACCCACCGCCCGGCCTCCGCTGGGGGTGCCCCCGCTGCGGCCCGGCCCCGGCCCCGGCGACCCATGTGCCGGCGCGGAGCGGGGAGCGGGGCGGTGCCGGGCCGAGCCGGGCCGGGCCGTGCGCGGCAGGGAAGCGCCCTCACTTTGTTAGCGCTTGTTGTGCCGCCGCGGCCGCCGGGAGCCGTCAGCGTGGTCAGCGGGGGAAGCGCTCCCGCGGCCATCCCGGCCGGCGCTGGGCCCCGCCGCCCCCGCCGCGCAGTTTCGCTCAACTTTTCCCGGATTTTTAGTCACCCTCCAAACTTGCGTAGAGGAGCGATGGAGGGAGAACAGGGGGGAGAAGAAGGGAAGGGGAAGGGGCGCCGGCGCTCTGGCTCCCCCGTGCCCTCCCCTCCCCCGAGGCGAGGCAGGCGGCCGGCCGGCCGGCCGCAGCACAACAAAAAGCCATTTACACCCGGGGAAGTGCCCCGCTGAGACAGCCCCCCCCCAGCACACACACCCCCCCCGCCCCGCCTCGCCCGGAGCCGCGGCAGGGCTCAGCATCCCCCACCCCCCCCGGACGGCCGCCGGCAGCGAGCACCCCCGCGCCGCGCCGCTCCGCTCCGCCGGGGACAGAGACCTGCCGCGGGTCCCCTGCTCCATGGCCGGCGCCCGCCCTCCCTCCCTCCCTCCGCGCCCAGCGAGGTGCGGGGTCACTCACCGGGCCGGTGCGTGGCCGTCGGGGACCGGTGTCCCCCGCTCGCTCCCTCGCTGCCCTCCACCGAAGGGCCGGGGAGGAGGAGGGGACACGCTCCGGAGTTGGTGCCGCCGGCCGGGGGGGCGAGGCGGGGTGCGGGTCTCTCACACAACACACACGCACACAACACACACGCACGGAGTTGCTCGCTCGCACCGGGGCTGGGCTAAGAGGGGAGGAGGGGGATCCCTGACCGGGGCGGGCAGGCGAAGGAGGGGTGGAAGGGAGGGGAGGGAGAGGAAGGGTCAGCGCGGGTCTCGGGTAGTTTCGGGGTCTCCGCCGGCTCCGCTTCGCTCCTTTGTGTAATTTCACTCGATTCAAGTTTAATCCGATAGTTCCCGAGCGAGCGAGCGCGCCCGCCGGAGCCGAGCCGAGCGCGACACCAGCCAGCCAGGCGGCTGCCGCCCCCTGCGCCCGCCCGCCCCCGCCGCCTCCCTTCCTCCCTCCCTCCGCCGCCACAAGGCGCGCCCCCGACACCGCCCCCTCCCCGGGGGCGAGCGCCGCCGCGCGCCCCGCCCCCCGCGACGTCACCGCCCCGCCCGGCATAATTTATGCAACGAGGAGAGAAGGGGGAAAAAGGAAAAAAAAAAAGAGGAGAGAGAAAAAAAAAATAGGAAACCCCCCCGCTCCGGGCGGGGGAGGGACGGGGGTCACTAACCTGCCTGCGCGCGGCCCGCCAGCGCCCCGCCGGGGCTCCTCCGCCCGGCGGCCGAGGGAGCGCTGCCGCGGGGCACGGCGGGGCACGGCGTCTTCCGTGCTCTCCCCCGCCGCTCCGCTCCGCTCCGCTCCGCCCGGCGCTGACCGGGCCGAGGGGGGGCTGCTCCGCACCTCTCCGCTCCGCACCGCGGGGTCAGCGCCACGCCCGCCCGCCCTGGCGCGTCCCGTCCCGGGAAACTCCCGGTGAAGCCCGGGGGGTGTGTGCCGTGTGAGGTGTCACTGTGTCACTGCCGCGCTTCAAACTTCCCAACCGCGGCGGCGAAACGAAACCGAGAGGCGTCCCGGGAGGCTGCTCGGCCCCCCGTCGCCCGCCCCGGCCTCTGCCCCTGCCCCCGACCGGGCAGCGGGCACCGCACCCCCGCCCGCCTCTCTCATCCCGGCCACCGAGGCGGGGTGGGGCTGGGCAGGCGTAGGATCGCCCGAGATCGCGGTTTAGGGTGGACTTTGTCCCGAGCGGGTCGGGCTTTCAAAGGGAAGCGGCCATTAAGCGCTGCCCTCCCGCCCGCCCGCCCGCGGCAGCGCCCCCGTCCCGGCGGGGCCGCGCTCCCCGGCACCGCACCGCACCGCACCGCACCGCACCGCACCGCACCGCACCGCACCGCACCGCACCGGCCGTGCCGCTGCGTGTGTGCGAGCGACGCGTTCGAATTCGTGATACAAACCGAAACAAACTCGTTCCGTAAGTAAATTAGACAAATCCCACCCAAAAGTGATTACCAGTAGCGCGCTTAGCGGTCCTCCCCGCACTGCTCTGGAAACTAAATAAGCGTCTTAAAAGTATAAAGAGATTAAAGCGTAAACCCAGTGTAAAGATACTCGGCATTACAGGAATTTTCAGCGAGTCATTTGACGAGATAACTTTTTACCATCATTGTTTGTGGCAGGTTGGAGAAGGAAAAACAAAGTCATGCGCTCCTGAGCAGGGACACCCTCCCCCTCCAGCTCCTGCCGCTCCTTTTAGGGGGCTGTTTGCTGCACCCCCACTCATATCTCTCCCGTGGGAAAGAGAGAAGGCATCCTGTCCTCATAGAATCTCACACAGCTTTTCCTCTACGCTCTTTTAACACACAGTTAGCTGGGGGCCAGATCCAGACAACGTGAATATCAAAAGCTTCTCGTGCTTCTTGAGTCGTTGGCTCCCTCAGTCCAGGTGTCCATGTTGATTCTGCAGCCACGAGGGTCACTACAGCTGCAAAAATATTTCAGGCTTCTCCAGAGGAAGTATAACACTCTTCCACATTGTGTCATTCATGTCTGGCCTACTCAGTCTCCCTTGGGCTTAGGGGGAAAGCACCTTTTGGGAGAAGGGACAGTTTGCGGTTGGAGAGGCACCACCACCACTTCCCATGCATGTAGCCCCATGCAATCACCCAGAAAGGGCCCAGCAGCCGGGGAGGTGTTGCTGTCCCAAGCATTCAGCTGAAAAACACGGTGAAAAGCTGATAGCACATGATGGTGCAGTAGAATACACTCCCTGTTCTTCGCCAAGGTCTTCCATGAAGTTAAAAATAGCAAGGGGAAATAGTATTTGAAAGAACAAACACTTTGAAGCGGCACATGCCCCAAATATACCTTCGCTAAATTTGCCCAGTTTACCATGGTTCTATGTTTAATTTGCATTGCTTTACTTTGTGGGAAAAAAACACAACAAAATAACAAAAAGTTACTAAATGTAACTAAACTAAATATAACTAAAGTTTCAGTTTTCTCTTGCAGTATGTTTACAGACCAGAGAGAAAACAGCCTAGAAACACCCCAAGTCTGGTTTTTTGCGTGTATCATTTAAGTGCACCCCTATTCCGACAGCCAAACACCCTAGTGTAGCGTAAGCCTGCCTGGAACTCCCCTTGCTTTCAAAGATTTAAGTTCTCCAAGATTTAGAGGCACGAGAAACTCATTCTGAGACCAACTGCCAGCAGCCTCAGTGCTCCCTCTAGAAGTTGTTTCAGTTTCTTGTTGAGCAGAAATCAGATCGCAAAGCTGCCGAGCATGAAAAGTGTTCAAAGCATATCACGGTGAACAGGGTAAGAAAACCAGAGAAATGCTGCACTTCTTTAACAAAAGAGGTATATTAGTATGGCAGAAGCAGTGAGGGGGGACGTGGATAGGAACTCAGTTAAATGTTTGTTCCACGGGGAAAAAAAGCCCTAGTCCCTACTGCATGTGTCTTGCAGAAGGCACAGAACCAGCTCCTTGGGTCCCATAAATCATCCTCAGGCCGTGGCCTATGGAATCAACTGGCTTGCTACTTGGGTCATAAAAATGTGCAGGGAATCTCCCAGTGCTTTCCAACATTAGAAGAAACAGAATCTGCAAATAGAACTTTCACAGAAGGGGGGGAATTACAGCCGCTCTCTAACTCCTCGACAACAGGAAATGGGGAGTAAGGAAAAGTGCTGCAGCAGTTTCACCACTCCAAGGTGTGACACCGTCAAGGTGTGGCACAAATTCACACACAGGTCCACCCGATGGTAGTACCAGACATGGACAAAATACATCATTGCACAGCTGCTATGGAGGAAAAATCTTTGAAACTTTAACTCATGCTTCAGCCAAAGAGAAAGCTGTAACTTCATGAGTTACCAACAAGGCAGCTTCACAGGAGAGTGAGGAAACAGCAAAATGGCATCTTCGTGATTAACCTTATTGGTAACAGCTTATTAAAATACCCAAGAGATGACAGGGATGAAAATTCACTTGTAGCCAGCCACCCAACCCTTTGTGTGCTGTTGGGAAGAAGTAATCCATCTGATGTAGGCAGCCATTTGGCTCACAGATTAGAAAGAATTTGCATTAATGGCTGAGAATTTCAACAGCAGTTGCAGAGCAAGGGTATGTGTACCAACAAAACCCCAACGAATTGCTACACTCTACCTAACCAGGTAAACTCACAAGGTGGGGATAGTTTGTACCAAGCTAAGCAAGCGACTGTGTATTACAGGCACAGTTGTGCAGAGATAAGTTAATGTACTCAGTAAAAAGTACAGCGCTGAGATTACCAGGTGGCATTTAAACCTGTTTTTTAAATATCAGAATTACAAAATGCAAATGATTTAGCATCACATGAAAATACAAAGGCAGGTTACTTATTCAGTAGACTTTGAAGAACCAGCATCTGTTTTAACATCCAGGTACAGCGAAATGTGATCTTAAGATCTAGACATTGTCACTTCCACAGGCAGCAGATGACACCTCACAAGTCGTTAGTCCCCAAACAAGCTGTGCACAGGGAGGCCTTCAGGCTACAAGGGCCAAGCAGTCTGTGCCTCATTCCTGACAACCCAGTCCAGGTACTGAGCTCGTTGGAGAGCTGCTGAGGGCTGTGCACAGAGAGCTCAGAGCAGCCCACCCCTCTGGAGAACAGCGCTGTTAAGCACATCTGGTTCCTCACCTGCTCAGCACTGTGACGGTCCAAACCATGCATCAGTTCCGACAGAAAGTGCTTGTGCTGGTGCCATGCCCTCCAGGTGGCTTCTTCTAAAAAGCTTTTTTGCTTTGGTGAAGGAAGTTGCAGCTCCTGAGGAAATTCTGTACAGATGTACCCGAAGCTCAACAACTTCTCCTCTCACAGCCTTGCTTTTACTTTTGTACATGCAAGGAGAGATGTGAAACCATCTCTACAGTGAGCCCAAGCTTGTACTTAGAGTGACTGCCTTCTGAGCACTTCTGGCTCAGCATTCGGGATGCCATTTCAGAGCCTCAGACCACCAAACACACCATGTTTTGTCCCATGGTTGCTGGGAAGTGGCTCCAAAATCACACAACCCTGACACACACATTTTATTAATCTCTGAACACTGTTTCAGTCAAATGAAGTGAAAAAGTCAAACGGTTTCTTTTTCTTTCACAAGTGAAAGTTTTACTCAAAGTTTCTCGAAATTTACGCAGCAATGGAAGCTCATGAGACTGAGAGTGTGTAGTGACCAACAGGGCACAGATGATAATGATATTCCACAATCTGAAGGAAAACAATATTCTTTTTTCAGAAGAAATTGTTCACCAACCCACAGCATGCTGAAATACCAAGAGCACGTGGATTTTGGTAAGTACCAGGAAGCAACAGACTCGTATCAGAAAGAACAACTTTACTGACTTCAGCTGAAGAGCTAAAAGTGCTGGAAATATAAGTGCTACAAGGAGCCACCCTGTGGCACCAGCAAGCTAAGGGAACAGAGGGCAAGCCAGGGTAGACACTTGTGTGGGTTGATTTTTTTTTTTTTTTTGAAACTCAAGCCAGTCAGAGTGACAAAGGCTGGAACTGGCCCAAACAGCCACTTCTGTGGCAGGGAACTCCTTAACTGAGGAACTGAACCAGAAAAGCAGAGGGGCAGCGAGCTCCAGCAGCTCTTGCCCACATGCCACTCACCTGCCAGGCCTCACAGGGGCAAAGCTCTCTGAGGGATATCAGCATTCCTCGGGAATCCAACAACAAGAAAATACTGCTCCCAAAACTTATTCTTTTATGTGGAAGTGCTCTGATACAGCAGTATCTCTCACATAACAACATATAGCTCCCTCAAGGCTAACTTAAGGATGTAACCAAAGACTTTTAGGGGGGAATAGGTGAAAATGCCATCTGGCACAGCACACTGTGACTCCTCACTGTGGGTGGGGGTGGGTGCACACACACTTGTAGGCAGCTGCCCCCAGCCTACCTTCACTGTCCCCCTCAATGTCTCCAAAATGCTGCCCAGGTACTGCCACTTAGCTGTGACAGTCTGGGCAGCTGGAAGGCAGCACCCACCCAAGTGCCCGCGGCACAGAGGTGACAAACAACTCGCTGTCCCTCCCAGACAGACTCACCACTTAGTTTGCTGGCTACAAGGCAGGATCACTTGGCCTTCCATCTAAATTCTGACTTACCAGGCCAGTGCCCAACTGCTCACTGCAGGCCCCTGGTTCCCACTACTACTGGAGACAAGACCAGGCCATATTTTTAATCAGGAACAGTAGTGAGTTCTTACAAAAATGGAGCAATGCCGCAGAACTGACCTACTCCACATCATCCCCGCTTGTGAGGATGTTTGCTCTGGGACTGTGACATGAACTGACAGCTTCACGGTCGGTTTTGTTTCCACCGTGCAGGAGCAGCATTAAGGACTCCCATTTCCATCTTTGACGGCTCAGCAGAACGTGCCTCTTCTTATATGGAGAGACACAGGTCTCACAGAGCTGGCAATTTCTGACCTTTGTCCTTGATAAATGGAAGGCATCATATCTAAGAATGAAGTCACACCCCCACCGAAAGTATCAGCTGACAGAAATATACGGCAACTCCTCTGCTTAGCAACACGGGCTGCCACCAACTTCACTTCCTTCTTAAATACAAAGTTCAGTGCTCGGGCTCCACCCTGACTCAGAGCCGCCTGTAAAATTGGATCTGACTCGCTGAGAGGTCACGTCTCCTCGCCGTGAACAGGACTTTCCACAGCAGCTATATTTCACTGGAACTTCCCAACGCACAGGCAGGGAGGGAGGGAGGGAGGGAGGGAGGAAACGCCGCCGCAGTCACAGAGTTCACCTGCCGAGGAGGCAAGGCACTGACTTTCACATTTCCATTCGGCTGTCCTTCCAGACAGATTTTTCAGAGCAGGAACTGAATAACTTCCTCCTTCTGTGGACTGAGGAGCAAGAGTGATCTCTCACAGTTATTTCCTGGGTTTGCACATGCAAGGAGCACCTAGGTGTGGCATGCTCGGATACAGTCTGATATAACTACGGATGTTATCGTTGCTTGCTGTGAAATGGGAAGCAATGTAAAACCCATGGCCAAACACAAATTTATAATATCCTTGAAAGATACTTATGAACTGTCCTTGAAAAATACTTATAAACTATTTTTCCTACTTAGGTTCCTTGAGAAAATGAGGCACTTAAAATTGTTCAGTTTTATAACATTTTTAATAACTTTTTTTCTATAACCATCTATTTGTTTTTCTAAATGCTTCATAAAATTTCAAGTCCACAACAATCAAAAACTCCATTTACTTGTATAGTTAAGTTAAATGTGGTTTCTCTCTGATTCTTCTATTCTGAAAGAGGATCAACTAATAGGATGATACTGTTTTCTCATTAAACTCAGGTCCGCTCCCCTCCCCACTTGGTAAACTTGTAGGAAGGGGGCTGAGAGGGATCTGAAGAGACCATCTGGTCCCCCCTGGCCACACAAAGATAGGATAAAGTAGCCCCAGACAATCCCCAACAGATGTTTGTCTAACCTGTTCTTAGAAACCCTCTGCAAAGCAGAGACCCAAACTTCCTAAGTAGCTTGTTCTGGTATTTCACCAGCATTCAAAAAAAATTGATCAAACCTCTTCTAACCTTTTACACATTGGAAAATTTATCTGATTGCCTCCAAAAATTATTTTTAAGGCTCAATTTCTTTCCTTCCTTCACCATTTCCTTTCTACATCTCTTATTTGCTCTCTCACCCTATCCTGTACTTCATTTTTCAGCACAGACTGTGAAACCAAAGGCAACGCGGCAGCTGGGGCCTTACTGGCACTTGGTGGAGTCATCTTCACATCGTTCTTGATGACTTACATATGCCACCTATTGATAAATCCTAAGAGAGCATTTCACAGGAGCACTGCATCGTCCACTGCTATTTTGTTAGTGATGCTCTACAAACTCCCTATAACCATCTACCCTGACTTCTCCATGAAAATGATTTTTTTTTTTTCTTTTGCACATATGAAGTTCATTTTGATTTCTGTACTGATCATCTCCAGTGGTGACTGTCCTCCCATCCTGGTGCAATTGAGACATTTCATAAAAGTGCTCTGCATTACATCAGTCCAGATTATTTTTTGTCTTTTCTCACATTGGATTTATCACAGTACTATCCTGGTGCCTTACAGCAGAGTAATTTGCAACATCTCTTCTGTCTCTTTCCTTCTCTGTCTTGTCCTTTCTCTCTCCAGAAGGGCATGCATGGAAAATTTGCTTTCAGGATATAGAGACATAAATAAAATCACTGTACATTTATATAGAGAAAAAAGTAAAGTAAATTGTTCCTTTCACTATTTCAGACCCAGCTCTGAGAGAACAGTCTTATACATGGTTAAGTTGAGAAAACAGTCTCATACATAGTTAAGTTTAAAGCTTATGGAAAATTTTTCTGTGACAGAGTGGAGAAGGTGCCAGCTGTGGTCTTCATCTCACAGACACAAAACACTTAAAGGGCCAAAAATCTAAATACGAATCAATATTCTGTTATGGAAACAGCACAATTCAGAGGAAAAGATGAATGCAAAAATTCACACTTATTAATTATTAGTTATTGTGGGTACTTGGACACTTAAAAAGTGTAAGATACATTCAGCAAACATATAAGGACTTCAACTTACTTGTATGATCTTCACAGTTCCTCACAGTCCAGTCAAACATGTATCCTTTGTGGAGCACTTCACTGCAAGAAGAGAAACAACTGACTGGCTAGGTGGAGTTTGATCATAGAACCAATGAATAGTTTGGCTTGGAAGGGACCTTTAAGAGCCATCTGGTCCAACCACCCTGTAGTGTCATCTTCAACTCGGTCAGATTGCTCAGAGTCCCTTCCAACCTGACCTTGAATGTTTCCAGGGATGGGGCACTGACCACCTCTGTGGGCAACTTGTTCCAGTACTTCACCACCTTCACTGTAAAAACAACTTCTAATCATCTAAGTATTTAATAGAATACACCATTAATTGAACCTTAAAACAAAATGTGCTCTGGCAATACCAACTCACAGATAAAGGAATACCTCACTTCATGCTTACACTTCATAGGAGACATGTAAGATCTGATTCCACGAGGTGCTGCATACTCATCACTCATGCTGACGTGATTTGAAAGCAGAGGTGTTCTCTGATGTGCCAAACATGAAGAAATAAATCTGGAGCCACGGGTCACTGTTAAAAACACCACCAGCACCACCATCAGACAGCACCTCAATTTGTATCCTGCCATTCTGCACATTTTCTGTTTCTGTCTTGAGTAAATATCTAAAATTTGTCTTATCCTTAAAGAGGAACACCTTGGCTCTGCAGCACTGAGGGAACTCCCTTGAAAACTTGCCAGAAACTCACCTCTCCTGTGCACAAGTTTGTTTATGCTTTGGGTATTACAAGCTACTTACACAATCATTATATTTGCTTGTACACTCAGGGCAGATGAACAGAACCTGCTTGTTTCAGTTAAGGCAGGAAGACCTTGTGTCTTCACGGTGTGGTGGCTGAGAAGGGAGGGGACATGAGGCACATCTGTAATGCCACAGGTCACACTCCATGGACTGCCCACTTCGGCAGTGCTGCACAGAACAGCACAGCTCAGCAGCAATGCACCAATTGTTTTCTCTCTTAAAAAACACAAGCCAGAACATGCCAAATTTTTTGCACTGAGCACACAGATTGTATCACGGCTTTCAAGGCAGCAGCTTTTTACCTGGAGCTGGTCTGTAACTTAACAGAAAAGCTGTAAAGTAGTTGTTAAAAGATAAAGATAACAGATGCAGTGCTGGCACTGACATTCGTCTTTGGTGTAGCAGGTTACCAACATGACTTTTGAGTCAGAACGCTGTACATGCTCTCAGGGTTTTTTATTTAATAAGTAACATACCATACACCATGTCCACCTTGCAATCTGTTGGGAAATAAGAAATGTTGACGTGGTAGCTACAAAAAGGCCAAATGTGATGGCAGTCATATTGATGCCAAATTCTTGGAAACCAAGTCTCATGATGCATAAAAGCTGCTCGCTTTCTTCAGAGGTAGGCTTAGCTTTTTGAGTTATATTTGCTGTTGTACGACCACCAGAAGTTTATGCAGTACATTATATACAACAAAACTCCCCAGAACTTTACCAAATTAACATAAGTAAAGGCAGATATTCTAATATCTCAGTCAAGGGAGCACAACTCTCCTAGTTTTGTACCTTAGTCTGAACGGCAGGCAGTTCTAGGGCTTGGATGAAAGGGAATTGCAGCAGGATGAAGGGAGGAGCAGGAAAAGGGCCACTTCCACCTGGAGTTGCTTTTTATAAGTCTCCCTGCTACTAAACAGGCAATCCCAGTGCTTACAAGGATTGCCCCATGGGAGCCTTCCTGACAAAGGCCCAAATACAGAGTTTATTCTTGATCCTGAAAAAAACAAAAAGGAGAGCCTTCAGAGAAATAAGGAGAGGGATCATCAGTTCAATATGCTGGAAAGACCTTTTTTGTCACTACTCTCCACAGAGATTTAAGGCTAGCAAGACACAGATTTCCAAATAGAAGGAGCATCAGCAGTTATTGTAATAAAAGGATCAGTGTACCCAGGCCTTGGATTTTTTCAAGCAGAAAATATTATTAGAAGTTCTCCAGTGCCAAAGACAGCAGCACGTTGAACACTCTGCTGTCCTAGGTCGTTCGCGCATGCTTATATGAAGGCACAACAGTACTTACGGGTTATCATCAAAGCCAGTAAGTCCTTCAACCCTCCTACCAATCCCTAGAAACAATCTTCTGAAAAACAGAGATACCACCACACACACGCACACACAACTGAAAAAAATTACAGGCAATACATGTTTTTAAACCCTCCCTGTTCTATCCCTGAGTCTAAATGCCATAAAATCCCAGTAGCTTAAACTGCTCTAAGAATTTAAAACCTATCATTCACCACAAATCGTAAGTTTTACTACACGTTTTTCATCTCCTTTAAAAATGAAAACCCAGATCCAGCTTTCAGCAGAAGCAAGACTATTGCTTCACCATGATTAGATATAAGCAAGGGAAAACAAACAAGGCAGTGCTGGGGCCTAACTCTGTCAGCATTTGTTCTGCATGCAGTGCTTTACTGGGCACTTCTCAGCAACAGCACACGTGGTAGTTTTTGCAAGATCATGGCCTTGTTTTAGTATAACACAATCAAGATAATTTTTACAAGGTCAGAAAGTTGAAATAAGAGGAAACAAAATCCAGGCCAGTTGTGTCTGGAATCAATTAGGCTTATGTGCTTTTCAGATGCTGCTTGTCCTTCTATTAAATAGTATTTCAGCGTGTTCTTCCTATTAGTATGTCCCTAAAAGCATGCATTGCATATTATATGTTTCTCCATTTATTTAAACCCACCTAAACTAGGGATGTCAGGAGGTCAAAAAACAAGAGGTGTTCATCTGTGAGCACTGAAATGGTTTCTCTGGGCATTTACAGTTTAGTTATCTGCCTCCTGATGTTCAGAAGGGCCAAATATCCAGGTATGCCTCTGGTGTACTCTACCTGTCCAAAAAGCAAATTAAAACTGAAGCATTTGTTCAGGTAAATACCAGCTGTGCCCACTGCCAACTTTTAGGTATTTTTTGAGTTATAAGATTTAGAGAAAAACACCCAAACGCTGTTTTGCCTTTGAAAGATGAAACTTTGCTGTCTAAGCATCACATTTAGTACTGAATCATACACGGAAGACTTTAGTTAAGGAAGAGTTGACTTTATAAGGAATTTCCATTGACTCTACATGGAGCCAGTCTAACTTATATTAAAATTAAAGTCAGTGTCCATACAGAAGGAATGCAGAGGGGTGCACAATCCAGAGAGATTTGCGCTGCATTTGCAAGTAAAACAGGTGATGGTAAAAATATCAATTTGTTGCCCGTGTTGTGAAAAGAATTTACAGACATAAAAGTTCTATTGTCTAGTCACTTAAAGATCAAAATATTTACCTTCATCGATTCTTTTCTCACCTTCATTTTGCCAAGTACAAAAATAAAGTGAAAGGAGTAGTTCTTCCTCCACTGCAGTAACTTAACATAAAAGCTGAAATTATTTTGGAGATAGCACTATAAATAACAACATGCAGTGAAAAAAGTTAAACCCATCAGTTTTCCTGTTATTTCTCGACGCAGAACAGCTATGTTCTGTGTTTACAGGAATTAGCCAGCCCCAGAGCAGGCTCGGTACCACAACACACGGGTCAGCAGCGCTCCAGCTGGAGCTGGGGCAGAGGAGTAAGTCGGGGACGCGCTCCAGGCAGATTCTGCAGGGTCAGGGAGGGCCGACTGCCCTTGGAGTGACCACAAAACCCCATTCCCTGGTCGCAGGGAATGATTTTCCTGAAGCAGTCAGCCCTCGCACGCCTCCGTGCAGTCCCACAAGCAGGGCAGGACGCGGCCGTCTGCAAGGGCGGAGGTCGAGCAGGCAAAGGCATCCCGGGGGAAGCCCGGGGTGGGCTGGAGAAGCGGCCTGGCTTCCGCACGGCCATTGTTCTTGCCGGGAACGGGACCCCGCGCATCCCGCGTCCCTGGCCGCGGGGCGGGGCGCGCTCCCCGCGCCTGTGCGCGCTCCCGCTCCAGGACGGCATAGCTCCTGTGAAAGGTCCCTCTGCTCCGCGGCTCTGACCCCGGGCCACAGCCGGGCAGGAGCACCGTGCCCTCGCACGCCTCTCGAGGAGCTCCGCTCGCACAGCCTCGCACCCCGCCCCTCCCGCCGCCGTTCCGTGTCCCCAGGGACTGGCCGGGAGCCCCGGGACACCGCCTCAGGACCCCGGCCGGGATGGGGAGCGGGCCCGAGGCGCGACCCCTCGCAGGGAAGAGAGAGCAGCTGGTGCCGGCGGGGAGCCCCGCAGGGATGGCGGCAGCGACCCCGCCACCGCCACCGCCACCGCCACCGCCACCGCCACCGCCACCGCCGCCCGCTACCTGCGCCCCCTCCCCCCGCGGGTCCGAGGTTGCCGTGGCGACGGATCAACACCGTCCCCCGGGACAGCGCTCCGAGAGAGCCACCGGCACGGCACGGCTCTCACCCGCCTCCCGCGGGGAACCCCGTCCCGCCCCCTCCCGCGGCGACAGCGCGGCCAGCCCCGCACAGCAGCGACGTCAGCCCGGACGGGCTTTCCTGCCCCGGCGGCGCCCGCCCGCCGCCATCGGTCACCGCCATCGGTCACCGCCATCGGTCACCGCACCGGGGCCGTGTGCCGAGACCCGTCGGGGCGGCGCTCCGTGGGGCCGCCGTGTGCGGTGCCCGCCGCCACCTCCGCGCCCCACGTGCAGGCAAAGCTGCACCCGTTTAAGCTAAGCCCCCTGTAGACGTATTTATTTCGGTTTAATAGGTGTTTATGGTATGTTGGCCGGGACCTGTTCCTAATCAATCCGAGCTTAATCAAAATAACGCAGGTTTATACCGGCCCCGGTGCCAACCGAGCAGGTGTTACCTCGCACCTGTGGCTAAGCCGGCGGTGGGGTGGCCGGGGAGCGACAGCCCCCGGGGCCGGGGCAGCTGGGCGGCGGGAGGGCGATGGCTCTGCGCGGCCAGCGCTGCTTTGCCCGCCCTCCCGGCCGGACCGACCGCTGCCAAAGCGGGCGAAGCGCAACAGCCTTCCCCGGCAGGATGGAGAAAGAGGAAGTTTACGGCGCAGGGATGTCGGGGCAGGCTTTTTTCGTTTTCTGTCCTGGCTCGCGCTAGGAGCACATGGTCGTGGTAACAAGCCACAGCGCTGGGAGGAAGAATTACCTCATGGAATTACAAGCACTTTCCAAGCCAAGGTGGAGTCTGGAGCAAACAGGAGATCCAGCTGATAGTGGTTGATAAGCCTAGGGAGTATCGCATTGCTGCTTTGCTTACCTCAGAGACGCCTCAGTCCTTGTGGAGCAGGAAGAGGAGACTCTCCAACACACTGGCTCCCAGCACTCAGATAATGAGCCGTCTCCTCCTTCCTGCAGAAAGCAAGCCGATTTCTTGGCTCGCAAAGCAGCAGTTTCAGTAGCAGCTTCTCCTCTACTGGATCCTCTTTTCGAGTGGTTGAGCAACGACAACCCCACAACTTTAGAATTTCAGAGTTCATTGAAGGAAAGCTGCTTTTTGTCTTGCATAGCAATTGAATTAAACTGGAAAGCCAGGATGAAGTTACACACACCTTCAAAATAAAGCCCAAACCAAACAAAATCCCACCATTCAGAAGGTGCTTGGCAAAAAGACTAATAGGCAACTGCATTTTTTTTCTGTGATCGTTCTGAAGCCTTCTGCTGCTGGTGGATGATCCAGGAACTGGGATTTAGCAGTTAAATAGGTGGGTCTGTAACCAACTGTCTCTAAGTTTACATAGTGTCATTTGTTACAAGCAATCATCGCTTCATCCAAAGTAGATAGAAGTGTTTTGTTTTGTTTTACCAGTGATAGTTAATACAGATCTTCCAGAAGAATAGGGAATGCTGCTCCTTTTCTTGAATCATTTCCCTTAAACAGACACCCAAACTCCAAGAAGGAAAGCAAAAGGTGGGAGAAGTAACAAGCAGGAAGAGAAGTCAACTGGAAAGAAAATAGAATTGGACTTGGATAGGAATCCAGAGAAAAGCCAAAGTACTTATTTTAGGATGTGCAGTGGTCAGTCCTGCACAAAAGGATGCCTTTTTCTCTGGTTATGTGGCTTTTTAGAAAAACTACCCAGACAGAACTACAATATTGCACATGAGTTCACAAACTTAATTTCTGCTTCATAAGCAGTAACTACAGGAGATGCCACAAACGTTTTTGTCTCTGTGCAGGAATGTTTTACTTCTGAGATGAAAGCTGAACACCACTGGGCTAGGAGGATCAGCAGAGCCCTTCTGCTGGATTTT
This sequence comes from Lichenostomus cassidix, assembly GCF_008360975.1. NCBI lineage: Eukaryota > Metazoa > Chordata > Aves > Passeriformes > Meliphagidae > Lichenostomus > Lichenostomus cassidix. The sequence goes on along the minus strand of NC_139482.1, from coordinate 115,002,174 downwards.
TGTGCACCACTGATGGCTGATAGACCTTCATCGGTGACCAGTTAGCTTAGGTCAGTCAGTCATGTTTTGCTTAGAAGTGGCTAGAGTGACTCTCAAGGACACCAGACACAGGAATTCTTTTGTGTTCTGATATTCTCTCTCTTAAGCACTTTAGACATGAAACCAACCAGCAAGCCAAGGTCCAGGCACCCTCAGAAATTAAAATGGCATTAAAAACCCCTATAAGGTTAAATCTATTTCTAAATACATTCAAAACAAAGCTTTGCTGCATTTGTATACAACAATCACAGACAGGTGTTGTACATTGATTCAGGGTTATTTTTGAGCCAACAGTTGACAAGTAAATTTGCCCCATGTTCTCTGTCGCTGTCTCTGTACCCATCCCTCCTCCTAAAAACCATTCACACGTGTCCTACAAATTCTGGACACTGCCTCAGCTCTGGTCTTAATGCCATCAATGTGCACCCGGCAACAGTGTCCAAATTTAAAAGTGCCTTCCTCACAGCTGGTCCAGTGCTACAATCCTCGTAGCAGCAACACCTGCCCAGGTGTGGGTGTCAGTGCTCAGGTGCTAGGCAATGCCTCTTAAACTGGCAGCATCTCCCTGCCTCATCTTGGGAGACAGCAAGCAATCCCATGGATTTCTGTCTTCCCAAGTATCCTTGCTATCTAACTGTTTTTAAAGTCACATTCTTTCAGACATTTCCTGTGTCTGAAAATGTTTTCCCATGCCATAATCAGAACACACAGTGTTCACTTGACTGCTTTAACCCAGACAATGTTAAATTGACAATTGTTAGCTCAGTACCTTGGTCTCTTCTGAACTGTCCTCACACTTTAGGATTTTTCTGCCTCCCAGTATTTTATGTCTAAATCTAGGAAAAGTAATGGAACTGGGCTTCACTCAAGAAAGGATAATTAGATCCTGCTGAAATTTACAGCAAATGTACCATAGACCCAAGCATCAACAAGAGTCTGCCCAATATAAACATTTATATCTCTGACTCTTTAACAAAGGAATTTTAAAAATCATAACTATGCTATGAGGGGGGAAACTCCAAACATACTGATTTCATCTACATTCATGCTGCCACGGACAATTTTAAAAAAACTGTAATTTGGGATAGGAATAAAAATGGATGTGCAGACTTCTAAGTAAACTTTGAAGTAGGCTTTTCCTACACTTAATTTCATCTCTATGCCACAGAGCCATGGGATGTTGTAGTTAAATCCCATGTCTAAGTATCAGATATATGCTCCATTTTATTTATCAAGTCAAATACCTATCACCATGACACAGAGATTTGCAACCAAACACAAGTTTTTAAACTATATTTAAGAGAACAGTAAACCCGATGGTACGGAGTAGCCATTTCTTCACTCAGCACTCTTGTAACTGTGCTTTTTTAGGCTGGAGTATAACTGACTGTGGAGCACGTTGCATTTGCCTTCTCCAGCTTGGAATGCCTGCAGTAAGCTTGCTACAGCAACAATCTCTTTCCTCAAGCCAGTGCTAAAGCAGCAACACTTCCCCCATCTCCCCCCTCCAGCTGCTAAGCAAAGAATAAACTTTTAGCTTCGCCCCTCCTTTATTGGAAGGGGAATAGGGTAATATGGTGTAATTGGTTTTCCATGTTTGCCAAGAGTCTGTTTCCTCTTATCATCCACAATATTTAACATAAGTCTTGTAATAGTTCCAAAAATAATAAAATCTGTCCCAAGAATAAAAATGATAGATCCACAACATGCTGCTTTTTTTGGTATGGTCTTGGTTTTGTAACATTCTGTTAGTAGTTTTTATTGCCTAATGTTGTGGTTTCTTTCATATGCGGCAGACCCAGTAAAGACATTTCATCAGCTACTTACACAGCAGCAGCCTGGATTATTTAGAAATGGAGATTTCAGTAGTGTATTACAATAAATCACCACTGCATACTGTTAAAGTTACATTGCAGTAATGTGGCAGAAGAAAACACAGAAGATTCTAGGGGGGAGGAACATTAAGTATATACAAATCATACATATGATCTCAGCAAACAAATTTATTGAGATATCCAAATAAAACCTGTTAGTCTTCCTCTGTCTCCCCTATCTCTTCCCATGCAATAGTGGAAGAGGACTAGGCAAATTATATCCCCCCACACATGCAAACCAGTACACACAGAAGGTGTAACAAGTAACAGAGCCCATGCAATACTTCCTTTATGATTTTATATCATGCAGCCAGATAGCACACATATCCCTCCTCCCTCTGCCCCACCCTTCCACCCCTAAAACAAATGCCCCATACTGGGCAAATTCCTGTAATATGGGAGTTATGGATGTGGAGCAAGTAGACAGAGAGCAGCATTTTGCTCACAGGCTTCAGTCTGAATGAAACAATACAAAAACAGAGAAGACAAAAAGGAAATAATACACAGGTGAAACCTGATTTAGCAGGAAAAAACCTGAAAACCCAAACCAAACAAATCAACAAAAAAACCTAAGAGAAAAGTTGTAGGACACTCAGTAGTATCAACAGCAGTCCATTAAGAAGAATCACCACCTCAGGCTTCAGCATTTACAAAAGCAATACCCTACTGGTGACAACTTTGAGAAAAATACAGGCACATTAAAGTGCCCTCATTAAGAAAGACTGCTTTAAAAAAAAATAAATCCTGCAAGGCTCAAAATTGTCTTCTGGTATTTCTAAGCTCATTTAATGCATTTCTCATTTCATTCAGTTTAACTGTATTTTTGATCCTGATAAGGTTTTTATTTCTTCCCAAGAACAGATTTAGTGCTCTAAATCTTTACCTAGCCACAGGTAAAGTGTTAACACAGAAATAACTTAGCATGTGCCCTTCTAACCCAAACAACATATAAACATCACAGCTGAAGGCTCTTCAACTGCCACAACAAATTGTTGCAAAGTGTAACACAGCAGAAAGGATACAACTCCGGAGCAGTGGATGAAGCACTCACTGCTTGCTAGGGCCTTCAGACACTTGGTACTTTAGCTTATCAGTAAGTGTTCTAGCAGTCGTTTTACCTTAACTCAGTGCTGAGTCTGATCTGCACAAGAATAAATCAGAATGACTGAAGCCAAGAAAGACGTAGAGGTATAAGACTGAGGTGGAGTGTTAATCATTCTTCAGTGACTGCCAAAATTCCTGCAGCATTTAATTTCTAGCAGAAATAGGAGAGGCAAGTCTTTAGTTGTGCTTGGAGGGCTTATCACCCCAATTTTCCTTTTTTTTTAAGTTAACTATGCTTTATACCATATTCTGAACTGAGACTAAGGGAAAAACTGCACCTTGGTATGATTTTTTGGTATCAACAGTTTCACATTACATGTAACAGTGGTACAAGTTGCTGGGAAACAGCACATGTTTTGGTTCTTTGGTTGTGAAAATGTAACCAATAAAAACAACTAGAATTCAAAGTGAAATCTCAGCAAGTTGTCAGTCACTCATGTACAAGTAAAACTGAAACATATGAAAATATCACCTTGTTAAAGCACATGTTTTAGAAGTAAACCCTCCTGGCTAAGCTCTGTGCCATAAAATTTTCAAATTCTAATTGGATAAAATAGCATCAGGGCTTCTCAAAAAGAACCCCTACAAAAACACAGATTTCTAACTAGCAACAAAAAGTTTACATGTGCACAAAGTTTGTGACAAAAAGCCAGCCAGAATGCATGGAAATTTCAGTTTTGTTCTAGCTACTCTGTGAAAGTACCAGAGTCTTAGCATAATGTACAGTCTAAGACTAGCATGTGAGCCCAGGACCAAACCTGCAGGATCAGCAATTGATTGCATACGGGACTTCAGTAAGTCACATTATATTCCCCCTGCCCCTCTCACCCCCCAAAAAACAGCACTGGTAGCTCTTTACTATAGTAGCCCTGGATTCCTGGGCAGTTCTATACCTCTTCCATGTTTTCAGAAAATGAGACTGTCAAAAGCTTCCAGTTTTTCAAATCATCACCCCTCAAAACAGCATGTATTTTTGTTCTTCTCAGGACAGGGTACAAATCTCCCTCCTCTGCTCCCTTAATGGACAATTTTTATGGCTAAATTTATTCCCCTTTGTAACAAAGCTCAGGCTGCTATATAAGAACACTTTCATCTCAACTCAAGCAACTGAGTTCTGCAACATTGCCAAGTGAACAAAAACTTCAAGTAGTTGATTCAAGCTAATAGTCTTGTTTGCTCACTCCTTGTGAACAGCTGGTTACTACGTGTCAGTTTTCCCTTGTCATCCATGCAGTTCAGTCCTATAGTTTTACTGTCATGCAACACAATTTTCAAACTTCAACTGAAACATTGAGTGTGCTTTATAAAAGCAAACTTTGTGTAATAAACAGTTAACAGTTGAAAGTATGTATACGGAGTACTCCCTTAATAATTTAGAAGTGGAAAACAATTATATTACATTGCTGAAAGTGTTCCTAAATGTGTAAAAAGAACCAAAGCCAGCAACTAACATAAATCCATACTGGTTCCCCCTTCCGCCAGACACCAACAAAAGGTTCCACACCATTTTTTCAAATTTTATTTAATCTCAGAACCACTGCTATGTTACACCCGTCAGGCTGAAGTTTATTCATTTTGGATGTTCAAGTTCTGACAATCAGAATGGGTGACATGAGGATCCCTTCCCCCCCAGTGTTGTGTTGCAGTCAGTATTGGTCCAGTAAGACAAAAGTTTTGCAGTCATTGACTGCCCCCCACCCCTTTTTTTTGCCCCCCAAAACATGAAGCATGGCCTAGCATTAGTGTCACCCTTTTGTCTGCAATTATTTAAATAGAATGAGATGGAAACTCAGTTTTTTGCACATTTGTACGAAAGGTGACATGAACAACCTGCATTTTTAACAAACACTTAAACACAGGATTTTGTTTTGCAGCGTTGCAACCCTTTCATTTGAGGAAAATTATGCCCCCCCCCCAGCCATCACCATAATAACTACCAAAGCATTTTTAGTTTTAATTTTCATCAAGATTTCCAAACTGGCAGATTTTATTTTCACACCCTCTTCACAATAGACAAGATGCTTACCATATATTTAGGATTACAAGTTGTCACTAAAAGAAAACTTTACACAACCACTATACATTTAGGTTGAAAAACTGTCCTTGCATGAAAAATATACCTAGAAATCAAGTGGTAAACAAGAAAAAAAACCATTGAGAAGATGAACTTTTTTAAAATGTGCCGTTTTAAATTTATCAACTCCTCCTCTACTTGTCATTCGTACTCTGCTTTTACCTATAGTATTTGTTAAGGCAAACAGCTAATCCATTTCTGAAGAGGTGTTGTGGAAATTGTGGACAAACAGCAAACATTTGGCATTAAAATAGATAGCACGCATGTAGCCTCTAGTAATATACATTAAGCATCTCTCTTGGACTTCAGGATAATGACAGGGGAGCATGAACATGCTAACAATGTCAAAAAGGCTTAAAATTTAGCATCCAAGCAATTTCTATTAATGCTTCTGTAGTTTTCAAGCTCTAAGTAGTATAGATTTTATGCAAATGCATTAAAGAATTCTAGCTTGGCAAGTACACCCAAGCAGGTTATTAAACTATATATACAGAAAGTGATAAATACAGAATTAAAAGAGTCCTTCCGCTTTTCTTCATAGCCTTGAAAATTGACAAAAAACTTGAGGATAGCTCTACAATATTAAACATTAGGTAACCTCAGGAGCTGGGAAACCTAACTACACAAACTGATTAAAATACTCAGATGACGTTGTAGTGTTTAATACAATTCAGTTCGTAGTCAAGGGCACAAGACAACATTTAACAAAAATAATCACATCAATTGACCTAGAAATCAAATGTAAATAGATATGAATACAATCTCCAAAATCTGTCTTTAAGTGAACATTAACCATTTATTCAAAGTTATACAAGAATTTGAAGGATAAAGTCTTCTGCAACAGGAAACCAACTTACAAGTTTCATGTCTCAGTTGAATTGAAGTGGAGGCGAGCGGGGCGGGGGGAGGGAAGGGTGAACAAACAAGTTAGTAGGCCCCATCCAGGCAGCTAGAAAGTAAAAACAGGCTCAACAGCAGCCTCCTCCAGCTTGTTGTCCTCCCTGATTGCCTGCAAGTGTTGCGTTGGTAGCAGCATGTTGAGGGCCAATTTTTATGCCATTTGCCTGAAATAAAGTTTAATACACAGCGTAAATATTTTAGAACATACTTGAAAAGCTACTTTTTCTATTTAGAAGATCATATAACAAGTTCTGCTAATGCATGCAATATAGCAAAGTTTGTAGTTTTTTTCACAGCATGTTCTCAGTGATTAAATATTTTTTAAAGAAAGATGCCTTCCTTCTCATTTAAATTTTATCTCCATGTTACACTCTGTAGCCTAAACTCCTAACCAAAAAAAAAAAAAAAAACCCCACAGAGCAACAACTGTGTTTGAGTACTACTTGGCATAAGGCTTAAAAATACATAGCATTTGCTAAGAATGTATAACCTCTCTCCTCTTGCCAAAATCTCCACTAGTTTAATAGTTTAATATAAAACTTTTCCTCTCTAGACAGCATTTCTTTCTGTGTTGAATCAGCTGTAGAGGCTAAGGGCATACGAGTGTTCTGTGTCATCAATAATTTCTGTGATCCCAAAAGACATGGCTACTTGCCAAGAACCCACACACAGCGTAGCTCTTTCATTCATCAAAATCACACTTATATCTTAACCCTCACTCCCTCAAGTGGATTTTACCTAAAAATACAGCACTTTGAGAAAAGTAATACAGTAGCTTCAGAAATTAAGCTCTTAAGGAAACTTTGCGTCACAGCAAATCTCAGATTTATAGTGCTTGGCAGTTGTTCTGCAGCAGTGGTAGCCTTCGGGTTTCTGGCACTCGCTCAGTATTGACAGCAGCTGATGTGGTTTCTTTTCGCTCTTTGACTCCTCTTTAATAAAAAGCATGCCCTATGGCTCATTGGTTTTGCCCCCTCTGGGCTGATAGCAACTTCTTGAGGAATCAAGGAGCCAGACTTGGCATAAAGCCAAATAAGTAGCACGGACTGTTGGCTCTTGACAGCATATTGCAATCAAAGCTCCGTAAGGCACAGTAAAGCAGTCAGCTACTATATGAAACTCGACAGAGACAACGAGCATGCTTTTTCAGACACTCTGATTGCTTCCCAATTTATATTGCACTACCAACTGCATTTTCTTCAGGAAGGATGTGAAAGGAGGCTTTAAATTTTTCATCAGTGAACTGAATTTAAGAAGTGTTTCACCAAAACACTAAATGCACACACACTTTCTAGTCAGAATTAGTTTGAAGGATTACTACTCAGGTCTTATTTAACGACAAGTTTCCTGGTGCATCACTTTGCAAGCAACTGAAGTTTCTCATTTTTCCCTCTCTGAAGTTACGAGTAATATTTTTAATAGTCTAAATTTTCTCACATTGAAATACATTAAGTGGAAAGAGGTGAAGCGATTTAATTTCAGTCCTGCCAGTTCCCTCCCTACTCTGAAAAACTCTGTGAGGACTGTAATGTTTAAGAGAAGCATCACATAGACAGTCTGGACACACCTCTCCACAGAACAGAAACAGAACAGAGTGGTGGTGCAGATTATCACATGTGGTTTCACTAAGCACCTCAGCAACAATATTCAGGGACATCAGGATAAAAAAAAAACAACAACTTGGTCTTCAGAAAAGACTGACCACTTAATATTGTCAATTTTTTTATGAGACTGTTAACAGAGATCTTATACAATCTTACCATTTCTATACAATACTAGTGTATACAATACTAGTGTCTATTTCTCACCTCTGAATTTACATCTGCTTTTTGTAGAGGCCAGAACCTCTCTCCTAACTGTGCAAGATTTTAAACAGCAAAATCCCTTCAAAATTCAAGAGAGACATTATAGGTCTTTCTAGCTCTTGCTCCCCTTTCTCCAGTTCTCCACCCCCATACCAAACGAGCAAAGGCACAGGCCCCAATGATCTGTAATTTCAGTAACGTGCATAAGCAAAATGGCTAATCTTTTATTCCCTATAGTATCCAGCCACCTAAACCAGGAACATTTCAAAAGTCTTTTATGTAACTCTCAAAGCAATCCCTCCCCTACACTGGACAGCTCATGGAGTGCATCTGGCATATCAACATGGTCCCCCATTTACATAGTGGAAAATTATCTTTGAAAACAGATGACACCATATGGAGAAGTGGATGAAAGTGGATTTTCTTCTCTTTTGGGGATTTATATTATTTTGCAATGCTTCATGGATGGATAGGGTCACTTATTTTAATCCATTTTTATCACAATGGCAGACAATTCTAGATCCAAATGAAACAGGCAAATCTTTTACTGTACAGCCTTCTAGGGAAAGTGAATTTTGTAGTTCTAAAAAGCAAAGAGTGTTCAGAGTATTAAAAGTTACCTCATTATTAATGTCAAAAACTCCTTCCTGGATTTTCTCGTAGATCTCCTTTGCAGTGTTAATAAATGCCTAAAACAGAGGAAAAAAAGACCACAGACAATGAATGCGATAGCCTTTGGTGTAAGATGCACTAATTGGAATTCAATCTCATGTGCAGTTGTTTCAGTGAGACTTTCCTTCCTGACCTCTGCAGGCACAGGTATGACAACAGCATCCTATAACCTACCCTGAAGCAGCAACGGGCCACACGCTGTTTACAAAGACATTGGCATTTTCATAACATCTGTATTCTACAATCTGTTGTCCAGTAATTACAGGGAAAAAGTGGTTTTTAAGATATATAAATTACTTTTAAATTATTTATTTCTGACCCTTATGGATAGATAGTGTGGCAGATGGTTTCCCCGACCCTTAATATCTTTGTAATAGGCCACTCTAGATTAGAGTGCTTAGCAACATAAAACCACAGGGTACTTACAATGATGATGTAAGGATGCTGTCTGCTGGATGAAACCTTATGCTATCATTTAATATTCACCTAATTTTAAGAACGTATTCTCTTTAATTAATCTTGCACGCAATGGGCAACAGACATCTTAATAAGTAGAAAGGAGAGGCCCCAGGTTTTTATAATGAATTCTAAAAATCTATTGTTTTAATTCAGAGAAAATACTTTGACACTCAGGTCTGAAAAAGTGACTGATATAAATGTTTTTGGTTAAAGTTTACAATCAATGATTCCATTCTTCATCTCTCATGTAGCTTTATAGGTCAAGTAATGGATAAAATAATGTATAATTTAGGAGGTGATTAACAGCAGCTAGTAATTAAAATAAACATACAGTTCTTTTTGTTTTAAAATACCAACACCATGCAATCATACAAGACCTGCTACCTTCTCCACAAGCCTATTACAACAAATACAGATCTAATTCAAATATAAAAAAGTAAACAGAGTTCATGGAGAGGAACAAATCATACCTTTCCTCATTTCTACACTGGAAGCATTTGACTGCTGAACTTGCCACCAGAGCTTTGTTTCCTAATTAACAGGACTGATATGTTTTCACCTTTAAAGGCCTTACAGCTCCCCAGAGTAATCAATCTACTGCAGCTCAATTACTGCACCAAGCACACACCACAGCCAGTGAAGGAGACTTGAACGACTGCAGCAGGAGCAGAGAGATATGAATATGCATAAACTCTAAGTGGGTGATCGAATCATCACAGAGGGTCATGAGAATTTGCAGCAAAATAATGAGAAGAATTAATCATTGCAGATTCACAAGGCACTTAGGAAGCGAGTTCGTTTTTCAAACACATGTTAGAGTTGAGAAGAAAAATTGGCTTTCAGCCAACTACGAATTGATTCAAATTCCTCAGAAACTGAAGTTTTCTATGGAAGGAAAAAATTCAAACTTATCTTTGTTCCTGATAACACACTAATTATTGTAAGGGCCTCATACATGTGCCTAATGAAAGGTATAAGTCAACTTTGGAAATTCACACAGCTGGAATCTGTGAGGATATGTACTTCTACTTCAGTGGGACATTAAACAGAACTTGAAGTCTTAAAAAAGCGTTATGATAACTTCATGTAAACAAGCACTTAACAACTGGCTCTTCTAACTGTTCTAGAAGACGCTGGCTAAGTACACCAAGACTCTCAGAATTAACTTCATGAGAATTACGTTAAATCTACAAAAATTACTTTACAGGAACAAACTAGAATTTTAACAGACTCTGAGTACAACTGAGTATAAATTATCTTCTGGATATTACACTCAAGAACAGTCACTGTAGCAATGCATCTATCCTCACAAAAAATAATAAAATGCACTGGAAAACACCAATGCACAAATACAATCATTCCTTCTGTTATTACACATGTACTGTACAAAGCAAAAGAGCATACTGAGTTCAGTACAGTCTATTTTTAATATTAAACATGTTGGCCAAGAAACTGTTGATCTGAAAAACCCAAATATTCCATTAATCTCAGTTCTATAATTTCAGTTCTCTTGAAGTCATAATCTGACTGCACCATTCCCATCGGTAATTCTGATGCATGATGCATTAGTGCTTAAACAGCATGTACTGTTACTCTGCATAGCAAAATACCAGGTTGCACTGTGCCACAGAAATAATTTCTATTTCAAAACAAACGGTTTGACATGAATACAGCACATAAGTCCATCTCATGCTCTCTTCTTTGTATGTATTCTAAAAAGTTGCTATTAATCAGCCATGAAAAGAAACTTGAATCCCTTGATACTTTCGTTTGTTTCCACATCCAGGTATTTTAAGTTTACTTAGGCTTCAAAGTGTAAACAGACTCAAAATCACCTGAGAACACACTAAACACTCTAAAACAGCAGTCTACTTGCTTTAAGAATATTGTATCAGATTTTGGCTTTGCATGCTAGTGCCCCAGTTAGCAAGGACAAGGTAAACTTGGTATAACTGACTTCTTCTAAAAATCTCTTTTAATACTGCATGTTCTAACTCTTATCTGGAACATGCAGTATACTATAAACTCTTAATTATTTATGGGCAGTTTATCCTATTTTCAGATTAACTGAGCCATAGATGCAGAAAGACAGAGTAATTTCCCCTCAAATCCAGTTTAGATTTATTAGACCATGTGCAGGGGACTGCAAGAACACAGCTGTAGCACTTCACACACCAACTTGGATCCAGGTGCAGTTTGGCCACTGCCACACAGGACCTCACCAGCAAGCCCACATGGGCTCAGCTGGCTGTCGACCAAGCCTACTGCAGTTGCACTGTACATTCTTGTAATGCTGCTGCTACTAAAACACTAGACAAAGATTCTCACGCCTTTTCATCCCAAATCAGGTCCAGGCTCATTTTTACCACTCCAGGGGAGACACTACCAGACTCACCCTGGATTTATATATAATCACCTGAAAGATGGCAAGGACCTAGTATACAGTACCTCTATTACTCATAAAAGGAAGTGAGAGACTTTTGCAAAAATCAGTACATTAGGCTTCCAAATATAAAAATCCTTGACTATATTCTGCGAAAATTCAAGAAAACAATGTAGCTTCAGGAAAATGTCTACATTTAATGTTTAACTCTTGGTCATTTTCTAAACCAAACTTACTGATGCTTTTACGCATGAGACTGGGGAATATAAGTGTACCATAGCATTAAAAAAAAAGGCTGTATACAAGTTATTCAGTGATTTAAAGTAACATGTTTTTCAATTGTGTGCTCATTGTAACTAGGTTCCCAAATTTCAGCAATACCACATTGAGGAAAATTGCAATAGTATACAAGTGGGAGAGTGAGTCTTGCAAGATGTGATCTGCCTGTTGTGTCATGCCTACACCTACTGCAAAGCCAACAAAAGAGGCTTTTACATCACAATATACCAGTATAATATCACTTTAGACTATTTGTATAAGGAGTTTCCCAGATCATATTGCAACATGAGAATAAAAAAAAGTCATGTCTCACAATGCTTGCACCAAAAAACCCCCAAACAACCCAAAACTGCAACTAACAAGCAGTACAGATACTGCATTTAAGGTAAATTAATCCTACAAACATTGAATGTAGAATTAAATCAACTTCAGCATTCATCTCATCACACAAATGAATGAGTAATGTATGTTTACTACCCTTGAGACAAATTCAGGAAGAATGAATTCTGTAACTGGTAAAAACAATGAAAGAAACAGGTAAGAGAATAAGTTCCTGATAGCTCTGTCTCATGGAAGCTGTATGCAAGAGTAATAATAAGCTAAGGGCACCAGAACATGAGTTGTAGAACAGCTACACTTAGTTTTCACTTGCAGATGTCAATAATGTCACTTGTCTTTCTCAGAAAGCTAATGCCAGGACAAGAGTCTGAGGACTTCGCTACAAGCTGAGCATAACAGGAAAAACTTGTAAATGAATCACCTATACTTTTCAAAACTCAAGACTTTCCAAGCTCCTCTTTGCCTAAAATAAGGTATGAGAGCACGTTCAGCACGGCCAGCTCGTGGAACATACTGCCCTCTGCTGGCAACATTAAAATTAAATTTTATGCTTGGAAATAAAAATTGAGCAATCATCATATCTGGATTCTTTCCTACAATTCAATAAGGAATACTTAGAGTAAAATATATCACAAATTCTAAAGCATGACCCTCAGCTCTGTAGTCAGCCAACACCTAGAATTTCATCCTCCTCTCCAATTTCTGGTTTAATCTTTTAGCAGTAAGATATGATATAGACAGATTACTATTTAAGAATGCATTTGGAAACAGTAACAACATGGACAACAAACGGATTTACACCTAAAGCATTCAACAGTACAGTGTGTCAGTGGTGCTGGATGGCCACTTAATAAAGTGAGATTCCAAAGCTCTGAGCAGCTCTTTTGTGCACACACAGTAAGGCAATAGTTTTTACAGCTAAATGATCTTTCAAGAAGAATCCTAGCACACTAAAAGGGATGCAGAGGGGTTAATTATAAGCAGTAGAAAGGTTCTATATAATGAACCCCCACCCCAAAAAGCAGCCCAACACATTTGCAACCTTTTATTTGAAGTATAGGTGCAAAGGCATAAACCAGAACTTGATAGCGATTTCTTTATGTCCCCACTGAGGTACAATCTTTCTGACAAACTTATTGGGCAGATATGCATTACTAGAGCTCAAACTCACTTAAAAAATCCTGTAGCTGTTATTGAACAGTTACACAGGACAGAATACTTGAGGAAAAAAAAGATAAACCCCCCAGAACTAAGAATCTATCTCTTCAGGAACCTACAGGTCATGCAGGCAGTATCATACATTTCACACTCTTCTATAAAGCCTGAAACGATTAGTTAACTGAGACCTTTTATTCTCATCATACCACGAGATGACCAGATGCCCCAAGAACCATGGCAGAGCCAGAGTTCCTTACTGTGAAGTTGGGGCACAAGCCAAAGATTTGCCACAAGGAGCTAAAAGCTGTGTCTCTTCACTACAGGCAGGTGTCCTGCCCTTTCTCCTTGCCACAGCTGAACTGACATGAGCTTCAACCCCATTTTCTCACAGGAGAAACTGGATAAATGGTCAGTTTCACACAGCTGAAAGGTCATAATTTTGATTTCCAGGAACTTGAAGGATTACTGGTTTTGATACAAGTTAAGATAAACCCAACTTTTGGGTGGGTGGTTTTTGGTGGTTTTTTTTTTTGTTTATTTGCTTTTTGAAAGACTCATGACCTAGAAATCCTGCTTTTTTGCAAATGCTAGTCAGATTACCTTGTGTGTCACTTTACCTTGCTATGAAAATTATTAACATCTTATGACTTTCAAGTTTTATTAACTAAATCCCTGTTTACTATATTAGCATGTCAAACAACTGCTTGTTTCCCAGCCATTAGCTGTGAGCAGTGAGGGTGTGGAAGGGAAATAAAACACACTTTAAAAATCAGTTCAACTTTAGATGCTGCTATGAATCTAATCTTTCAGTGAGATTTTCATTTTCCTCCTTCAAAATATTACAAAAGGCCATCTTCCTTCTCTTATCGGTGCCACTGCTGAAGCTACAGGAGCTTTGAATATTCATTATCCATTTAAGCAAAAGTATGAAAGAAGCTGCCTGAAGAGAAAATTAAGTTACAGCTGAAACAGAACCATTGAATGACCATCCAGCTCCATGTACCAGAAGCGCTTCATTGCTCAGTCAAATCCATTAGTCGATTCAGATTTAATCCTAAATAATGAATTCATTATTGCATTCTATTTATGTGCAGACAACTTGGAATAACTTGGACAATGCTCTTAAGTTTGGCATAGGCACCCCTCCAGGGAAACAACTTATTAAAAGCAACTCCCACACCAGGAGTCAGTGGTACTGGCACAACTTAAGGGAAATCGACTTCTGAACAGTGATGCTGTCTAGCATTGCTTTGACCAGCATCCAGAAAATTTACTTGCTTAAGACTGGTCACATCATTAATCATTATTAGAAGTAGCAATCTGGAATGAAATTATAATGCACGAAGTTACTGTAGCTTCCCCAATACAGCTAGGTATCGCTACTTCTTGAGAATCAGTGACCATAAGTGGATTCAAACCATTGATGGATATGCCAGGGACAAGAAGGTAAGCACTATGAGCTATAGGAGACTCCATGGTTACCATGAGTTCACACAGGTGATTCTACTCTGCCCCTGCCCAAGCAGAAAGCTCTCAGCAAACTCTGAACTGCAGGTTGCAGGTAAGACCACAATTACTACTCATATACTACTGCCAAACTACCAATGAAAAAGCTAATGTGATAAAATTGCTAATGTCTCTAGTTAATGAGACAAAAAAATTCTTATGTACTGGTGGTTACGTGTTGGTTTAATGAGAGGTCAAATAGTAATGGATGTTATGATTAAAACAAGTTCAAACCTGGGGTTCAGACCCCAGACTTACCCATGTACAAGTGAAAAGCCTCCCAACGGGCATCACGGTGTTTTCTTAGAAAAACTGAATAAGGAACACTGAAGTCTGCAAACAGCATTTCAGAGTGCACATCACCCACCCATAATTCAATGAAGTAGAGAAAAATATGATAACCAAGATTCTAGAAGTTAACAACATTCTACTGGGAGAAAACCCACAGCCATGCTCAGAGTGTACACTACTCTAACTCCAATCAGCTTAGAAATCACTGAGGAGAAAAAAAAAGAAGCACAAGAGGTCAATAATATTTTGACAGTTGGTTACCTTCACAGCTTTAGACAGAGGCTAAAAGGAAATCAACAACAACCCTCTGTTTAAATAAATATGATACTGCTGAAGAGACTAGTTCTTAACTGTCCTTGCACTGCAGTCAAATTATAAGCCTGTGCCTAACCTCCTTCCAGTAATCATTCCATCCTCTCAGTGACACAGAGACTCTTTTTACACAATCCCATTCCACATCAAATATGATGGTTTAACTCTGTTGGTCACAGTGAATTCTCAGAAGTCTCCAAAGTAACTATGGAGGAAGAGCCTGCATCTGCTTCCCACTCCCTACCATCTCTTACCTATTATGCAAACAGGGTGGAAACTTAACAGCCTTGCACAAAATATACAGCCAACAGCATGTTTTCCACGCCTAAGCATCCATTTCTATCCAAGATGTAGGTAATGAGACATAATCCTGAAGAACATACTGAACATTTTTAAACTGTTTTAAGATCCAAGCACCAAAAAGGTCCAGCTCCAGCTACAGATTTACTAAGGTATTCCACGGTGGTAGAAATCAGGATTAAACAAGGGAAACAGCTTAAAAAAGCATTACCAATAGAAGCTGATTTGTTCATATACAGAAACTGCTAGCGATTAGCATTTTGCTTCTGTAGCTGTTAACTATTCTACATTATGCCACTTTTTTAGTGTTTACTGAGAACACCATTTAAGGAATGCACTTGACTGTCCCTGAAAAGGATTTTATCCTAAAGCTTTTCCACTGGAATTAGAAAGTACACACACATCACTCACTTGTATCATCCTAACAAGGAGAGGATTCCATTTGAACTTTTCTGATAAAGAACTTAGTGCGTATTTGCCTCCTGATAATAAGAGATGCATTAGGTACTGGACAGTTAATACACTAGGATGTATTTTTTGATGCAAAGAGAGGCTATAATGTTAGAATCAGGTAGTAAGAAACCAGAATGAGTTCTGTGAAAGTTGTTTGTAGCTTACTGTAACTTCTCAAAAAACTTAAACATAACTAAAAGGCTTTACCAATAAAAGAATACCTCACTGGTCACACACCATTTTGGACTTAGGACAGTTTTGGAAAAAGAATAGGGGCAGATTATGTAGTATAAGAAGCTGAACTATGTCATATTATTATAAAAAAGGTCAGTGCAGATGAACTGAGTATAGGTTTGAAAGACATGTGAAGCAGTCTTTCTGCTTTACATAGCACTAGCATCTCAGCTGGAGCTCTTTGTCCACCACCGTACTTGTCTGGCTAGAATGCAGTGAGGTTTTTTTACAGCAGTCTGCATGGTGCTGTGTTTTGGATTTATGACTAAAATGGTGTTGATAACACACCAATGTTTTAGCTACTGCTGAATGTCAAGGTTTCCTGTTTCTTATTCTGCCCTCTCCTGACAGTGATTAGGCTTAGGGTAAGCATAATCGTGGGGGACACAAAACAGCCAGGATCATGGACCAGAATTGGCCTGAAGGATTTTTCATTTGATATGATATAATGCTCAACAATAAAACCAAAGGGTAGTCAAAGTCACTGTTGCTCAGAGAATGGCTGAGATTCAATTTGTTTATAAGAAGTTGGGAATGACTGCCTTTCTGACATTCTTCCCCCATCTCTTTCCTTCATTTTTAAAGCTCTATTCAGCTGCTGAGTTTTTCTTGCTTTGGTTCTTCTGGTTCTTTCACCCATCCTGCTGGACAGAGGCACTGAGTGAGCAACTTGGTGGGCATTCATTTGCTGGCTGAGGTGAGCCCACTATGACCATCCTTCAAGAAAGGAATGCAGTAAATCACAGTGAGAGATGCAAGAAATCACATGTCTACAGAAATGTAAACCATAAGCGCAACTTGAAGAGACTTAAGTTCTTTAAAGAAGCAAAAAACCGAAAAACTTCTTCAAATACACAGCAGACTACAATAACCAAGACAATGACCTCTTCAGTAGCTCCGTAGAGGACAGAAAATAGAAATTCTGTGCAAATTGAAGTAAAGCAGATTCCTACTAGGTAGTAGAGAGGAAAGATGACAGCACAAATACCAATGCACTGCAAGAGACTGTTCTGAAGTGCTCATGATATACTAGGAGCCCTTGGAATAGGTTAGAGTGACATCTGCCAAGAATACCAATAGCTTGGTTTGCTTTGGACTAGCAAATCTATCTTAGTCTTACTTTAGATTTCATGGCAGGGAGAAGTTAGCCACTTCTCTGATCAAATACTTGGAAAAAAACCCCACAAGTAGATTAATTAGGAAGTCTCAACAATATAATTAGTGCTGTGCAATCAATTACAACATAGACATTGTCTTTCTCTTAATATAAAGAGTAGTTAATTCAAGTAAAGGAGCCCAAAATCTAGAGCAATAGTATTTATACAAACAACTGTAATTTAAAGCAACTATTTTAGTAAAATGCTAGTGTTAAGCAAAGTTACCTCCTCTACATTGGAAGCAGTTTTGGCAGATGTCTCCATAAAGATAAGTCCATGCTCTCGTGCAAATGCTTCACCCTCCTCTTTCTTGACTTCTCGTCTAGATTCTAAATCACTAAGATGGAAAAAAAGAAAAAAGTTAAATTATATGGTCTAACATGTCCATATAAAGATTATTCTTCAAAAATATGCTTATAAGCCTGAGAAGCCAGGAGCCCCCATCAGAACTTGGGCATATATGGATAACTAGTCAAGCCCTTAAATACAGTAGGAGAGCTATACAACCTAGCTGACATAAATCTTATCAAAGATTTAATGAAATAATTTTCTACAGGATGAGTGTGTATTTATCTAGGTATTCCTTGAATACTAACTTTAGACATTCTATTTTCAGTACATATCACTCTCTTCTATTATATTATCTACCAATTCAATACTCAATTGATGAATTCAATTCAAGCTGAGCTGATAAGGGAGCTTTATAAATTATTTCTTAATATTAAACAATTTAAAAAATAAAGTTCATTTCTTCTATTCAGAAGCAAAAATTCATACAGTCAATTTCTGTTTTGATAAAAAGACTTAAAAGCAAAAATAAGTTCTTTCAAACTACATTAGCTACTCTCTCCCAATAAGTTAGCATTTAGGTTTTGAAACTCCTGCCCCTCCAGCAGCAACAGAAATTGAAGCAACTGTTAGACAAGTTCTAGCTACCTTCTTTCTAATCAAAGTTAAATATTACCTAAAAAGGCAGAAAAAAACCCCTCTTGGACTGGACAACTAGAGACAAATCCGTTTCTCCAAGTCATATAGACACAAGTATTTTACCCTTACTTTTCGAAGTTTCTTTAGGAACAAGGAATTCACAGTTTGTCCTTCTTTGTAAGTATATTAGATCTTGAGCAGTAACAATGGTATATTTATTATTGATGTATAAGTGTAAGATATACATCTCAATGAATTTTCATCTAAGTTGTACATGTGTAAGTATCTTCTTTGATACACATTTTTAACTGAAGTAATTATACCTATATTAAAAATAAGTAATACTCACTGTGGCACCTATTTTGCAGCAAAGCAAGTTTTAACAGCTAAATGCTAGCTCAGATGAGTCACAGGTCAATACGATTCAGCACATTATTTAAATATTAAAAAAAATTGAAGGATACAAGAAATATCTTCTCAAAACAATTTTGAAGTTGATGTTCATCATATTTAAGCACTCCCAGTATTAGCTGACACATTGTCTTTTTTAACCTGAGCAATGACTTTACTTGCTATCATGCTACTCTCAAAAATACCTTATTTAAAACCTTGATTAACTTCAGTGTTATCTCCATAACAGAATATAAACAATAACTTTTTACTTGAAATAATGCAGCTGTATAAAAAACTGCAATGATAGCCCAATTAAAACTGAATACTGATACCTAAACATATTCTTAAAGATCTTTAACTGCTTCTACTAACCACAGTTGTCTTCCTCTCTCCATTCCAAAAATTCGAAGCATTTGGTCTTACTAGATCAATATAGCTATGCTTTATTCTGGAAAGAAGATTAAGTACAATATTTGTAATATTTTAACACTAGTATTTGTAATGTTTTCAACAAGCAGCCATTATATTTCAAAATAAATTTTCAACACTCTTCAAATCCAGCAATAAGTCAGTACTACAAACTTATGTCAAGTGCACTTTTGGGAGTCATAAGAGCAGTATTTATTCCCTTAAAACTACTATGCTAGCATAAACGTTTTTCCTTCTACACATCTCCAGCATATGCCCTACCAGAAGAACTCTTTCAGGATAATGCAATAAAACTGAAGGCATTTTCTTCCTATTCTCCTTGAAAATAATATCCTTTGAAAAGCTTAAAACTCTTAATACTTCTAGTTAGTGTGGCATCTTAAACTGTAACAATTTACAGTGCAAATTTAAATGATATTTACTGTTTGAATAAAACCTAGTTGTAACTGGGAATTACTGAGCTAGCTGCAAGTAGCAAATTAGTCTGCATCAGCAGAATACAAGACATGAAAATTTGGTTTAACAGCTAAGAAAAATCAGGAAGAGTTACAGATGTCAATTAAGTATGCAAACTTATGTAATACTTATCTCAAGTAAACAGTACACTTCACTGTTTCTCTCAGTGCCATATTTTTACTCACACAAATATAAAAACAGTTGGTCAGGGACATCACAGGTTTACCAAAGCTTCATTTAATAAAACAGATTACATTTTTAGTATTAATTTGTGCAGATTATGCTTGTCACATTCCTCAATTAAAAAGAAAGCTGTCAGTCATTTATCAGACAACGTAAAAAAATGTTGACAAACTTTACAATTATTTAATATGTAACATGGTTTTCAGGATGAGGTAGAGGGTGGTAGGGCAGTGGGGGAAAACAGAAAGGAGAAGAGGGGGAAGAAGAACAAAATAAAGAGTTCAACAGGCCCAAGTAGCATACCCAGACCCACTATTACAAAGCTGTTTTTCAGCAGCATCTAAGAAATTATCTGGCTGTTCATTGAATTTTCAGGGGCGTACATGCACACCATTATTTCAACTGGCATCTTTACCTTCAAGAATTGCTGAGGCATGGAGACAAGTTTAAGTCAATTACACAAAGGCCCATATCTAATGGATTATTAAATCCTGAGGTGATGCTTTTAATATTTTGAAAAAAAAATTCTGCATCCAGCAAAAAAATTAATTTAGCAAAAAGGAAAAAAAAAAGAAAAAAATAATCTAGACATGATGCCACAATTCACTGGAATGAGAACTAGAAGAATTATGGATAATATATTCATTGATGGGTTTTTATTAAGACTTTCACTACAGACCAAAGTCTCAGCATCAACAGGGAACTATTTTATAATTTTAGACAGTGTAGCTGATGAGAAGACCAAGTAAGGAATTGCCTACAAATTGGGCAACACCTCCAAAACTTTTAGTTGTATTTCCATCAGCCAGTGTATTTACCAGGAAATGGTTAAACAGCATTCTCTGACCCTAACCCCAGCTAAAAGGTACAGAATATGGAACAGGCTTGCAATTCAGAAATGTCTCATACAATCATTTGAGAGAAGCCCTTGATGTGAGTCCTGTACTAGGGGCTTTGTTTTTTTAATTACGCTTTCTATGTTGTGATTCTTAACTGAAAACTAAAGCACTTTAAAACACCTCAAATCAAGAATCATATTCCAAGAGAGAGATCTAGATGTTTCTAATCGGTGATTCCAGAAGCAAAAAAGCATAATGAGAAAATAACTCATATAATCCATTGCTTCATGCATCCACAACCAAGTCTTTGGAAACAAAATTACTTCTAAAAAGATACTCAGATTGAAAGGTAGTTGATCCATGTGCAGCACATTGTATTAGTCTAATCACAATACGAAAGGTTTTAGGTTCACCACAGAACTACACACAGTGACAGAAGTGAATTTAAAGTTAACATATTGCCTACAAATAAGAAAAAACAAAGATGAAATACAGAGAAGTTAAATCTTTCCCTCTTACAAAATAACAGCTGATAAAATTTTACCTTTTGTTTCCAATAAGCATTATAACCATGTTGGAATTGGAATGCTGACGAGCATCTTCTAACCAAGTTGTCAAGTGGTTGAAAGTGTCCCTCCTAAGTATGGAAGAGAATAAACAGCAAAAGCAGTATAGCAAGAAATCTTTCCCCTCTGTTAGTCAGCTTCTCTACTCCAGTAACCAACTCATTTATTAGTGCACATGCTCTAGGGATAAAAGCTAGTAATCCCTTTGTGAGAGGGAGAACAAGCGAATGAAAATTTAGTAAACAAGGAGTGTTAATGAACTCTGCCTGAAAAGTAATTGAAAACATGTTTGCTACAAAGAGTAAAGAGGATTCTCAGAGCTGTAAGAATCTGTAATTTTATATACATATAAAAACTGCTGAACAGAATTTTAAAAGTACTCATCAGCTTCAACCAATCCAAACAGTACAAATATACATCCTTATATAGTAATATTTGTTCTGCTGAATGCAGAAAAGGGTTGATAACTTTCTGTAAATTTATATGTTGAATAATAAATTCAGCAGTAAAGTCTTTTAAAGGGAGGTACATGAATGTGACATATTACAGTTTTTACAGAAGACATACACTATTAAATCCCATGATTATAGAGTAGTTTTGAAATATTGTAAGAGTAAACACCCACTTATTTATGAATCAAAGATTCATTTACTGGAAATCCAGTGGAAAGAATATGGTACTTCCTGATATTTAAAACGCGAACAAAAGGAAAAACATCTAGGAAATCTCTACTACAAGTCATTGCTCAATGCAACAACAAAACCCAAGACCCACAAAAGGAGGTACGCAACTTAATAGGATTTTGGAGCCTGAACATTTTCATAAGCCAGCCAGAGTACCAACAGTTTTACAGATAACAAGCTGTATATACTTTATTTAATAAGCAGGGAAATTTCAGTAACTTCTGAACAGCTACTGAAAAAGTATCAGATTAAGACCTGTATTTTCCAAACCTCATAAAAACAGCAATGGTAGAAGTTTCCTGGCACTTTTTATGTAACCAAACTTCTATGTTTTACTATTTCACTCCTTTGCAGAATAGCAGTTCAGTAAAAGTAATTGGCTATAATTAAAGAAAAATTAGGCCTTATGATAATAAAAACACTAGAGAGGAACTAATGAAATATTTTCAGTTCTTTCTCAGTAAAGGTAATCCAGAAGTTGATAGCCAATAGTTCATAAAAATATTTTATTTCACTCTTCCTGAGACTTTATGTATACTTTCTCAACTATCATGCAGAGAAAATTGGAAGTATATAGGCTACATATGCTGTATCTTGATTTAGAGCATTTCAGGAAAATTGACAGAATGTTAGATTACCAATATCTATACAAAAGGCAAACTAAATTAGACATTTTAGCACTGCCACACACCACACCACAATTCTACAGAGATATATCATAGTAATCCAGTTGGTATCCTCACCTTGTAATGTCATACACTAGTAAAGCCCCTGCGGCCCCTCTGTAGTATGATCTTGTGATGGAACGGAAGGACTCCTGCCCTGCCTGTAGAAGACAAAGTTTCATTACTTCATATTTAATACTTATTTTTTGGTCCTGAAAACCATGAACTTAGAATCACAGAATTCTGCTTTTGAGAGATGGGGATAAGGAAGAGTATGGATGGGAAATCAGAAAGGGGACAACTGGGGACAAAGTCTCCAACAGTAGCAAGAGAAGGCACATAAGGAGAAGACACCAACTACAGCACAGTGCTGTTTGGGGAAAAAAAAAAAAAAAAATCGGAACAAGACCTCTAAACCTTTTTTGGCAATCCCTGACAACCCAATTTACTGAATGGCTTCACAATACATGAATCATTATTAGAGCACAGAATGGACTCCTAGCAACTAAGCTCTGAAGACAAATTTGAAAGGAAGCAAATAATCCAGAGCTTCACATTTGAATTCAATAACCCGCTCCCTGGGGCAGCTGTTGACACTAGAATAAATAAAGTCCATTGTAAATAAATGATGAATGACATCTTTACGCCCACCATCTGCTGGTGTAAAGGTTGTTGGAAGGCCAAGGATGCAGATTTTATCCGTTATATCATAAACTGCAGCCAGCTTTCAACAGTCTTCAGACGGAATTCTTTCAGTAATCATTTTATTAAGAAAAAAAAGAAAATGGTCGTGAATTCAATTTTACACAATTCTGCTCCACAGTTAATCAATTTCCTCTGTACTTCATAAATAATGCTTGTCAAAGCAGCTACAGGATGCAAGAGTCATCTTCATATACACTGTGAAAAACTTCAGTCTACATAAATTAGACAGTTCTCACAGAAAAGTACTCTGTAAAAATCTCTGCATTTTTTTAAAAGAACATGCTCCAAAGAATACAGTCCTGAAAAATAAATATTCATGGTTGCAGATCTTGAGCTCCCCATGCTCACATCTTTCTGAAGAGCTATCTAGCACTTGACACTTGTTAGAAGAAATATTTACTTCTAATATTTAGCAATAACAGATGCTTTAGAATAATTCAAAGGTAACACAGACCATGTTTAAGAAATACTAATGCTAATGCTGAAAAAAACCCCTGTGAGCAGCAAATTAGTTATCTGTAGAACTATAGGAAATTGCCCTGATTTTAAACCATGAAACACAAAAATGAAACGTCTATAAAATACAAGCTATCCTTCAGCCATGCCTACAAAATTAGTATATGGAGACCTTTGTCTTCTCGCAGTTATACTTTTCTTAATACTAGGTCTACTTGAATTCAAAGAGAAGTTGATCTAGATACTGTCACTGAACAAGAACCATGGCACAACAAGTTTTGACATGTTCAGTCTTCAGAAAGCATCTTTATCTTCCAGAATAAACAGTTACTTCTGCTTAAGAAAACCCTTTATCTTAGCCATTCCAGCGGAAACAGTTATGAAATACAGTACAACATACTTAATAGTTTCAACACCGTTAGAATACACTCTCATATACTCTCGGCTAAGAGTCCAATTACATCTTTATGTAAACTTTGGAAATAGAATACAATCAAGTATAATATGCCAAGAAATTGTAAAAAAACCAAAAAACAAAACTACAGTTTCTGAGTGTAAAACTTGGTTTTCTACATAGAAGTTCAACTAAGCTCTACTACTTTTTCTTGATGTGGTGACTAGCTCAAGTGGATAGCAGAAAAACGAAACATTTCCCTGCTAAACAGACAAAGTCTTGTTACCAGGTTATTCCATGCATTGCCTAAATTCATACATGACCTCGACTTTGCCTAACACATTAAGACTGCCTGTTTCACCTTCATAAATTCAACCCTGACACATGAAATTGTTCATCTCCCCAAATAAATTAATCATGGTCAAGCAACATTGTCAGAGGTTCTCGCAGATCTTACAAAAATGTGTGAATCGTGAATTCTTAAAAGAATCATTTACTTACAAAAGTTCAGTATATAAATCCTGAAAGTAGTATTTTTAACTGTGTCTCACTTGACAATGTTGAAATTTAACTATCATTGATTCCTTAAGGAAAGGGTGGAAAACAGTATCTTCTTCGGTGAAGGGAACACATTTTCCATAAAACAATAATTAATTTGTGCTTAAAAATACCAATGGACAACACAAACTATATCTCCTTTCATTACAAGCAAAAGAAAACTGAGTTTCTGTAAAGAAGCTCCATAATATTAATGTTTATTTTATATATAATATAAAAATGTATTACATAATAAAAATACCTTTTATATATAATTTACTGACTACTTTAACAGTGTCATTCTAAACAAGATCTAAAAGAGTTAGGTATGTAGACTATACTCCACAACTTTCTAAGTATCATTATCACTTTACTTTTTCATCTGACAATTTTCTCTCTATTCCCTCCTCTTTTTTTCCAAGGAGGACAAGCTAGTTCAAAGAAGTCAAAACCAAAAGAAAGTGTAGGCTTTTAGCCAAAACTGACTTAAAAAAATACAAGTGTGCTATAATTGTACTTACAAAGTAGGACCTACCCAAGTTAAGCTACTTGTTACAAGGAGCAACAGATAGAAACGGCAGTATAGAAGCTCAGTATAAATTTAAATCAGCTTCAAAACCAGAGAAAAGCCCTTTATCTTAAGTATATATTTTTTATTACCATCCCTTTCCATTACCATGTTGGTGCAAAATCCAGCATTTAGTAGTTTTTATATCTCTTCCATACTAAAAAGGTTTTTTTCACAGAACAGTTGAGGTGGGAAAAGGACCTTTGCAGGTCATGTATTCCAACCTCCCTGGCTCAAGTAGGGCCATTCAAAGCAGATTGCCCAGTTCCACATGCAGATGGTGGTGAGGAAGGTGGCTGTGGTGTCAGGAATAGTAGGGGCAATAGTCACGAAAAAAATGTGAAACAGAATTTCCCAAGGCCATAATACATCCAGTACAGGTTACACAAGCTTTTGCTCCAAGACAGCCCCTGGTTATACCCACTGTCAGAAATGGGAAGATGGAGGATGTTTCTGGTAACAGACAGATTGTGATAACTATTTCACATCAAATAGTGACATGGCTGCCTGCAGGAAGCTATAACTGCACCCCGAGCAGGCCTGAACATGCCTCCTTTCTCTTCAGAGAAACAGGTGCTAGGTCTGACGTGAGCAGTCCACTAATCGTGAAAAAATGTGGGCTCTGATAAACAAGAAATGTTTAAAGTGCTAAGTAGCATTCTTTTTTGGCTGTTTTTTGTTTGTACTGTAAGCTTTTACAATTCATATCATAATGGTTCATAGAAACTAACACACTTTATGATAGGAGAGACTTACATAGATATAGTTCTAGAAGTCATAGGTCTTCAAGCAAGTACAAAAATCTTCATCCCTGCTTGAACTGCACAGACATGTATCCCATGTGCTTCTCATACCACACTTCAGAACAGAGACCAAAACACAATTTGAAAATAACAATGTAAGCAGAACATGAAGCATTATCAACCACCTCAGGTCACTAGGATACATGGAGATTTAGGATCTGCACTAGAGTTTTCAGGAACATTTAAGGTATGCAATTGTGTTATCATGGACAGAGTATGTCTAGCACATTTAAGAAGACTACAAGTGTTACTAATCCCACAGGAAATCTCGGTGTCATTTCCAAGTATGTGGTATAGTTGAATCAGCTGCAAAACATGCAGGCAAGCCTTTGTTTTCAAAAAGAATTACTTGCAAGTTCCTTAACTGCATATTTTTGAATCTATAAAGTAAGGGAAAAAATAATGAGAAGTGCCACAGTGCAGGACAAGAATCCACAACAGCGTATCTCCCTAGAAAAAAGTCCATTTATTTTGCTGAATTCTCTGTTCTCACTGCCGAAAAATTTGGTAAGTTTCCTCAAGGACCAAGTTATCTGAGAACATACCAGCAGGCCTTCAGCATCCAAACAGACCAATAGTTTTTATTGGGAGGGAATGTTATAGTACACATCTACATGTAATATGAGAAACTACAACACACCTAGCTAGCCGCTCTAGACTCCCTCACTTGGAAAACAGGCAATACACGTGTGGCATGTTCAAAACTGGTGACAGAACATTTCATTCACATTGGGAATTATTACTTACTTAACTTGTTTACACTTTCCCAAGTTGCAAAGAAAATGAAAAAGACATCTAAGAAATAACCAGCTTGCAAGTGTAACACCACTTATGACAGCTGCCAGCTGGGAACTACTCCACAAAGTTGATCCCTGGAATAAAATGTTCCAGAAAGAGAGAGGCGCAATACATACCTTTAAATATAGTTTTGAAAGTTATAAATAAATTAACAGCCTCTTAGTCACATGTCAACTTGTTTATACAAATGCATTAATCTTTCTTGCAATCAATGTCTCCAAACCAGAAAAAAAAAAAATTAAGGTGATCTACTTGCATGAAGTACAAACAAGCAGAAAAGAAGTAAAAAAAACAAAAATAAAAAAACAACCCCTGCTGTTTCCAGCAAAGACATTCCCAAACAAGAACAGAACTAAAAATGCTTATGAAGAAGAATCCATCACAATATATGAAAGCTTCAGAATTTATGAGAAGGATTCAGCCAAGTTACAAGTTTCTTTAAGAATAACCCCATCAGCGTGCAGTAAGAACTGGAATTTCAAGACGACTAAAGATCCCATGGATGGAACTGTACATATGTCTAAATACAGATCATTTGGACATCTGCCTTTTCTTCTGCTGGTGTTGAATAAATGCCATTTAGACATTCAAAGCAATTCCCAACACATCACAGAAACAAAGCTTTAGCCTTCCATTATCAGAAGTACACTTACATTTATAACTTGAAATAAACTGTATTTGAAACCTTTAGGTTTTAAGTAGCAAATAAACCAGAAGTTCTACTGTGCAAAAAAGTGATTCACACTCCTCCCATTTAAGGCCTTATTATAAGCAAGAGCTTCCTCGATTATTGTAAAAAAACGTGAATGAACTGCCAAGAAATCTAAACCATTCAGAAAATACCATAACAATAATAAAATATTTCAATAACCAAATACATTTAAAAATGACAGACAGATTTGTGAACCCTAATCTACAAGATATATCAAGCTGCCTGGGCTTCCCAAAGTGACATCATGGGTGTGAAGAATAACTTAGCTACTGGTGTAGAAGTTCAGGTGATGGTCATATTACACAAACAGCAACAGGAATAACCATTAAATAGACAAATCTCCCTGTCTCACCCCTCAATCCACAGATCCAGAAATAAGTTAATCCTCCCACATGGCAGCAAACACAGTCTGTGACTGATGATCAAACTAGTTTCAGAAATTAAAGTAGATCCTCTGTAAGTTGTTGATGTTACTTCACAACAGTGCAACAGAAGGCCATGAGATGCAGCAACATTCATGCAGGTACCACACTCAAAGAGTCAAACCAGTAAAAATGTTGTAAAACAGTACACCAACTGCCCATGAATACGAGAGTACACTCTGACTACCAAAGCAAGTAGAAAACATCATGAAGTAAACAGCTAGTAAAGAACTCTTGGGGGTGAGCCCTACATCCTAGCAATTGTCAGAGTCACTAGGATGAATATTCGTTTAGTGCATGAAGAGAACTTTATTTGGTTCTAATAGATCCAAACAAGAAAAATATCTTAATTTACAAGAAGAATTAGTATATTCAGAATATCTGAAAGTGAAATATGCCTTCAACAATTATGCCTCCCAGTCTTCCACAAGCACTCTTTTTTATGCAAGCTCTCAACTACTAGAAAACGCTATCAATTCAATTAGAAAGTACACTTGTATGGGAATCAAGAAAATACTTGAAATTAGTTTATAAAAACCAATTATTTCAGATATTTAGTCTGTCTGAGCAGGACTAAGGTGTTATATAAACATAATAATGAATAAATGTTTTTAAATCATGGATTTCCATGAAATAAAGCTGAAATGGATATTAAAAATATAGTACTTAAATACACAGGAAAAAACTCATATTCCTGCCAATTTAGAGAACATTAACATTACTTAGTGTCATCACAGATCTCTCCTACTGCAGTGTCTGAGAGAAGTACCCTCTTTCACTTACTGCTTAGTTTTGCTCATCAACAATGACTTGTTAGTAACAGTCAATACAATACAGAACATCCCCCTCAACAACAAAACCAAGGCCACTGACTCAGCCTGGTAACAAGCCCAGCATCTCTCTACAACAATGAAGTTTTTCTGAGGAGAAGCAATTTCAGTATTTCATAGTATTACACTGCTGCCACAAGACAACCAACCTCATCTACACAGCTTATTTAAACTCAAAAAGCTTAACAGCTTCCAAAACAGTCATTTTGATCCTTAGTAGCTGCTGTAGACCACTTCTAGTTCCCTAAAAGTTATGTGTGCAGCTGACACTAAGCTCAAACACCCCACTTCCACAAAAGGGCTGCTTAACTTATCATAATAGGCACTTACCAACTAAGTAGTTTGGACAAAAGTATTTTGCAGTCTATCCAACTATTGGAAGCCATTACTAAGACTTAAGACACAAGAAAAGGAATGATCTAAAGACAGACAGACAAACAATTTGGTCCAATAACTCCTCTTTATAGACCTAAAAGCACCAAAAAGTAATAGTGAAACCCAAAGACTCACAGAGCTAAACACCTGGGCGTGCCACAGCACACACAGCAGCAAGCTTGCAGAGCCCAGCAGTGGGGAGATCCAGAACAGCCTGCAGCTGGGAGAGAACAACAGGACACACTATTTGCTTGCACAGACATGAACAGCAATAGAGCTGACACTGCAAGACATAACACTAAGAATGCAAAGGCCACACTTAGTATCTTTCATGGAATGTAGGTTTTGATTTGTGGGTCTTTTGGCAGGGAGGGGGCTGGGGGTAGGTGTACTTTTGCATCACACTAGTTTTGCTAGACTACCAGATCACAGGACCAAATACTGGACTACAGTTTCTAATAGGCATACATGCATTCCTTAAGCATATCTTCTAGTCTGGCCTCATCCAAAAGGAATTCAGTCCGTGTACTCTCACTGAAGTAAACAGAGCTAACTTCCGTAATAGGCTCCTTATCCAAACTAAGATGCTAATGAAAAAGCAAAATATTCTTGAGTTATGATACAAGAAGAACACACAAACAGATCTCAGACACGCAACAATGTTAGCTTCAGCTGTCCCTGTAAGGTGCAACATACTCCTGCAGTGAGGTTAGATGCAGCTTCTCTATGTTCTCATTACTACAACACACCTTTCCCTGGAGCTGCTGTGATCTGAAGACAACACAAAATGAGCATTGTTGCATCTGGCCAGAAAAAATGGAATTTTGATGTTTGATTCTCTTAAGAAAGCAAGTTCATTGTTAAGCAATTCAAACAAATTTTATTGAGTTCTCCACTTCTACTGTCTCTGCCCAGGATGCATCCTGTTCAGCGATGGATTAAAAGCTGGTTTATAAGGCTAGCACCAAATCAGAGAAAGGCTAGTGCTGTGACTCAGTAAGCAGCAACCAAAAACATAAACAGTTCATGTGTTTCCGTAGCAACAGGTGTAAAATGAACCTTCTCTCATCAACCAGAAGTTGTTACAGCTTAATAAATGCAGAGATAGCCCCTGATAGTAACAGCTGGCAGTTTTGGTAAAAGAAAGTAAGAAAATACTCAATGCAGATACATGATAGAACACAGTAACCTTGGTCATTATGGACATTTGTGTACCTCAACACTCAAAAAAAATCTCTTGAGAATTACCTCATGTTTCTTGTTTTTGCTATTGCTTCAACACCATTGCACCCAAGAATACAAAAATGATACAGTGGAATTCAGACATACTGACAAACCAAGACTGGATTAGAACAGAAAGATCCTGTGTTTTAAAAATCAGATTGCATATAGTTAAACTCTAAACTATGGCAAATTCATTGCATACAACTTACAAATTATTAAGTACAACACCAACATACCACCTACTCAGTGTTTGATTGTTTTCAATTAGTATTTTTAGTTTATGTATGATAAACTTTAGAAGCTAGCCCCCGCTCAAACAGCTTATAAACTATAGTCAAAAGCACTTGGGTTGCCATCCTGGCTATTGGACAATTTGCAAGCATTCAAGACAACAACCAGACTGCAAAGAGCCACTGAGTCAGAGGCACCAGAAAAAGCACAATTTACTGAAACATAGTTGAAATTCATTCATATCTATGGAGATTAACAAAATCAGTTCAAAAGCCAGTGAAAGACAGTAGTAAAATCAGTACTTTTGCCCTGAGATAACATGCCCCAATTTTCAAATACAAGCAGCAATGTAGGTATGTAGTCACACTATATACTAAGGGTTTGATTACGAAGCTACTTGTTTATTGAAATTAAAAATGCTCAGCTACCTTGGTAGTCAGCAATCCACAGTTATAACAGTAAAAATGCCCAGGGTAGAAAAAGCCTAAAGTAAGCTGACCATATCATTCTATGCCTTTTCCTTCCAAGAAGGCATAGGTGTTAGATGCCATTTCAAGTTAAGAACTTGTAAAACACGTAAGGCCTTACCTATGAAGTTCACTAAATATTACATTGGTTTACGGTTTTTTATGCACATATGTAAGCACTCACATATGAATGTATGTCCCTTCATTGATTTGCTGTACCAAAAAGAGCACATACATGAAGCTAGGGATCACATACCTGTCAGTTTTCAAAGGTATCCTAAAATGGTTTTGGAAAAGGAAACAGGCAACTCCGTCTTAGGGAACAGTCAAACACATTTAAAAGATACAGCTACTAGTATGAACATCTTAAACCCGCTTCATCACAGGTGTAGACAGTGATGCTGTGTGCTCTATAGTAAAGTGACTGACAACACAAAAATAGCCAATGTATGTTCTTAACTTGAACCCCCTTAAAAGTCAAAGTCTGACTTTTGGAAGGCGTTTTGAAACTTTAAGCATTTACCACTCCCTTCTTTACTGAGGTATCTACTGTCTTGAACTTGTGTTCTTAAGTCTTCTTCTATGAAAAGTGAGTCATGTGTTTTCTTCTACCTTGGAAATGCAAACATTTCCTGTAGAGAACTCTTGATTAAAGGTAGCAGACATCACAATTTCACAACAGGATGTTGTATTTACCAAATCTTGCATGACTGCACAAAGAAAGATTGTTTAGACAAATGTAAGTTCTTGCTAATATAGAAGATTTCCACAAAATAGTGAGGCAGCATGAATTCCAGTCTTATAAATCTGACAAATTGTTGAGGAAGATAGAGTGCAAATGACACAGAATTGCACTAAGAATACATTACACCAAAAAAGAGGGAATTTTAAAAAATTTTTAACTTCACAGAAACCAAAGAAAGCTACAAAACCAAGTACATAGTACATGGGTGCTGATGATAGAGAGCTTAGCCAGAACAAAGGAAAAACTAGTGGAGCGATTAAGTTTAAACAATTTTAATGATTCATTACTTACCGTATCCCATATCTGAAGCTTTATCTGTTTTCCATCAATAGTTATCATTCGAGCCCCAAATTCTACACCTGAACAGATTTTACAAAAGATTACATTATTAGAACATATCAGAAAGAAGAATGTCATGTACTACAAAAGCAAGAACATAAGTTTAAGTTCACTCAACACTGCAGGAAATAATCTCTTTCACAATCTGCTTTTAGCCAATTTTCCAACTGCTTGAAAGAGCAGGAAAGTTTTCCAGAAGGAAGGTAACTGTTACTGTCCAAGAGTCTGGGAGGTATTTCCAACAAAGTTTTCCAAACCACTTAGTAACTCTAGATTGGAGGGAGAAGCACATCCCTTTGAATATAAACAGGAAATTGAAGAGTCACAGTTACTTTAACACTCCACCAATGACAGATTGCTGGGGCCAGTTTAGAAGATATCAAACCTACAGTTCTTTATCAATAAAATAATCTTTTAAGTGGGCACACAAAAAAGTCACCTTCGACAAGACAAGTTTTATTACGGTATTAAAACCAACCTGTCTTTAGGGAAAAAACTGGCTTCCAAAATTCTAGCTAGTTAAAGATCAAATTTAATAACTGAGAGAAAAATTATGTGTTGCTAATAAAAAAAAGTAATTTCTTCAGTGGAAAAATTTAGCCTTTTATACTATCTTTTAAAGCAATTTTGAGATGGCTGACAGGAAATCAAGTACAAATTGAGGCTATTACTGCAGTAGTTAAAAATCTAACAAATGGCTAGAGATAGAGGACATATTTAAAGGCTATCAAGTTTCCATTAATCTATATCCATCATTTAAAAAAATAAAACCACAGATCTGCTAGCTGAAGCTTTGCTAAAACTGGTCATTTTCTAGACTGAGACTCAAGACTTAGAATGTTTGAGGATGAAGTGTTGCTTTTTGTGGAAGGGGATAGAGTCCCCCAACAGGATATTGGTGCCAAATAAAAGCCATTGGCCAAAGACTACTGTGCTCTTTAGGAACCAAATAACTTACAGCAACTGTAAGGAAAGAAATTGAAAGAATGGAGGTGGAGAGGCAGCAAGGAGGAAGCTGGTGAACGGCATTGCTCTTCCTGAAAGCACACTGCAAAGCTAGGGGAAGGTCCTTGTACTACTACACATGTAAACACTGAAGGTTTTACCTGATCTCAAAATGTGGCTATAGAGCTGCTGATTTAAATCCAACAATCATCTTAAGTGTTTAGTTTCTACACACAACCCAATTAAAAAAAAAAAAAAAAAGGTATTTTTCCTATTCCATCAAAATATATTCCAGGATAGGATTCTGAATTTGAAAAAACACAGTTTGATGGCAAACTTGTTCTCAAAAAAGGAATAGAAGCTGATCAGGTTTACTGTAAGGGCATGTCCTATAGCCAAAGGGCAAAACAACTAGAATGTTTACAATGGTTTATTTAATATACACATTTTTGGGACTTTTAATACAACCATTTGGACATCTATTAGTTAAATTCAACTCACCCCATCTCACCCCACAAAGGTATGACTTTGAACCCATGTTCTTTATTTATTTCTGTCTTTCCAAATCTGTTTGGGTAATTGGGAGAACCTGGCCAAAATACATGCATGCCCTAGCAGTTAAGGAGGTAATTTCCAGCCTCTTTTCTCCTCCTTTTCAAGCAGCTTCCCAAGCTCCATTACCACATCCCTCATTATGCTGCTTCTAGGTTCATCTTTCTAGCTTAAATTTCTGTTTTGCTCCCAGATTTCAGCTAGCTGTATGCCAAGCAAAGAACTGGTACTACAACCACCCTGCTGAGGTGAAGCTGCTTCCCACAGCCTATCAGTCTGCTGAGGTGACAGGGCTGCCAAATGCATGAGTGATATATAAGGTGTCATGTATTTGGCAGGCATAAAGAAGAAAAGATGGTAATAAGTCATGCCTCCCTAAAGTACTCGGGCTCTTTACTCAGCCAGCCTATCTCCTGCCAATACCTCAAAAATATCTGAAAACTTATGTTAGCCAAAGAATTTGAACTATATAAGACAGCCACACACAAGGTGTGGAAGGGCTGTCAAAAGAAAGGGAAGCCATAATGAAACCACCTGATACATTCTGTTACATGAAGAAAATCTGTTTACCTTTCAAGTAGCTATTTCAGCACTCCCAAACCCAGGAAGCCTACCTATTTCAGGGCACAAACTAAAAATAGAGACTAGGATAATTTTGTACAAGGCTCATGATTAGAGCTGATACGTTCCTTGAAAGATCAACAAGTTGAAAGGTTCTGCAACCTCCTCAGAGACAATCATCTGTTATGCTTCAAAGCAAAACTGATCTGCAGACTAAACTTGCCCTCAGAAGAATTTAGTACCACCCTGTTCCTCTAATTTTGTGTGCAAAGATAAATAAAAGTTCGTATTGTTTACTGCAGTTAGATCAGAGGCTATGCATTGTGTCAATATATATTCATTCCCTCTGGTATCAAGTCATACCAAACACAAATGGTCCACACACAGTTGAAGAGTTTGGGAAGAAAATCCCTAATCCTTCCAAGAGCAAATACATTCACACTTCAGTTCTCTATTCAAACTTAGTCTTCCTAAATAAAGTTGTTTATTCATCTTTAATGTTTATTTTGCTTTAGTTCATCTGTAACTTGTTTTCAAAGTTTTGTGGCTAGGCTAACACTATGCTTCCTGGTGAAAAAATGCCACTTCCATCACCATCAGTGCATTTTGAGCTTGCCCAATTCTTCTTCAGCTCCCAGTTTTCATCTTTTGTGAAGAAACACTTCAGATACTGCAGCTATGAACCTTTAAAATTGTTTCAGATTGTACCCTCCCAATAAAAGACACCCACTTGACTTTATGAGCTAACAAATATTCATCAGCTAGAGATTTATTGCTACCTTAATAGAACACAAATCCTGCATTTCTGCAGCACAACAAACTCATAATTGCATGCTGAGGTACCCCAATCACTTAACTACTAACACTGTGCAGCACATAAAGACCTACCAATAGTGAGATCGTGGACTGGTTGAAACCGCTTGTCTGTAAACTGTAACAATAAACATGATTTCCCAACACCTAAAAAAAAGAGAAAAGAAGTGTTAAGCAAATTAAAAAAAAAAACAAAAGCAACAAAACAACTTGTAAAGACCCAATAGAAATTAATTTAAGGGAGTGCTACATATTGCTTAAAATTAATTACTAGAACGTGAGGTATTAGATGTCACATACTTTGAAGTGTATGAAACTTTTTAATTACAGCTTTTAAAGTTTTAGAAACATTATAGTCAAAGCAGTTATTTTCAAAAATGGAACAAAAGGAAATTATTCTTTTGAAATAGTAGTTCTGCCTTTAAAATTAAGTGGAAAAAAGTTTTCTAACAGACCTTCAAAGTACCATTTTACATCCTCTCTCCACAATAACTACAGGGCTTGCTACTCCTCACAACTCTTTAACTGTTCCCCCTTCAGTACTTTCAGCTCTCTTCCAAGCTAACTCAATAGCATCAGAATCCCATGTATCTCCTAATTTATCACCTGAGGTAACCACAGTAGCTCTGTGGCTGCTTACAACCACTATATGCTGCTGCCCACTAGTCCCCCACAGGCCAAAAAACAGTCCAAGAAGAACTGGCAACAGCTGACTTTACATTACAGTCAGATAATACAAACATTGTCCCCCTCAGATAACCAACTCGTGTCAGAAAACAGTGTAACTACTTCACATTACATGGACACTGGTCAGCAAATGGGCAATTTCTTCTGTATGTGAAAGCACAGAAAAGTAGAAGTAAATGCAGTCAGCAGTACTCAAATTACCTAGGTTTGGAAACATAATACTTGTAACAGTTAATTTTTCCTTCCTTCACTTTGGAGGGTTATTCTTCCTATTCTGCTCAAAATTTGTATTTTCAGCCTTTTAAAATTTGATAGTAATCTATTTGGTTTAAACTCTGAGCTATTATCACACAACATAAAATACTGTGGCATCCAAGTTCCTGCTGTACTTTTTTTTTATCTGTCCAGCAAGATAAAGCTATTCTAGCCACATACTAGAGGACAGCAACAGCTCATCATAGGAGACATATCTAGTAATAAAAGATAGCAAACGAAGGGATAATAAGGAAAAGAATCACACTGCAGACACAAGATATGCATACCAGAGGTTTGCATACAGTGACACCGGTCTTTCTAATACTAAATTCAGCAGTTTTTTAGTATGGTTTAATGAAGAAACAAAGCCTACAGAAATACAATCACCATCCAGCTTATTTTGGACTTAAAAATCTAAGACCAGTGGCCAGTTTCAACCAAATCTAACAGAAAGAGGAAACTTGCACTTAGTTTTGTCACAAAATGATAGGTGGCCAACTGATGACACTCAGATTAATATCCCAAACAATGTGGCAATTCCAAAGCCAGTCGCTGGTGCAGTTGTCTCTACTCTCTTCCCTAGAGTATGCTCCTGTCCATTTCTCCACACAGCTTGGATGAGGTCTGAAGCAATTTCAGTTCTCCACTGGGTTAGCACGCTAATTTGACAAGAAGAGTGACAAAGCAAACAGAAATGGCTTAATACGGGGTCAGATAAGCATGAGCACTAGTTCAAATGAGGG
This sequence comes from Lichenostomus cassidix, assembly GCF_008360975.1. NCBI lineage: Eukaryota > Metazoa > Chordata > Aves > Passeriformes > Meliphagidae > Lichenostomus > Lichenostomus cassidix. Next base: position 114,965,532 of record NC_139482.1, on the reverse strand, counting down.
AAAAGAAACGCAGCAGCCAGCAGATCAATAATGTAGAGTGGCATGGAATTGTAGTCTAAGGCAAAATTTGCAGCATCTGCCTTACTAGATCTTTAGCTTTCTGGCTTATGATGGCCAGCTGCCAGAACAGAAGCAGCTTTGAAGCAGGTATAGATTTTGTCCCTAAAAAATTAGTAAGCTTAAGAGAAGTGAGCAAGGACTGGGGGAAAGCACTGGAGGTAAGAAAGAAACAAAGAAAGAGTATGGGAGATGTAGGGACAGAACATAAAACTGTATGGAATTTTAAAATACTAATAATTCTACTCATAGAACAAATGAACATATAGTGCTTATACACACAGACAATTTTTATATCACCAATGAAATAAAACGGCCTCATCAGAGAACCTAATCACCACCTCACTTACAAAAAACCTGTAAGTCACACCAGAAATAGCTTTTGCCATTAACCTTGCAAAGGTATTTCAGTATCAATGGATAAACTAAAACCTCAAACCAATCCAATATTCCAGCACAAATCTTACAAATGTTGGAACAATATTTCAAAATCTAATCAACAAAGTGACATTTTATTAGGTATTCCAGCACTAGTTCTCAAGTGGCAATCTGGTATTTCTTCTTCTTGTAAGGCTGGTGATCAAGTTGGTTGAAGTGAGCACACAAACACCACCGTCAGCAGAGCGAAGATGACAGACAGGCACAGCCCCTCTGATGCAAGCCCTGTCTCAGACTGGCACAAGATGACGGCACCTCTAGTTACTCCTCCACAGCAGGCCTTGCAGGAGCAGACTGCAGACTGATGTCAATGCCATTCCTGCTACTTCAGAACTTTCCACAAATAAAATCCCATCTGAAAGTCCCTAAGTTTTGTACTGCTGTTGACTGAAACAAAGGTTCAAAAAGTTACAAATAAAGATGTAGTGCCTGCTAAGTATAGGTTATAAATATTTTTAATGTTTAACACTTATATGTAATTTTAATTTTATAGTTTTAAGATATTGCAAGTTTATATCACGGAAGTTCTTATGAAAATAGTTTGTAGACCAAATCACTTCCAGATCTTGAGTAAACTCCACTATCATACACACAGCCACATGAACATGTATCAGGAACAGGAGCTGTACATGAACTCCAGACTAGTTTACCACCTTGAGACATAACCACCTTGTGACATAAACAGAGGCTGCAAAGATCAGTTAAAGTTGCAGGCAGATAATTCCATGGCATGCAGGTGGTTTAAAGTAACTATGCTGGTTAACTCTAAAAGTAAAGTGGCTGCTTACCAGATATCTGGTTCCCTTAGCACTGTAAATCTTACACTTGAAATGAGGCAGACACTGTGAAAAGTAGCTGAGCATGTCTTACGATAGTCAACTGCAGAATGCAAAATGGATAGATTCAGTTATTAACTCATTCTCCATTTTACTGCCACAATTATTTTAAATTAGCTTCAGAGAAACTACCCCGGAGGAAAAAAAATCTAGTATTTTAATATGAGAGCTTGGATACACTTCAACAACCACAGTAAACAAAAGCTCTTGCTTAGGAACAAATGAAAACAAGGGACTAGATGCTCAGAGGGAAGGCAGCTTGCTTCTTTCCAAGTGACTGTTTTAGGATCCCTTCATCGCTTCTAAGTACTCAGTGATGGGAAGTAGAACTTGTGCTACAGTAATTTTACCCTCCAGCTCTAAATTCCAAACCAGCAAACTGAGTTAAATCTCCAAATTCCTCTGCCTCCCTTAACAGCTTCCTCTTTATCTGGGTGTCACTCTGCAGTCAGTTTCCTTAGGCAAGGCATTGCCAGAACTTTGCTATTGTCCACTTGGCCCAGCTTCAAGACCTCCCCTCCTTATATCAACACTTGTGTTCATTTCAGGGCTTAGCAGTAAAGCTACCCTTTCCCTTTTCACTCATGTGATTATGCAATGAGCTACACCAAGAAACGGATCCAGCACAGGACTACGTTCACCCAAAACACCGGTATGTGCATGAGACTAGGGCTACAAAATACATAGCAAAGGGAAGGCTTGTTCTTTTCAGTAATAGGCTGTACCCATGGCACTTAATAAACCAAATGCAGCCCTGGAACCACAGCTGAGCCAGTGTTTGGCTAAGAGAGCTGACTGACTTGCTTCCTTCTCCCCTTCTTGACTCCCTGTGAATAGTGCAAGGAAAGTTCAGTTACTGGTTGCAAAGTCAGGTGTGCACCACTGAACATGAGAAAAACTTCCAGATTTTTCTTTCTGCTAGACAAAACTCATCAGTGTTCCTTCTACTGATGTTTGCCTTGAAAAGCTTATCTTGTTCAAAATTAAAAATGGGTCAAAAAGGAGGATAGAGGGAGGCTGAGATAATTTCCTTATTTGCTCACCTAGCACCACTATAGCCCGAGAAAGATGACAGAGGAAAAGAACTACAGTTGTAGTCCTCCCAACCTAGGTATAAAAATTGAATCCTAAATAAAAATCTCTTATGTTAATCTGTCTGCTGTTTCTGATGAGTAGACTCACTCCTTCCCACACGGTTCCACCTCCTTACCCAAAAGGGCTTTTGCACTCTTTGAGTATACCTACTATTTGTTTAGTTTTGTTTTTCAAATCATCTTTGCGAGCTGAGCTGGCTCTCTGAAGGATCCCACAAGCAGTGATGCCTACAGCTAAGCAGCGTTCATAGATGAGACAAGAAGTTGTAACAAGGTCTACTCATTTTGGCAGCAGATAAACACTAGATTAATTCAACCAGCTCACAGAACTATTTTTCTTGTAGTTGGCGGTGATCAATCAGTCCACCACACACAGAGAAGTAGACTTACTTCCCCTTTGATATCTTGCTCTCACTGATCTTCTTAGATCCAGTTTCCTTCCTTGAAAGTACTCCAGTACTTTCCTTCTTTGGAAAGAACAGCCACAAGGCCAAATCACCTGAGTCAGCCACTAAGTAAAAAGCTAACTTAAAAAGAAGGTAGTTTTCTATTGCATTAGTGGGTGGATCCAGATCACGGCAGACTATCAAAGTCATCACAAAGTAAGGGGAGCAAGAACTCCTTTCACTTGTAACCAACTATGTCAGCTTGGGTATCCATGAAACCAGTGCCACAATATCAACTGAGCTGAAACAAGCTTCCTGCTTTCTTACCTTCCTTTACAAAAACAAACAAAAATAAATCTTAACGATAGGTTAACACAGTTTAAAATACTGGGCAAGTCTTGATATGGATTATATACATATGATTATTATATCTATATAATAGATTATACATACAAGAACACAGATTTTAAAACTAACTTTGATTTAAACAAGGAAACTACACATTACAAATATCACAGGATATATACCTCTAACCTGGCTTATGAGGTACTTTTAGTTTTTTCCACTAGTCTGCAGAGCTTCCAGGTGTTTCATAAGCCCTTTTCTTATCACAGGCTGCAGTGCATTTCCTCTCTCCTCCCTTTTCAACCACAGCAGCTTTATGCAACTCCTCTGGAAAGTGTAGTATTACCATTACACAGGCCTAGACATAATGAGACATTAACCTAAACCAAAGGGTTTTCTTAACATCTTCTCAGCCAGTTACGTCTTAGTCAAAACTCTACCATCAAAGATGAAAGCTTTATTTAAATTTATAGGAAGGACAGACGAAAAAATTCCAAACTGTCACCTAAAGAGCAAAGGGAGTTCACATACAAATGTAAGCACAGACAAGAACAGAAGAAAAACAACCTCCAAAAACTTTCACAGTGCCTACATAATTTTGGGGAAAGTAATGTAATAAAAATGGCTCTTTTAAAGCTGATTCAGCTTCAATACTTAAAAATTTTCAACCGCATATTTGAAGCCAATGATGTAAGTTTTTGCTTTCTACATAAGTAGCACAGGCCTACGAAGTGAAAAGAGCTGTTCAGCTTTTCCATATTTCAGTTTGTATGGCACTACTCCATTGCTAACTGTAGGTTTTAAAATTAAGTAAAAATTATTTCCAAATGAAATTAAGCTACATGAGTCTGTAAAAAAACCTCAGCATGTCCTGCATGGTCACAAACAATTTAGAAACTGCCAGCCCTTCGTAATAAAATGGTTTTAGTTGAAATTGGGGTTGGGTTAGATTTTTTTTGAGTGAGGTGTTTGGGGTTTCTTTTAAACTAAGTGTTAGAATTAGTACAAGTGTGCACACTCACAGTCTCATGAAACCATTTGTATGGACATACACTTACGGTTTGTTAACTCTAGTTAACAACTTCCAAGAAGCTAAGAGGATGTACTGATACAATATCTAATATCTGCTCTTTTGGGATTAAAGCATCATTGAAAGGGTCTCAAAGCAAGACGTAAGTAGTACAGAGCAGTACTCTGGTTTTCAGCACAAACAAGTTCTCAAGCTATCACAGGGTATTAACACCAGCTCCAGCAGGATGAAAACCAGTTTAGCCAAGAACTACTACTTACAGAAAATAAGGGCAAAAGACTCTGGTCATTCACATTACTAGCTAATAACAGCTGCTGTTCCAGAACAAAGTGCAAAGACACTAGAAATATTTCACAAGGAGGACTGAAAAATAAAGCAAATTCAATTGCTTAATTTCAACATTTGAGAGTCTCCTAGACAAGTGAAATGGTTGAACAGACAGCTTACTTTACTCTAGAGAGTGAGGAGAATTAGATCACTGAGCAATTATATTTTCTTTCCTCATCACCTCCTAATAAAAATAACTTTGAGATACTCTTGGTCTAGGAGCAGCAACTATCTGCTGAAATTGAAAGGCAAGCAAAAGTTCATTGTGCAAAAAGCTCAGAGGGTTGAAGAAGTAACACATTCAAGAAAAGCAAAAGGGGGACCTGCTCAAGGAATATGCAGCAACACTGATGATAAAAAGACATTTAGATAGGCTACAACTGACAAGTTATATTGGTGCCAAGAAATCTGACCATTGCAAAACTGGTACTTGAAGTATGCCAAAATTCAGGAGCATTTCCGGGTGGAATCTAGCAAACATACTCTAATATAAGAAAATTCTGGTTAAGGTGTATTATTCTGAAAAAAAATCCATCTCTCATCCTCACAGAAATCTTGTATCGTTCCCAGTTTATTCCTGCATGGTACATTGCTGGTAACAAACATTTAAGTAAAAAAAGATTTCACCATCATATAGAAAAACATCTAAAAGAAAGAAAATGACAGACTTTCAGTCATCAACTGCAGAAACAGACAATTCTTGTATGCCAAGAGTATTGATCCGAGCTCAGATCAAAGTCCATCTCAACTTCGACTGGTGGCCAAAAGCAGATGTAGAGGGAAGAGTGGATGAAGACACCAACTGCCACAAAGACAAAGGTCTCAGAGGTACAGCCCTAGGCAGCATGTACCACACATGCTTCTAAATGCATTTGAAAACTCCTATAATGCTTTGGAAATACCCAGATCAAAAGATTTTTCCTGGTAAACTCTCACAGTAGTCAGTATTCCATAATACTTGTATTCTTCTCTTAAAGATACCAGCTCCATGGAATTCCATAGCTAGTGTCCCACTGATGCAATGTAAAAACCACAAAGATTTATGGCAATGCTGTTTGAATACCTGAAATACAGCCATGCCATTTCAGGTCTCTCCCATTACAGAAAACTAACTAGATTCTAAACCAGTTCCAATTACACAGAAAACTCTATTTATATATTAAAAATTACAGTTAACAACCAGATTAGAATCAGTCCCATATTCAAAAAGCTACCATGCCTGAAATACCAGAAAAAGAAAAAAGTCAGTGAATGCCAATGACCAAAGAAACAGGGAATGCAAAGGGACAAAAACTGTGGAGCATAAGGCAATCTTGCATAGTCAGTTTCTGTGGCTGTCCTTTTAAGAGACTGAGATCATCCTGAATGCCTGTGTTTAAGCAGATGAAAGCATGTGGAATCACAATTCAGAGAAGACACATGCAGGTGTCTTGTATAACTGCAGGGGGTTTTCGTTGGTTTGCTTATGGATTGCACAGCCTCCTTTGTCTCTTAGTGCTGAAAGAGGAGCTAAATGTTAACATCTGTCCTCAGCTGAGTCTCTTACTTTTCTCCTACAGTTTGTTTACAACTAATTGCTGAGTCACCAGGCAGCTGAGCCATTTCAAAAGACTCTAAATCAAATACCAGAAACAAATTTCTTGAACACTACGAAATCTACATGGTCTGCGAGGCCAATGGCGTATCCTCACTGGCTGGAATGCTGTGGGAAATCACCATGGGAACTGAAGAGGACAGTCACCATCCACTCTTAATTTCCATCATCAGAGCTTTGAGTTCAATCGCCTTCATCTGAGGAAGAGTAGTAACACCTAGACTACCATTGTAATTTTGGCAACAACTGTGCACAACATAAATTAGCTCTTCAGTACTAGCTCTATTAAGATACTTAAAAGGCTCACAGGAGATCTCAATAAAAGCAAAACCAACTTACCACTATTGACATATTTAATTCACTTCAAGAATGATCATTGTACTACTTTTAATTAGCTTCCTGTAGCAACTCAAAATACAAGCCACAGGAATAAAAAAAACCTAACCAAAAAGCCAACAGCAAATTTGTGCGCTGTTTTCCTGTATTTCTTTTCTCTTACTCTTCCGATATTTGGCTCTTAAGCAGCTGCAACAACTTCAGAAGTGATACACATCCATTGTGTATTTTACATTTCAAGCAACTGATATGCAAGAGCGCAGCACAGACCATTAATTGAGGATATTTCTTCGTAAAAATTTAATCAGTATACAATCAATGTACCAAAGCAACTGAAAGCTGCTGTCTCTACCACTTGAATGACTACAGTTTTGAGACATGCACCAGAATTGGCCACCTGTTCTGACGCACTGTCATTCTGAACTGTGCACTACCATCTTGCATCACCCCGGGCTGACAAACCTCTTCTTACTTCTCCTGAATTTGCACAGGTAATCTCCTGTCCTCTGGCTTAATGAACTGCCACTCAAGTAAACACTCAACAAAAATCAGAATTTTCAGTTATCATCTACAGACTAATTCCTCCAATATGGTCATGGTAGTGTTATACGTTTCTTTAGATTCACTTGTACTACAGCTGCTACTGCAGTAGCCTAAAAAAAGCTTTCAGACTTTAAATATATATGTTTAAAAAGCAGATAAAAGTCACTTAGTAGTTGCATCCAGCGTATTTAACAACCTCGTGTAATGCAACTGTAATGTGTAATTATACTCCACCAACAGATAATTTGGCTCATAGGTATGACGTACAGTCATGAAGGTACCCTCAGAATGGCATGTAAAATAACAGGTGTGTCATCAAACTTATTAAAGAAGGCATTTGACAGGTATGAGGAAAACAACAAGGAAAATGCACAATACACAGGCACAATAGTTAACTAAAATAGCTACCTTGTCCTGACAACAGTTTGATCAAAGAATGCTACTCCCATCCATACTGGGCCGAGGAAGCAAAAAATACACTGGCAAAGGGGCTTCAAGCAGCAATTCCTATCAGCATATAGCTATGCCAGCAGCATTTATAAGCGTTATTACTTGTCACACAGCAGTCACTTACAAAGAGAATGGAGTAAGTTTTTAAGAAGTGTTCAAGGCTAGGCTGGATGAGCAATGTGGTCTAGTGGGAGGCGTCCCTGCCCAAAGCAGGGGGGTTTGACAAAATAGTCTTCAAGCTCCAGTCCACTGTCATAGAACCTTGACATTCTGTGATTCAGTATGTTTTTAAAAAGTGACGTGAAACATCTGGAAAAGCAGTGGTGTGTGTGTACGTATATGTATACACACATAAAAAAAAGGTCCCTTTAAATTAGACTGAAAAAAACAGGGCTTTTAATTTTCCTTTGACAGCATGTCTTCACACAGTTTGCTACACCACCTCCAGCAGAGGCTGGAAAGAGCATCCTTGCAGCCTGAACTGAAGGTAACTCACAGCAGTGAAACAGAAATCCATCAAAAAACCTGCGAGGTGGAGTGCGGCCTCGCTGCCGCGGGGCTGCAAACCACGGGCACTACCCAGGTACAAGTTTCGTTGTGACAGCGCCTTCTCCCTCCCCGCTGCCCCGCTCGGCCGCCGCAGCCAGGGCCGTGACACAGCCCGAGCTGCCCGCGGCCCGCCAGCCGGGCCCGGAGGCGGCTGCCAGGGGCCCAAGGCCGTCGGGAGACAAGGCCGAGGCCGCGGGCGGGGCCCAGCGCAGAGGCGGGGGGGAGACACCGCCTCCTCCTCGCGCGGAGCCACCACGTCGGCGGCACTGCCAACACTGCGGAAATGGGCGCGGGGAGCCGGGCCTCGCTCTCCGCCCCCCGCCCCGCTCCGGCCCGGGCTCACCCACCTGTGTCTCCGATGATGATGTACTTGAAGAGGTACGCGTAGGCCATGGCCGCTCCCGGGCTGCCGCTCCCGGGCTGTCCCGCTTTCGCTCCGGCTGACGCGCGCGCTCGCCGCCCGGGCTCGCGCTGCGGAGAGGCGGAAACGGGTTAACGGCCCCCGGGCGGCGCCTCCGCCCGCTCGCTCCCTCCTACCTCCGCCCCCGCGCCGCCGCTGGCGGAGGGGCTCTGCTCGCTCGGTCCTGCTGCCCGCCCTCCCTCCCTCCTGCCGCGGCCCCGCAGGCGCCGGCAAACGCAGAACGCGGCGGCGGCGGCGAGAACAATAAACAGGCGCCGAGCGGCCCCCGGACCCTTCGGCGACGTCAGCGCCCGCCCCCTCACGCCGCCCCGCCTCCGACCCGGAAGTGCTGCGGCGCGGCCGCCTCCCGCCGCGCGCTGGGCGGAGCCCCGCCCCCCGCTCCGCCACGCCCCGCGGCTCTGAGGGCGGCGGTGGGCGCCCGGGGACTGAGGGGCTACGCGCCCTGAACCCAGAGTCGACTAGGCTGGGAAAGGTCTCTGGGGTCATCGAGTCCCACCTCTGACCAAACACCACCATGTCAACTAGACCCGGCACTGAGTGCCACGTCCAGACTTTCCTTACCAGGCACGGTGACTCCCCCACCTCCCTGGGCAGCCCATCCCAATGTCTAAGCACCCTTTCTATGAAAAAGTTCTTCCCAAACTCCAACCTAAATCTCCTCCGGCGCAGCTTGAGACTATCCTGTCACGCTGTCGTTGGTTGCCTGGGAGAAGCAGCCGACTCTCACCTGGTTACAGCCTCCTTTCAGGGATTGTAGAGAGTGACAAGGTCACCCTGAGCTCCTTTTGTCCAGGGAAAAGCCCAGCTCCCTCAGCCTCTCCTCACTGGGTTTGTACTGAACACTCATTGCCCTTCCCTGGGGCAGCTCCAGCACCTCCATGTCCTTACTGAATTGAGGGGCCCAAAGCATAAGCCCTCTAAGAATAACCAGCAATGAGCTATTTGGTACAAGTTTGTATCTTTATCACGTGTAAGACATGAGTTCTGGCCTGAAAGGGTTTTTCTCCTTTCTGTTTCTATCTTTCCTCACTGAACTGAAAGCAATGAGCCAGGAGAGTAACCTAAATTCACAGCTGGTGTTTAGGACTTTCAACTTAGAGTTCACATGGGAGTGGTGAGCTGGAAGAGACTTCAAGGTCTTCTGTAGTCTAAGCTGCTTCATGAAGTGTCCTGTGTACCCTGACCTTTGGACTGGAGCAGTAGAAGGCAGCCTAGCTCACAGACCACATCCTCACTGAGGCTACATCAGATGCATGGCAAGGGTAAATGTGGCAGGACACTCCAGTCAGATCACACTGATGGTGCTTTGGGATTCCCTTCAGCTCAGTTGTTTGTTGGCTGTGGACTGGGGGGACTTGTGAAGAACCATTGGCATGTTCTTCATATAAACTCACATGTCACTCCTGTTCTGGCTGTCTGGTAGCATTTAACTTCATAGTGGTTTTTATTTGTGGTCAACAGCTTTGACAACGTTGACCTACATGTCTTCTAACAGGTGTGCATCCAACTTGTAAAAACTTTCAATAAAGCTGATTGTGCCAAATCCTGTTGTCATACTTCATGACCTGAAATCCAAAACAATGCTTTTTTAAAAAAAATTTCCTGTCTGCTATGGATGTACAGAAAACCCAACTCCAACAACACTATAAATGGGAAGGAGCTCATTTATATATTATAAATATATCTACCTTTTCCACATGGAAAATCTACGTTTTCAATGACCACCTGTCAGATGTTTGCTTCCTATATTTTTTTTCTTCTCTGTACTTCTCCCAGTTTCTCAACACTATTTCTGTAGTATGGAACCCAAAAGCAGCAGTTCTCATGTGTCTGTAACACCAGCCTCATCACCTTAAAACTGGCAAACAAGTATCTCCAGTCTTGCCCCTCTCTGAATGTGGTTTTGTTTTAAAATCAACATCTGAATTCAATTTTTTATACTAGATCCCTATTCTAGACAGTTACTACTCGAATGTATCTATAAATTTGTTATCTCCTTATTAGCACTGTTTTTCCCTTTGCTAAATTTCAATAATTTTGATCGTGGCCACTCAGTTCAGCAAAAATATTTGGTTTTTTTCTATTTTCATATTATCTTTGCCATTTTGTTAGCCAGGTTGTTCATGACAATATTGAATAGTTCTTGCCTGGAGAGGATAGAACGTTGAAAAGTGGCATGTGAATTTTTCTCCTAGTTTAAAAACCCTCTCCACACTGAAAAGAGCCGTTTCTCTATTATTTTATTTACAAGTACTTTCAATATACATTTTTTAAAATAAACAGTTCCTATCCAGAATGAGTTTTCTCAGAGAAACAGGTTTTTGCCTTGCTTCCTGTGAAAGTTAGGTTTCTGTTTTCACATATCCTCTGTTCCCTGCCCTAATAATGATTGTGAAATCTGGCATCTGGATGGAGCAGGGTACCTCAGCTGAAGTAAAGGCTGCAGTTGGGGTCAGCTGTCAAGCCCAATCAAGAATTCACACTAAAACATGTCTTCTCAAGTGCTCCCTCAGCAGCTAAGCCCTTCAGCTGGCATTCATGCTATTGGCATGGGTTTGTGTGACCTCAACCACTGGAAACAAAGCTGTAGATCAGGCCGTAAGCAGATAAGATCTCATCCAGTATAAGTAAAGGTTGCTGCTGCTAGGGATGGGGCAGCTCTGCTCTAATCTGCTTGTGGACCCTCCCTTGTTCTGGCACTGTCAGAGTCATCTGCTGAATAGGAGAAGTGGCTAAGCTTTCATTTCATATTTGTTTTCAGGCAAAACCATCCTAGGTCCCACAGCCATACCAACAAACTAAACATCCTCATTAGTTGGATCCCACCTCTGTCTAGCCATCCTTACTGCTCCCAAAGAGTCCTGTGGTTGTGAAGGCTAAAGTGCATTCTGTGAGATCAGTCAATGCAGACAGGTATCAACTCTCAGGATGAGCTCTCTCCTTTAACTGCCTCTCCTGTGACTGGCAGGATGAAGGAGAACTGTGTGGGCTTTCATGCCCCTCACCTTTCCTCCAGTACATGTTGTTGTTCATGACATGCTTTATTTATAGTACTCTATTAGTACTATAAATAAGGGATTCCTACATGGTTGAGCCACAAAGGGTTGGTCAAGTCTTGACAATCTGTCCTCAACATCCCAGGGTGATGTTTCAAGTGTGTTTGATGGTGACAGACTTTTTATTAGGGACTGTAGTGATAGGATAACTGGCAATGATTTTAAACTAAGAGAAGGGAGATTTATACTAGATACCTGGAACAATTTTTTTTTTTTTGTTATGAGATTGGTGAGGTACTGGGAAAGGTCCAGAGAGGTGGTAGATGTCCCATCCATGGAAACATTCAAGATTGGGTTGGACAGGGCCCTGAGCAACCTGATCAAGTTTAAGATGTCCCTGCTTGTTGCAGGGGATTTGGACTCAATGGCCTTTAAAAGTCCCTTTCAACCCAAATTATTTTATGATTGTATGAATGCATGATTCTATGATTCTGTTTACCTCACTGATGGCATTTGGTCTCTTAGTTCCCAAATTATGTGATCTTCCAGACTTCCAGAGAAGCTAAATTGGCCTGATGTGATTGAATGAGATCTGACAGGAAATGGAAAATCCTTTTTGTAGAACTGAGATTTGCTTGATAATGGGGAGAAAATACAGACAGTGCAGAATTCCTGGTGAAATGGAAGGTGCCTTTAACATTACAGCTGAGCTGTCTGACAGCTGCCAGGTGGGTCTGACAGTTCAGAGGGAAGGCAGCCCTATCTGCTTCTCCTTTGGCAGCCTGGTGAGCCAGGCAGGTAACCAGCTTGCAGATGACTTGCATGGCAGGGCAATGCACCACTGATTTCCTCAGTGCCTGCTCAGCTTGGGCCAACAGCTGCACAGATAGCCAGGCCTCTGCTGGTCAGCCAGGCTGCTCTGTGGAGTATTTCAGTCATTTGTGATGGTTAGGGATAGTTATTGAATCAGTGGTAGAGTCTTGCAAGGATAACATACAAGAATTAGGTGCTTATGCTATCCCATGGTAAATACAAGCTAATTTGTTGCTGAATCTTTTCCTCTTCCTCTTCCTCTTCCTCTTCCTCTTCCTCTTCCTCTTCCTCTCCCTCTCCCTCTCCCTTTCCCTCTCCCTCTTCCTCTTCCTCTTCCTCGGATTATATTTGTATTACACTTAAGTAACAAGGCAATATACAGAATATTTTATTTATTATAAATGTTGAGAATGGGACCCCACCTCATGTGGAAATAAATATAGAGAGCAGATCCTGCAACAAGACAGTCAAATATATTTAAATCTCAATGAAGATCTGCCTTTGTAAAGAGAATTTCTAAATATGTGTTAAGCCTATAAAGGTGAACTGGAGACAGCTTCTGAGTTGAGTAGGTAGAAATCTGTGCCTGTGAGTGATGTGTGACTTGGGCTTTGCAGGTCCTGGACCAGGCAGGTTTGGCTGAGATTTCAGCAGGCAGCTGGATATGTGTGCAGAGGTTACATTGTTACTTTTGATCTGGTGGAAAAAGACGTTTGGAAATTACTTTGTTTTTTAAAACATTTCTTTAGAACAGTGTAGTATTTAACTGACAGCTTTAATTAAATGCTCTTGGCTAAACATAAAAAATAAAACACATTTCTCCAGTCACTGTAATTATAGAATTTTTTATTACAGTTCAATTACATTCATAAGTAATTTTTGGAAATGAAAAATTCAATTCTGATAGCATTTTTTGTTTTCAAAATATAATCTTGAGACTACATTTTTAAGGCAGTGCAACAAAAAGTAAAGTATGGTTCTTCAGTTTCCAGCTGTATTAATATTTTAGGTTTTTGCTCCTCTGGAAATATTTGCATGACCTCTGCTTTATCCCTGTTTATTTACTAATGGCATTTGCCACTGTTATCATTGCACCCTGTTTTTCCTTGCAAATAACCTTGTTTTTCACTGCCTTGACATAATAATAAACAGTTTGATAAGACAGTGTGTGATAAATTTTAATACACTTTTCCCATAAAAACAGGGAAAACAATAGGATCCTTGAAATAACCTTGAAATGGCTAACAAACTGACTGAAAAGATATGTTGATTATTTTTTTTAGATTTTTCTCAGGAGCATTAGCAAATATGTGCTTGTGTAACAAGATTCAAAAAGGCTAAACAATGTCAGAGATCCATGCAGAAGTCTACTAAAACTGACATCAACGTAAATTTTCAGTATTTTTTTCCTTTAGGGACAGAACTTTTCTTAGGTTTTTTTTTAGATCTCTTTTAAAAACTCTTTTGGCAATGGTTTGATAAAGGGAAAGTAGAAGCTAAAATTACCACACAAGCTCAGAGGAAGTGGAAATTGTGAAGACTTCCTGTTTACTCACAGCAAGAAGTGAGACAGCTTTAAGGAAGCTGGTTTGCTTAAAAAGGAATAAAAGTAGGCAAGCTTGGTCACAAACAAAACAAAATAGCATGAAACTAGGGGTTTATTCCTCTTTAAAGTAGTTCTTCATTATGCATCCCACTGAAAAAGCTTTATCAAAAATACTTTGAATCAGAAGATTCAAAGTAAAGTTTTACTTTAAAAATGCATGTATAGGCTCCTGTGATATTCAGCCACTGTTGATGTAGAGGGAAGCATGTGCTTCTGCATGTGTTTTCCTTCATTTGATTGAGTGCTTTTCAAAACTCCAGCCATTTTAAGGTTATTTCAGCAAAATTTCCCTCACATGTCTTCAGGCTCTAAAGGTGACAGCAAAGCTGTTATTTCCCACATGAGCTGTGCCATTGTAGCCTTACGTTGTAGGCTAGGGACTCTTTAATTCCACACATCAGAAGGTGGGTAAGTATTACTGTTTTTCTCTTAATTCAGATGCCTATATCCATTCACACACTGGTTGAGAAAGGTAAACAGTACCTTATAGAATGGAAAAAAAATTGCAAAAGAATGAATTGCAATGGGGCAACCCCCACCCAGCCGTCAGCTTCCATTCATTTTAGATGTTGACTGAGTATAGATGTTCATTCCTACGTGTTTATTGAGATCACCTTCTTGCTATGGTCATGAGATGTAAAGTAGTATGGAATTTTGGATGTCAAGTATTCTGTCTTATGTTTCATGACAAAAACTGTAGCACAAAAGCAATTTTCCTGGCTTCAATGCCCAGTTTATTTTCATAATATTTCTCTTTGGCAGACGGTCTCTTCTATAGTTCTATGGTTTACCACTTTAAAAGGGGGATTTTTCAATTCTTTATTTCCAGTCCACTACGGAAAGAAGGGTTGTAGTACATCTGGACTTAAGGAAGCTCTTGTCTGCTAAATGTTAAAGTCAGATTATATCCATAACCACTGTAATTCCATCCTTTTTAATAGAGAAGCTTGTTTAGTTATCACAAACTTCATGTCATCATAATTACTTAATGTAGAAAATGTTTGCAGTTTGTGGCAGAGCCAAGCCTTCATCACGATAAAGCTTGTCCTGTTGTATGTTGACAATCCTCCAAGGCCTACCCATATTTACCTTTTTCTTTTTTCTGCTATGTTTCTCAATCCTGTTTTCTTCAGAATTACTTCAGTTTATGTTCTGTAGTCAAAAATGACATGCAAATTGACAAAATGGCTTTCTGGGTAACAATTTGAGTCATGGTATTTTCTTCCCATGTTCTCAAAAGGTAAGATGACCAGTCTTTTTACAGAACTTCTTGGTGCTGTAGGAAAGAAATGCCCAGTGCATAGTACTTTTGGAAGTATGAGCACAGAGTAGTCTATAGACTATGAAAAGTAATCTAGTGTTTCAGAAATAAATGCCAAACTTGCTCCTTTTAGGAAATCAGCCATTTAAAAACTGGCTAAGGCCATAAAGCAATGGAGTCAGCATGCTAACTTATGCCCTGTAGGGATTGGGACCCTATTCCTAGTAATCCTTGTAGTAGTTTTCTTTGACAGAGACAACAGAGGAGCATACAGGGAAGAACCTAAATAAATTTTTCCATAAGCAGCAGTTATGTGGAAATTTTCTGTAGTTCTTCTTGCCATGCACATGAACCCAGCTGCATGATGGGGAAAAGCAGATAACTGATAAATTAGTTCTGCAGCAGCAGTCAGGCCATGGCCATCCTCTCACCTCTCAACTCTCATATGTATGCTCTGTGTAACACAGTTAATCCATCTTTATCTGCTCAATAAATGGGGTGCTGCCAAGGTGCATCAGACTTACCATGCTGAAGGGATGCAATAAAATTCTGCCATGTCTTGGGAATGCAACTTGTCTTGGCATAAAATTAAATTAAACAGCCAACCTCCCCAGAAAGGTATGGCAGCACTAATCTAATTCATGTGACTTAGACTAAGTAGAGATCCAAATATTTGTATCCTGATGATTCAAATCAATGTATTAAAGCTGTTTCCTCAAATGAAAGCAATGAAAATGTATCATTTCCGATAGTGTCAGGTAAAGCAGAGAAAATGCATAGAAAAGTTCAGGACATTTATAATATTTATGGCAAATATACATGGAGAAAATGATGCAATACTCAAAGTAGTATAATGTCATGTATAAAATAAAAAATAGCTGTTTTGGAAAAGACATGTTGATTACAGTAGACGTTGAAAAGAAGAAGAGAAGAGAAACAAAGGATAACTACAGATCAGTTATACAAATGGGCCAGTTTCCAAAACAAAAAGGCCATACAGAGATTCACAGTCTTATTACCATTTCCCAGTAAATTAATCCCTAATTTGTCTGAATTAAGCCTGCTTGTTGTTCCAGTTGTAATGAAAAAAGAGTGTAATTGGGATCTTTTTGAGCATTAACTGGACGGCTTACTGAACATTCCATTCATTCTGTGACTCCTTCTTTCAGGTTTCATCTTAATAAGTTGATTTTTCTGTCAATAATTTGCATTTAAATGATGAAAAAATAATGAAGATTTTATCTGTATGTACTTAGGTGAAACATTTGCTGTAATAATAATGGAAAATATTTATTTTATTTTATGTAAGTGAATTGGAACATGGATTTGTCTTATTGTTTGGAATAGTTCAGTAGTTCAGCTTTACAAGTGCTAAGTTTATGAGTGTCTCTTAAAATAGACAAACATTTTATCCTACACTTCAGATAAAGATCAAATAGGTTTAAATACCAGAATTGCAGTAAGCAGATATTTGACCTTATGTTCTGAGGTGAGTAAATTCCATACATTTTTGTATGAATTAGTTGGGCTCTGCCTTTTCTGCCAAAGTGAGTCACAGATGTCTAACTGATGCTTAGTAATGTGGATGATCTAGCTGAGTTTTAGAAAAAAATAGACTTGAACTGACAAACTGACCAGCAAGAAATAGTACCTTGCTGAGCCTTATTTTAAAGTAATTACCCTGATCCAAATTGAAATTCTGTCAATTTTGTCTGTTGAATAGGAAAAAAAAGAAATTACAAATTTAATTCTCATGAGTGAAGTTTGATGAGAGGAAAAATAAGATACCTTTGTATGTTTATTTGTAACAAATTGCTATGATTAGTATCATATTTGATAAACAGAAATTATATAAATGCGGAGAAAGCTGTGAGTCAGTGTTTATGTTGGTTTATGGTTAGGGTAAATGAGAAACAGAATGATATGCTAGAGAGGATTGAAAGCACTTTTGACTGAAGTACTTCCACAGACTGGAAGACATAGATGTGTCTCTATGGCATTAAAAATTTTTGGAAAAGTACATGTTGTGTATCAGGAATAGCAGAGAATACTAACATTATTTCAAAAATTTAGTATCTTTAAAATTTACATGAAGAGAGATATACTCATTGTTCCCCAAACCTGCTTCAAATTCTATGCATGAAACACTAGATATTACTGTTGAAGCGGTAACCATTCCTTCTAGAAAATTTAGAATTCAGAATGGTTTGGGTTGGAAGGGACCATAAAGACTGTCTAGTTCCCATGGCTCTGACTAAACCAAGTTGCTGAAACCCCCATCCACCTTGGCTTTGAACACTGCCAGGGATGAGTAACACACAGCTTCTCTGGGCAACCTGTTTTGTATATATATAAATACAACTGTTTGCAATAAAGGATCTGTGGCATATTTTTGTAATGTATATTGTCTTCTTTATTTATGGGAAAATCTTTTCTTGTGTCAGGAAAAAAATGTCATTCCTTATTCTGATCTTTTGAAAATACCTAGTTTTCTGTATTCCCATTTATCCCATCTCAAATTTTCAAACTATTGAAGAACAGGCATTTTCAGTACTTTTTACAATATCCAATATTTGTGCAAACACTTTTTACAAACTACTGCCTCTTCATGGAGGAAATAGTAGGTACTGCAATAAAGATGAACTTAATATTGCTGAGAGTACATTGCGGAGACCAAGGTGGACCCTGTGAATTAAATTCCTTAAAAAGTAACTGAGGAGCATCAGCCCAAGGACTTCAAATTTCAGTTACAGCTGATGAACATGGCTCAGAGTGTACTTAGCATGTCTTGAACTTAGACTTCTGACTTAGCATCTAAATCTGTTAAAGTCAATCAGGTAAGCTGCTGGCAAATTTCCCCAGATGCAGAAACAAGACCAGATTTTAGACTTGAAGTGAGCCATTTAAATTCTTTACCAAACAATAATGGTCTTTGCATCTGACTTTGACTAGGGAACTATTGCTGAAAGAAAGGGCAAACATAATCCCTCATCAGAGAAGGCTAACTTGTGGAAGCGCTGGATGAAAGGGAGAATGAGCTCTCTGGAGCCCTCCTGCAGTGGTAGAACAAGGTCAGTGAGAGCTTCTCAGTCTTTTTTCCTCAAAACAGAACTGTGGAAGGGGAATGGGAGCTTGGTACAATACTTTTTGTTATGACTGAGAAATTAAAAATAGGACAGTAAGGAAACTGTAAGAATCACTTAAATTCATAAGAAGTTGCAAATCTGAGAAAGAGCTTTTTTCTAGAGAGTTAGTAGTAACCACAGGAAAGAAGAGCTGCTGGAACCAGAGTGCAAAGGTCTGTTCTAGAGAATCTGCCTCTTAAATAGCAGGCTTTGACAAGATTTGAATATGGAAAAGATACTTCACTGAATAATTTAGCTCCATTAACTGCATGGATTACGGCAGCATGCAAACATTTCTTAGAGCTGCAGTTACTGCAGGAAAGTTAAGAATATGCTGTAGAGTAGTTTACATATAGCAGCCTCCATTGAGAAATAGCTCCTTTTTTAAAAAGCGTACTGAATTTACCCTCAAAACTTCACTGATCCTGAAGGTTTATATGTCTTTCGTAATGACAGAACCATAGATTCTAAATGTTTGAACAGTCAACTCTTCAGGGCAGCACAGCACCTCTCTGAAGATGCCTTTTGGCACACGTACTTTTCCTGGTGTGTTAAGTGATATGAGCTCGGAAGGAAGAATTGCTGAGAGTTTAAATAGCAATAAACCTATCTGTGAACATCAAGAGAAAAAACACCATTGTCTTTGCATATACTAAAGAGTGATGTCTGTCTCCCAACTAACAACTTCTGTAGATATTTTTTTTCAAATTGTAATATCCTCTTTTTCAGTTAAATAATTTTAACAATGTGTGTGTAGAAGCACACATATATTCCCATAGTTATACTGCCAGGGATTTGAGTTAAAAGAGAAAAGGAATAGTTTAGATTTATATAACTTAATCAGGGATAAGCATTGCAACTCCAACACCATTCATGAAGCCTGAATGTTTGAGATGGTCATAATAGCTATAGTGTGAATAATAGCTACATAAAATCTTTCAGACCTTGTCTCTGTAAATAGCAGCTATAGTAACCCCTGTCATTTATTCTTCTGTGAGCTTATTCCTGCTTTACTGTAATTATTTTATTGCCAATGAAAGAGGTCTGAATAACATGATTGGCTTTTAAAACCTAACTTCACTGCAGTTGTTTCCTACCAGCTATCATTTCAGTCTTTGGATGCTCTTACTAATGGCAAAATGAAATTCTGAGATAACCATTAACAACCTCCACAACACCACTACAGTTAAATAATTATGGTTATCTGGTACTTCAGAACATAGAGCTGCTTTCCCCAAACCATGATTTACAGTTAACATTGACAGTACCTCAGATATGAAATCTTAAAACTGAAACTATTGATGTCTCATTTAACACAATATTGGCTTTTCATTGTTTCCATGGACCAAGACTGACTGCTGGTCACTGATTTTAAGGAGCTGTATGTTTGTGTACTCTTTCCCAAATCCACAGAAATTATCAAGGTTATTTTGGTGCAGTTCCCTCTATAAATACAAGGACTGCTATGCATTTCAGAACAATGATATTTAATCTTTGTTTCAGGTTAATTTAATTTAGTCATACATGTTGACAGTTATTCTGAAGCACGCTGTTTTGACATTGCATTTCTTCTAGATATTTGGAGAGTTTACTCTGACTTATTTAGAAGAAACCTTGAGGAAGGTCAGCAGCCATGGCTGAACTATCACTTTCTTGAATGACTGTCAAAACAAACAATTTAGGCTAGCATAGGTTATTGAAGTCAGTGTTTCTTTTGCAATATTCTATGCTAATAAAGGCCTACATTACAAAATATAATTTTATTACACAGAAAGAAGTGTCAAGATCATTGTTACCATGCCCCCAGTCACATCCTCTGGTTAAATAATATGAAAACAGTAAAGAAGCTTGTAACTGCCAGCTTATCTCTCTCCAAAACTTCACTTAAAAGTGGAATTATATTTTTAGGATGGAGAGTTTAAATTCACTTAGACAGTATCATGGCAAGTTGTCTTAAGACCTGGGACATTAGCTTGTGACATGAATTTACTGCTCTAACAGATTTGCTGTTTCCTTGGTAAAAATTATGGTTAGCACTTTCTTGCATTACTCAAGTATTGTCAATATTATATAAATCTCAGATGTCATTGTCACAGAGGCAATGCAAGCATGCTAGCAAGTTTAACCTCTTGCATCAATACTAGCCAATGAACCTCAAATCCCTTACATAAGGATGGATTTTGGGCCAGTTTCTGTTAAGCAGAGATTTCTTTGAAGAGTCACTGAGTTCCAGATGTTCTTATGATGGCTGTAACATTTTTCTGACACTCACCACATAATCAGTAAGGACAGGACAACAATAAAGCTGTTCCACACTGAAATAAATATCTCACCTTGAAGTTTTGCATGATATTTTTATCCACTGTTAGAATCTTCATGTATATTTACTCAACCAAACAGGACTTTTGTGCCTAAATAAGATGGTGATTTATTCAGCTATTAACTCTTTGTGGTAAGTTTTTCTGGGTCAAAGGGTGAGAAGCAAGATTTACCTGCTGAAAGACATGGACTTCAGACATCTATTGCATACCAGTACGTTTTTCTGCAATTTCTCAGAGTCTGATTTTTCAGTCTTTATCATTCTATTTTGTTTTCCTTCATCATTTGGTATATTAGGAAAGGCGTTATTAAGTCTCCTCTAAAGGTTACTGGTCACATTTCTCACATGCAGACTAGGAATCCCTTTTAAACTTTCAAAGATGTTCAAATACTCCCCTTTGACTTTTTTGTAAGCTATTTTCCTGTACATCTCCAATAAGTGACTTGCTGCTCATTCAAAGCAGCTATTCTCTATGTTGGTAACCTAAGACACAAATCTTTCCAGATGGAGTCCACGTATGCATGCTGAGTGTCCACTCTAATTTCATACCCGTAAACTTATCAGCAGTATCGACTTTTTAAAATAACAGTCATATAATAATTTAAATCCTTGGGTCACTATGTTTAATTTTCTCTTCTTGAGTCGTGGAGCAGTAGCATTCCTCCAAAATATTGCTGTTAAATTTTCAATAACCATGTCCAGAGTCAACCTTCCACATAGGGACTTTTTTCTGGAGAGACACTTGTCTTTCTTTTTCAGTCTGTTTAAATTATCAGAGTGTAATGATGCCCACAAGTGCTTGACTGATGAAGAACATATTCCACACTCTTAGCAAACTCAGTTTTGATACCACACTTGTGAACTATAGTCGTAGTACTTACTGTTCTTTACTGTACTTGTGTTTATAATTTCAGGAACATTGTACCTATTGATCTAGTGCCAAGCCCAGTTGGGAACAATTAATTACTAATTCAGTAGCCATTGTGCTTAATTAAAATAAAATCTCCCTTTTTACTTTTCTAATATATTTGTGTCCACTAACAGTCTGACACACTGTTTCTTTACTCTCCAAGCCTTCTAGGCATATCCATATAAAATCATCTGACCATGGGTTCCAGTATTGCACAAACGCTCGTCTTTCACTCTTATATTTCCAACTAAATTAGTAATCCTAGTTCATTCACAGTATTATATGCGTCAGTGTTTTCTGCTTTGTGTCTGTTCACATCTTATTCTTCTGCATGGTGTTTGGATTATACTACTCTGTATAACTGTATCTCAGTCACTGGTCCCAAAGCTACCTTTCACAGAATTAACACTCACATTTTTCAGTTATCCAAGATACCCTGGTCAAATCCAACTTTTATTATGATAAACAAAACTGATTTAAACTGATTTATCTGTCCATTTACTGGGAGCTGTAATTTTATACTGGTTTATTTTATTTGATCTGGTTTTGGTTGCTAACAGGCTTTCTTGGAACAGTATGTCAATGTTAGTTTTTCATTATACTGTTTCTGAACTCTACTTTCTCTTTTTTACTCATATCATAGTAAATTCCATTTTCTAGCTCTTCTTTAAGTAATTTAATATTTGATCCTGTGAAAATGGATTTTTGCTGTAACTCTATGCCATTTCCTCTCATAATAATACTCAGACTTGTCTAAATATTCCTTCTTTAGCCAATTTCTCCTATCCCTATGCAAATTTTTTTCAACTATCCATTAGATTATTCTTGGGAGTGACTAAGCCTTCTGTAGTAACTTCTCCTGCAGCAATCTGCATCAGGTAAATGAAACTCTTAATAGTTATGCTTCTCCTGTCAGGCCTGTTAAATGTTACAAGCATCAACTTTAAAAATAGAGATATGTTTATGTGAGGCATGTAAAAACCCTCATGCCATTGCTTGCATGGGTACTTGTCTTTCCTTTCAAGTTTCCAAGGAACAAATAAACCATGTCTGCTTACTCCCCTTTTTCTTTCAGTTCAGATCCCTAATGAAATAGAATGTTTGTAAGTATAATTTGGTTTCCTCTTAGAACAGACAAGAGTAGGCTGGACTACTTCAGTTGGAAGAGACCTACAATTATCATCTAGTCCAAATGCCTGAACAATTCAGAGCTGACCAAAATGTAAAGCATGCTGTTAAAGGCATTGTCCAAATGCCTCTTACACACTGACAGGTTGGGGGCATTGATCACCTCTCTAGGAAGTCTTTTCTGGGGCTTGGCCACCCTCTCAATAAAGGAATGTTTCCTGATGTTCAGTCTAAACCTCTCCCAGTGCAGCTTTGAACCATTCCCATATGTCCTATCACTGGATACCAAAACCAGAGGAGAACAGCACTGCCCTCTCCACTTCCCCTCCTCAGGAAGCTGGAGAGAATAATGAGGTCACCCCTCAGCCTGCTTCTCTCCAAACTAGACAAGCTCAAAGTCCTCAGCTGCTCCTCACAGGAAGTGCCTTCCAACCCTCTCACCAGTTTTGCTGCCTTCCTCTGGATGCATCCAAGGACCTTCCACATCCTTCTTAAGGTGTGAGGCTCAGAACTGCCCACAGCACTCAAGTTGAAGCCACATCAACACTGAACACAGCAGGATAATCACCTCTTTTGACCAGCTGGTGATGCTGTGATTGATGCATCCCACAGTGGCTTGGCTGCCATGGCACACACACTGCTGGCTCCTGGTGAGCATCCTATCAACCTGCACCCTCAGATCCCTTTCTGCAGGGCTGTTTCCAGCCATTCCCCTCCCAATTTATACTTCTGCCCAGTGCCCAGCTTCTGTTTTAGGTGCAGAATCCAGCATTTCAACTTGTTAAATTTCATCCCATTAATCATTGCCTGATGCTCTAATCTATCTGGATCCCTCTGCAAAGCCTCTTGTTCCTCAAGAGAGTCAGCAGCACTTTCCAAATTGCTATCATCAGCAAACTTGCTAATGGTGCATTTAAGTCGTGCCTCCAGGTCGTTGGTAAAGGTATTGAACAGACCTGGCCCTAAAATTGAGCCCCAAGGAGCACCACTGGTGAGCAGTTACCAGCCAGATGTAGCCCCATTCACTACAACCCCTTGAGCTCTGCCCTTCAGCCAGTTCTTCTGAATTGTGAACCACTCGTCCCACAGTCGGACAACTTGTCCAGAAGCATGTTGTGAAGACCTGTGGCTATCCTACTAGCCTCTTACAGCCTGGATAATTTAAAATACAATTGCATATTGGTCTTTCAAAAATGCTTGTTCTACATTGGTCAGCACTTCACACTGAGCCTACTGGCCATGGACTTAGAGGCACTTGGCGCCAAAAAGCCAAATTAAGGACCAGTAGTTTGCTGCAACTGTAGTTCAGTCACTGAAAATATAAATAAATTAGAAATTTCTCTCCAAATGGCATCCTTTTCCTGCTTGCTGTAATTCTATGTACTATAAAGGCCATGTTTAAAAGGGAAGGACTGAATCAGGCTTTGTGCTAGTTTCTGGAAAGATACCCAAGGCTGACTGAGTTATGTGGGGCAAAGTGACAGCAACAGTGACATCTGCAGAGCTAGTGCTGTCACTATCAGCAGCACAAATGTGTTCTTGCATCTTTTATGAGTTTAATTCATCAGAGGATAGAATGGATCTTTTGACAAATTCTGTGCTACAATTACAAGTCTGTTGCTCAAAGAGAAGACTGTTTCTCCACTGAGAAATCAGAGACTTTGGCCATCTATAGCCTGAATTGCTACAGTAATTTAACACAGAAGCAAGAAACATATAATCCAATTATGGGGAGTAACATCTAAATCACTCCTATTCCTTTTTAAATGGTTTGCTTTGGAATCCATTAGGACAAAAGGGTCTTTATGTATTTAAAATATTAATAAAGTGAAAAATTGAAGTGATCATACTTAGTGAACAAAGTGCATTCATTTGTGTTCCCTCTAAGTCCTCTCATTCTTCTGCAGAATATGTTGTCATGGTATCCAATATTGCCATGTCAAAAAGTAGTAATAACAAATGGTGATGGTTAGCAACATGTGGCAGATTACTTTTCCTTTTTGGTACCTACTGTGGGGTTTAATGGGCAAAGATAAGGGTCTGTTTCAGATTCAGAGGTAACAGCATTCAGCATTCTGAGGATAAATTCTGGAAAAGTGGGACCTAGCAATGATGAACACACATGATGTAGAACAAATGTTAGAGGGGATTTGAAGTACTTTTTGAGAAATGAAGAGGCTTTAACTTATTATTTAAACCTCCCTGTATCTCAGCTTCTAAAAACCAGATTGACATCTTTGAATTCATAACAGTTATTTAGTTAGATTATACAAGCCAAGATTCTGGGTCCCTCTCAATTAAGAAGGCCTTCAGATAAGACCTTTGTTGTGTTCAAGGTAAAAAAAAAACCCTTTGCAGCCTCTGACCAGAAGCAGGCTGCTGTCCCAAGTTTGCCAACATGCAAAACTATACTGATTTAATTTCAAATGTTACATTAAATTGTGTTGGTTAAGACTGTGATAAAGGAAATGTTTATCAGAGCCTCCCAGTCTTTTCCTGGCTTGAGACTCAAGACCAAATATTCTGGCCAATATTAAGGGTGTAGAATTGCTTTCATATGAATGACATGAATGGAGAGATTAGTTGTCTCGAAAGAATTATTTTTCTGTCCCAGACCTTTAGAAATGTTTTCTAGGGTGCTGGGAAATCAGTGGCCAGTCCAAAAGCAAGACAAAGGAACAGTTATAAATATCCCTCTCCTTCCAAATCCGGCAGAAAAGATGGCAAGATTAACATATATGTGGCTGCATAATTTTTTTCTGCTGTCAGTCACCCTTAATCCCTTCCTATCTTAGGGAGGCAGGAAAACACAAGGATTTGAAGGGCCAATTCAAAGGGCAGGATGGCAATCCATTTTGCTTAACTGTAAGACTGCAACTGTGAATGGAAAGAACATTCCAAAAATCTGCATATCATGATCTTAACATCGTGACAATAGCCACCCTCTTGCCCAACTAAGTCTTCCATTGCTGTTTCCATAAGAAAGATAATCTCTGCCTTGCATATAAAAATGTTTAGCTCTTGTTGCCCCAATAAGAAAATCAGATTTTAGCATAGTTGCTTCCTCGAAGCTATCCTGATTTACATCAAAATCTTCCTCAAAACATGGAACTTTTTCTTATGTAGGTTTAGCCATCAGCCCTTCTAACTTCCCTCTCTAGTCAAACAGACATCTTCAGAAAACAAATCAGAGAACTCCTTCAGATAGCAATTTGACCTGTCATGCTCGGTAAACTACATGCAGAGGCATGATTTTTAATTTGGACAGTGTGAAATAACTCTCTTTGTGTGTTGGCCTTTATTTTAACTGGTAATATACAAATAATGGATCTGTGGTACTATCCAATAAATGCTGAAAGTTTAATTTTTCTAAAATTTCTCCTGTAAATCTTCAATTAGGAGTTGTGCTACAAATGAGAGGAAAGGACCACATCATATACACATCAATGGGCTGCATGTCTCCAACAATATCCACAATCATAATTCTGAATATAATCCTTGCCAACAAACAACGTCTGTCTGTGAAAGGCATTTTAGAATTTCTGAAGTAAATGGCCAATTCATAAAAGAACAATGTGATGGATTTTGTCCATGTACCCTAGATAAAAAAGGAACAACAGCGACTTAAAATGTTTTGCACTTATCATTTTTAGGAAGAAAAAAATGAATTTGGAATCACTGTCGAAGCCCAAGGGATACTTATTCTGTGTCTAGTATGACCCTAATTATAATGATAATATAATGAAGAAATGTTCCCTCTCTTCCTGTAGCTGCACCGTAGCAATCTGCAGAAAATTGCCTTCAGCTGTAGATATATGTTTATATATATATAAAAAAATATATGTATATATATATATATATATATATATACACACATATTCATTATACCTGTATGTAGATATATGAATATGTGTTTCCTAACAGTGAGCTGTGTTCTGTGTTCTTGTAACTTTACTTTTAAGGGATCACCTCATGAGCTGCAATTAAGAAAGGTGAATCTGTCATGTTGTTAAGAAAGTACCAAGTAGCCCAAAGTCAAAACCAGATGGCATCTTAATTTAATATAGCTGAATAAAAAACTCCAAAACAAGCAAAAAAAAAAACCAAACCTGCCAAATACAAAAGGGCACCAACGTGGATAATAGTGTGAATTGTAGATAATTGTCACCTTATTGCAAAGTAAAATATATAGTGTGTAAAATATATACACTGGTGAAGCAGCTGCAAGTCTGACTAACAATGCTTAAATATTTCCCTTGCTAGAAATATTTCCCTGTATTAATTATTTCTAGAAATTTTTATATGCCCCAGTTGCATTTTCTGATTCATAGGGTTTTTTTGCACAAATTTCACAGAATAATTCAGCTTATATTTTGTTTTTTAGTCATGACTAGTAAAGAAACTTTCTTCCATAATAATATACTTTAAGATGTGTTACAATCCTAGCACCAAAGCAGTAGGTAGTAAACAAGATGAAATTTGGCAAGGTAGGAGCTCTGTGCCCCCAAACGTCATTTTGATTCCTTCAGTTTGCCTTGCTGTATAGTGAAAACTTCACACAATTCCATAAGGGAGTTTGGGAAAAAAACCCCAAACAACCCAGAGCCATGCAATTATATTAGTTCTTTCTCTTGAAGCAGTGCTTTGTAGCTATACCCTTATAAATGACTAGCTGCTCAGTATGATGAGATTTCTTAGCAACCCTTGTGTAAACAAGAATAAAAATCAAGGCATGCTCCTCAATTAAGGGTATTTTTAAAAAATGTCAGAGAAGATATTTT
Source organism: Lichenostomus cassidix (assembly GCF_008360975.1). Taxonomy (NCBI): domain Eukaryota; kingdom Metazoa; phylum Chordata; class Aves; order Passeriformes; family Meliphagidae; genus Lichenostomus; species Lichenostomus cassidix. The sequence goes on along the minus strand of NC_139482.1, from coordinate 114,938,186 downwards.
TCTTCTTCTGGTTATTTGCGTTCTAGCAAAGAACCTGAGGTCAGTTTACATTCAGGTAATAAGTTCATTTTGTTTGGACTACAAAAGTTTGGGACTCAACTGAATATAAGCATATAGCACATGAGGTCCTTCCTTTGTGGACAGCAGGATGGAAGAGTATTCCAGATGTTTTCTCACTTATTACCAGAAGCCTTGTTGTCACAATCTCAGTGGAAGGAACCTGGCAAGCAGGGAAAATCATTACCCAGTCTATATCTTCCTGTCTCTGAAGGACAGTAATATTTATTGATTCTCAGGAAGAAATAAAGGCAATGTATAAACAAGAGCAGCAGATGAAATCAGTAGACTATTCTCACTGAAGAATAAAAACTGGAAAACAGTTAGCACAAGGCCAGCATAGCTACAACTGAAGAACAAAAGACATGTTTACAGGCAGATGAACAGGGAAAAAGGATTTTAAATTTTGCCCTCTTGTTTCACCCACGTTGTTCATATGTCTAAGTCTGACGCTCACTTATCATTGTGCTTGGGGTATTTGCACACCAGTGTTTGTTATGCAATATTCTTTGACTTCAGCCATGCAAATGACAACTGGAATGTGCCAAGGGCCAGCAGGTTGGCTTAGGGTTACACTGGCTGAACATGCTGTCAGGTAGCCCCAAAATTTACTCCTTGTATACTGAAAACCGAGTGAAAGGTGTACAGTGAAGGTTGCTGAGGAGGTGAGGACCTTTCATAGCGCAGTGATTGGGGGTCTGTTAGCACCACTCCTAGCCTTTGCTGCATACTCTTACTCTTGCTCCAGCTGGGGAGCTGTTGGTGGATTCTGCAATTTCACAGAATCATGGAATGGCCAGGTTGGAAGGGAACACATTAGGTCCAATCTTCCTTTTCAAGCAGGGTGTCCTAGAGCAGATGGCACAGGATTGTATTCAGACAGTTCTTGAATATCTCTAGGGAGGGAGGCTCCACCACCTCTCTGGGCAATCTTTTCCAGTGCTTCCACCAGCACAGTAAAGTTTTTCCTCATATTCACGTGGAACTTCCTGTGCACCAGTTTCTGCCCATTGCCACTTGTCCTGTTGCTTGGCACCACCAAGGAGAGCCTGGATCCATCCTCTTGGCACCCTTCCTTCAGATACTTGCAGACATTGATGAGGTCTTCTCTCAGTTGTCTCTTGAGGCTGAACAGGCCCAACTCCCTCAGCCTCTCTTCGTAAGAGAGATGCTCCTGGCCTTCAAGAATCTTTGTAGCCTTCTGCTGGACCCACTCGAGCCCCATGTCTCTCTTGTCCTGAGGCACCCAGAACTGACACAGCACTCCAGATGTGCCTCACCAGGGCTGACTAGAGGGCAGGATCACCTCCCTTGACCTGCTGGGAAAGCCCTTCCTAATGCACCCCAGGATACCATTTGCCTTCTTGGCCACCAGGGCACTGCTGGCTCATGCACAGCTTCCTGTCCACCAGGACCCCCAGGTCCTTCTCTACAGAGCTGAGAAGCAGCTCAGCCCCCAGCCTTTGCTGGGGCAGGAGGTTATTCTTCCCCAGGTGCAGGTCCCTGCATTTGCCTTTGTTGAACTTCAGACAGTTCTTCTCTGCCCAACTCTCCAAATTGCTGAGGTTCTGAAGGACTGGACAGCACTCTCAAGTAATTTAACCTTTTCTTTCCAGTCAAGAGCTGCTGGACTATTAAAAGCTGCTCTCTGATCTCCAGAAATGAGAAAAAGTGATTTGGTCTTGGTGATGGATCGTGACCTAGAATCACAGTATGCTAAAGTTTCTGTGAACATTCCATGCTTCTGGCTGGCCAAAATTTGGTGGGAGCTCAGGAACATCATTAATGTAAAAACAAAATAATAATAGCTCAAAATTCTGTAAGTTGTGTAACTCTGTATTTTAGTTTTTCTTTAAGGAAGAGTAAATACAACAAAACTCATGTGATAAGATTTGTGCCACAGTTGAAACTCAGGCTCTGTAAAAGACAGTATTGCATATATGTGTGTCTCATGATCACAAGGAAAGTGGTCTTTTCTTGCTTTGTGTCTTACCCTGCAGGATACCGTGTTTAGGTTGCCTAATCTAGCATTAAGAAATCTTTTGTGCTGCATTAAGTACTACCTTTCTGCTTGGAGGTACAATGCACTGCTTTTGAAGGCTGCATGTTATCAGCATACAGGAAAAGATTTCGGTTAAGTCTCTTTCCTCCACTTCTGCTTGTTTGTGATCTGTTCAGGATAAGTCTTAGTCTCCTGCTGCTGTCTCAGATTCCCCTCTGTGCAGCAGGGACATCTCCCTGCTGCTGCTGTGCAGGCAGCGTAGTGTGCACGTGAGATGGTGTGCTGACTCAGAGATAGGGTACCCAAGTAAGTCTACCTGCATCTGCAAGGCTGGGTGCTGAGGGGGAGCCAGCCAGTACAGTGAGAAAATTAAACTGGAACTTCATCAGCAAAAGGGAATGTGATCTCCAATACTGGCAAATTGAGTTCTGGTAAGTGCACTGAACAAGTCATGGCACTGTTTTGATGGTAATGTTATATGAGACCAAGTTTATAATGTTGATCTGTATCGAGTCAGGACGTGTGACCTCATTTGTCTGATGTGGGCTCTCAACTATAATCTATACCTTCATTATCTCAAGTGCAGGATAACTGTAACCCACTCTGGCTGTCAAGTCACAACTAAAAACTACTGTGAACTGAAGGTGACTTGAAATGCAGCCATGCAATTATTAAGTAATGTGTCATGCAAGGAGCACAGTGCATTACACCAATTGCTTTGGCAGTGCACTCGTCGCCAGCAAGAAAGGAGGTGAAATTCATACCCTCTGTTTTGACCTTTGTCTCCTGAAGTGGCTCAGCACCAACCTACCTGAAGGGACTTTAAATTCTCTGTGCTATGTTCTAAAGTTGTGATTACAGCTACTGGAGCTTCGGGCCAGCTTTGTTCTTAATAGGTCTGAGATGTGACCGGTGTGTTTTGTATAAGCATGTATTTTGTTTTTTTAAAAATTCTTTTTTTCTTCTAAGAGGCTATTCTTTGTAAGCACAGGGAGCAGTGTTACTATGATCCATGTGTTTAAGCAGGCTGGATGATTATATTAATTTGGTTTGACTTTGTGCATGGCAATGTTCCTTCTCCTTTCCCACAGAATTCTTACATGATCTACATACATACACATGTATGTGGTAACACCAGAATATATATTTTACAGTTTCATCCAGACTCAAAACAAGAACTTCAAGAGATTTGGAATTTCCTGTGCCCCATGATGAGCTGTTCAAATTGCTGCTTTTCTCTCTGGCACCTGGATGGGTTTGTTTTGCCAATGCTATATGAGCAGCTATGTTGCCTGCTCTAAAATTTTCTTTCAAATGTGGTGGTTGTTAGTACTTTTGAAGGGTTTAGGATTTTCTAAAAATAGGACATCGCTGAGCTACCAAAACCTAGGTGAATAAAGTATCTGAGGTTGTTTTGTTCAAATAATTTTGTGGATACAGTTTGATTGCTGTCACTGGTTTTACTTTTATAGTTCTCTTGGTCTTTTTGTTTTCCAAAGCTATTATAAATATTTCAGTCACAGCGAGAAATAAAGTTTTACCTTGGAAAAAAAATTATTATGGAGCTTAAATATTTAAAAAATCTTATGTAAGGAACTGTTTCTATTACTCCTTAAATGAAACGGAAATAAAAACGATGACATGAAAAGAATTATGATCCTTTGGAGCATTAAAAATTCCTCCACTAGGTGGAGAACTTGCATCAAGTATGCAACTAAAAGTCTTGGCACGAACTGAAATCATAACGGTGCTGCAAAAATTAAACTCCTCAAAACAGAATAGTTTTTGTATCATACTTCCCTTCTATAATTTCTGGTGAAGAGTACTTCTAAATTTGTGGTATAGAAATTCTGTGAGGTTGTAGAACACTATAAAAATTTATGTTTAAAACTTACTGAAAGGATGAATATATATTTCTTGACATATTAGCTGAAGAAGTTGCTCTATATCCTTATATACTATTTACATATTTTGAATTAATTACAGGTATTATAACTGTGACTTGGGAATTCAAGTGTTCAGGATATTTGTTCATATCTTCATGCTGGTGGTCTGACAGAGTTAGGAAGAGGGCAGGTGATGACAAGGTAGGAAGCTGGATGTACTCTTTCATTATGCTCCAAGCCCTGCAAATAATTAACATCAGACATAGAGTTTGGAATTGGATTTTCAAGACTCCAGTTGATTCTCTGTGGCTTGCAAAGTCCAGAAGACAAGATAACAGCTGCTGGTAAAGGCAGATACTGTGTAATTTGTAGTCTGCATGCATGCCAGGTTATAACTAACATTAGGGGTAGTGGTGGCATTAGGTTAAGGCTATAACGTGCTTTAAATTTAGGGCTGAGGTTAGATTTGAGGATAAGAGGCATTCTCTCCTATTGACACATTCCTTTTTGAAAGCTCAGATCTTTGTTGCATCCTATTATTCCTGAAGAGCTGGAAATGGGCATGTTTTGGAAATGCTGAATGTTCTGTGTTGTCTTGTAGAGGCAAGGTTTGTACCAATGCCCTCACTAGGGTAGTGTTAGGAATAAGGAACCTGAAATTTATTGCTCTCAATTTATGGGTAAATATTCCAGGAACTAGGGAAATAGAAAGATTACATGTGTCTCTATGGGAATACACTTTTCTTTCACTTTCATTGGTGTGCTCACATTGGTGCTGATGGTAATATGAAGACTGGAGATAGGTTTAAGGTTTCAGGTTTAATAATGAAGGGAATTTTTTCATTCTAGAGGTCTACAAATAGAGAAAACAGTTGGTTAGGCCAATGCTTTATGTTCTCATTTACTTCTGGTCTTCCTTCAATTCATTCATATAATTAAATTTTGCATTAGGATTTGCACTTTGTATGATTTACTAAGACAGACAGAATTAATATTTATTTATAGTAATAATTAGTATAAAATAATACCTTTCAAAAATTATTGCATAATATAGGGGAGAACAGTAGAAAGGACTCCAGCTAATAATTAGGTTTTGGTTCAGAGTTGGAAGTAAATTTAGAGCTTAGAAATCTAAAACTTCAGAACTACAGTATATTTTCCTCTTACATTTACCCATGTCTGCCCATGTTTAGGAAGAGGAATTTCTTAAAAGCATTACTGGAATTATAGGCCATATCTAAATAAACATAATTAAGTTTGAATGTAGGGCTGGAGTTATCATTTGGAAACTCAATTGAGTTGAAGAGCTGTGTTTGTTATGGCCTTTTGCAGGGTTTTTTGGGGTGGAAAGAGGGAATAGGTCATTACGGGGAACACATTAATTTTTTCCCGCTCATGAAAGGGTATTCCTGCCAAGAATTAGTCCTTGTCTGCTCCTGCCTGGGGTGGTAGGATGGGACGGGATGGGACAGGATGGGATGGGATGGGATGGAACAGCCTCTTAGTCTCTGCTCTTCTTCCCTGGACTGTTCTGGGATTTTGCCAGCCTGTACAAGGGCTGCAAGAATTGATCTGAGGGAAGAAGTGTGACAGCAGTAGTGAAGGCTACTTGGGTTTCCTCATAGAGTCCAAATTTGCATTGTGGGTATGATGAAGGCTCTCAGTGTTGGGGAACATGAAGGTGTTCTCACACTCTCCATCTTGCTCATTTCTTGTTTCCATTCCTGGGCCTCATTTTCCTTGATGAGCCATCGTGTCTGCCTCCATTCAGAAAATGGTAATTATTTCACCCAAATTTAAAATGAACTTCAGTTGCCTCCATTCAGAAGATTGCAATTATTTCACTCAAATTTAAATCCAAGCTCAGCTGATAATTTTTTTAGGATATCTCCCAGAGTTTGGCAGAGTGTTGCACTGAATCTGACTTTGTCTGCCAGGACATATGTCCAATACCTGCTTGTGTCAACAAATTCCATTTATTGTTCTGTAGGACACACTGTGCAGCACTGGTGGCCAGTGAGGACACTCCGAACTGAAAAATACTCAAATGCAGTAATTAGGTTCCTGTGCTGAGTGGCAGCACTCATTGGAAGATGCAGGCCAAGCAGTGATAAGGGTTCTAGACATAAAGAAAGGTGGACAAAAAGTTGGTCTGCTCTGATTGTGCTGGCAGTCAGAGATTTCCTGCTGGTGCAGAGAGAGCAAAGCTGCTGACCAAATGCTTCACTTTTGTTACAACAAACAGTCAAACCTGTGTAGATCAACAGGACTGATATAAACATAGACCTTGATACATGTGCTGTACAGTGGTGTGACAGCCTTTTCTTCACTTCATCTGCAATGCTCACAGTACAAAAGATACTACAAAAACTGGGGAGGCTGTGCATCGATCCTTTGTCATGTGTATGAATGGATATCTCCAGCTATTTAATACTGGTTTTAGTTTGTAACAACCTTTAGTAATTTCTCTTATTTCCAGTAATTATTTTTCTCTCTTTTTCTTGTACAAGTTGAAAAATATTAGTAAATTTTTACAGACAGAATGTGCGTGGTTTGTTGTTACCTTGGAAAAAGGTAAAAGGGTGACCTACAAACAACTGTTGTGAGGTGTGTGTTTGTCTTTTCTCCCAAGTAACAAGTGATAGGATAAGAGGAAATAGCCTCAAGTTGTGCCAGAGGAGATTTCGATTGGCTATTGGGAAAAATTTCTTCACTGAAATTATTGTCAAGCATTGGAGCAAGCTGCCCAGGGAAGTGGCTGAGTCACCATTCCTGGAGGTGTTTACAAGATGTGTAGGTGTGGCACTCAGGGACATGGTCTAGTGGTAGACTTAGAAGTACTGAGCTAACAGTTGGATTCAATTATCTTAAAAGTATTTTCCAAACTAAATGGTTTTATGATTTCATGGAATTCACAGGAGACTGTGCAGTTCTCTTCAGTTCTGGTGGCCACTGAGCTGGCTGTCACAAAGGCAGGACACAGGAAGGCTCCTCTTCAAGGTACAGAAGGGAAATGGAATTTTTAATAAACATTTTAAAATTTCCATTTTGCCTGGTTGAATCAATTTGAGTTTCCTGGTAATAATCCCAAAGGATTCAGTTTTCTAAGGAAAGCTGACTTCTTTGAGTATAAAAGTCCTTTTGTTCTTTTGGGGAGGGGGATGTGTGTCATCACTAGAGGAAAAAGATCTAGTTCAAACCATTGCTGTATCTGCTAGGTGCAGATTGCTTCTCAGAAACCTCAATCACAGCAACTCTTCTGACTTCTGCATTGTACCAGTTTTGCACCTTCTGGTTTGGTGATAATGAAATACAGTCTTTCAGCCTTTCCTTTCTGCTTTCTGAAAAAAACATATCCTGTTTGTTTTCATAAGTGCTTGAAAGTGTTCAGAAGTGTTTAAATGAGGCACATGTCAGCATACCAAATTAACATGGTAGCCATAAGGAGTGCTATTGTATTTATATCTTACAAATCATCTCCACCCCCTTATCTGCTTTTCAAAGGAATAGTCTGTCCAAAGGTTTAATTTAATGAAATAGCTGACAGTTCATTTGTTTTTTTAAGATGCAGCATTGAAAAGGATTATTTGATTAGGAGAGCAAAAGATGGCCTAATTTCAACACAGGTCAGGAGAGCTTGAGAATTTTCTATGTTGAGAGTTTTTTGGTCCATTTTCTAGCCCTGTTCCATATCACAGAATCATAGAATATTAGAATGGTTTGGGTTGGAAGGGACCTTAAAGATCATCCAGTTCCAATCCTTCTGCCATGGACAGGGACACCTTCCACTAGATCAGGTTGCTCAATGAGCCATCCAACCTGGCCTTGAACATTTCCAGGGATGGGGCATCCACAACATCTCTGGGCAGCCTGTTCCAGCACCTCACCACCCTCACAGTAAAGAATTTCTTCCTTATTAATTTAAACCTACCCTCTTTCCGTTTAAAGCCTCTACTCCCTGTGCTAGCACTACATGCCCCTGTAAAAACTCCCTCTCTTGACTATCTTTCACTGTAAGTTTTGCTCTACCGGCTCTTGTAACCACTGAAACAGCCTGTGTGTGCCAGTACAGTGAGGCTACAGGAGACTGACATGCTCTCAAATATTATGTGATGGACAGAGAACAGAAAATAATTTATCTTGGTTGTACTTCAAAGTGAGAGCCAGACAGAGAAAAAACCCTCCTGTTTTCCAGATCTCTATATGGAAACATTCCAGATCGCTGGCTACTGTGAGTAATTGTTTTCCATTTAATTAAGGTAGAAACAAGAGATCAAGAGCCAATATGTCCACAGTCAGAGACAAAATTGTGGGATGCAAAATTCAGGTGTGATGACAGAGATTCTTTTTTAAAAGTGTGACATTCTTAGAAAAAATCAAAACTCACAAGGGTGAAGGTTGGGAACTCTGTCCTTTCAGCAGCCCATGCACAACACAGTGAAACCTGCAAGAAAAATCACTATCTTTTGGAAAGTGAAACTTTGTTTTATTTTCAGAAGACAGCAGATGTAAGCAGCTTTTACCATAACCTGTCAGTTCAAGTGTGTTCAAGCCGGCATTTTTTGCTTATTTTGCAATTGGTTAGGAGAGTGTGGATGACTTATCATTTCTAAGGAAAATACTGATTTTCAGTCCAGAAGTGCTTCATCAACTCCATGTTTTCATGGATGCAAGAACATGTATGCAAGTTCCAGAAGTATTACTTCCCAAAGAAAATATTTTAATGTGGCTAGCACAGGTTTTTCCCATGAGAATTCTTCTTGTGTTTTATAAATAAAGATAAAGTTTGGATGTTATTGGAACAGTGTCCCAGAACTTGGACAGTGCAAGCCTGGCCAATCAGGCTTGGGGGAAGGCTTCTGACCGACCAATCTGGATGACTTTTGAAAACTCTATATATATGATGAAATCAAAACAATAAAGATCATTCCTTCTTGCCACTGAGAACTGGTACTTTCTTTACTCTGCTAGCTGCTCAACAGCGACATTTTAACAGTCCAGTTTCACACTGGCGTTATTATATCCCATTTAATCAGTAAGTTTAGTAACCTAGAGCTGAGTGACTGGGAGGAATTATGATTCCTCTTATTCTTTGTGCCTGTATTCTCCATCAGTTAAAGCATTTTCAGGGGTCAGCTATTCTGTGTGGAGAAATCAACTATTAAGCAATCATAGTATACCTATGGAGAGCCAGGTGTGCAAGAGTGAGGTCTATGGGAGCACACAATCACAATTAGAAATCTCAAGTGGGCACGAATCTTACTCCCTAAAACAGCTAAGGCTCGTTATCTCCCTCCTGACAAAATTAGAAGCCTTTTCTCAGAAATCCCTAAACCAGGAGGTAAAAAGATCCAAAACAATTTATTCAGTCTTGTGAAACACTCATTGTCATAGTCAAACTCATTCTTCTGTCTTTGGAGGTGGCAGTGCAGGGAGAGTTGAGTGTGGGTTATATAAATTCTAATGAAACTTTAGCATGCTTTGTGAAGTAATTTAATGGACTTACATTTTAAAAATCTCTACAGTCTCTGTACTCCTCTAGAATTGCTGTATGTAGTGTGAGACACTTTAATAGGACTAATTGAGGTAATTTCACCCTAGCTTATTTGAGACACGATGAGAATATACTCCCTTGGGAAGTGGGTGAGGTAGTTCAAGTCCTCCTGAGAGTTAACCTTGAGTGTCACAGACATATGAGGACAATAAAAGCTAAGGACAAAAGATACAGTACTTTTTTTTTCATAATTGTATAGAAGAAAGAGTTTCTTTTTTTTTTTTTTTTTTTTTTTGTCTAAGAGCACCAATCATGTATGGCCTCACAGAGGAGAAAGAAATGTTACTTCTGTCATTTGGGAATTCCCTTTGCGGGCATAAGCATTCTGGGTGTGCTCCAGACAGAAATTTTATTTTATTTTTTTAGATAGCTGTAAACTTCAGGCTTTTCTGGAGCAAGGATCTGCTGAAAAGCTCCAGGTAGGTGACTTTTAGATTCAGAGTGTAGATCCTGGGCCCTAATCTTTTTGTGAATCTAGCCTTACATTCCCATTGCTCCCCTTACATTGCTTGCTCTTGAGCTTCTGATGGCTGAATGAGAAAAGCCCTGGAGTGAGAACACTCCCTTTCTATAATTACAGGGTGAAATCCCAAACAAATGGCATGGCACCCGTTGACTTCAGGTCATGCCAGAAATTCACATGTGGTTTTGGTTTTATTGTGTGTCTTTCCCCTTTGTTCATGAGCATTGGCAGTGAACCTAACATAATGAGACTTACAGAGCTTCCCTGGACAATATTATTAAAAAGGAAAAAGGAAGCTGTCTAATGTATCTAATAATAACTGAATGATAGCAAGCTATTCACATGGTTGTCTTTGCCAGCAGGGAATGTATTTAGTGAATAAATGGGAGGGAGGACTTCCAATCTTAAATTCCTCTGCAACATGCAAAGCACTGAGCAACAAAGGGTGACAGGAGATATGCATGTCCAAGTAAAACAACAAAGGTAACCTTTCATTAAACACATTCTGAAATAGTTAACTACAATTCCAAGTAGTGGCAATTAATGAGTTAGCATAAAAACTTCTTTTCCAGGCATTACAAATCAGTCTGTATTTACACACAAAAACCATATTACAATAAAAAACATAAATCAGATGTTTTTATAACCTAAGAATATTGTGTTTAACCCAACTCAGTTTCAACATTTTTCCATCCTTCTGTCTGCAAAAAGATTTTTGTAGCTTGATCAGAAAAAATGTTTGTGCCATTACTCAGTTCTGTTCTCACTCCTTCAAATATTTCAAAATAAAGTGCTGTGGCTACTATTATTAATACTTTATATTTTCCACTTGTTCTTTTTCAGCAGTGATGCTAGGATTTCTATTCTTAGTTGCCATTATGTCTTTTACATTACTTCCTTGTTTTGTAACTAATGAAAATGTAAATGTTATGACCAAATTTTTCCTGCCAATTAGAATACAGAGCATATTGCAAAAACTCTAGCACCTATATGTCTCATGGGGAATTTTAAACTATAGTTTTATTTCAAATTAAGTGGTTATTAATTGATTTTAAATTAAATCAATATAGTTCATTTTGTTCAATTGTTGTACATATGGCCTGAATTTTTGTTTGCTTACAGGCACTTCTCTGCTTTTAACTCCAAATTAGTTGTTGTTTTGAGCAAATGTTTGTGTAATGTCCAAAGTGTTCTTCATAACAATGTTAACAAGAAAGTAATTGATTTACAAATTACCCTAAAACCTGTCTACTCTGGATAGTTCTCTGAGTTTATAATGCAGAATAATACAAATGAGGTCCTTTATTAGAGACTGCCTTGACTACAGAGTTTGATTCTTTTGTATTCTTTTTCCTCTTGCTTATTCCCTCACCTAATAATACACACACAGGAAATACTTGTAAAAAAGGCATTTTAGTCTGTATTGTCACAATGACCAAGATTTAGATGCTGGATTTGGTTACATGTGCTGGTTTTTCTGATTCCTATCCTCATGGAATAGATACACTTGCTTATAAAATTTGCTTAAAAATATTTTTGCTTTTCATTTACTTGTTTGTTGTCAGTGAACACAGCATCTGCTTATGTCTTCAACAGCATTACTAAATATTCTGGTTGCACCCCTCCATTGCTTTTAGTTGAATGTTTATTCATGCCTCTCTAGTTTTGCTAGAGCAATGCAATATTTTTCATCGAGTCACACTTATCTTGCATGCTACTTACATTTAACATTTCCTTTTTCTCTGCAATTGCATATATTTCAGTTACATGTGTTAAAATCTCCATCTATTGCAAAGCACTCCATTTTATCTATGTGCTGTATCTCTGGCAAGCACTTCTTTTGGGATCCCATGTATTGTCCTTTGCCAATGTCATTTCAGCCATGAGCAGGGCTTTCCTGAGGTTGGGAGAGGAAAAGGGTGTGCCTCTTCAGACCCTTTCTGCCTTCCTGCAGAGGTGACCTCCTGTAAGGTGATAAGAGCTTCTGGCTCTTGCTCAGGACAGTTCTGATTCTGAGCAGAAAAGTGTCTAGGCAAGATAAAAGATCTGGTGGCTTTTGTGCTGCTCCCCCTGCTCTGAGCCACTGCATGCCAAAGCCTGTTTTCAGCACATGCTGGCATCTTTTGCACAAATACAATTATATGTAAATGTGTGGGACTCAGTTTCATAAACTGGATTCCAAACTGCTGCTAAAACCTTGCGTGCTGAAATGTTAGTATTTCATAATTAAGAATATTACACAGAAATTATGTTTTTATGTTATGTGTAGTTTTTCCCATTCATCAGATTTTGGATTGTATTTTACATTATCGTTTGGATGCATTTAAGCTTTTTGCATCCAACTTTGTTGAATAATAACTTATCTGTCATCTGTTAATGTCTGCTTGATAGCTAAACAGCCAAGTCCTGGCATCATAGCTTGAGATATTTGCTAGTTTAGTGCTGTTGCTTTCATATTCATTGTTTGTTCTGTAATGGCCCTTAAACATTTTCCATGCATATTTGAGCTAAAATGATTCTTTACATAATGCCTTAGAGGAAAACAAGGTTCTTCTAATAGCAATTAAAATTAGCAATGATATTAGGCTAAGAATTTAAAATTACGTATCACTTCTGTGCCAATTCCCTTTTATCATTAAAAAAAAATCAATTTTCAACAATGTTGTATACCTCATGCATTATACACAACTTCAGTGATTTACTTCTTGTTTTGGCACAGGCTCAGTTGAATGATATAAGAGCTAATTTTGTTTTTCCTGCTATAATGGCTTGTATTGTCTGCATAATGAATCCTTTCTGAGTTTCATTGGGAGAGTTATGATGTTCATATGCTTCTGTTAGTGAAAAATTTTGTGCTTGTTCTCCAAGAAGTTTATCTTACCTGAAGTCTGAAAGAACCATTCATGCAGGTATCTGGTATCACACACCATTCACATCCACTCACTCAGATATCAGGAAGAGACAAATCTAGGGATGGATTTTCTTGTTAGGATGGTGGATATTTCCAAGTGAATGCAGGAAACACAAGTGTGAAAGAAAACACTGAAAGAAGTTCCCAGCTATGCTACACATTTTGATAAATGACACGGTGATGTTTCCATTGAATCATGTAAGAAATGATGCCATACATGGAGAAATGGGCAAAGAAGAGGCTTTTTGTAGCTGGAGTATGGCAAAGAAATAACAGTGAGGACTAGCAGATCAAGAACTTGAGATATCTGGACTTTTGCAATTTTTGTCCATTTGGAAATATTCCAGAAACTGAGCTCCTTCCCTTTTCCTCTGTAAAGAAACAGCTCAAATCAAGAAATGAGAGGGGAAGCTGGGAAGAGGCTTTTAACCTACACTCTCAATGTTCATTATAAATGTTCATATAATATACAATATTATATTATATATGAAGTAAATCAGGCAAATCAGAGTAGAGCAAGACTTACTAATAAATGTAAAGAAGTCCCAAAGATCCTAGAAAAAAGAACAAATATTGTAAAGAGTAGGTGACAGCTGAAAGGCAGTAGAGCCACTGGAAGGCAGCAGAGGTAGGGAAAAGATCCTGTTGAGGATGAGGCACTAGGCAGTGAGGAATGATGGAAATGCTTGTGTGTTAACTCAGGGCAATGTATAGTGCTGATTTATATTTATGCTTCTGAGAGGGGTGCAAGTATGTTTTTGTTTGCAAGTTATCTTAAGCTGTGTAAGATTTATAACAAATATTTGCAATAAATCATTATATGTTAAGTGGATAAAATCTAGCTTAGAAATAAATATCGTTTAATATAGATGGTCTTTGTAAGAATATTAAGTGGCTCAAGGTGTAGGAAATTTTTATTTTTATTTTTTTGGTAATAATAAGTATGTCTCTCTCTGTCTGCCTGGATTTAAACTGAGTGTTTGAATCCTGTATTTACAATAAAAGATAGTCACAGAAGATAAACAATGTCAACATTGAACACATGTGCTTTGCTTAACTCATCTGAGGTTTGTCATCAAGGCTATGTAGGTAGGAAATCAAATCAAGTTATAACTCTCATTGTAGTAATTTCCCTCTTATAAATAGGATTCTTAGAAGCCAGATTGCAGTGAATATCAACTGGAAATCAGTGCATCAAAGAAGAAAAAGTGTTCTCTGGGTCCTGAGTTATGACACAGACACTCAAACAGGGCTTGCAAAAGGCTGAAGCCCATCTTTAGTGCTGAGATAAAGCAAAGCTTCTACTCTTTTAAAAGTATTTCAAGAGAATTGATATAGCTTGTGATGCCATACAATGTTTAGGCATTTTCTGTAAATCCTTAACAACTTTATTTATCTAAGCAGATTCCAGCTATGAGACTTAGGAAAACAAAACAGCGTGAGGTGAAAGGAAAATTGGCTGAAGATGTTCTTGATTTTCACTTACTTCTGGTTAGAGTCATTCACAGTCTCCATCTCAAACATTCTGTAAGAATAAAGATTGATCAGACATACTTTGGAGAATTTTTGAAGGCACTGAGAGTGTTGATACTGGTTTCTGCAGAGATATCTTGATGAGAGGGTAGATGAAATACACTGGGACTGAGTTCCAGCATGACAAATCCAATAATCTAAGCTTGCTCCTGCTTGCTATCAGCAGGTAATTTTTTCTAGCTGTAATAGTACTGTTTGTCATTAGTCTTCTGAGGGTGTGTGGCAAAGATGGAGCAGCTCAAGTCAAGAGAACGAAGACAAACCTGGATGAGCCAGAGGGATTTTGTTTGCATGGATACTATTTGAAAAGTACTTTCTGCATTAAGCAGAAAACATAAAAGCAACAAAGAGCATTAGGGTACAAACAAATAATGCAAGTAAGCAATAGTAAGTTTATGATATTTCTTCCTTCACAGTTTGCATATTTCTTAGCCTGGTGAGGAATAGAAATATCACAGAAATTCAATTATTCAGATGACCTGGACAATCTAAACAAACACACCTCCTAAAGGAAGATTTGGCATGAAGAAATAAGTGAGTTTTGCTTTGCTCAGCACTCAGAACACTGTATCTCAGTGCCTATTGTGGAAGAATTGAAATTGCAGATATATGTCTACAAATTTTGGGGCTGGAGGAAAATGGGTTTTTATATGCCCTCAACCTTAGAAATTGCTCCTGGCCTCAATCTGGGATTATTTTCTCCCTTGGGGTGTGCTGGAAAACATGTCTCCTTTACTCCTTTCAAGGAGTTGAAGGAAGGGATGGAAAGCAGGGATGAAGGATTGGTCCTTGTGTAGTAATTATGGGACATGGGATGAAGGAAATGTTAAGGATTATGTTGCTTTGGATATCTGAAGTGATTGACTGGGTTCATATTAATTTCTATAAATAAGTACAAAAGGTATGCACTGAAATAAATGTTTTAAAGGAAATTACACTACTTTGAGTATATATTCTTGACTAAAATTTCAGTGAGGTTGTGGCAAATGCTGCTGCCTCACCCTGAATTTCAGTGTGGAAATGTTTCCAATGTAGAAACTCAATCACAAAAATAATCTTTTTCCCCAGATCTTACCAACATTGCACAGGAACAATACAGTTTTCTCTGCTTTAGCAAAATAGAGTTTGTTTGCTGTATGGTGTGAGCCTTTGATGTACATTGGCTAAAGACAGCACAGCAACTAAAATATGAGGCATGGCTGCCTGTGCTAATAAAGTCACAGAATCAGAGAATGGTTTGATTGGGACCTTAAAGGTCATCCTGTTCCAATCCCCCTGCCATGGGCAGGGACACCTTCCACTAGACCAGGTTGCTCAAAGCCCCATCAAGCCTGGTCTTGAGCAATTCCAGGGCTGGGGCATTCACAACTTCTCCAGGCAACCTGTTCTGGTGCCTCACAATGCACTAAACTGAATTTACCTTGCTTTATCTTAAAATCATTACCCCTTGTCTTATCACAGCATGTCCTTGTAAAAAATCCCTCTCCAGCTCTCTTGCAGGCCTCCTTTTGGTATGGGAAGGCTGCTCTAAGACCTTAATGGAGAGACTTTATGTCATATTACTACTGCGTGATGTGGAAGAGAAGTGCCAAAACTGGCACTCAGAGGCTTCAGTTTACTATTTATCATGCCTTAGTTAGCACGCAAAGGTGGTAGATCATAAAGTAGATTGCCACTCTTTGGCAGAAATAAAATTAAGTTCTAATATTATGGAGTTACTGTCTGTCCAGGCTAGCAAAAAACAAGCATTCTGTATTATTAGTGGAATATATATTTGGGGTATGTTGTGGGCCTTTTCATGATAGAGTCACTGTCATTTAAGGGATTGTAATAAATCTAGGACCACCTTCAAACAGCTTAACCTCCAGTTAAATTTTTGAGCAGTGGTGCTCTCTATTAACAAGGTGTCTATGAAAGTCTAGGGTTGGCCAGTAGGAGACAACAGCCCCAGGGATTTGGGTGAAATTTATGTTAAATGAATACATCTATGAAGCACATTTCAGAAAATGTTCTAAGAAGTAAATCCAATTGCAATGCAAGCTACAACTCAAGAGATTTTATATGCCCCATGCTTCACTACGAGAAAGTTATCTGAAGAGCAAACATTTCTGGTGAGAACAGAAGCTGAATGAAGGGGATGTATGTGTATGTGTATATGTATAAATATATGCCAAGGCTTTTGGGAAGTCCATTTTGGATCCTTAATCTTTTGTGGTTTGTTTTTCGGGGTTTTTTTTTGGTTGGTTTTTTGTTTGTTTGTTTTTTAAAGATGCTGTTTTAAGATTTTGGACTAAGATTTTTTGATTATCTTAATAAAATAATTGATTATCTTAATAAAAAATTAGTAATTAGAAGTGGTGTTTTGCAAAATGATATCAGGTATTTTGTTTAAAAGATATCACAAAAAATATTCAGTGCTTTCAAATATGGAATTTCATTAAACAAAGAAATATGAAACAAAAGTATTGTGACCTTTTTATTCTCCCTAGCCAGTTCCCATTTCTGGCTGAATTTATTAGTTGATTTGATTCAAAGTTCCCTAGTTCCAGTTCCCCCATAGTTCATTTACTCTACACAAAAGCTTATTTGCCCAGTTCTGAAGCCAGACTTAAATCTCTCCTCTTTTGTAACTACTCCTTGGAAAGAGACCAAATTTCTAAATGTTGCAAGATTCAGAGAAGGTAGTTTGGTCAAAGACTGTATTCTCAAGACCTGTGTTTTTCTTTCTCAAAGAAAAAATATTGATGCTGTGATGCCTAGTCAGTGTTGTACAGGCAGTGGTAGTCAGTGGATACAGTTAATATGTTGTAATAATATAATATTTCATATCCTGACCTTTTAAAATTGATGTCATATATATCCTACACATAGTAAATCTGTTTCACATGGTTGGAAGAGTTCCTGAAACATTTTGTTCAATATTAATGTGGGTTCGAGCAAAATGGAGAGATTTTATGGAAAAGAATGACATTTTCTAGGAATACTTAATTATTTTTTGGCTTTGATATTACAAACATAATGTTTTAAGGGGGCTAAGTTTTTTCCATTTCAAGAAGTGAAAAGTATTAAGGGACTGGAGCATCTCGCTTATGAGGAGAGGCTGAGGGAGTTGGGCCTGTTCAGCCTCAAGAAGAGACAACTGAGAGAAGACCTCATCAGTGTCTGTCAGTATCTGAAGGAAGGGTTCTGAGAGGATGGATCCAGGCTCTCCTTGGTGGTGCCAAGCAGTAGGACAAGAGGCAATGAGCAGAAACTGGTGCACAGAAAGTTCCATCTGAGGAAGAACTTCTTTCCTGTTCAGTGACTGAGCACTGGAACAGATTACCCAGAGAGGTTGTAGAGTTTCCCTCACTGTGGATATTCAAGAACTGTCTGGATGCAATCCTGTGCCATGTGCTCTAGGAATGACCCTACTTGAGCAGGGAACTTGGACCAGATGACTCACTGTGGTCCCTCCCATGGGGGTGGGGCGTTACCCATTTTATATATCTGTGAATCACAGAATTCACAAAATCTCTGAATCTACGTCTCTTCAAAGTTTCAACTTGAAACTCAAAAAACAAAGCTAGATTTTACAGACCATAATAACCCTAGACATAATTTCAATTCAATTTAATCGAATGCACAAGGTTTGTGATTATTATAACCATCATCCCTTTACTGCATGGCACCGAGGATAATGCTGTGCTTTGCACACACCACAAAGTGTCTGCCTATTACCTGCAGCCCAGTCGGGAGTGCTTCAGTACAGAAAGTCTCCTCTTGTGTTAGGCAGGTCTTGGCTCAGTTTCCCTGTACATACCTGGTCATTTCTATGCAGTTGCTATACATAAGGGAAACCAGGTAACCTTAATGCCATTGTTTCATTTTGATTCCCAAAACCAGAGATGTGGCTAAGCAAAACAGTGCTGCAGAAATGAGTTTTCAAGGATATATTCTATCAGTTCATCTGTGAGGTGCCTTAGAGTCTCACTCTGCCCTCTCCTTTCAACAAATGTAGGTGGATTATTATTTGTATTAATTAATAATACCATTAATATTTATTATTATTTTGTCTGTATGTGCAGAATGTATTACATTTGATCATTTAAAAAGGTCTTTTACTATGTTTTTCAGACTGATAAAAATGATGTTTGATTCCAAGATAACTGAAAGCGAGTTAGTGGCAGAGATACTACATTGAAATGTCACTGCAACAATCCTCACAGAGAAGTAATAATTAAATGCCTTTCAAACACTAGGATCCAAGCCTCAGAGCTGCTTCATTTGAAAGCAGTACCTCCTGAAGTTCACTGTGAAGTACTTATAGGATAGAGACTTAAAGGTAGTCAAACTAAGCACTGATAGTCTAAAGTAAATGAAAATGATTAAAGGAAGCAATATAGTGTACAGTACAATTTATAGAAAGTCAGGATGAAAATAAGTGAGGATCAATATCTGCACTAAATTACATACATTGGTGTCTATTTAATATCTTGTGTCTGTCATGTATTTGCTTTATTTACTGTGAAAGCTAGAAAGAAAAATGATCATAAAATATTTAAGAGTCAGTGTAAATGGAAAAAATGTTTTCCCAAGGTAATGGACTCCTCCAGCCATTAGGCAATGAAGCAAAGTAGAAACATTTATTTCCCAGGCAGAAGGCAATGCTTCTGAGATAGATTTCTATGATAATGAACATAAGGCAGACATTCAATATAGTGAATCCAGAGGTATCTGGCTTTATATGGAGAGCTCTGAGTGAGCAGGGATGGCTGGTCTCCACAGCCTGGCTGTCGTGTCCAAGCCCCATTTCCCACACCAGTCCTGCTGGGGCTCCCTGTGCTCAGTGTCCATCTCCAGCAGCGTGGTGGCTCTGAACACTGGTGTTGGCTGAGAACATATGTTTCCTTTCTGACAGAAGTCATGTTTGTAGCGTGAGGGGCAGGCTCTGATAGACTGCTTTTTACTGCACAAATGTCCTTTATTTGCTTCCTATGAATGAAAACCTTTGCAATAGAAGAATCTCTAACCCTCTTCTCTATGATTTTTGTAGGTGACATTGCTTTTCCCCACAGTTATTTTTTATGCAATCGCTGCCCACCTGCCCATTTGCCTCAGAACAGTGTTTTCCCCAACCTTCCAAACACCACCTCAGACAGGCTTTTAATCCCCCATCCTCATGCATCTCCTGTACTTCACTCTGAACACAATCAGTACTTTGTTTTCCTGCTGACTTCTCAGTTTGATTCTCAGTGTCTTGCAGTCTCAGATTTAATGTATATTTGACAGTACAGAGCATTTGAGAAACTCCCTGACTTCCCTACCTTTCTAAGCACTTCCTCTTTCTTTAATATTTGTTCAACATTTTAACATTATTTTTATGAGTTTTCATATTTAAATGTCATCTTTGGCTAGGTTTTTTTTTTTTAAATATGTGAACATGTATTTCTTCATCAAGTTAAAAAATATTTGCTTTCCCGTTAGTAGTAATTCCTTTCTAATCCTTCAGGCAAACAGTCACTAGCCTGAAAATTTAACTTGGTAAATACATTTAAATTTTTTAAATAAATATTTATTTGGTATATTATCACCAGAAAGTATTAGAAGTCAAATAAATAAATAAATGCAACTTGGTGATACTTTTAAAAATATGCAGGATAAACTTCAGAAAGTCAGAATGAAATAAAAGTTTTTGTCACTCTGAGCACTAGCACTAGATCCTAGGCAGATCAGGCTCAACTTGTCAAAACTTCCCCTTGTGATTTGAAGTATATGTACCTGATGCTTGGACTGTTTGATCTTAAAATGTCACTCGGGCTATTTGTGCCGGGTCATATCACTTCAAACAAAGTATTTTATACTCTTCTCCCTCCTTTCCTCTTATCTGATAGGTCGATAGCTCTGCTAGTGCTCAATGTAAAACCATTAAACACCACTTTTATCTTAAAACACAGCTTTCCTAAATTGATACTATTATCCACTTTAAAAAATGGATACTGTGGATACCTATATAACAATAGTAGTTACAAACAATACTGTTAACATGCTGTTAACACTTAACATTTTCATTACCATTGCTCTGTTTTATGGGCATAGTCAATAAATACAGAAATTCCTGGGGACTCTTCCTATGTCTGTGTTCCATTGCTGTGCTTGATAACTATCACTCAAGTTATGTTTAAGCACTTCATGAGAATAATAGGACTGAGGCACCAGCATAGGCAACTTTAGGAGTCAACTTTTCGGTATTTTGTAGTCAGATTTGGTTCAATCTTGCTGGCAATGCGAAGATTTCTTAGTATTCACCTGGCAGATTCAGGTACCTGACCTGGCTCTGCCTGCCCTAGGGTCAGATCTGGGAGGATTGGGTAACAGGGATGTAGAAAGAGCTGTGGTATCTGCATGCAAGCCAGGCTGTGACTTGAAGAAGTGTGTGGTAGCTGTAGTGAGGTGAGTCTATGCTATTTACAGGTACTGCATGAGAAATCTGCTCAGCACTGCTGGTCATAGCATGGGTTTGCCTCCTCAGGTCACAGTGACATCGGGGAGGTGGTGCTGTTTGGTGAATTGCATTTGGTCCGGGCACTGAAACATGCAGGGGGGTTAAATTGTGACAACAATATCCCCATCGAGGTGAAGGCAATAAAAACAGTGCAGAAAGGCAAATGTCCTGGGAAACTACTGGAGTCTGATATAAGGCACGTTGCAATGGTAAAGTGCATGCTATGCTTTCCTTAAAAAGCAGGAACTGACATGTGATTGTCTAATTTGGACTTTTAACTTAAATTTGAACCTGTGTTCTGAGTACTCTCCCACCATTCAAGACTTATCCCTCTGAAACACAGTAATGTGTCCTCAGCCCTAGGTGAAACCAACTTTCTTGACTGGCTGAAAATCAGAGGTGTAAGATACCAAATATTTTCTTAGATTATGATTACTCTCTGTACAATAGAGAGCTCAGTGAGTTGAAGATCATCACACAAATAAGTAGAAAGAGAAAGTGTCCGTATGCATGCCATCTTCATATAAAAAAAGGCAATCTAAACTACTTTAGAGATCACTGGAGGTGAACCTTAGAAATTCTGAACTTCTGAATTCATTTACAGGAAACTCAAGAAAACAAATGTAGACTACTGTAGTCACCCTTACCTGTTGCTTCAAATTTTCTCCTTATTTAGGTCAGGAAAAAAAAGGAAAAATCAATTCAGCTCTTGCAGACGTATTATTGTCTGACAATGTTTCAAAAGCTGTGCAGGCTGGTAATATCTACATGAGAGAGAGCAGAATTTAAAACCAGTCATCACAGTTCCAGACCACAGCTTTCTTTCCTGAGGGACACAAAGGATGGCCAGCAAAGGGCCCATCAGATAACTGAATAAACACAGCTCTGCAGTTCCACATGACCATAGGTCTTTTGTTTTGTGTTATTGTGGTCATGCTTATTATTTGCATGGTGCCCAGGAGGCCTAAGCAAGGGTGAAAAAACTATTCTGTACCTCTAAACAGCTATTTGGAAAGACAACTCCAGTTCCAGAGAACTTACTGAGAAGAGATTGTGTTTATGAGTAAGGTTGCCTTCAATAGTGATGGGTGAACATACTCAAATATACCCTCACAGATACATTTATTATTCAACTCAAAAAGATGTTTTCCATGCAATTAGAGAAACTTTTATATTCACATCAATATAGGGAGCCATGAGTGTCTATCTCCTACTTCTGAAAATTCAACTCTGTGTACATGGAAGTGGAAAACAACAGCTGGGAGGGAGGGAATTTGGAGTACAAATGAACACCAGACCCAGCTGTAGATTTGCATTCTTTGACATCTGGTGCTCAGTAGACACTGGGGAATTCTGTGACAACATGAGATTTTTTGCATCTGTCAGCTAAATCTAGCAATTCTCTTTGGGGCAATTGCATGCATGAGGTGGATCTCAGAGAGCTGTTTTAAGCCAGAACAAAATAAAAGAAGAGGACTATATGTGATTCGGACCCTCAATTTACAGACCTGGCAGGTTGCATGACTTGGGATCACACATCTGTTCTGCAAGAATTTGCAAGATAGCTTCCACAAAACACCAACATATTTGATTTCAGAAGTACTGTGACTTGGGGCCACTAAAGCTTTTTGGTGCATAATGAAAGGGGTTAAGAGTGTGTGCATGTGTGTGTGTGTGTGTGCACATATATGTGGGGAATTCAATAAAAGAACAAAGACCAATACAGTTTAAAAAATGGACTTTCAACACTTCTCTGAAGATTATTGAAATATCACACTAAATCCAGATACTCAAGGAAAAGAAGGGTTGTGACTATATGAAGCAATCCCCTGATCTGAAGTAATCCTGCCCCTTACCTTTGTACTTTCACCTTATTCCAGTACAGCTGATCATTTATTTTGAGATGAGAAAAAATTCTTGTGCCTTATGCCAAACCAGTTTGTGGTTTACATGCAAACAAAGGAACAAGAGTTTGATAACCAAAGACATTTCACACCGTTTTACATTGTAAATCCTCACGTGCTCTCTTTATCACTAACACGATATAGTGTTTGACAGTACACATTGTAAAACATCACTGCCAAATGAAATCAGATCACTAATTCATGGAATTTTACTTTAATCTTTGCTTCACAGTAACTGCCATTCTTAAGAATGAGCTGCTTAATTTAACAGGATTCTCCTCTGTATGCCACCAGGATAAACACAGCCATATGAAAGCATTTAACCTCCCTTTCTCATAACTCTGGATAACCAGGGGTGGGTGTAGACAGGCCAGATAGTGATGCTGTGAAGTCTGTGGCTGTGACCTTTCCACCTCAGACATCTGGGAGCACACACTGCAGCAGCACTAATGAAAGTGCCCTTTCCTGATGAACTCATGCTTCACAGTCCCTGGCATGGTGTATTGCATAATCTGGGATGATGTAAAAACGATCCACAGTGTCGAAGACGAAATCAGTCTCTTTCCTTCCTTCCTCATCTTCCTCTCAGATAGGCTGCTTGAATTGCTTTTGTTTTGGGATGACCCTTGTTCCAAGTGATTTCTGCACTGAAAGGAAAGCAAAGAGCTTTTTACAGCTGCTGGTTGTAGATCATGTGTGTGGACTGTTCAGATATAAATCAACAGGACCATTTTTATGCTGTTGTCTAGTTCCCATTATCTGCACACACTAATCAAATTTAAGCCATTTTCAGATACAGTGGTTGAACAAGCTATTCTGTTAGATTTTTTTTTTTTTTTAATAAGTGCTATTGTGCTTTTGCCATGAATATATGAAGAAATACTCTGAACTGCTTTGGCTCCCAATTGTCTCTTTGCAAAGTAATCTTTGTGCTACACATGGGGTGGCAAATGTTTCTGTAATACAGCCCCTGACTCCTTTAATTATGGCTTATTACCCTGTGAAGGATAAAAAGCAACTAAAGCTCTTAAATACCATATTAATGACAGCTATAAATGTAGATATTACCTTAGCAGTGCTGTAATGGAGTCTGGTATGCTGAAAAAAAGTCCACAATTTTCTAAAAATATACTGCTGTAACTATGAAAGAGACACAGGTGGGAGCTTACCAGGAGAAAACAGGCTTGGTTGACAACTTGTGGCTGACAAATGTTAAAAACCAATTTCTGAGAAATTCTTGGTTGGTTATAAATCAGGCATGAGAAAAACTTTGCTCCCTTGAGACAACTGCCAAGTTTGTGCTCTGGATATAGATGCAGTTCCTTAAAAACAGAATGTATTTACAGCCTATGAGATACCTGCTATTTTTAATAATGATTCTCAACAAGCAAACAATATAATTTTTTGTTTCTATTAGAAAGTGTTGGTAAGTCTGTGTGTTTTTCTGTATGTCCATGCATGTGAATGTAGCCCCTGCACATACTGTGCAACCTGTGGGGGGGCCATGATAGGTGGTATTCAAGCCATGTAATTAATTAAGTCCAGGCCACACTAAGGCACAAGTCCCAGGGCGTGCACCCTTCAACCTTTCTAAAACTGGAGCACTAGTTCACAACACTGACATGCCTAAGCAAGGGACTGACATTAACCTCGTGCTAGATTTAAATCATTCCAGGCAGTCTGTTTTGAATTTCCAAATGTGCCGTACTGTTCTAATGAGTTAATTCATTTGGTATCCATTTCCTCCTGTCAGCTGCTTTTGGAAAATAAATTGCGCATTGTTATCTTAGCCTTGTCTATCCTATTAATGGTTTAGGAAATGCAGCTGAAGATTATCTGGAGTTTTCTGTGGCAGAGGTTGACCTGTGACAATGGGATGATCAATCACATCTTGAAGGAGTCAGAAACTGTGAAATCCTTATTCATTTTGTTTTCTGTCTGCAGTATAGTTTTTTTAAAAAATGTTTTCCACCATTTGTGCAGAGGGGTAAAAACAAAAGTGTTGTCCAGAATTTTTGAAAAACGTCCATTTCAGTGTCTAAATGTCATCCACCCAATGAGGGTGGATATAGAAATATACTACAAATTCCACATTTGCCAGCAGTACATTCTCTGTCCCCTTCTTGTTTGGCATTAGGGATTATATTGGCAGTACCCTGATGGTTTCTGGTGTTTCGTGGTGCTATGTGAGTGGAGATGGATGCAGTGCTCCCACCCCACAGCATCTGTCAGCACTGGACTCACAAAAGAACGGTGTCCAAAAGGACCCTGGTGTTCCCCAAATGCTCATCTCCTTCAGCTCCATGGCACAGCCTTCACCTGTCAAGTCCTGTTCCCTGCTTCCCAATATGTATTAAAGATGGCAGCACTTGTATCCTCTAATTCACTCTGGCGAGAGGCACTACTTTTAATTGGTCCTTCCTGAGTTTAGAAAACAAAGCTACCCAGAGTGCCTCTGATTCCTGCTGAAGAGCTGGAAGAACTCCCACAAGAGACAATTCCTGTCTATTAATCTATTAGTTGGCAGCAGTAGCCTTCCCTGCTCTTTCCAATCATACCAGCACTTCCAAAAACCTGGTTTTTCTTTACACATTTTCCTCAGTTTCTTAGCAAGCCTTCCAAATCCACTATCCTATGATTATTCCAGCAAATAATTTTAGAAATGCCTAGATATCTGTGCTCCCTGGTGTTCTGGCTGGTCGCCCATGTCAGCTTTTTGCACTGCACCCCGTGCTAACCCCACTGCGGCACACAGCACAGTGTTACTTGTGCCCACACTCTCCTTTCTCTCCAACTACAATTAGATCATCTCAAAATATCTGTACTGCTCAGAGGCTCTAGATCTGATGTGAGGGTTCACAGATTAATTTAGAACAACTAGTTTACCTTGGGATTTAAACAAGCTACTATTTTAACAGCCCTGAATCTTTTTGGCTGTCCCTGTGCTGAAGTCCTATGCTTCCCATAGGATCTGTGGGAATAAAAAGTGTATAAAAAGAAAAAGAAGCACAAAATTCTTAGCCTTTCAGCCCTTCATTTCCCTGTGACTTTCAGACAGTTCTGACTTGCACACTGGAGAGACTCAGAGTTATTTTTTTACGAGAAACAGATTGAATGTGCAGGTTTTCCTTGATCTCAGTGCAAGTGAAGTTCACCTCTCTGAAGAATCCCCAAGGAATCTCACACATGGTGCTGGAATAGTCAGGACCTTATACTTGAGTCTGTTTTCTCCTGCACCTCCCTGCTCCTCAGCAGGTGGTGGAAAGACCTCTTTATTTTCCCTCATTATGCTTTTCATTGTTACAAATGGCTTTGACCATTTTAGCCTTACTTTAACCTGAGCCACCAAAGCGGAGTCCTGAGTTGCCCTTTAATCCTGAACTGAGGGCTGAGCAGGAACAGAAGCTGCTTACACAGTAGTGAGGAAATCCATTCTCTGAGGAAGAATTCTTTACAGCCTCACGTGGCATTGCCTGAATGCAATCCACACCAGCACTGATGTGATGCACAAATCTGAGCTGGGCCAAGCACCTTGCAGCCTGTGCACATCTAAATTTCCTTTTTCTCAGAGTATTTCACAGTGAGCATAAAAACCCCTTCCCTTGGAGGTGCTGGTGACCCTTGGATGGCTCTGTGTACCTTGTGTGGCCTGAAAAAGACAGCCTGGCTTTTTGCTGGTGTCTGTGGATAGCTCATACCTCCCTTGGTGTTGAAGAGCTGCAGCTGCACATCTGCACAATACTCCAGGGAGAAATGGACCACAGTTTGAGTTCATAAATAGCCTCTCCTATCTGAGATCTGTGAAAGAAAATGCTGTCAATGGTTCTATTTAAATGTTATCCTTGTTTTTACAACAATTGTAACAACAACAAAAAAAGTCTTGTATTCTCTGTAACAAAAATTGTTGAAGTTCCAGTGGAGTCTGTGAAATTGCATCAAATATGCCAGCAGAGAATTTAGCCCATGAAGGGAAAATAAGTCTCAATAATGCTATAGTCTCAACATGAATATTTATTTTTCTTATTGCCGGTACCAAAAGATCATTTTCTCTGTTCAGAACTCTGACTGCAATTTTTACTATCAAGAATATTGCTTTTAAATAGAAAAATAAAGAATAAACTATGATAATTTACAATAAATACATTACTTTAGTCTTAATTTTCAAGTGAAAACATTATCAAACTAAATTTCAGATAACATTTTGTTTTGTGCAAACCACTGTTGATATAATAACTTCCATTTTAGGTTGCTAGCGAAGAAAAGAACAATGTGACCCATTTAAAAACTGGCTCACAGAAAAATATTAGTAAGCCATTTATAATTTCTATTTAATTTTAGTGATAAGCACCTTTTGATAGAAATATTTCTTTGTTATAAAACTAACAGTAGTATAGGACATATTTGACCATAACACATGTGCTTTGCAATGATACTGAGAAATGGACTTTCTGTTTGTTGCCAGCTGTTTGGAAAAGAAATAAAAAAAGGGAAACTTCTCACCTTTGAATTCCTCAGTAGATGGAGTCTCTGATTAAAAGGCAAATCACACTCGTACAGCTGGAGTGCTGCAATGGCTGGATACAGGCTCTTTGGGAAGGACAGGTCAAGATGGTGAGAAGGGGTGGTTGCTCTGTATTTGAGAGAGATGTAGGGATGTGTGGAGCTCTGCCATGAACCAGCTTATGGGTCTGGGCTGGCTGGCAGACCCATGTGGGCGATGGTGGTGTGGGTATCTGCTACAGACTGCCTGATCACACAGAAGTAGCTCAGGCCTCCTGCAGACAACCAGAAGAAATCTTATGTTCACTAGCCCAGGTCCTATCAGGATCATTAACAATCCTGATACCTCACAGAGGAGCAAGACAGCCAGGCAAAAGCAATTCAGGTAGTTTCTAGAGTGCATTGAAGGACAATAATGTAAAAATAATAATGCAAAATTCCTGATAATAATAATGATACAAAAATTTCTGATACAGGTGACCGAGGAAGTGCAGAGAGAAGGTGCTCTGCAGCACCTGATTTTCACAAACAAAGAAGAACTAGTTGGGAATGTGAATGTCAGGAGCAGACCTGGTCACCAGGACCATAGGGTAGTGGAACTCAGGATCCTGAGAGAAGACAGAAAAGTTAATGACCTGGACTTTATAGGACTTTAGGGGAGCAAATAATGAGCCTGTTAAGAGACCTGCTTGGAAGAATTCCATGCAACACCATCTTGCAGAAGAGAAGAGGAGTTCACGAGAGCCGACTGATTTTCAAGAATCACCTTTTCCAGACTCAGGAGTTGTCTACGCTCACCTGCAGGAAGTAAAACAAAGGATGAGGCCTTCATGGATGAATATGAAGCTCAAAGATAAAAAATGAAACATTCAAGTGTTAGGTGATATGGGAAGAATATAGAGACACTGCACAAGCATGCAGTGATCAGGTTGGTGAAGTCAAAGCCCACTTGGAGTTGAATCTAGCTAGAGATGTGAAAGGCAAAAAGAGAAGTTTCTATAGCAAAAGAAGCAAAAGGCAGACTGGTGAAAATGCAGACCCTCTGCTGAGTGGGACATGGGACCTGGTGATAGAGGACACAGAAGAGACCAATGTGCTGTTTTCTTATTGGTCTGTACTGGTAAGGCCAACCTTCAGGGATCTCAGGACCCTGAGACATATGGCAACATCTGGAATAAAGAATTGCTATTGTTGGAGAAGGACCATATTAGGTAATGCTTACACAGCTGGAATGAACATAAGTCCACAGGACCTGATGGAATAAACTACAAGTGCTGAGGAAGATAATGTCACTGCAAGACCTCTCTTGAAATGCCATCAGGGGAGCATTCTGAGGACAGGAAGAAAGCAAATCTTACTCCTTTCTTCAGGAAGGAGCTACAGGCCAGTCAGAGCAGTGGATGTTGTTGTCTTGGGTTTAGCAAGGTTTTTGACACTGGCTGCTGTAACATCCTCACTGGCAAATCAATGATGTACAGGCTAGATAAGAGGAGAGAGTTGAACTGAAAATTGCATGAACTGCTGGGATAAAAGGACTATGATCAGCCACACAAAGTTCACCTGGAGGCCACTCACCAGAGGTGTACACTGAAGGTTGATATTGGGGCCAAAAGACTTTAACATCTTCATAAGTTACCTGGACAGTGGGACAGAGTGCTCCCTCAGCAGGTTTACAGATGACAGAAAAGTGGAATGAGTGGCTTCTATACCAAATGTTTGTGACTGCGGAAACAGGCTGACAGGAACCTCCTGAAGTTCCAAATAGGAAAATGCCAAGTCAAAGGAACCCACAGAACTGAAGGTACCCATTAAAGCTGTGAGGTCAATCAGCTAAAAAGCAGCTTTAATATGAAGGACCTTCTCAGGAAGAGAGTTGCCAGCAAGTCAAGGGAGGTGATCCTGCCCCTCTACTCAGTGCTGCTGAGGCCACACCTGGAGTGCTGTGTCCTGTTCAGGGCTGTCCAAGACAAGAGAGATGTTGAGCCACTGGAGAGAGCCCAGTGCAGGGCCAAGAAAATGGTTAAGGTCAGGAAAGGCTAAGACAGTTGGGGTGATTGAGCCATGAGATAAGAAAGCTCAGGGGGAATCTCATCAATGTGTATAAATACCTGATGGAGGTGAGTGAAAAGGATGGAGTCAGGATCTTTCTGGTGGTTCTCAATGGCAGGACAAGAGCCAATGGAGCAAATGTAACACAGGAAATTCCACTTAAATGTAAGAAAAACAATAATTTCTGTGAGAGTGGTTAAACATTGGCACAGGTTTCCCAGAGAGGTGGTGGAGTCTGTATTCAAAACCCAATGAGACATGGCCTTGAAAATCTACTTTAAGCTGACCCTGCTTTGAGCAGGGGGTTTGGACGAGCTGGTCTCTAGAGGTACCTTCCAACCTCAGCCATTCTGTGAAATCATTGCTTATATAAGAAACCAAAAAGTGTCGTCTCTGTAGGACGCCCATGTCATTGGATGTAATCATTCTCTTCAACTGCTAAAAAGTTCTGTTAGAAAGAATTCATGTATAAACCTGCAGGGTGTAAGTGCACATAGGATGCTGACATCCAGGGAGACAGCAGGGACCTTTTGGCACCTGATTCTGAGGTAGATGGGGGATGCTTTGCTGCTCCTCACCAGCAGCATTCCTTAGAGGCTGCGTTTTGCCTTCCCCAGGTAGGGAGCACTGTGAGCATGACGACCTTGATTCATCAGTCTGCTGGAGAGGAGGAGTGAGCTGCTGGTGGGAACAGCTGGCTCTGCCAGCACTGTGCCATCTGGGGAGCCCTTCTCTCAAGGAGAACCTGCAGCTGATTTTTCCAGCCTACTTTCTAGACCTTTTGTGCTGATCTCACAAAGCACAAAGGGAATAGAACAGGGCTGGGAATACGTGTGAAAAAATATCTCCCCCAGCCTTTTACATACCGAAGAGAAGGAGTATGTAACAGCATGACTTTTGTACCAGTTCCACAGGGATAAAACTACTTTGGAAAGCAGTTTTTTGTTGTTTAGGAAAACTAATTTTCTTCTCAGGTTTGAATTAGACCAAGTCATTTCATTTTCTCTCCAAGTTCCTATTATTGTCATGACCATTATCAGCAATGAATTATTTTGAATACCAAGCGTAAGAAGAAAGTATACTTTTTTTTTTTTTTACATCATCCTTTTAATAGTAAATTTTGGCCTAGACCACTTACTCTGTTTAGGATTAATGCATTCATGAGTCTTATTTTCAGTAGCATGAAGAAAAGACATTTTAAAGCAAATGGAGGTAGCTAATATCTTCTCTAATGCCTTTTTAATGTATGAGACATTATAAGGACCAGAAAAGCACTCTGTGCTCTGCAATACAATTTGACAACTAAAAAAAAAAAAAGAAAAAAAAAAAGAAAGTAAGATAAAAACAAGCTAACAGAACATATGAAGAAGGAAAGATAGAGCCATGCTATTAGTGTCCAGTTAGTTAATTTTATTGGGATTTCCAGCATATGAAAAATGAGTATGATAACTGTTGAGGGTATCAGGATGTTGTGGTATTAATAATAATGTAATTCCATAAGAAATTGTCTTGTGATTTATAGCTAATAATATTACTGAAATGAGGCTAATGAAGGCAATCAATTCTATATAATACATTTCTGTAAATCTGATTCTCAAAGCATTTTTAATAGAAAGAGGATAGATTTGTCTTCTCCCAGCAATCCCTGCTGACATGAGAACTCCCACTGAAATCAACTGACAAGCAGACAGGGGAGTAAATAAACCTCTGTGGATGCACTTCTGCTCTGCCTTGCTTCTAGTTCCTCTCTCATGGCAATGTCCTTAAGAGTCATATTTTCTGTAAGAAAACTGCTCCAGTGCATCTGGAGTGCTGTCTTGCTGACTTGGGTACAGATCACAAAGACCTTTGAGGTGCTTTACCAGTCTCTCCAGACCTTTGGGTATTTATGCATGTCCCGGGTTAATGATAAGACTCTCTCTCCTCCGAGAGCAAAGGGCCCCGACACCCCCTCCCCCACCCACAACAGAACCTCTCAGATGAAAGTGAAGAAAAAACTATTTATTTAACAAAACCACGCAGAGTGCCCTACAAGGCACAGGGGACGGGGAAAAACAAGGTGAAAGGCAGTTATTCAACCTGATTAAAAAGTCCTTTTCTCAGACGCAGTCCCTCTCCTCCTCGCCCCCCACCCGGGGCCGGGTGGAGCTCCCTGGAGAGCTCTGCTGTCCTCTGGCCCTCCTGGGTCTCCGGGTGGCAAAGCAGATCGAAGGAAAAGCAGAACGAGGAAAAAAGAAGAAGAATGGAAAAAACGGGAACAGAGCTCACTCCGACCCCCCGTCCAGCACGCAGTCTCTGCCGGGCGACGAATCCTCCCCCGGAGCGAGGCTTGGGGAAAATGTTTTCAAAACAACCCGCGTTTCTCTCTGCGGCTGCGTGCAGTTAAAGAGACAGGACCACACATTTTTTTTTTCTTTCTTGGGCATATAAGCCAACGATAGGGGATAAAGGATTATCATATCATCAATCCAAGACATTCCACCCCTTATTCCATAGCGTTGGCTTAAGGCCCACCTTAACATCTTCCAACTTCAAACACACACATATATATATATACACATATATACATATATACATATATACATATATACACATAACTATGTACAAATAATGTCACGAACGGTGAACGGTGGTATGTTGCCATCCCAACCTTACATGTGGCCTTCACCCAAAATTAAATTTCCCTGAGGGACACATTGTGTTTTTCCATCTTCCTGCATTATCCACCAAGTACACCCTGGTCCCTGAGCAAAGACAACCCCACGGATGGGTTTGTCTTTATGTGAGGCAGAATCAATCCAGACAGTTTTCCCTAACAAGCCTCTGGCATGTACTGCTGGGACCTTATCTCCATCCACTGTATGTAGAAGCTCAGATTGGGCAGGACCTGCTCGGTTGATGGAGCCTCGGGTATTGACTAACCAGGTGGCCTCTGCTAAATGTCGCTCCCAATTCTTATAAGTTCCCCCACCCAATGCCTTTAGGGTGGTTTTTAACAATCCATTATACCGGTCCACTTTGCCAGCGGCTGGTGCATGATAGGGAATGTGGTACACCCACTCAATGCCATGGTCTCAAGCCCAGTTGTTTATGAGGCTATTTTTAAAATGAGTCCCGTTATCTGACTCAATTCTCTCAGGGGTACCATGCCTCCACAGGACTTGGTTCTCAAGGCCCAGGATGGTGTTATGAGCAGTGGCATGAGGCACAGGGTAGGTTTCCAGCCACCCAGTGGTGGCTTCTACCATTGTGAGCACATAGCGCTTGCCATGGCGGGTTTGAGGCAGTGTGATGTAATCAATCTGCCAGGCCTCTCCATACTTATATTTTGACCACCTTCCACCATACCACAGGGGTTTCACCCGCTTGGCTTGCTTGATGGCAGCACATGTTTCCCAGTCATGGATAACTTGAGAGATGCAGTCCATGGTTAGATCCACCCCTCGGTCTCGTGCCCACTTATAGGTGGCATCTCTGCCCTGATGGCCTGAGGCATCATGGGCCCATCGCGCTAGGAATAAATCTCCTTTATGCTGCCAATCCAAGTCTACCTGGGACACCTTTATCTTTGCAGCCTGATCTACCTGTTCGTTGTTTCGGTGTTCCTCATTAGCTCGACTCTTGGGGACATGGGCGTCTACATGGCGGACCTTCACAGGTAGTCTCTCTGCCCGACTAGCGATGTCTTTCCACTCTTCAGCTGCCCAAATTGGTTTTCCCCTACGCTGCCAACCAGCCTTCTTCCACTTTTCCAGCCAACCCCACAGAGCATTGGCTACCATCCATGAATCAGTATAAAGGTAGAGCTTTGGCCATTTCTCTCTTTCAGCAATGTCCAGGGCTAACTGAACAGCTTTGAGCTCAGCGAATTGGCTCGATCCCCCCTCTTCTTCCCTAGCTTCTGCAACCCGTCGTGTGGGGCTCCACACAGCTGCTTTCCATTTTCTTTTTGTCCCTACAAGACGACAGGAACCATCAGTGAAAAGAGCGTAGCGTGTTTCATCTGCTGGCAATTGGTTGTATGGTGGGGCTTCCTCTGCACGGGTCACCTGTTCCAGCTCCTCTTCCTCAGTCAGACTAAAATTTTCACCTTCAGGCCAATTTGTAATTATTTCCAAAATCCCAGGGCGATTCAGATTTCCCATACGGGCGCGCTGTGTGATAAGGGCAATCCATTTGCTCCATGTGCCATTGGTGGCATGATGAGTAGAGGGAACCTCTGCTTTAAACATCCACCCCAGCACCGGTAGTCGAGGTGCCAGGAGGAGTTGTACTTCTGTGCCAATTACCTCTGAGGCAGCTTGGACTCCTTCATATGCTGCTAGGATTTCTTTCTCTGTTGGGGTGTAGTTGGCTTCAGACCCTCTGTAACGTCGGCTCCAAAATCCCAGTGGTCGACCTCGGGTCTCACCAGGCACCTTCTGCCAAAGGCTCCAGGACAGGCCATGGCTCCCAGCTGCAGAGTAAAGCACATTCTTTACTTCTGGCCCTGTCCTGACTGGGCCAAGGGCTACTGCATGAGCAATCTCCTGTTTGATCTGGGTGAAGGCTTGCTGCTGTTCAGGGCCCCAATGGAAATCGTTCTTCTTGCGGGTTATGAGGTAGAGAGGACTCACGATCTGGCTGTACTCAGGGATGTGCATTCTCCAAAAGCCTATGGCACCTAGGAAAGCTTGCGTCTCCTTCTTGTTGGTTGGGGGGACATTGTGATGATTTTATTGATAACCTCAGTAGGAATCTGACGCCGTCCATCTTGCCACTTCACTCCTAGGAACTGGATCTCTTTGGCAGGCCCTTTGACTTTGCTCTTTTTTATAGCGAAACCGGCTTCCAGGAGAATCTGGATTACTTCCTTTCCTTTCTCAAATACTTCTTCTGCTGTGTCCCCCCCCACAATGATGTCATCAATGTATTGCAAATGTTCTGGAGCCCCACCCTTTTCTAGTGCAGCCTGGATCAGTCCATGGCAGATGGTGGGACTGTGTTTCCACCCCTGGGGCAATCGGTTCCAGGTGTACTGCACGCCCCTCCAGGTGAAAGCAAACTGAGGTCTGCACTCTGCTGCCAGAGGAATGGATAAAAATGCATTTGCAATGTCAATAGTAGCATACCACTTTGCTGCCTTGGACTCTAGCTCATACTGGAGCTCCAGCATGTCTGGCACAGCAGCACTCAGAGGTGGAGTCACCTCATTCAAGGCACGATAGTCCACAGTCAATCTCCATTCTCCTTCAGATTTTTGCACAGGCCAGATGGGGCTGTTAAAGGATGAATGGGTCCTGCTGACCACCCCTTGGCTCTCCAGCTCACGGATTAGTTTGTGAATGGGAATCACGGCATCACGAGTTGTCCGGTACTGTCGGCGGTGCACAATCGAGGTTGCAATTGGTACTTGTTGCTCTTCCCCTTTCAGGAGTCCTACTGCAGATGGGTTCTCTGACAGTCCAGGCAAGGTGTTCAATTGTTTTATGCCCTCTGTCTCCACAGCAGCTATCCCAAATGCCCACTTGAGTCCCTTTGGGTCTTTGAAATATCCATTTCGGAGGAAGTCTATACCCAAAATACATGGAGCCTCTGGGTCAGTCACAATGGAATGTTCTTTCCACTCTCTTCCAGTCAGGCTCACCTCAGCTTTCACGAGGGTCAAGTCTTGTGATCCTCCTGTAACGCCGGAAATAGAAATAGGTTCTGTCCCCACATGTCTCGATGGGATTATCGTGCATTGTGCACCAGTGTCAACTAAAGCCTCGTATTCTTGTGGTTCTGATGTGCCAGGCCACCGAATCCACACTGTCCAAAAAATTCGGTTTTCCCTGGCCTCTACCTGGCTAGAGGCAGGGCCCCTCTAACCATGGTGGGTATTTGTGTTAGAGGTTCCTTCAACGGAATCAGACATATTGAGTAGAGCTACTTCCCTTCTGGTGGAGTTCCTTCTCTGAGTCTTGCCCTCCTTCAATTCACGCACTCGTCGTGCCAGGACAGCAGTGGGTTGTCCATCCCACCTGTTCATGTTTTCTCCACTGTCACAAAGGAAATACCACAACTCATGTCGAGGGATATATCCAGTTCTCATAGCTGAGGAGCGTCTGCGTGGGGTAGCAGAACCTCTGGTCTGTACTGCTGAGATTTGGAGAAGGCTGTCTTTAATCTCTTTACTGAGTTTCTCATGATTCTTCTCTATCTTATTTTCTAGTTTCTGCAGATTTGTTTCCACAGCTGAGATTCTTGCATTCATTGGGCTATGCACAACATCTGCATACGCTCGGAGTTTCTTTGTCATATCACGCACAGTCTCATGCCCGTCATCTTGCTTCATAATGGCTAAAGCAGAAGCATACCCTGATGGCCCAAGCTTTAGGAGTTTCCGCCACATCACAGGTGTACATTCTATCCTATCTGGGTCTATAATCGGATCTGGGTTTGCTATGTCCTCTGGGAAGACAATTTCTACCACTGCCATTTCTCTCAAGCGTTGAATCCCTTGTTCTATGGTTCTCCACTGGGTTTGTTGCGAATAGAGATCGTCGGGATGTAGGTATCTTTCCCTCGCAGCTCTGATAGCTCGTCTCCAGAGGCTGCTGCAGTCAGGCCCATCTCGTATAGTTTGGTTGATATCTGGGTCACGTGACACAGTCCCTAAATGCCTTGCCTCAGTAGCATCTAGAAGTGTAACATCGCCTGCAGCATCCCAAAGACGGACTAACCAACTAATCACAGATTCATCATCTCGTTGGACATAATCTTTTCTTAGGCTGTGAAGGTCTCTCACATTCATGGATTCAACAATGACCTCTGACTCAGTTGCTGGCCTTGAGGGTCCCTCCCCACTGTCATCTGGGCGATCAGTCTTAAATTGGGCTTTCCTGTTCCTTGTAATAGGAGCAACTGCCATTGGCTTAGGCTCCCTTACTTCCTGTTCTATAATATCTGACAGTGTACGATAAGCATATGCCAGGGCCCAACATATTGCACTGCAGTTGTCTCTGCACTTCTCTTTCAGATACTTCCCCACCTCAGCTGGTCTCGGGATTTGTCCAGGGGGAAATTCCCAGTCTATTGGATCAGAGAATTTCTTTAAAGTTTTACCTATGTCCTCCCATACTCCACACCATTCAAATTTCCTCACATCTGGATTAGGTGCCTGCTTCTGCTCAGCCCCTCTGGACTTCTCAGCCCTCATTCTGGTAACACTGAACATCATATACACGGAAACTCCTAGGTAAAGCACCTGTACTACCAAGTTAATGGTCTCTTTAACATCCAGGGGAAACTGAATATTCTCAAAAGCTGATATACCAGATTTAAAGGGAAAGAGATGGGTGAGGAGCCAGGAAGCTTCACCCTCTACTTCTCTAACAGGTTGGGTAATATTACTAACAAAACTCCAAAACAGGTTACTAAAACTAGAGGAGGAAACTAACAGAGCATGTACATCTTTAACTGTTTCCCATACCTTCTTACAGATCGTCAGTATCACACACATTACTATAACAAGCCGGAGTCGTGTCCCTGATTGGTGGAAATTATACATTAGGGACAGGATTGCCCCTACCTGTTGGTAGGGAAACAAACCTATGTGCCAAACAGACAGTATTACATCAAACAACCTCCCATCAAACAGCATAGTGACTACTGATGGCTGTAATTCAATACCAAGCGATTAAAACCAGAATGCAATTATTAGGGTTTTTTTCTTCACTTTCTCTAACCCCACAAAAGGTGTAGAACAAGTAATCAAGGCCCCGTAAGTTGGGCGCCAAATATGTCCAGGGTTAATGATAAGACTCTCTCCTCCGAGAGCGAAGGGCCCCGACACCCCCTCCCCCACCCACAACAGAACCTCTTAGATGAAAAGTGAAGAAAAAACTATTTATTTAACAAAACCACGCAGAGTGCCCTACAAGGCACAGGGGAAGGGGAAAAACAAGGTGAAAGGCAGTTATTCAACCTGAATAAAAAGTCCTTTTCTCAGACGCAGTCCCTCTCCTCCTCGCCCCCACCCGGGGCCGGGTGGAGCTCCCTGGAGAGCTCTGCTGTCCTCTGGCCCTCCTGGGTCTCCGGGTGGCAAAGCAGATCGAAGAGAAGGGGTCCAAACGAGGAAAAAGAAGAAGAAGGGAAAAAACGGGAACAGAGCTCACTCCGACCCCCGTCCAGCACGCAGTCTCTGCCGGGCGACGAATCCTCCCCCGGAGCGAGGCTTGGGGAAAATGTTTTCAAAACAACCCGCGTTTCTCTCTGCGGCTGGGTGCAGTTAAAGAGACAGGACCACACATTTTTTTTTTCTTTCTTGGGCATATAAGCCAACGATAGGGGATAAAGGATTATCATATCATCAATCCAAGACAATGCAATTAGCTGCTCTACACTGCACCCCAGGCTGCTTGGTTTTGCTGATATTATTAAAGTAAAGGAAGGCAAGCTTTATTGTATTTAACCATTTTTATTTACCCATTTATTTACCCATTATTTTTATTTACCCATTTACCCCGACTGCAGTGCATGTTTTCCCACCTCAGTGTCCCTTCCTCTAAGCAACTGAAATCAGCTTCAGTGAGATATAGCAGATCCCTCAAACATACAGACAGACTCTTATTCCCCTCTTTGTCCCCTTCTTTGTCTGTTTCCTTTCCCATTTTCCTTGGAAAGGACAATGTGTTTATAACATGAATATTCATAGCATTTGGAAGAACACCTATTTCTTCAGATAAATGTCATGGAATATATTTAAAAACACAGAAATTTTAGAAATCTGGCACTACTTTGCTTTGCTTGAAGTACAGAATCATAGGTCTCCTTATGAGGGGATGTCTATGATGAAATTACTAATCTTGCAAATAATTTTGTGGATGTTAAAGTGCAACCACTGTTCCGGGTAGACTGTGAAGAGAAGATCCCACACACATTTATCTCCTCAAGCCCAACACCTTCCTCTTCTGGAAATAGACATTCTAGTAGAGGTTTCAGTCTCTGTCACTATGCTTATTTAAGTCAATGGCAATAACCTTTTTGATGTCACTGAGGCAGGATCAAATCTTGTGTAAACAGCCAGCACTCACATCTTTCCTCATCTCAAGAACCTTACTGACATCTGACTTAACACCTTACATATCCATCTCAGCCAAATACTTAAGTAGGCACAGATATGTGACAGCAAGGAGGTATAATGGTGAAGAAAAGGATGTGAATATAAGGTTGGATTAAAGGTGTAGTGCTATGAACAAAATCATACCATCTATTTTTCTGGGCAAGTTTTTTCTATGTATCAGTTCCAAGCAGCTGTTGAGGCAAGCAGCATGAGGCAGAGGAGATTATGGGTAAAAATATATTTGAACCAAAAGATGCTCGGAAGAACTGAAGTCTTATTTGAGCTTGCTGAGAAGAACCTGAGAAATGACACTGACTGGAGAAACACCAGTGACACAGCCAACACGGGAATGGCTACTGGTTAAAAAAAAAAAAAAAGTCGATTATATTTTGTCAGAAAAGGAAAGATTTTAGTCCTGACTGGTTTTCTGTGTTTGAGGTTACTTATGAAAACCACTTAGCACAGAGCAGATTAGGTCCTGGCACTGTTGTGCTGTCATCACTGTAAATTCATTAATGTTTCACTGAACTGTTCTAATGCCATTAGACTGCCCCATGTCACATG
Source organism: Lichenostomus cassidix (assembly GCF_008360975.1). Taxonomy (NCBI): domain Eukaryota; kingdom Metazoa; phylum Chordata; class Aves; order Passeriformes; family Meliphagidae; genus Lichenostomus; species Lichenostomus cassidix. The sequence continues at coordinate 114,899,194 of NC_139482.1, read as the reverse complement.
TGTTGTGTCTATGAATGCTCTCTTTGTTTCCCTGCATAGCAAGGAAGGTGAAAGGCACTGGAATTGAAGTGATTCTCCAAGCCAAGAATCTTTGCAATCATAAATAAAATAAGTCCCTTCAGCTTAACATTCATTGCCTCCTTTCTCATTTAAAACCAGATGTCAGCACAAGGAGAAGGCAGGTGCAGAGTGCCTCTTTCAGCTGCTTTTGAAGGAAAGCAGGAAGTGAATAAGTCACAGGGAGCTGTGCTCTCTGTATCTTTAGAAAGCATTTATAGCTTCTAGATACATTCCTGCTAATGAGGGTGTGAGATGCCAGCTCTTTGGAAGTTACAGCATGCATTGTTGCACTCCCATCAACTATGATGGATGTGGTGTGTATGGGAATATAATTTAAACATGAGGATATGAGGAATGATTTATTAAGTAACCACAGAAAGTACTTAAGAAAAAATGTCTAATACTAGAAAAAATATCTGGCATGGTTGTACGCTATATAAACTCCAAAATTTCTTAAAAACTGGAAACCACCAAATGGATGCTCTCCATACATTGCAGTACTCTGAATCTGCATATAAATACCCTCAATAGTAGCTGTAGAATATTACAATTTACAACAGACTGACTCCTGAACCTAATGAAGGACACAAACTGATAGTTGCCAATCATATTATTCCTGTTAAAGCCAGCAGCAACATAATCTGAGAGCACATTATATTTGGGTGTGTGGAGAGAATTTGACTAGTGCCCTTTTCCTCCTTAGACAACCCAACTTCCACACAAAATAGTGTCCTTTATAAAAAGGGCAAGATCAGACACAATATGATCCACAGCCTCTACAAGACTCCAGACTGAGGTGAGTAGAAAGGAATAAACAGCACCATAGCTTCTCTCCCCCCTCTCTTTCCACATCTATCAAGTGGAGCTGGTTTGATGTGGGTGGAAACACACTATTCTTTGTAAAAAGCTGGCACAATTTGCCCTCATTAGTGAAGCATGCCCACTTTTTTTTGCCACTCTTGCAGTACCTCATTTGAAACACCACACTGCAGGGATTTTGCACAGTGTCTGGATTTTAACTATGAAAGGAGAAGTTTACAAGAAAAATGCCTGAAGCTTCCTGGGCTTGATGCACTGCATTGTCTGGCTTGGATTTTACTCTCCCCGTGACACTGAAAAAGCATGGCCACAGAACAACTTGCTTTGATCCCCTATGCTAACAAAGAAGTTCTGTGATAAACAAGCTTTTAATCTTGTATTTCCACACTTTTACTAAGTAAATTGCAACTTGACAAAGCTGTGTGTCAATGACTGTGCCAAAAGCTCAGCCCTGAACAGAGATGCTAAGAGGGTAGGAGAGAAAGTGCTCACAGGAAGCACACAGAAGGATTGTACTGTAGAAGCTTTGTCAGTGCTTTGATTTAGTGCCATCAGTCCTACTGCAGCAGGCCTTCTACTAAGTGCTAATGTAGACAGTCCAGGAAACCTCCCAAGAAGCTATAAATGATGCTTTGCGACCTGAAAAGTATCTTCTGCCTCTCTGAATTCTAAGGAGGGATCTGCCAAAGCAAAAAACGTGCCGGGACTCACGAGGAGCCTGCCCTTTCATATGACAAGGTGTATTGGTTTGAAAACAAACCAGTGGGAGATTACAAGTCAAGATTGAAATTAAAAATAAGTGAAATAATACAAGGAAAAGCACTGACAAAGTTAGATACAACCTAACACCCTGTTAGGGTGGTAGTAGCAGTTTAACTGAAGTAGTCTAGTTGAAGCGGTGATTTTGTGAAGGTCTAGTCTCTAGCTGAAGATCTAGTGGTAGCTCTGGTCTTTTGGGAACCTAGTAGACAGGGCTAGCTCAGGCAGTTCTAGGGCTAGGTTATATCTAGGTGGGAACACCTGGCTCCTCTCTCCTCGGCAGAGCATTTCACAATGGGATGAGATAAGTCCATGAGTCACACGGTGGGTCCCTGATGGCCCATTGCCTGTCATGCGGGGTGGGTCGTTAGCAAGTGATAATAGCTAACGGATGGCTCATTGCCTGTCATCCGGAGTGGGTGATAGCAGCTAATGGCCCACAGCTGGTGGTAATAGAATACTTAACTACATCAATATTGCAACCTAGGACATTATCTACCCCTTATTCTATTATCATCTACACAGTTCTTATTTAAGATAAGGTCTCTTTGTGGGACACAATGGGTTTTCCCATCTGCCTGCATCACCCACCAAGTATAACTAGGTTTTTGGGCAAAAACAACTCTACGGATGGGCTTGCCTTTGCCTGAGGTGGGACTAATCTAAACAGTTTTTTCTAAAAAACCTCTTATGTGTACTATAGGGACTTTATCTCTATTTACTGTGTGCAAAGGTTCGGACTCGGCAGGACTGGCTCGATTGATAGAACTCTTTGTGTTAACTATCTAGGTGGCTTTTGCTAAGTTTAGTTTTTAATTTTTGAAGGTTTTCCTGCCAAGTGTCTTTAAAGTTGTTTTAAGTAGTTTGTTGTACTGTTCAACTTTTTCGGCAGCTGGTGCATGATAGGGGATGTGGTATATCTATTTAATTTTGTGTTCTCTAGCTTAGGTGCTTATGAGGCTATTCTTGAAATGGGTTTTATTGTTAGACTCGATTCTCTTAGGGGTACTATGTCTCCACAGGACTTGTTTTTTTAGACCTAAGATGGTGTTCCGGGCAGTAGCATGAGGCACAGGGTAGGTCTCTAATCATCTCGTGGTTGCTTCTACCATGGTTAACACGTAGCGCTTTTTTTGGCGGGTTTGGGGAAGTGTGATGTAGTCAACTTGCTATACTTCTTCATACCTGTACTTTGACCATTGTCTACTGTACTATAGAGGCTTCACCCGCTTGGCTTGTTTGATTGCAGCGCAAGTCTCACAGCTGTGGATGACTTGTGAGATGTTGTCTATGGTTAAGTCTACCTCTCGGTCACGAGCTTACTTGTATGTCGCATTTCTCTCTTGATGACTAGAGGCATCATGGGCCCAACGAGCTAGAAATAATTCTCTTTTGTGCTGCCAGTTTAGATTTACTTGTGACACTTTCACTTTGGCAGCTCGGTCTACTTGCTCGTTGTTACGATGCTCTTTATTAGCTCGACTCTTGGGTACATGTGTATCTACGTGTCGAACTTTCACGGTTAGCTTTTTTGCCCGGGCGGCGATGTTCTGCCAAATCTCAGCGGCCCAGATGGGTTTTCTTCTGCGCTGCCAGTTAGCTTTTTTCTAGCGATCTAACTATTTTTATAGCGCGTTGGCTACTATCTAGGAGTCAGTGTAGAGATAGAGTCTTGGCTATTTTTTTCGTTCGGCAATATTTAAAGCTAGTTGGATGGCTTTAAGTTCTGCGACTTGACTCGATTCACTTTGTCTTTCGGTAGCTTGTACAGCTTGTTGTGTGGGGCTCCACACTGCAGCTTTCTATTTCTGATTTGCGCCTACAATTCGGCAGGAACTATCGGTGAAGAGGGCATAGCGTTTTTTACTCTCTGGCAGCTCGTTATACGGGGGTGCTTTCTCGGCACGTGTTATTTTCTTTTCTGCTTTTTTTGAAGATAATTTAAAAGTTTCACTTTCAGGCTAGTTTGTTATAATTTCTAGAATTTTAGGGCGATTTGGGTTTCTAATACGGGCGCGCTGTGTGATGAGGGCAATCTATTTGCTCTACGTGGCATTAGTGGCATGGTGGGTAGAGGGAACTCTTTTCTTGAACATCCACCCCAGCACTGGCAGTCGGGGTGCAAGGAGAAGTTGTGTTTTTGTGCCGATCACCTCTGAGGCAGCTTGGACTCTTTTGTAAGCTGCCAAGATTTCTTTTTTGGTGGGAGTGTAGTTGACTTCAGACCCTTTGTAACTTCGACTTTAGAATTTCAGTGGTTGACCTCGGGTTTCGCCAGGCACCTTCTGCTAAAGGTTCTAGGACAGACTATGGCTCTCGGCTGCAGAGTAAAGCACATTTTTTACTTTTGGTCTTGTCTTGATTGGTTTTAGGGCTACTGCATGAGCGATTTCTTGTTTGATCTGGGTGAAGGCTTGCTGCTGTTTAGGGCTCCAGTGGAAATTATTTTTTTTGCGGGTTATGAGGTAGAGAGGACTCACGATCTGGCTGTACTCAGGGATGTGCATTCTCTAAAAGCCTATGGCGCCTAGGAAAGCTTGCGTTTCTTTCTTGTTAGTTGGTGGAGACATTGCGATGATTTTATTGATGACTTCAGAAGGAATTTGACGCCGTCTGTCTTGCCACTTTATCCTCAGAAACTGGATTTCTCGGGCAGGTTCTTTGACTTTGCTCTTCTTGATGGCGAAACCGGCTTCTAGGAGAATTCTGATGATTTTTTTCTCTTTTTTTAAATACTTTCGTTGCTGTGTCTCTCCACACAATGATGTCATCAATATACTGCAGATGTTTTGGAGCTTCACTCTTTTTCAGTGTAGCTTGGATCAGTCCATGGCAGATGGTGGGACTGTGCTTCCACTCCTGGGGTAGTCGGTTCTACGTGTACTGCACACCTCTCTAGGTGAAAGCAAACTGAGGCTTGCACTCTGCTGCCAGAGGAATGGAGAAAAAGGCATTGGCAATATTAATGGTTGCATACTACTTTGCTGCTTTGGATTCTAGCTCATACTGAAGTTTTAACATGTTCGGTACAGCAGCACTCAGTGGTGGTGTGACTTTATTTAGGCTACGGTAATCTACCGTCAGTCTCTATTCTTTACTGGACTTACGCACTGGTCATATGGGGTTGTTAAAGGGTGAGTGAGCCTTGCTGACCACTCCTTGGCTCTCTAGTTCTCGAATCATCTTATGGATGGGGGCCATAGAGTCTCTGTTAGTGCGGTATTGCCGGCGGTGCACTGTTGCTGTAGCAATTGGTACTTGCTGTTCTTCAATTTTTAGTAGTTTTACAGCAGACGGGTTATCTGAGAGATTGGGCAGGGTATTCAGTTGTCTTATGTCTTTTGTCTCTACGGCTGCTATCTCAAAAGCCCAGCGATGTCTCTTTGGGTCTTTGAAATATCCACTCTTGAGATAATCTATGCTGAGGATGCATGGGGCGTCTGGACTAGTCACAATGGGGTGTTTCTGCCACTCGTTTTTAGTTAAACTCACTTTAGCTTCTAGTACAGTTAGCTGCTGGGATCTTTTTGTCACCCTAGAAATAGAAATGGATTCGGTTTTCACATACCTGGATGGCATCAGGGTGCACTGAGCGCTGGTGTCAACTAAAGCCGTGTATCTTTGTGGGTCAGACGTGCCAGGCCATCGGATCTACACAGTCCAATAGATCCGGTTATTTTTTTTTTCTACTTGGCTAGAGGCAGGGCTCCTCTAATCTTGTTTTTGGTGCACGATGTTCTTTTCTTGTAAATGTGTTCTTGAGGTTTCTTTAAGAGGATTAGTCATATTATCGCTTTTATTTTGTCTGGAGTTTTGTCTACAAGAGACTGGGGCAGTGTTGTACTTAGATGAGCTTCTTGAAGTGGATGTTTCTTTTTTTAATTCACGTACTCGGGCTGCTAAGGAGGAGGTGGGTTTCCTATCCCACTTTCTCATGTTTTCTTTATGCTCTTGCAGGAAAAACCAGAGGTCACGTCGCGGGGTTTGTCTTCTTTCCTTGGATGGGGGACGTTTGTTCTTGATGGCAGAGACTCTGGTTGGTTTCGGTGTGACATGGAAAAATCTTTTTTTGAACTCTTTTTTTAGTTTTTGGAGGCTCTTTTTAATCAAGCTCCGGACTTGCTCGGCCAGGTTTGTTTCTACTGATGAGACCTGAGTGTGTAGTGGAGCGGTGACAGTGTCTTCGTAAATTTTCAGTTTGTTTGTTAACACGCCCACCTGGTCTTTGCTTTCCTTCTACTGCAGTGTTGCTAGGTAACGAGAGTATATCTCTGGTCTGAGCTGTGCAAATCTTAGCCACATTTGTGAAGTGCACTGGACATTATCTGGGCTCTTGGGGAATTTCTCGTTGTTTGAGAAAATGATCTCTAGCACGGCCAATTTTTTTAGGCATCGGATACCTTGTTTTATTGTGTTCTATTTTTTTTGGTGCATTTGGAGGTTTTCTTTGTACAGGTATTTGTCTCGTACACTCAGTAGCAATCGCCGCCAGAGGCTGAGAGTTTCTTGGGTTTTTCCAATCTTCTGGTTAATGACCACATCTTGAGACAGGGATTTCAGTTGTCTGGCCTCACTTTCATTTAGAATGGTGTCATTAGCTGCGGCGTCCCAGATACGGAGCAGCCAGGTCAAGATGGACTCATTCACCTGCCGGGTGAATTCTCTCTGTAGGTCACGCAGCTCCCCCAGGGATAGAGAGCGAGTGATGATCTCTGGCTCTGTCTCTTCTGCTTGGTGAGATGGTCCTGCCGCATCCTCATCAGTCGCTGTGCGGACTGACTTGCTCTTGGATTTCTTTTTCTGGACGGGGGCAACCGCTACTGGCTTTGGCTGTTCTGATTCGGCAATGGTCTGTGTTGAGACATTGACTGCTCCTTTGGTTCTTTTCCTCTTGCCTGCTGACTTGCTTCGTTTTTCCTCTTCAAGAAGACAAAGTATTGTTCTGTTCTTTAGCATGAGGTAAACGGTGCTCGTCAAAGAAAACAGAACTAACAAAAAGATTATGCCATCCCTAGCATCCAGAGAGAACTCAATGTTGTCAAAAATGGCTGTGCCTGACCTGAAAGGCTGGAAGAAACCGCTCTCTCCTCCTAGCCCCAGAGGGTGGGTGCGATTGCTGATGAGATCTCAGACGAAGCAGCTCAGGTTAGGCCAGGCAGACAAAGTCGAGTATATATAACGAATGGTGTTCATCGCCTCACAGGTAACCATGCCATAGGCATAATAAACCAATAGGGCAATTCTCATGCTATTCCCTGGTCGCAACAGGAGCAATACGACGGGCAGATAGTATCCCATTTGAGGAAAAATATAGAGAGCGAGATACAGTACCCATATAGATAAGCCGAGCATCATGGTGCTAGGATTTCTGAGTTTCCCCAGGTCGTGCCCCACGTTGGGCGCCAAAATATGTATTGGTTTGAAAACAAACCAGTGGGAGATCCCAAGTCAAGATTGAAATTAAAAATAAGTGAAATAATACAAGGAAAAGCACTGACAAAGTCAGATACAACCTAACACCCTGTTAGGGTGGTAGTAGCAGTCCAACTGAAGTAGTCTAGTTGAAGCGGTGATCTTGTGAAGGTCTAGTCTCCAGCTGAAGATCCAGTGGTAGCTCTGGTCTTTTGGGAACCTAGTAGACAGGGCTAGCTCAGGCAGTTCCAGGGCCAGGTTATATCCAGGTGGGAACACCTGGCTCCTCTCTCCTCGGCAGAGCATCTCACAATGGGATGAGATAAGTCCATGAGTCACACGGTGGGTCCCTGATGGCCCATTGCCTGTCATGCGGGGTGGGTCGTTAGCAAGTGATAATAGCTAACGGATGGCTCATTGCCTGTCATCCGGAGTGGGTGATAGCAGCTAATGGCCCACAGCTGGTGGTAATAGAATACTTAACTACATCAATATTGCAACCTAGGACACAAGGTCTCTTTGGAAAGAACTGTAGTGTAATCAAAGTATATAAGTAGCCAAATCTCAGCATCAGATTTTCAGGAAAAAGCCCTGCTGGCTCTTTCCATATGATGCCAGTCCACGTGTCACACAGAGCAACTGCTGATGAGCCATCTTCTGCATGAAGGGAATACCCAGCACTCAAATGTATGTTAACATAGCCAAGATAGAGTTTTTCAGTGCCAAAATGAGCAGTCTGGGAAACAGCACAGGAATGTAAGTAGCAAAGGACCTTTTCTGCTTACCTGAAAGTCGTCTTGTTGCCTGAAACCTTCACAATATCCTTAAGTATTGCACTGTCTCCTGGTGCTACTCCTCTGTTCCTTTTCCAGATGAAGAGAGGCTGGACTTATCTGGTGTGCTGATGCAGATACAACAAAGCACACTGTGCTATGAACTAACTCCCTTCCTGTGGAACAAACATGAGGAAGCAGCTGAAGAGATATTCAAGACTCCTGTGTTTCAATGTAAACCAGAAAATGCCTGTTTTCAGATTCTTAAACAGGAGGGTGCAGACTGTGAAATATAAAATCTAACCTCAAGAATAAAAAGTTTGATATAAAACTCTTCTTTTTAGTGAAGAAATCTTCTCTGATGCCTTCCCCCCTGCCCTGTTTATACAAAACTGCAGTACATGTACGTCTTGTAGGACATTGATAAAGTATTAGAGCCACTGGATAAATTACTGCCCAGAAATCTGAAGCATTTTTGGAACATATTTCATATTCAGCGTAGGAAAGTATTTTTATTTTTAATGGTAGCTGTTTGAAGTTATTCAGTGGCTTGGAAAGCTATCTGTTCCTTTTCATTTCTGAATATGAACATTAAAGTGTCTGTGCAAGATTTCAATTGTTTGAGGCTGTGGTGCTTTTTACCACACATCTAATCTGAGCCAAGTATTACATTTTTTTTGATGATACTATCAACCTGGAAGGATACTAATTCAAGAAATCAGTGTTCAGTTTTCTATACAAATATTTAAATTAGAACAAAATCAGTCGCTTCTTCCTAGTTACCCACATGACACCTGATTAATGATTGCAAAAAAGAGATCCAATATTTGTTTCAACAGTAAAAAAAGACTCATGTGAATCCTTAATGAGCAGAGGAAAAAGAAATAAATGAGTACATAGAGGTGAAACAAGAGCTTCACAGAATTTCAGTGTCTGTATTTTTAATGTGGAAAATGTGCAGAAAAAGGCTAGACCCAAGATATCCTGGTCTTAACCCTCTAATAAGTGTTAATGAGCTCCTTGTGTTTAGACCTCACAGAGGTGACCAGGCTAACACATTAGAGAGAAAACACAAAGCAATAAAGGCTCTCCTGACAAGGTAAACAAGCATAACATGAACTAGTGGCTGAAAGTTAAAGCCAGAAAAATTCAATTAGAATTGGGTACCCATGAGTTAACACTGAAGGAGATTAACCACTGGAACGAGCTCTCAAAGTAATGAATTCTTAATGTCTTGATGTCTTCAGGTCAGGCATTTCTGAAAAATGTGCTGTGGCTAAACACAAGTTATTATTTATTGATAGCCAAATAATTAACTTAATACATGAGTAATTGCATGAAATGTAATAGCTTGTGATATAGGAAGCCAGATTGCACTGTGAATGTACAATTTCATAGCTTTTCCAGAACAGGGCACATGAGCATTTTGCCAGCTATGGATGTTGGCACATTGATAAGTGAAACTTAGTAGAATGAATGATGAACTGACATTCCTTTCACCATCATTTTACAGACTCAAATATGTTGTTATCCCCTTGCCACTTCATGCTGATCAGTGCTTCCTCTTTCTCACAAGCTTCCCAGATGAAAAGCCAACACCTGTAAGCCAGCACCTGCTTGTGCTCTTCCAGTGAAAAAATGATCAGGCCCATTATTTAGCTCATTCTCTCCTTTTATTTTAAACTGTAGAAGGTATTATGTCTTTTCCTGATTCAGTGCTTCTCTTTGAAACATTTAATTTGGAAGTGGTGGATTTAACATCTATCAGTTCCACTGACAAAGAGCCACTCCTTTTCAATAGATATTAGATGAAATACATAATCCTTCAATAATCTCATCTAATGTTAAAGATCTGAAATTATTACAGCTACATAAATACATATTTATCATCTCTTTATTGCAGATTTTTCCCCTGAGCTTCCCATCTTCTTCCTTTAATTTGCATCTGGGTGTATCTTTAGTTTTGCTTCCTTCCTAAAGAAATAAAGAGCTACTTACAAAGGAGTTTTGCCATGTCAGGGCCCTTGATTATCATTTGCATTCTGTGTTTCAGAGACATCCTATTTCATCCTTTAACCCTCCTTCCTTTAGCAGAAAAAAAAAAAAATCTCACTTCCCTTCTACTCTTCTATTGTCTTCAGGAATTCACTTTGCTTTTGTGCTTGCTTTTTACTTCATCAGCAATCCCTGTTGTCTCCACCACTTTTTGTAATTCTTGACACATTTTTTTTCCCAGGGCAAGATTCTTTTAGGGAAAGGAAAAGTTCCAGGAGACTGCATAGATGACTCTAAATTTTTTAGTGTGCCTTTAAATACAATGTACTGTACTATTATTTCTTCAGTTCCCTTTTGACGGTAGTATTTTCAGTCCTTAAAAATTACTTCATATTCCTTATGTTTTCATTAAAGAACTTGAAACTACCCCGCTGTAGGTTTAGTTTCCTCTGGCTGTATGTCTAAATTCTCATGGGCAGCCATATTATTCCTGTTTTACACATTTGAACACGGGCAGAATACACAGCAATTATGCCCACAGGTTTGTAGCTTGTTCCCATTTTCCCCTCATCTCTTGTGCATGTGTTTATATTGTAGAGAAACTTATGTACACACTTGCAGATCAATATGTTGATCTTTTAATTCCACACCCAAACCACGCATAATGTAAAGTGAAACATGTGTGGTGTGTGCAGCACCAGCCTTCTATCCTATTAGCAGGCAAAACCAGGACGCACAAATTTACACTTATAGACTATAAAACACACAAGGCCACTGAAACCACCCTTTGGTGTAGATGTAAGGGGAAATTGGGATTCAGCTGACATATTTTTGCAATGTTTGCTGAATGGCATTTGCCAATGTAAACCTGACTTGCAAACATACAGTGTCTTTCATGGTGAATGGTTTCTTTTTGCTATAAATGGCCCCTTTATTGAAAATGGTCTCCCTTCACCTTTTCATCTTGCTTCCCAACCAAACTTTTCCTTCTTTTAACACATTACTTCAGCTGAAGAAAATAAAAACAGGCAAATATTATTATTCCAGGAATACTGAAATAATATTTCTTTTAATGAACTAGTTCCTTTTAAAACATGCAGAGAGATTCTCAGTACTGGCACATGTAAGCTTGTACTTTAATGTCCAACTGCAGAAACTCTTTGCTTACACTTCTACACTTGGAAAAGAATCAAACTTATTTGAGAGAATAATCTGGCTAGAAATAAAGATAGAAACAAGACCACGTGGGAGATGTTTGCTGGTCAACCTCATAGTCAACACAGGAAGAAAAATAGGAAGCCCTTTTCACTGGAAAAATGAGATGCTCTGGGTCCCTTCAGTTGCCTGTCTTGCTGTATGTACTTTGCCTTTTCTTTCAGGACACCTTGGCAAGAATGAAGATCTGCCTAACAGAAGCATAAATAGACTCTAAATTACCCCAAATGGAATGCTCTAATATTCCATAGAACAATTCTCTCCTCATCAAAATATTAAATCCTGTGTGCCCTCAAATACTCTATGCTGGCAGCAACATAATAAAGAAAAAAGTGGATAATACAGGAAATAGGATAATATCACAGTGAATTTCTCATCCCTCACACCAAGGAAATAACTGTCAGTTCTGTGGCTGCAAAGAATCATGCAGGTAGGAACGTATAGTCTAAAATAACTTGTATGTAATTCTGCTTTTGCTTTTTCCTGTAGATTTCTTAGCAACCTGAACAGTTCTCTGCGTTGAACTCTCCCTTTTCAGAGTGGTGAAAGCAGTAAGTAAAGTTGTGGACATGTACCCTCTTTAAAAAATGTTGCTAGTCATTAATGACAATTTACACATACAAATTTCACAGTATTTGGATGGAGAATTTTGGTTCAGGCCTCGTTTTCCCAGAATATACCTTTTAATGTGTTTGGGGAAAATATATTCTGAAAAAAAAATCATGTAGAACAAATAAATAAATCTAGATATAGAAAATGGAAGAATATTTGCTTGGAATTTCACCAGGATTAAGTATTATACCAACCATGCCTCAAAATGCCATTTCTCATTTGACAAAATGAATGTCAGAGACTACACTGCTTCTGAACTACTGCTGTGTGAGTTCAAAGAGGAACTATTAAGCCCTGGATCTGTGCCTGAGCTTTTTATTCCTGGTACAATCAAAGGGTGTGATCATTAATCCCAGTTAAACAAGAAGTCAGCATGTTCCACAGAATCAAAGGCTGAACCGGGATTCAGGAGAGAGGTGTCCTGCTCCTGCTTCAGTTGATGAGGTGTTATGTCACTTTTGAAGGCCATGTAGGCTGAGCTTCTCCTACTTTTTGCCCAACAATTTGATATTAGCTTGGGGGCCATAATTATACCTATCTATAGATTTTTTTCAGTGAGTTGAGCCAATGTAGCAAACATCATGAGGAATGCATTTTTACAGAATAAAGAGTGCAATTATATGTATTACATATTTAATGTATTTTCATAGTAAATTCGACTATTGGGAGCTTCTACACTAACAAGTTCACATTTGCCTACATCATTAAAAGAGCTCCAATCCCACTGATCTTGAACAAGTATTAGATCATGCCACTATCTCCGTAGGATTGGCTCAACCCTTTTACTTGAAGCTGGTTCCATAAATGAACAAGTTGCTTTGTGCAGAGATTGATAAGGTCAATATCTGCATTTGTGATTGCAGTTTAATGTAAGAGCTCAGTCCCATGCTCCATTTCACTGTGGACAAGCAAACTCCTTTGTTACTTACATACTTCACCATTAAAGAAATCCTAGGAATCTTCAGTGGAATCTAATCTGTTGATTAGATCATACTATGCCTGAGAGATGCTATGGAAGAAACAGGATATTTGCACAAAAACTACTCAGCAGACATATGGGAATAAAGAAATGTCAACTATTCAGTAAGGTTTTACCTGTTATGCCTAATTTTGCAGAGGGATATGGAAAGAATTGAAAGGTTAAAAGGAAGGGCAACAAATATAAGTTGCTTAGTTCTTAAGTTCAGTAATGAAGGGAAGCCATCAAAACTATGGGAATCCATAAAAAGTACTTATTGCAAAACAGGAACTCACAGGTCTGATAGTGTTGCCTCTCATAAACATGAAATTCTAGAACAGACATCCCACAGGAAGGTCACTGCAGGAAAGGACTTAATAGAGAGCATGAATGAAATACTGTATTTTAAGGAGTAAGGGAATGAACCCAGCCTCCTAGGTCTGTTTGGCTGGTTTCCAAAATATGAGGCTCTGTTTGAAGAGGAAAATGAATTTCCAGTCAGATGCACCAGAATTGGTGATGATTTAGGGTAATGTTTGTTTTTTCCCCATGTGGTTGAATAATGATTCAAAGGAATTTACATTAATAGAAGCAGCTAGTATGTGTTTAAGAAGTGAGATGATGAACCTTAACTTAATAAAGCTAGTTTGGTATGGGAGATGGGCATGCATATACAACATATCTCATGTGACAAAAATGCATGTTAAAAAAAATCTGAGCTTTCTGTTTGCACTGATGTCAGGTGCTCACTATATGAAAAATGTCTATTTTTTTTTTAATGTTTTGTTTTGCTTTGTTTTGTTTGCCTCAATAAGCTGCACCATGTTGTAATTTGAGTAGTATGATACTGCAGAGGGAAATCTGTGTTTCTCTTCTGTTCTTGAAAAAACCCAACCCAGTCAATTCTATTGTTTTTACCCTATTTTCTTTTCACCTTGCAAGCAGCTCATGAACCATTACTCTCTTGCTTCATTAATGAAGTTTCGTCTCAGTTCTTCTTTTTTCATCCCACATTCACACTGATAATAATTTCTGCTTCCATGTCAGTGCTGCACAGGAATCACAGGTACTGAGTTGGGGATCACTGAGTTGGGCAGCTGAGTTGGGGATCACTGAAGCACAATGAGCTCCACACCTACATCAAACCTTGTGGATCGACAGCACAGGATCAAGATGGTATCCTCTTGAGACACCAGAATTCAGGGAGGTCTGGGAGGTCTGGTCACTGTCTCTAAGTGGGCAAGAACGGTAAGCAAAGGGCACTTCTTACCATTATAGCAATGCTATTTGACTGCCTCTGTTACCTTTTGGAATTGCTGTCAGGGATTGCAGACTGTCAGTACTATTCCTGTTTCCCTTCCTGTCACTGATGCAAGTTTTTGGGCCACTGCCTAGGAGAGATCTCTATAACAGAGGTCCCTTCTGTCCGTTTTTCCCTTGACAGAATGAATATTCTCTAGTTCCATACATCGCAGTTTTCAAAGGAGAATGAAGAGTCCTTTCATAACCTTGAACTGAGGCATCTTCGTGTTGGGGAGAGACTTTCCTCAAACCCTCCATTTTGTATAATTTGCACTAAGGATTGATGGCACACCTCATACTCTAGGACAGAGGGCCTTATCCTCACCGAGGGTCTCTGTTCCTCCACAGGAAGGGCACAGTTCTCTGTGGTGAGGAGTAAATGCAGAATCACAGAATGGTTGAGACTGGAAGGGACTTCTGGAAATCATCTCGTCCAAATCACCTGCTCAAGCACGGCTGCCCAGAACAAGGACCCTGTTCAGATGAATACCTTCATGGATGGAGACTCCACAACTTCTTTGGACAACCTGTGACAGGGCTTAGTCATACTAACCCTAAACAGTATTTCCTGATGTTCAAAAGGAACCTCCCATGTTTCAGTTTGTGCCCCTTACCACTGGTCTTGTTACTGGGCCCCTGGAAAAGAGCCCGGCTCCATCCTCTTTTCATCTTCCCTTTGGGTATTTAAACACGCCCGTGAGATCCCATGGAACCCCATCTCTAGGCTGAACAGTCCCAGTTCTCTCAGCCTTTCCTCATAGGAGAGATGGTCCAGTACCTTAACCACACTCATGACCATTTGTTGGACTCTCTCCAGTATATTCACGTGTCTCTTGTACCGAAGCAGCCAGATCTGAACCCAGCACCCCAGGTGTGCCCTCACCAGTGCTGAGCAGAGGGGCAGGATCACCTCCCTCGACTTGTTGGCATTGCTTTGCCTAACGCAGCCCAAGGTATTGTTCACCTTCTTTGCCGCACAGGCACAGTGCTGGCTCATGTCGGACCACCAGGACCCACCGCTCCCCTGCCGAACGGCATTCCAGCCAGCTAGTCCCCCGCCTGTCCCGGCGCCTGGGTTGTTCCTCCCCAGCGGCCGCGCTTTGCCCTTCCCCTTGTTGAAGTTGCTCTCCCTGGGTGTCCCCGGGTGCACAGAGCGCCTGTGCCCAGCTGGAGGGGCAGCGGGAGCTGCGGAGACACCCACCCACCCACCCGGGCTAGGGAAGCATCCTGCGGAGGACGGCGGGGCAGACGCGGGGAGGCTGAGGGGAGCAGCGTCCCGCGGGGCACGCCTGCTGCCACCTCACCTCTCGCCCGCCGCGCCGCGCCTCTGGGACAGCGCCCGGCTCCCGGTGCTGCCCTGCGGCCACCCCCGGCCCGGCCCGGCCCTGCCCCGGCGCTCGCCGACACCGCGGGTGGGGGCGGAGGGCGGAGGGCGGAGGAGGTCCAGGCGCGGAGCCGAGCGCCGCCAGCCCGCCTCGCCCCGCACACGCTCGCACACCGCTCACCCCGCCCGGCCGCTCCCGGGCCGCCCGCCCATGGCTGACAGGAGCCTGATCGAGGGCGCCGAGCCCCCGCCGCGCCGGGAGGAGGCTCCGGAGTGGGGCTACGAGGAAGGTGAGGAGCGGGCTGCGGGGAAAAACTTTGTCCGCGGCCGGGGGAGGAGGAGGCGGTGTGGGGATTTCAGTGGCGGAGCGCAGCGGGTTCGCTGCCCGGCCGCCCCGAGCCGCGGGGAGCGGGGAAGCGCAGCCCCGCAGCGGCGGCAGGTCTGTCCCCGCCGGCCGGAGGGCAGCGCGGAGCGGCGGACGAGGAGCCGCCGGGTCCGGAGGATCACCCCTTCCTTCGCCGGGCAGCGGGCGGGCAGGCTCTATGGCACCCGGGTCTCCCCATAACTGCTTGTCCCTTGTGCTTCAGGAGTGGAGTGGGGGCTGATTTTCCCCGATGCTAACGGGGAGTACCAGTCGCCCATTAACCTGAACTCGAGAGAAGCTAAATACGACCCCTCGCTCCTGGAAGTGCGTTTGTCCCCGAACTACGTGGTGTGTCGTGACTGTGAAGTGATCAACGACGGGCATTCGATTCAGATTGCCCTGAAGTCAAAATCAGGTATGCTGAAACATGGCCTTGCAATTCCCGGCTAAAGCTTGTGTTGCCTGAAGACCCACTACTCTACTTGTGTCCTGGAGTGCAGGAAAAGCAGCTTTTTCCAGTGCTGAGCGGTTGTGCCCATTCGGCATGGACTATGCCCGATGAGAGTGTTGCTGTTGACTTTGGTAGGAAGAGGAGTAAGTGTTGCAATGGGAGTTGCAGATTTCGATGCCAAACTGGTGGTCAGTCAGATTGCTTCAAAGCATGTCCATAATTTCCTCTTGTGGTGGTGGTATCCACTGGCATTAACAGCTGTCTGCATTCAGAGACAGTGTAGTGCCAAACTATGTTGTACAGCTGGCAAGATTTGTCCATGGTTCAAAGACCATGTAAGTTACAAGTGCTTTTTTCCACTAAATTGAGTGGGTTCTGAATACTAAGTACAGAATTGGACAGCTTAAGATAGCTATACCAGTTATACATGCTCTCAATATTGATGAGGACCAAGTAGAAAGCAGTCCTCATTTCTTAAAGGATGACATTTTTGGTGTCACTCATCAGATACGAGTTGGAAGCAAATAATAAAGGAAACAATTCCAATGTAAGTGAAATTGCAGTATCCAGACCTTTCATCTGGGTAAACTATTCTATATGAAGGGGACAAGAAATTAGGGAGAAAAAAGTTCATTGTGCTTTACAGCACTGCAGTAGTTCTTACCTTGTGTTTGGAAGAGCATCTGTGTTATTCCAACCAGTCTAAGCTAGTAACAGCCTTTTGGGGGCATTTAAACAGCTGAACATTGTCAAACCATGAGACATTCCAACTTTTGTTTCCTTCTTAGACCTCAACAGTACTGAGAACTACAGCTGTGCGAAATGAGGGAGTCAGTTCAGTTTTACACTGAATTTTTTAAAAAGGAAGGCTTTGTTATTTTAATACTGATGCTTTCCTTTATAATTTCCTTTCTATGATAATGTCCGTGTATTTTTGCAACATAGAACATTTCTTCCCATGGAATTTTGCAGATTTGCAGTAAAAGAGAAATATACTTCCAGACAGTTTTACTTCTTGCTTCATCAGAAGCAGAGCTCTTTTCACAAGGGGTAAGGTTCTCCCTGCATGATCAGGAATTCTAGAATTCTTCTGTGGAGGAAGTGAGAGTGACCACAAATGACCTCATCACTTGCATGCCAAAATGCAACTCCTTCAATCCTACCTTTCCCAAGGGTGGTTTGTAACTTAGTAGTGGTAACTAATAAGATGGGACCAACACATCTAAATGTGTATGCCAAATCACTGAGAGAATTTGAAAAAAGGAAAGACTTCTTTTTATACTTGTATGCAGTGTGATGGCAGACTGGGCAGACTGATGAGTCTTGAATTATAAGAAAACGTGAAATAGAGTAAAAGTTTATGACTCAAGTACGGAATTACGATTTAGAAAATCTTGGTTTAGTTTCAGCTTTTCCGTAGATTTCATGTTACGTAATTTCCCATTCTCCATTTGTAAACTGGGAATAATTTGGGAGGGAGAAGCCAACATTTATTAAACCTACCAAGAGAAGAAAAGAGTTAATAAGCTGTGTTTGACCTAGTATTCTGGCCATTTTTCAGGGATTGCAGAAACTCCTGCAGTTTCTTTTCCTCACAGGGGATCTCTGATGACAAATCCATTTAGCTAGATTATTTTGGTGGGAACTGTTGAGCACTAAATGCATTTGAAACTCTGTCCAATTAATGTGCAAGAGATCCTCATCTACTGTAATGTTAACAGTCAAAGAAAAAGTCCTTTGTGGAAAAAAGTAAACTGATTAAGATACTTATTAAAAATAAATTTGTCATTAGTGGTTATTGGTTTTATCCTTTAATTCAAGACACTCAGTCCATATGGAATTCCCAAATCCTTCTCATTATTTAATTGCAGACATTCTTACAGCTGCTTTCATTTTCATGATGGAATATGTGTTGTGCATTAGGTTGAAGAACCATGACCAAGTATGAATTAGTTTTATCGTGGGATCAATGTTGTAACTGGAGCTTTGAAAATAAACTTTGAAGCTCCTGGAGATCCAGAACTGCATCATATAGAGAACATTTGTTCTAGTTACAGCTTTTATAGGAGCAATATTTTAAAACAGAGAAAATGCTCAATTTTCCTAATCGATAATAATGATAATAATATTTTACTAATTGATCAGTAATTGAGTTTCATGTTTTTTTTTATTTGTCCAGATTTCTTTATGTAGCTCAATTGGTTGTTTCCCTCAGTATTCACCAGATTAGTAGATTTTCCCTCTAGGGAATATAGGTATAGATAGAATATAGAAAAGACAAGGTTAAGAAACAAATCTGAATCTGTAACTACATTTAGGACATTTCATTTTAGAAACTCTAATGGCTGTTAGATTAGTTGTGAAGAATTATTAAAGGAGGATTAATTGGAAAATTTGACTTTTTTTTCCTGCAGCATAATTGCTTCTGAAAACCATAATTGTTCTGTTTTCTTTCAGGTTTTTTATAGCTCTATACCTTTGGTTTTGTGTTTGTACAGTTGCAATATGATTCAATTGCTAACCCATGTTTTGGTATTACACTATGGCTTGTGCTCCAAACTCAGGCTGTATAGTTTGTGTGTCAAAATAACTATATATTATGGAACTAATTCCCTAAGGCTGTAGTTCATGAAGTTACATAATCCTTATTAATTATCAGGGGTTGTAAAGGATTCATTCCAAGTCTGTGAAATGTAAGCTAGAATTTAATGGATTCTGGGGGAGACTGTGAATGCCCTTAAATAAAACTCAGCCCTGCCTAGAAGCCAATATTCAATAATTTTAGTGGGAAGTTACCTCCCACTTGTGGTGTAATATTTGATCTAAAGCAGATTCAGAAATCCCTGGGCAAAATGTTTCCGTTGATTAATTCCATAGCAGATTTGACCTCACAATTGCTTGCTTTTACTACTTCTAGTGGAAGTTTCTATTAATGCAAAAGTACTGAGGGGCTATATCAATTTTTTTTGTACATGTGTTGCGATTGTGGACAGATGCTTTTAAGAAAATCCAGATGTTTGAAAAACTGAAGTAAGGAAAAGCCATGGCTGCCTAGAAGCTGTTTTAAAGTAAATGTGGTACATTGAATTTGCTCCAGCGTGTAGGTTTATTTATATTTCTGTACGGAGGGGTTCTGTACCTCGGAAGACTGACAGGTGGTATATGACTGAACACCTTTACCTAGAAAAATGTTTGCAATCAAAAGTTTTCTATCCATAGTTAATATAGGTTATGGGTATTAAGCATTTGGACAACTTGGAGGTAACGTCCCAGTTCAATTTAGAGCCCCTGCCATCTGTTTAGAGCACACAGTTAATATCTTGATAAGACCAATAAACATTCCCACTTCTGACTGGTAAAGGTACAATGTTTGTATTTGGTGTTCTGCGTCATAAAACAAAGAGTTCACTATGACAGCAGTTTTACTGTATTTCATAACTTCCTCAATTCATGTTCTGTACCTGCAAGGCTCTTCAGAAATAAAGATATCAAGTCTGTCAACTTAACTTTTCTCCTCTCTGGAACCATTGATAATATAGAAAATTGCCACAATCTCCTTGTTGTATTTGCAGAATATATTCAGTGGCTCGTCTGTTTCAAAATTCAAATTCTTTACTACTTGTCTTCTTTCCCAGTGTTGATAGGGGGGCCATTACCTCGGGGACACGAGTTTGAGCTACACGATGTTCGATTTCACTGGGGGAGAGAAAACCAGCGTGGTTCTGAGCACACGGTTAATTTTAAGGCCTTTCCCATGGAGGTAAGAGCGCACTGCATCGTATAGCACCCGTGAAATGCAAGGGATTTTATTTCATAGCCTGAGTTCTTGGTAGCCCAGAAGAGACTTTCTTTTAGCTCAGCATGCTTTATATTTCAACCACAAAGCTATCTTCCTGAGGTGTGCTTTATTGCAGGTAAATTAGGATATGCATCTGGAATAGAATGCCTCCAGCACTCATCACATTGTATGATTAATTGGTCGTAAAGTTAACTTGCAGAATTATTAACTTCTTTCTTATTAGTGTTCTAACAAGATCTGCCATTTCAACACTTCCTATGTCACCTTGACTAATAGCTATAGATGGGGAGAACTAGCCACTGGAAATATTTCCATGGTGAGTAATAACAGTTTAGGTCAATTTGAAGTAAGTGTAGAGCAATTTGTTCATGAAACAGTTTTATAAACTTGAAAATTGAAGATTATGTGATAGTCCTATATGTGTTCTGCAATACCTCAAAGAATTACAAGATTTTGAAATACAAGTAAAGTGATAATGAAGTCTTAAAAAATTCAGCTGCTTATGGGGTTTGTGTCCTAGGCAACCCAAAATGCTGGGTCCTATTTCTTCTGCCCTCCAGGAGCAGTTTGTTATATTACTTCACTTCCACTGTCCCATTACTTATACCTGTCCAGGAATGGTTTGGAGCATCCTTTAGACCCCAGGGCTGCAAGACTAGTTTTAACAGATACCAACCCTGATGTTTGGTGACTTCAGCTTTGCATCTTTTATTTCAGTTGTTGTGCACTATTTGTTTTAAAGAAACTCAAGTTTTTTCAGGGTTCTATAAGTTATTTTCACCTTACTTATCTATCATAATCCCTCATGAGTCTTAAACTCTGTTTTTCACTGTTCTTGGTACTAGGAAATTTACTATTGTAGTGTTCATGAGTGCCTGACTACTGGAATATAACAGCCTTATAGAAAAGAATATAGAAATATTAAAGATTATTAAAGCAGCTACTGCAGAACTAAGTGTAAAAATCTTGTGGACTCACATCATCAGTCTAATTCTTAGGGTTGTTTAAATACTTTCTTTAAGAGTTGCAAGTCCGATTTTGGTCTCTGCTATTTGCTATTTTGTACTGGTCCATCACAATCCCCCATATATAAACTTACTCGTAGGGGTTTTCAGGTTGAATTGAGTCAGATAGACTAATTTAGGTTGGAAATAACCTTTAAGATCAACAGATCCAACCATAAACCTAATACTGCCAAGTCTTCCCACAAACCATGTCCCTAAGTGCCACATCTATATGTAGATCCCATCTGCAGGCTGATTCCAGGGAGGTCCTGGAAATGCAGAATTGCTTGAATGGGTGAGACTCATCAACCAAAGGGGAAACAAGGGAATGGCTTCTGCATCCTGGTTACCTGGTATAATATATACAATATGGTTTATATGGGCAGTAAAACTTTCAGGATCCTGCAGTGTTCCCATGAGGCAGGAAGTAGCCAATTCATTATGAAATAGCTCTGCTTGGTTCTTTTCTTGAAGTCTCATACAGCATGTGGTAATGGAGAAATATTCCTATGAACTATGCTGAGAGCTGTGCTTGGGAGTCTGTCAGGGTTTCCTGTCTCTTTGGTTATTAAGGATCTCTTGCAAACAGTCTTGGTGGTATGTGGGAACAGTCTACTGATAATCTGCAGAAACCCTAGAATTATCTCCTCCAGATCAGTCCAGAGGAAAATATGCTTGACCCAGAGATACAAACCAACAAACTTAATAAGTCATGAAGCAATTTCATTTTTCACCTACTTTAAAAGCACTACAGCAGCTGCACAAACAGAATTCTGGCACAGTTGAAGAACATCACCTGGAGGTGAGCAAGCCAGTGTTTTAATGTTTCCTGCATCTAAGCAGCTCTCAACTAAACTCTGATTTCCAAGAAATAATTACTGATTAAAAAAATCTCTTACAGAGAAAACCTGATGAACAATACACTTAAAGTACAGTGTGAATGTTTCATTTTGTAAACAGATATAGCAGACACTGGCCAGTTCATCATCTTCTGCTCCAAGTTGCAAGAAAGTGCAGAGCAGTTTGTTTGACAGATGAACTGCATTTCCTTCTGCTATATGCACAAAGGGTTGTTATATTAATTACCTCTCAAATTGTCCAAATCAAATATTATACTTGAGCTATAATAAAACAGGTGCTTGTGGCCACTATAAATGTTTATGAAGTACACCTGAGACTCCAGAATGGAAGAATTGCTGTTTTCATTCCAGGCATAGTCTTGTTTTTTTTTTTTTTTTAAATTTTAGAACAATAACTTCGACCAATGAACCCGGAAATCTTATTTTCTTAGCTTTTGACATTGGCACTGGTTTATACAGTTGTTGGAAATCATCATATTCTGAATGTATATTTGTCTTGATTTTCACTGGGTTTCACAGATTCACAGAATATCCTGACTTTGGAGGGACCCATATGGATCATCAAGTCCAGCTCTTAAGTAAATGGCCCATATGGGGATTGATCCCACAATCTTGGTGTTACTTGTACCACGCTCTAACCAACTGAGCTAAGTTTGTTTGTTGCTGAGCACAAACAGCAATTGATGCCTATTTTGGATACATCCAAGCAATCTAATGTAGCTTATGCTTTTGTACAAAATAAGCTGGCACTTGTTTGTGCACCAGTGCGTGCCTAGAAATATGTTGAGCACCAAGTGCATAAGTTTGGGTCTTTTTCAAGTGTAGCAAATCTAGTAGAACATTTTCCTAAAGAGCTAGAAATTATTTCCATGGCAAATGATAAGGGTTCTCCTCTCCTTGTGAGAGAAAAACAAGTCAAAGGGATAACGAGTAATATGAAAATGGAAGTGCTTGGTTTAAGTGGATACATTAACAACACAACAGCTTGGCCTAGATTATACACTCTACTACACTATTTTAAAACCTGAGCAGTTCTACAGAAATCAGCTTTTCGTTTGAAGAGATCTGAGATGACTATCTAAGAGTAGTTATTGACTGGAGCAGCAGTCTTGTTTTTTTAGGGTTGAAGACTGTACAGCTTTATTTTATTACACTGGACAAAATGGTTGTGGAACAGCTTCAGATTATCAGTGTAATGACCTTTGGAAAAGATAACTTTGAAAAAGAGTGTAATTTTTCAAAGTTTAGAGGACCAGTCTTCAATTACTTCCTTAGTCTCTTCATCTTTGGTACCATAACTTCTTTTATAGAAATTAGGCAATATCCTGTATTACTTGGGTAATATCCCTTGCCTCTTAGTGCAAAAATCCATTGTTTCTTACTACACAGCTGGGGCCTTTGCATGTGGTTAGGATAGATATGGTTCATGGTTAAAATGGTTAGACTATAAAGCTTCTGTAACCTCTGGAACAGCTTCTTGAAGTAATTCATACTGTCAAAAAACGTTGTTCATGGGGCTTGAAGTTCTTTGTTTTTTTAAATTTTCATATGAGATTCAGCAAAGAGGTGTTTTCCACCTTCCTTGACTGAAGAAACCAGAATGTAGACAGTGATATGCCAGTGTTTTTGTTTTCACTGAAAAATCTGTGTTTGCAGTAAGTCAGGAAAGCAGGACAAAACAATAAATAGTCAAAAGTAAATACTGTAACACCTCTTTTTAAACCAAGGGAAAGCAGAGGGCTGTATGTACCAATAGTCCTCTCTCTTTACCTTGAAAACTAGAGCATGAAGACTGTTCTTGCCCTTTGGCCAGAAATTGGAAGGACATGTTTGTGCAACTTTCTCCAGAAATCCTTCTCACCGAGTACTTCTACTGCATGAAAAACAGTGTAACTTTGCCTTTTGTCCAAAGTTACTTTGGTCTCCACATATGCTAAATGTTTAGTAATGATCTTAACATTGAGAGACTGTTCATTGCCAGCAAATGGAACAGGGTACCAAATACCCTGTTCCATTTATACCAATTTGGTACCAGGGTACCAAATACCCTGTTCCACCCTGTTCCAAATACCCAAATACCAAATGGAACAGGGTACCAAATACCCACTTTTTCACAGGCAAATGTGATTTACTTGAATCTGATTGAGGTGTAGGAAAGAGAGGAACTATTTGGCATCTTTATTCCTCTCCTTCATGCCAAGAGTATGGGTAGGAGAAGGAGGAAAAGCAAATGAAGAGCTAACAAAACTGAGTCTTCCCCTTACCTTTGATTTATAACAGGAAGACAGAGGAGGACAGGAATTGCAAATCGCAGCTATTTATTTTTTTGTTAGGAGAGTGAAATGGGAACAGCTAAAAATTAATTTCCATTGTATCTGATCTCTGTATAAAACACAAGCATATTACGGTGCCAGGCTGAATGAACTTAAGTCAAAAAAGAAATGAATACCAGCAGGAGAAAGTAAATCACATGATAACATCAATAGTGGTTTATGGAAAAAAAAAAAATTCACTACTTCTGAAATGAAGGGAAGCAGGAAAAAATATGCCTTAAAGTTGTCTCTTCCTCTTAGTTACTCAAGTGATGGTGTGACCAAGGGCACAAACTGACCATAATGGCACAGTTGTTTCCAGGCTGCTGTATCAGGGAAAATAAAAAGGTTCCTTTCACCACTTGCAATATAACCAGGAGGATAATTCTCTGTAATCCATCCTCTTTAAAATGTAGGATTACGTTAGCTGTGAACCATGTGAAAGCTCTCAGAAGAAGTGGGTTGGCAGAAAATAATACAAAAAATGTTTCCAAGATGTGCAGGAAGATTAAAAACTATTATTGTCTGTCCTACATTTTTTGAGCAGAACAGAAAAAAATCCAGTTTCTGGAAGGACCAAAATCAGTTCTGGACAGGAATAAAAGCTGTTCCTTTCTGTTGCATAATGAAGAGCAGACTAATTAGACTAATTAATTCTGTAGACTCTTTCAGAGTAACTGAAATACATGCTGCAATGAAAGTAGCATAATGCAAAATACATATCCTACCCTTGGTTTGATTTAAACCATGAAGTTTTCCTTTGCTCACAAGAAGTGGTGACAAAAGTACTCATCAAACAGAGTTAAAGCTTTAGGGCTACAGGTTAGGCTGTTAAAATTACCCTTACCTCCTCAAGTCTTCATAGTTTTCTGAGTGGGGTTTTGTATGTGCCCAGCTCTGAAATCAGATATTTGCACACTGTGCATCCCCTTCCTGGCATTTCTTGAGAGAAGGTATCATGCTTTTAACACAGAAATTTATTTTTTGCCAACTTTTAATATTCTTTGACAATGCTACTTAACCTAGCTGTCTCTTTTAATCATTTTCTTATTACCTTATCTGGGGTGAAAAACAAACCAGTGTGTTTGTAATTGTAATAGAAGGCCTGGGAAACAGTGTGCTTGCCAGTGTGTCTCTCCCTCTTTATGCAGAGACTTACAAGCTGCAGAAGAGCTGGGTAGGTGTAAATGGCAAGCAGAATTTTTACGGTGGCAGTAGTTTCTTTAATAGGACTATGAGCCAAGTAATAAACGTCAAAATAAAAGTTGTAAACCAAGGAGTAAATCCTGTTGCCTTAGTTGATTGTATTGATAGCCTGCTTGTGAAAAAAAGAATTCATTCCGCTCATATTGGCACCACAAAACCTTTGAATGAAGAATAGCTGGCTTAGGCACTCCTGAATGTAACAGGAGGCAAAAAGAACAGATTCCAGAAGAGTTTATGTAGAATCAGTATGAGGTCTGTAACTCTGCTCAGAAATTGTCCAAGTTTTCTGGTGGAAAATTAACTTGTTTCTAGTAGTCTTGGACAATCTTCTAAATTTTGGAATCATTTCAGGTGAACACTCTTAGCTGTGATTAAACACAGTGTGCCTTATAAGGAAATGATGACATTCATGTAATAGCTATATCCTTGACAGGTTATGAATAACAGACTAAAAATTGTTTAAAGTAGATATTTTCATTGGACAGTATCTAATTTTTGAGGGCAGAATTGTGGAAAAACACAGGAAAATCATGCCAATATTTAAACAGATGTTTTAGTTTTGTTTTCTAAATCTCAGTAATCTATACAAAAGCAATTTTTTACATGATGTGTAGATGCCATTTAGGAATGTAGCAATAGTAATTAGCTTTATACAGCACTCCATGGGCAAAATTTGTCTTAGCACCAGTTCCAATTAGTGAATCATGTTATGTGGGATCCTAGTCCCAACTGTGCAGGTGTGTAAGTATTTTTTCTGTATTTTTCTATGTACCATACACTCTGCAATCCCCTAATTGATGTGACTTCTGTGTGGATTTTTTGTGGTGGGACAAAGCTGTGAGGTTTTTGTCTCTTTCCAATATAAAGGAAAACATGAAACCAGCAACAAGATAAAGAAAAAAATTACCATCACTGTAAAAGCTCACATGATCAGCTTATAACTCCAGAGATTGCTAGAGTTTAAGTTCTTTCAGTGTTATACTTTTATTGTTGTTGAGGGTTAATTTGACTTAAGTAGGCGCACACAGTCTCTGGAGTATACTTTGTTTTTGGGTAGTTTGCCAATATGAGCTTTGATTGGCCTGTGTTTTGCTCTCTCATATACAGTTTTTAGGAATGCACCTATGCACTTTCTACTGAGAATTCCTGAAAGCAGGTGCAAAAATGAGCTGATGTACTAGCACAAACATGCTTTTATCTTGTCTAACACCTGAAAAAAAATTAAGCCCTGTGGAAGAAAGGTACACATCTTTAGAGGTCGCAAATTTGATTTTCCTTCTGTGCAAAATGTACAATATATTTATTGGATTGTGGAAGATGTACGAGCTGCCCGACACCAGGTCAAAGAAGAGTGGTGTTAATGGTGTGTACTGAAGCCTCTTTATCCTTTTGTCTGTTTTTTAAAAGTCATTTGAGTTTTGTGTGGAGAAGCTTTGTGGCCGAAATGCACCTAAACCACTTTTGAGGTGGGAGTTGCGATTGTCTGTGATTTGTAACTTCTACCAGGATGGAGAATTTCAGTATTCATTGAAGAAATAAATGGTTCAAACTACAAATAACTGAGTGGAATAGGACCAGCTAATAGGAAGAAATATGCAAGTGGAGAAAAGTTGGGTGAAAGAAAAGAAAATGAGGAGCAACTGAAGAGAGGAGCCCTTCTCTGGGCTCCCTGTTCCACCTAATCTCAGTTTATTGGTTTAGTTCTGCCAGAAGCTGCAGGCAGTCTTTGTGTTTTGCTTGTAATAAATGTTTTGCATCAAATTTTCTCACAGCCGTGCTGGACTAAGATGCAATTTGCAGTTGCAGCCTGTTTGGTGGCACTGCATCATTGTGGGGGCAGGCATGCAACC
Organism: Lichenostomus cassidix; assembly: GCF_008360975.1. Lineage (NCBI taxonomy): Eukaryota > Metazoa > Chordata > Aves > Passeriformes > Meliphagidae > Lichenostomus > Lichenostomus cassidix. The sequence continues at coordinate 114,872,119 of NC_139482.1, read as the reverse complement.
TTGGGCAGAAGAGCTCTTAGTATACCCTGTCTGTGGCAGCAACAGTATAGCCTCTGACACCTTTTAAAAATATGTGGTTCTTTTCCATTCCTTGAGCAGATTTACGGCTTTGCCTTTTCCATACTCCACTTTCTCATGCAAGTGTCTTGCTGACAGTGCTTACATTCATGGATACAGAGGATGCTATCGGACACCCCTCATAGAAAACTCTGCTCCCAACTCCAGCAGAATGGCTACTTATGTCTACTTTCTGCTGTGGAAGAAGACCTTGTGTAGTCTCTTAGAAGATGGGACTTCTGAAGAGGATTTAAATCTGGTTTGGAGCTCAACAAGATTGCTGCTCAAGTCTTTCCTGTGCCATTTTTCTTGGCTGTGTGCCCTTGCTGTGATTTGCTTCAGTTGTACATAATTTCCTAATTTCTGCCATGATCCTTGCTGGCAATCTGCACCTATTTTGCTTCAGTTTCCTGCTGCCTTGGTTTTCCTATTTGGTTTTCCTTGGCACTTTGCCCTGACCACTAGGCCTAACTGTTTTGCGATCTAAAACTTATCACTTGTTGAAGAAGGGGAAAGAATCCTCATTTTTTGTTGTTGTTTTCCATGCTGCATGCTTGAGTCAGGACCAGTTCCTAGACTGGCCCCAGTGCATAAGTAAATGCTGTCAAATACAGAAGTTACAGCTTTCTGATGCAAACCCCAAATTTTGTATTATTTGTGCTAATGGTGCACTCATGGCCCTCAGGAGGTAAAGGATGAAACTCGTAGATCATCTCAGAGCTGAAAGCCTTGGGAGGCTTCCACAAGTATTTGCTGTTACGCCTGAGTGCATCACAAGCACAAATAATGTAATCCTTAAAACATCAGTGCAAGGGAGATGAGTTCTGCTGTTGCCAATGAAGTGGTAGAAAACAAGTTCAAAGGGATTAAATTGTTTGGCCATGGTCACACATGATGCCTTTTGCAGAAGTGGGGGAGAACTGACTCATGATTCCTAGATGCTTGAATTCTAGTAAGAGTTTCAGACATTGTAGTGCTGAAATACCTAATTTAGGTTGTAAATCCCATTTCAGTAATATAACCTCAGGACTATCTCATGCCCTAGTCCATAGATCACTCTACTGTCAGTGAGATACTGCTAATTTCTGCCTTTTTACTGCCCCAGCATGAAGCCATGTAATTAAGTGAACTGGAGAACAGCTAAAGTTTAGCAACATTTGTGGAGTTTATGGGACTGTGGAAGAGGAGAAAAGTATAACACACTATTGTGCAATCTGCAGAATTGAAATTCAAGGGAAAACTGTTGAAGAAGTGTAAGAAAGTTTATTATTTCAAAGGAAGTTTGGCCAACATTACAGGAAAACAAAAACCTGACTGAGTTTCTTAGAGGAATCTATTATAGAAGAAAAACTGCTTGCTGGATAACAGTCAAGATTAAGATTTAAGAAGATAATATGCAGCTGCAGAGTAAGACAGATGCGTACCTTTGAAACACAGAGAACTGTGGGATTCAAATCAGTTATTAACAAAATTTGGCAAATTAACAGAGAAGGAATGTTTTCTGTTCTGCCTTCATGAGAGAATCTACCATTGAAAATGAAATTGGTGATTTAAAACCTTCTGCGTACAAGCAGTCTGGTTTTAAATCCAAGACAACAGATTGCAGGCAACACTTTGGAACTGGACATGCTTTTATTAAATGCTTAGTCATGTAAATAACACTTCCAGAATTAAATACTTGTAAGCTCTTTGTGTTTTCGGTCTTCTTGATTGTATTGCTAGTCTGTAATATCACTGACTCTCCATCAAGGTCCAATCCTTTTTCTAAGCTTCACCCTATCTAACTATGGAGCTGTAAAAGCACGTGCAGGCACCCTCTCAGGTTGGCAAGAACCCAGAGTGAAGGCAGGCTGGAGAGTCCTGCACTAAACCCCTTGCTTTTTCCTTCCTGGCTTTTATAGTTCAAAGGAGGGAAAGAGAAAGGCTTGAAAGTGTATTTGTTTGTGTTAGCACAGGTAATGGCAGACCCAGGGCACTTCAGCCTACATGTTTGCTGGGGCCAGACGTGGTATCAGGGAACAATAAGCTGCTCTGTAGTGCTCCTTGCTTCACACACTGAGCAGAAACTTGGCACAGTGAAGAGCCTGACCTATGAATCTGACAGTAATAACTAGGTAGCTGTTTAGTTTCTTACCATTACGTTGATATTGAAAGTCAGCAACATAGAGGCAGGGATATTTTGCCTTTTTCAGTCCTTTTCTTAGCCTGTATACTTACATTACAATTGGAAAAATTTTAATTTTGATTAATTTCTGTTTTCTTTTAATCTCCTGTGTGTGCCAGTAGACACAAGCTGTGCTTGTGATTTCAAGCGTGAAGAAAAAATAAATACACACAGATGACAAATTACAGTATCCTCAGTTTTCCCTGTACCCTCTGATGGTTTTGCCAGTGATTTTTCTAAGGAACAGGCACGCTAATGTTACATGTCAGCAGCTTCTGTGGGCAAGTGAGGAGATAGGTAAAAATATCTATGTTGCAGTTGCATTAACCATGAAGATTCATTTTTGGTTTTAAACCTTTTGGCTTCTTTTTGCCAGAACAGAAAGAAGATAACTCCATTGGATTTTTATGGTTCCCAATACTTTTCTTTTTAGCTCACTGTAGCTGTCATGTTTTGAGTTTTTCCATGTACATCAGTACTTCCTGCTGTTAATTTCATTTTTTAATGGACCAGTAGTTCTTTGTGTAAAATGAAATGAGGGTGCTGCATGTGATTAGACTTTTCAAAGGGAACAGAGATTCCTGTTTAATATTAGATGTTGCAATGTTTTTATTATTCTGTTATGTAGATACTTCTTTAGCACAAGTGATTTGCCAAAAGAAACTGCAGTAGTGTTTCCTGAGATGCTGCAAATAACTCAATAGTCCCACTGTTCGTTACCTTTTGAGTGGCACATCTGAAGGTATGCCACACGATTGCTTAGACTGCTTCTGCCTTCATTACATGACTCATTTGACATGAGAATCGATTTTGGAAGGTGTCTTTGCAGTCCTTCCTTTTATGATTCAACAAAAATAACTTTTTACATCAGTTCTTATTTCTTTCAAAGATGTTAATGTAGTAGAGAGCACCAGTCAGTGAAGGTTCTGGACTACCCTGGTGTCCCAGTCAAGCATTTGTTTAGCATGTTTTAGCTATGAATTTAGCTTTTGACCTGAGACATGAAGCATCTCACAGTGTTATCGTGAAGTTGTTTGAACAGCACCTCCAGGATACCTTGTACTCTGCTCCATCTTGATTTACATGCACCTAATTTCTCTGATCTTAGATTACAGACTTCTTTGTTCAAGGAATGTCATCTTGTTCTGAACGTACTTGGAGCCTGACTATTAACGCACAGACTAGAGCTGCTCGATCTTTAACACTTTCAGTAAATTGCAACAAGCAGAAGTTCAGCAGAAACTGTGCTTTCTCTTCTTCTACATTATATCAAACAGGAGATTTTTAATGTTAACACTGTTGTAATCTGTGTTCATTGGAACTGCTTTCAGTTGTGTCTCTTAGTGGTGAAATTACTATTGCTTTCAAAGACAGGCAAAGAGTTCCCTATATGTAATTTTTTCATTACAATGATCTATGTATGGAATTTTAAAGAGGATTTAAATTACAGTGAAATTCAGTGGCATTTTGGCACCTACCCACTACAAAAGACTTGAAAAATTCAAGTCTAAAAGCATAAACCAAGTGCTCTAATTTATAACCTGCCGACATTGTCATCCTCTTCTTCATTTTGCCCAGAGTTCATGATCTAGTAGTTTGCTTCTATTGCCTTTGCATTTTCAAAGGAAGCATGTTTATGTTGACTGAACCATAATGTTTAACCATGAAGACTTTGTTACTTTATGGGTTTTTGTTTCTTTGTTTTGTGGCATGAAATATGTACACATATTCTTTCTACTCCTAAGATATTTTCAAACAGCCTCTGTATCAGTTCCATTAACTTTATTTTCCCAAACTTCTCCTTTAGGCTGTTAATAACTAACTGTCTGGTTTCTTAATCACTTTCCTGAAAGCTGTGTGCCCTGGTCATATCCTTGGTTCGGTCCCCTTGTGAGGATTTGGAACTTAATTACTGTATGTTATGGTCACTGCCAACAGCTTAGTCAATTGCTTCCTGTAACAATTCAGTGCCAAGTCAAGTATCAACTCATAAATTCTTGTGCACATGTAAAATAGCAAGACACAATTTTTCCACATTTTGTCCTCCTGAGATGTTGCTTACGCAATATTTGCTCTCTTGAAATTACAAATCATTATTGTACAACTAAACTGTGTTGCCTTCCATTATTGCTAGCTGAAATCCTCAGCTTCATTTCATACCTCTCAATCGAGGGAAAAGACTTCATGCTGGCCCTAGTTAGGTAGCCAGACTTTGCTATTTTTACTGTTCCATACTCCACTTTTTATAGCATGTTGTGAATGAAACTGGAATATACTGATCCCTGGCAAACTTGGGTGAGTCTGGGAGAACATTTCTTATCTCTACAATCTTTAGCAGAGCAGTTCTAAAGCTGCATTAGTTTACCTTAGGGATACAGATTTATCCCTGAGACGGTGTTTATATGGAATCAAAAGAAAGTTTCAGCGACACACTTTCTCAGCAGTGACAGAAATACCACAAAACCCAGTCAGCTCAAAATTTCCAGACTAATATGTTTTAGGTGCCACTCTGATTAAGATGTGGTGATGCAGTCTTCCCCTAACTATTAGTGTTTTGATGTACAGCCTGTATGAATTGCAATAAGTGTTGGGAAGATATGAGAACAAAACCAAATCTCTCATCCTTGAGAGATTTGTTGAGAGGTGCCTTTTATCCTGTAATATTATTAGACTAAGCAGGCTTTTCTGGAGCTTGTAATAACAAGGAATAGCTGTATAACCTAGTTCTGAGCAGGGAACAAAGGTTACTAGAAGATTAATTTACACATGATGCAGCGTGCACTGAAGAAAGAAGCTTTTGTAATAATTAGCTTCTCAGTTAAGAGTGTAGAAAGTGGAAAAAATGTGGTGGGTGATTGCACCAGCTGCATAGATTCAAGCACACTGACAGTTGTGTCCCAATCAGATATTCTAATTGATCTAAAGAGGAGCTATTTAAAAATTATGGTCTTTGTCTGTGTGTAGAGCACGAACAGGAGCTTGTTAAACAGAAGCACCCCCACGTTGCAAGCTCTTGCAGTACGGGCTGTGGTTGCCAATTAAGTTGAGGCAGGACCTACACCCAGGTTGGGCAGGTGTTTCATGTTGTCTCCTGCTGCCTGAGCTGCCAGTGGTTTTATCAGACTCCTGTAGAGCCTGGTTCTGGTGACAGGGGGTCAGGAGGATTTTTGGGGTTTTTTTGGAAGAAAAGTGTGAGCTTGGTGCTCGGTTCCAAACTGCCTGAGTTAGCCAGTGGAAACACGGCACATTGAACAGTGTTTTGTATGGATCCCAACAGCAAATTAGGGTGTCAGTAGTTTGGCAGCAAATATTCATAAAAAAAGGAGTTGTGGCATATGAGCTGCATTTTATGGTAGCAGGACATTCCAGACTGTGCAAGTTTATAGCAAATTTGTAAGAAGATCATACAAGGATGCAGAAATGTTGAAGCAGAGTCCTTCTCCCCTTACCATTAATCAGATATGTCAGAGTGTATTTTCCTGTCAGGAATTAGCCTGTGTCATGTTTAGTCTGACATTTGCGTGACACATGCACACCAGCATGTCACAGTAAGGGACAGAGCTAGTAGCAACTTTCCTGACTTTGTAAGAGTTGGGCAAGCTTAGTTAAAAGTAAGCTTAGGAGAAACATGGTCATTCACACAGCTGGATGACTCAGGAGGTCAGAGAAAAGGGCATCATTCAGGAGTCAATCAAGAGATGTTTGTCTGGAGGTCACAGGCAATTCAGGCCTGGGCTCCTGAACAGAGAGTCCTGAGGAGTGTAAAAGAACAAGAGGAAAGGCACACAAGTTGCAACAGGAGAGATTCTGATTAGGTAGAAGGAGAAATAAATTATGTGGGAGGTCAAGCACAGAACAGGTTATCTAGAGAGGTTGTGAGACCTCCATCATTGGAGATATGCAAAACTTAGTTGGACAAGGACCTGAACAACCTGATCTGACTTTGAATTAGTAGCTAGCTTTGAAGTTGGTGCTGCTGTGAGAAACAGTTGAACTGCAGAGGTTACCTCCAACATAAATTATCCTGTCATTATATATTTTATGTGTGAGCTAGGAATAAAGTAAGGTCCTCAACAGAGCTTAAAAGATCATTTTTGCTCTCAGTGAGTTAAAGACCCTGCAGATTTTCACAGAGCAGTCAGTGCCCCTGACAGGGGAAAAAATGTACACTTTTGTAACTGTGTTTTTTATTGAGAGACACTAGCTTCCAGAACTGATGAATGTGCTAGGTCATATACAGTGACTCTGGTTCCTGCCAGAATCTGTTATCCCAGGACTCCAATTCTGTGTAAAAGTCTACCATCAGGCCTTTTCATATTGACATAGAAGGTATTTCTGTGGTAGAGAAAGGAATGGGTTTAAGGGGTAGGGTTTTAATTGTTTTATTGATTTTAAAGCCAGAATCCCAGTTTCTTAATCAGTTAAGAGAAAGTCTTGTTTTGAGACAGGCCCCCTGTTAGTGTCTGTCAGCTTTTCCTAAATAAGGATTGGGTTCAGTAGTCTTGTGGTTGAGTGGAGACTGGATGAAAATCGAGAAGTTTCTCAGAATTTGTTCTCAGCTGATTGTTTAAAAAACCCCACATGGTTATGTTCATCTCAGAGGGCTGGCAGCCCTTGTGAGTGTGCAGTTTTCATACATGCTTTTCATTTTCAAATAAATCCAAGAGTGAAGGTTACCAAAATATAGAGAATTAATAGCCTCTGTGATTATTCCTATTTGTTAGATACAGATGCATGGATATGAAGTTGTCCATGTGCATGGGCACTATATCATATTGACAGTTTCAAGACTGGTGAAAGCACTGGGATCTTTCCTCTGTGCACATCTGATTCCCATAAATATTAACAAGAGTTAGAGGCCATGTTGTTTTTGGACTGTATTCTCAGGAGTTTAGATTTTGTAATGTTTGTAGACTTGTTGCCATCCTTTGATGAAAACTGTTATCTGATGTTTATATCTGATGTTATATTACAAATTAAAAAGAACACACAAAAGCAGAACAGCTTCAGAGAACCACAAATACACAGGATAAAACATGATTTTAAAAACCCCCACACTTTACTACAAACACTTACTGCTTCCTCACTACCTCACTTTCTAAATGACTTTGTCATGTACTTACCCAGGCCTGCTTTGAGCTACATTCGTCCTGTTTTGTAAAATAAATAATTTGACTTCTGTTTATTTAAGTGCATATCAACATCTGTTTAATTATTTCAGTGTGCATGCATGGTATTAAGAGAGTTAAAAAAAAAGATATGTCGGCCTGCTGTTAGGAAATATCATGGTATTAATTATTATTTCCTTTAGTTTGTCTGTCTAATTTCAGTTTGTAAATCCCTAATGATAGAACATTTTCTGTGAATAGCTAATTCTGAATATCACCATGAGTCAGGACATGGGAGTAGAACAAATGCAGTGCAGTGCATCCAGTGTGCTGTCATGAGCAGTGCCAATAAGGGATGCTGTGTAGGAAGAGCATATGAGCCTGACCACCTTTTGTTGTGCTCCCTAGTCATCTACTGTCATGGGGCCAGGAGTGCCCTCTGTGTGTTTTTTTTAGATTGCAACCTGCTGTGTAAATAATATGTCACTAATCCACTGTAATTATCACCACTTTTAACAGTAGCATCTTAAACACAGATCAGAAGTTCATTCTGCTTTAGGTGTTAGCAACCCAAAATGATGGTTCTTGTTCCAAGGACTCTGCTAGGGAATTTAAACATCCTTGAACAGACCCTCAAAGTTACTTGGGCCAGAAAGTGCTGATTGCCTACTGTTCAGTGTCCTTACTGATGTTCATTACTAAACTTGAGCCTAGTCTAGGCATGTCAACATTAGCTTTACATATACCCCTTTCTTATCTCTGTGATATCACAGAATCACAGAATAGGTAAGGTTGGGAGGGACCACTGTGGGTCATCTGGTCTAATCTCCCTGCTCAAGCAGGATTGTCATAGAACATATGGCACAGGATTGCATCCAGACAGTTCTTGAATATCTCCAGTGAGGGAGACTCCACAACCTGTCTGGACAGCCTGTTCCAGTGCATGGTCACCTGCACAGTTGTTCCTCATATTCAAGTGGTTGTTATGGTGGTGTTTTGGTTTTTTTCTCTTTTTTTTTTTTTTAAGTAGACCATCCTGACCTCTATTGAGATGGTAGAAAGAAAGGAGATTTGGAGAGAATGCAGAGACCTAAAAATTACTCTTGAAATGCATAGCTAATATTTAATTTAGTATCCCCATGTCCCCTGGAGATATGGGAAGAAGTGCTGGCCAGTAGGTACATTCCTTGGAAAGCAGTTCCAGCTGCAGGGCCTTTCTCACTGCGGTTCTTCTTTCATGCAGCAGCTAAGTGTATTTTTTGCATCACATCTTCCTGGCAGACTGCTCATGCTGTTGCACAGAGGTCTTAACATTTTATAGCATTACACAGAGGTTTTGGCATTGTTTTCTGGCTGATGTGGCCTGATTGTAGGGAAGTCTGTGCCCTGGTGAACCTGCTGCCTAAGACAGCCTAAGACATCTGTTTCTGGATGAACTGGGGTCATTGCTTGCACTTGAAGCGCTTGTTCATTTTCCTCGTTCTGGGGTTTAGCATTTTCCTCTCAGATCTTTAGGGAACGCGTGCTGTTGTCAGAATGCAGACAGATGTCAGATTAGATGTCACCTCCAAGGGAGTGCAGCACGCTGAATGGCGTGGCAGCTTTAGCCCAGCCCCGCCTGTTGGCACAGGCAAAGTCAGGCTCTCTGTACATTTGGGGATCGCCCTCGGTGCTATTGTTCCAGCAGCCGAGGGACAAGCTTGCTTTGACACGTCCAGCCAAGGCAGTCGCGGTGCCACGCAGCACTGTCCTCGTCGCACCGAGGACGCTGCCATCCCCACCGCAGTCACCACAACCTTTTTTTTGCACATTTCCCTCTGAAGGTCAGGATTTTGGTGCGGATTGTGGGACTCCGTGATCCCCCTCTAGTGGGGAGCTGGTGCGAACGCCAGGCTCCTCTCTGGGAAAGTGCAGTGCTTTGGCTTTGTCTTTGCGGTGGTGGTGGTGGTTCTGTGTCTGCCAACCGGAGCCTCGGAGACTGAAATCTCATTATTTGATCCTCTGGCTTTAAAAGCCAAAGGCAAATCAAATGTGTAGCAAAGCTTTTTGTACATGATAAAAGGCACAACACCAAGTAAATCCATGGGCTTAGTTCTAACAGGGAGCATTTGTATGTCTAGAAGTTTTGTGGCCGTGGGCAAGTAGATTATTTATATTAGTGTTCTCATGTGAAAATGATTTATTATATTTGCTAAGAAAAATGTTTCATTTTCTTGCCACAGCAGATGCCTTTGATCAGAATGAATAAAGTCATTTGCATGATAATCTGGAATTTAATTCAATTTACAATGTGTTAATTTAGAAGTTTGTATTTACTTTTGAAATAACAGTCATCAAGAGGAGTGCCTAAAATTCTTATTGGAAATAAATACGTGGAAGGTGATTGCTTGAAGAACTGGTCTTTTGAAATGCTGAGATGCCTGAGTGAAATCCTGTTGTGTAAGGGGCAACAAGCATTTCATAGAGGCTTCTTTCATATTTCTGTGCAGAAATAAAATACAAAATAGAAAGAAGCATTGTCTGTTTTAAAAACTAGTTTTGCTGAAGGTGGAAGCAATGTTAGATACCAAAATGACGTTTTAACTTCTTAGACACATGACTGAGCAAAACATTGATCATGATTTTATGACAGGGATTAAGTCAGAGAGTTTGTATTTTCTTAGCTGTATTATCTATGTGGAATGTGCAAAAGTTGGCAAATAAACTTCAGAGCAGCTGTGCTTAGGATATTGAAGCTCTACAGTGTTATCAGACCCAGGCACAGAGATTACATTTACAATTATTTCTGGGAAAACTCATGTTTGAAATGCATGTTACCTTTCAGTAGATGTGCCCCTTCCTTCCTTCCTTCCTTCCTTCCTTCCTTCCTTCCTTCCTTCCTTCCTTCCTTCCTTCCTTCCTTCCTTCCTTCCTTCCTTCCTTCCTTCCTTCCCTCCCCCTCCCTCCCTCCCTCCCTCTCTCCCTCCCTCCTCCCTCTCCCTCCCTCCCTGCCTCCCTGCCTCCCTGCCTCCCTGCCTCCCTGCCTCCCTGCCTCCCTGCCTCCGTCCCTTTCCTTCTGTCCTACCTACCTTCTTACCTTTCCATTCCAACTCACTGTTTCCCAGCAATTCTCTCTTTCCCCTCTTCCCCCGCAATTACCTTTCTCCCTCCCCTCCCTTCTTTCCTCCTTTTCCAACTTCCTGCCTAGTCTGTCTTCCAGCACTTTTCTCGAACATCACTTCCCAAATCATGCTGTGAGGCTTCACCAGAACAGCCTTCATGTTTACTATCCAGTGTCTACTGCCTCCCATATATTCATGCATTTACTCCTTTGCTCTTTACCAGCCCTTTCTTTCAGCATTATCCCTAAGGTGGTCCTCAGGCCACTTTTCTCTGCTTGACTTTCTGTATGGTTAACCTTTTCTGAAATCACTTCTACTGTTACTACTGACATTTGAGTGATTCATCTTGGGAGGTGGTGTGTGAGACAAGTGATGTTATGATAGTACAGTCAGTCAGTCTAACGTGTGTTTGGACAGCCTATGTCCATAATAATTCTCGTACCTTGGGAGAGAGCTGGCTGGCTGGGAGGCCCTGTTGGTGGATTTCATTAGCTGACATTGCTTCAGTATTCAGATTGAGGGAGTTGTTAAATCGTCATTACTATAGACATTGACACCTTTGATGTAGATTTTTTGGTAACTGGCTAAATATCACTTTATCTGTTCTTTTTCTTAGTGTTCCTGATATTTACAATAGTAAATCCACTTATCCCCACATGCACAGCCGTGAGCATGCACATATGTGTAGTCATGTGTGCGCACACACAACATGCTGAGGCTTTGTTAATGTTAATTGCTGGTGTTTTCAATTACAAAACATATTTCTCTATTGCTCTATTTGCACTGCTTTGTTTTAGCTTCATCTAATGCACTGGAACTCCACACTGTACAGCAGCATTGATGAGGCAGTAGGGAAGAAGCACGGCATAGCTATTATTGCTTTGTTTGTGCAGGTAAGTTTCCTGTGTTACACTTGTTATGATGCACTATCATTTGTCTTGGGATAGTGAGGTCCTTTCCATTTTATTTAATTTTTAATGATTTCATAACAGAAAAAAATGTATGACTGCTGGTATTCTATTTGAAAGGTATTTTTCAGTCATGTCTTCTATATATGTGCTAAGTAATTAGTTCTTGTTTGAACAGGATATTATGTTAGTTAAAGAAGGGATAATACATAGCTAGGCATTTTTCTGTGACTCTGTAAGTAAACATCCAACCTCCATTCCTCTGAGGGCAGAATAAGGGCTGTCAGGAGGTAGAAGTGCTTCTCTATCTCTATAATGTATTCCTCTTTATTCCTGGCCAGGTCTGCTATTCAGGGATTGAGGACATAGACAGAGGAGAAAAGGAAATAGATTAGAGGAGGAAAGATTAATAAAAGAGGCCTACTAACCCATTGGCACTGCTGAAAACTGGTAGTAAAATTGTGCTTTTCTGAACACTAGGACAAGTGTGTTTCTTCACACAGGACAAATGCAAGGTGGAGTTAATTTACTTCTTCAGAAACTGAGAGTGTTAAGACTTGCCAGAGACCCTCAGAGAAGCCTGCAATGAGGAGGCTTAAAGCTTCCTGGGGACAAGGTGTACTGAAATCTGGGAAGTTAGCACTATAATCTAATTGCTGTTGAAGGTTTTTCAAGGTCTGTACCCAATAAAGATTTTCAGTTTTAGTCCTCAAACACCAGATTCTCATCTTCCTTATGAGAAATGGCAAACTGATTTATTTAAATGGGTTTGGAGGAAGAGGTTTAGAGTTCATGCTTAGATCAAATGGATTTTCTTTCATAGTGATATTATTAATTTGTCATATTTCATAACGAGTTTATGAGTGCCTTTGAGCTTTACCTCTGAATTTAAAGGTACATTGGTTACTGCCTAAACACTCAGATAGAGCTGCTAAAAATGGAAGTTAGAAAGTCTTCAGTTTTGTGTCCTAGAGGGCTGTGTGATAATTGCTTATGTAAGTCACCTTCTCATTCCAGCAGAGGTAACCTTCAAGTCAGTTAGAAAGTTATATATAAGTTCTTAAATAAATCTGAAACTTCAATGATACATTTTCCACTTCTGGTCTCGCACCCACATGAGTGTTCTTAAGCAATCCACAAAGGCATTTTCATTAGCCAAGAAAGGCATCATATAATTACAAGTGACCAAGGAAAAATAATATTTAAGCTGTTTGTTAAAGGAACAGGGAGAGGAAATTCAGTGACCATTTTTTTCTTGGTAAAGGCATGGAAAAATAATTTTGTACCACAATTCTCAAAATACATTATTTTAAGGTCAGTGAAAATATTTTCACTGACTTAAGTGGCAGCTCTTGGGGATTATAAATTTAGAAGCAACATCTTTGAAGTAACTTCAATATCTTTTATGCACTTTGAAGGTTTTCAACTGAAATCTGATTCTAAACCAAAAGAAAATCCTCTTAAATTCCTACAAATAACAAAGTACCTTTTGTTGACATTCAGTTGTTTCCTTCCAGTGGCTACTGTGTCATTCTATTCCAAGAGAAAGAAAAAGCAAACAAATTTTTCAGGGTCTAGCTCTCCCATTGTCCCTCATGCTGGCTTGTTTCCTCACCTTGTACATGTACATGTTGGCAAAGAAATCAAGTGGGAGGCCATTCTCTGTCTTCCCATTTTGACAATGCTATCTGAAGGTAAAACTAGGATCGTGGAATGGGTGATTTGGGTCAGAAGCAGCTGAGTTTAGAGTGCAGGGTGAGCAACGTTCATATAAAATTAGAATCTCTTATCTCAATGTGTTTCTTCAGAGCCCCATCTTCGGTGCCTTACAGGCATTTAGAAGAGGCAGTGCTGCAGCCTGCCGGGAGCCCAGCTTTCACTGGCAGCGTCCCAGAGATGCTGTGAGGGAGGGAATCTGCCATTCTGCACTCTGCAGGCAGGAAAAACTCCCCTGAGCTTCAGAGATACCTTGGGCCAGATTTGCAATGCTATGGGAGCAAATTCAAAAAGTGTCTGTTGTGCTTGTTCGCTCTGTTCCTTTCTGTGTACTTTTCTGACCAAAACTGTTAAGGACAAACTGTATCCTTGGCATTTACATGCCACAATGCTGCATTATTTTGTCTCCACATAGAGTAGATGCTGCAAAACAGGGTTAATCAAAACTTACCAGACTTAGTTGTGACTCTTTCTCTTGCTCTGTGAGGTTCTCTCTCTGCTTTAAAGTTATATAAGCCCTGTTTACTTTGGACTGGTGGTTTTATAATGATTTGTTGGGAGTTGCCATGTATCGGTATATTTGATTAGCACTAGGTTGTGTAGGTTAACTAAAAACTGAAAATAGCACTTGCTGTTCTGGTTCATTTGTGTTTTGCCTCACAGTTTCTGAAATAACAAGAAGTACTGAAACTCACCTTGGCTTGCTGTATTTCAGATAGGAAAAGAGCATGTGGGCCTCAAGGCTGTAACTGAAATTCTTCAGGACATCCAGTACAAGGTAAGGCATTGTGTGAAGCAATACTTCCTTTAATGACCAGAGAAAAGTGAGCAAAGGGTCTGTATGGAGTCAAGAGAAGGATCTCAGACGTGTCTGTAGTAAAACCACATGTGAAAGCCGTCATTTGATGGCCCACATGAAGACCCCAGCATTTTACAATATTCAGATAATATACATTTTTTTGTACTTATTTCCTTTTATGGTGGCCAGAAATTTTGATCTATAGCAGTAATTGATTGCAAATCCTACCTTTTCAGTGATTTTCATGGAGTCAGTGTGAGTGCAAGTGCTGCAACATGCTTAGTGATCACCAACAGCCCTATCTCCAAACTTACCTGGTTTTAATTTGTAGAGGAAAGGAATAGATGAACTGAGCACCTATATTAACTTGCAGTGAGAAATGTGCAAAAACACAGTACTGACTTGTCAGGTGGATTATGTGTGGGGATCTTGAAGGACAGATAATAATCCTGGCAGGACTGAGGAGGTATGACTTCTGTCCAAAATATTCATGCTATCTTAAATGACTTTGGGCAAGTTATTTCCATCTCTCTGCTTCATGATCTGTAACATAGAAATAATCATACATACCTTTGATTTTAAAAGGATTTTGAGATGTATTGATGACCTGGATTTTATTGGTCTGAAGAGATTAACCATTCACTTCAGCATCTGCTGAATTACAAGGGAATCAAAAATCTTTTAGTCAAATAATATATGGTAAACTTGATTAATGATATTTAATATTACAAACTGTTCATATATGAAAGTGTTTGAGAAAACAATAGTATATGGAACTCTGTAATTTCATTACTGAGACAGGAGCCTAGCAGGGGAAGGTCATGAAAGCCTCACCATTGTGTGACTACGTTGTAATGGTGACTTTCAAAGGGTCAGCATCAAACACACTTTGGCAATCATAACATTTTTGTGCATTAAATATGTGGAACCAGCATTATTTTATTAAGTGTTATCCACGTCAGTTAAGGCAAAACTCACTTTGGCCCTTGTTTTTTTAACTCCTTTTGTATGAAATCCCTGAATTTCATGTAGAGAATTTCAAGGCTGGGACCTGGAAGAAGTCCAAGTGCTAAAGGTAGAAAGTTAACCAATTGCTGGGATAACTTTAAAAAATAAAATACAGAATAAAAATATGTGTTTGGGTAACTGCAAGGACAACTGATGATTAAATGGGGGCTCTTAATGAGGTTGCTTTCCACAGGAATTCAAGGCTGAATATTATATGAACACAGACTGCGTTTTACCTCTACATTCATCAGCATTTTAATAAGATGTTAGAGATGAGATTGATTTGTATTCATTTTTTCAGGGAAAGTCCAAAACAATACCCTGTTTTAATCCCAACTCTTTATTGCCAGGTAGGTGCCTTTGCTTACTTTCTCATGTGTGGATTATTAGCTGATTGCAGAGGCAGAGATAACCTTAATCTAAAGCCTAGCCAAAGTTGCAAGCCTGAGAGTGTGTCCCATAAGGTGGTAATGCATTTTGCACCTCGCGGTGCAAACAGGGATAGGGATGAAGTCCCATTGGAACATACTGTAAATCTGCACCTTTGTCATGTGAGTGGGAAGTGATTACCATAGTCTGTGCACTGCTGGAAACATTGTGGCTAGCTTTGTTGAGGGTTTATCATCCCATCTAGAGGGGCAGCTGTGTGTATTTCTTTCTCTACTTTGGCATGAAATTGGAAGTGTAAGGCTACCCACTTAACAAGGTAGTTTTTTGGCAGCATCAAAAGACAGTGCCAGAATGCAATGACAGTTGTATAGCTTAAAAGGAGTAGTGACAAAGGGAGGCAAATGCAAACTCACATAGCTAAAAGTTAAAGAGTAACAGTAAGAAATGTGACATTTTAAAAAATGCATTTCTAAAAAGAAATGTTTTTGCAAGGAGTCCATCTGAGCTAAACTCTGTCGTAGTGACAAGATTTTTAATTTGTCAAAAGAGCTAGGTTTACATTAAATTGTATTAATTATATCAAAAGAATACTGTCTAGGTTGCAAAGTCAAGTGCTCAGCAATTAGGAATTGCAGGAATTAAGACAGCCTGTGCCTCTCATGCATATCCATTATGAAACATCACCTGACTGCATGACCAAAAATTATTTTTTACAGGACCCCTGCCTCACAGTTCCTGTCTGATGCTGATCAAGTCACATAATCAAAAATTTTCACAAGTCATCTCTAACTATGTGTTCCTCATTTTCTAGGTGCCCGACTTGAGATCATGGGGTCTGATTTGCAGAAGTGCTGAGTGCTTACACCTCCAAGAGAAGTCAATGGGAGCAGTGCTCTGACTGTATTAAATGCTATAGAAAGTTAACTACTCTGAAAAATTGGGTTCTAAGCATGTCCTATTGAACACCTCAAATGAATAGATGCATTTGACCTTAACTTCTCTGTGCCTCAGTTCCCCAGCTTTAAAATGAGGGGATAATCTGTCCTTCATCACCACAAAAGGGTATGAGAGGATAAATTAATTCACTTAAGCTTTCAGGCACTGGGGAAATGAGTGCATTAGAAATATGAAAAATGAGAAAATACAGTCCTTCTAACAAGCAGGAATTGAATAGCATGGGAAAAAGAAGACCAAGTACCTCATATTGCACTGAGAATTCCAAATGTTATGATACACTTTTCAAAACAATATCATCCATCTTCGAAAGTAAAGGATGAAAGGTTCTCCAGAAGACACACGTGATCATATAACAGCACTGTGTCCCGATGCATGCACAGGATGGGCTGAATTAGTTCTTGCAGTTCATAACTTTTGAGTGTTTGATAATGCAACTTGCTGTCAGTGGATTTGCTACATAATTTCCTAACTAAGAAAATTAGACCAACAAAACAAAGTCTATTCACTGACAATCACAGGCTTCATTAACAAGATTTAATTCTACTGATATTCCTCTGAGCTAGTAGTGAAATGACAGTAACAGGTTAGTTTCAACCAAGCAGATTTATTTGTTTCCAGTGTCCCATTCTGTCCTTGTCAAGCTAGTCACAACCTTGCCCCTGCCTCTCCATGCCATGATTAACTACCCTTTGTCTCCAGTTTCTCTCTAAGTTTGTTTCTTTTTCCCTCTTTCACAGTCAGGCAGTTTTCTCTCCATACTTCTCAGACTGTATAGCCTACAGCAGCAAAGAAAAGCCCTGTGTAGTCTGACTTGCTAAGTGCGGTGTGACAGGAATCTATTAGAAATTAAAACTAAAATAATTAAAATAATTAAAATCAAATGTTTTCTATGTAGAGTTAAAACTCTGCACAGACAAAATATTGTACATTTTCTTCAGCGACAAGTGTTCCTTCTAACAGTTATTTATAAACGTATTAATAAATTTATAAACCTAAAAAATTACGTAATTTTAAGGTAAACCTTGATGTTTTCCCCCTCTGAAAATCAGCTCACTTTTCAAAAGGTAGGAAGCACCAGTGCATCTCAAAAAACATGTCACCAGAATTAAGAAGTGAAAAGTTTTTCTTCAGCTGAATTTTCATTGATTTTTTTCTGAAAAATGAAATAAAATTAATCCTTGAGACATATCCTAAATGTGGAAGTCAGTTAAAATTTGGTCACTGCATCCCCTCTGCCTTGAAAATTCAAAGTCACTTTTAGCTTTTAATATTAACAGGAACTGTTCTATTCCCATAATATTACTTATTTGCCATGTTAATTCAAAGCACTGTGCACTTGTTGTTTTTCACATGTATAAAGTTGCATTTTCACATTTAAAATGCTCATCTGCAGGGGAAGTTACTGTAGTATAATGACAAGAAGCTTGTGTGTACATTCATGTGAGGAAGTAGTGGGCAGTGCTTGGCAGGTTATAAATTCACACCTTAGCTTGCTGCATACTAACTTCATCATGCGAGTGAGCCCACAGCTGGCCTAAGCTGTCATAACTTAAAGACACCATCAACTTCCTTAATGTCATTAAAATTCCATGTTTCTTTTAATTTCAGATCCTCTCCTGCGTGACTACTGGGTGTATGAGGGCTCTCTAACCATTCCACCCTGCAGTGAAGGTGTCACCTGGATATTATTTCGCTATCCTTTGACTGTGTCCCAAGTGCAGGTAACAGCTGTGCTTAAAGTGACCTTGGAATATGGTTATGAGCTAAAGGTTATAGCGTGCAAATGTATATATCAGAACGTGATGTCTGCTCTCCTTAAAGATCCCATTAGATCAGTACATGGCTTTTCAAGTAAAGGTTAAACCTTTTGAGTCACTGAAAGCAACGCAAAGGTCAGAGATGAAAAACCTGGTTATCATTTATCATCTGCATTTAAAATAATTCTTATATTTAAGTGAAAGAAAAAGAAAAAAAGTCAGTGGGCAAAAGAAATTCAATTCTTTGTAATTGTAAGCTTTCAAATATCACTGCTTTTTGATGTTAAAGGAACAAAAAAGCACAGGGAGGCACTACGTCCTGGAGAATGAAAAATGTTAATGTAGTACAGACAGGCTAGATTGCATTGGACTATATTAATTTATCTGGCTCTTTTTTAATTCAGTTTTATAATAAATGTCAAATGGAAACTACCTATTTAAATCTGATTTCACATGTATGTATTTTAAAGTGTTGGGTTTTTTCCTTAAATTAAATCGAACGGTCATGAGTCTGTCTACATAAAACTTTTCAAAACTCTCTACAAATAATCCCAGTAAAAACAATGAAAACTCCTGATGAATTTTCTCCCACAGTCTGTGTATCCCAGCTGAAGGAATTTACATTCAATTTAAGAGAAACTACCTAAAATCCCTGAAGCTGAATGCATTCATTATCATTGCCTGCTCTGAAGCATGTGAGAAAAGTATAAAAGGAGATAAATTCAGGTTTAAATTATTTCAGCTTAAATAATTTAAAATTTTGCTAGTGATGCCAGCACAATATTTTAACAACTTTAACCATTTAAAATTGGCAGCGTTTCTTTTCTTGTGGAAACTGAATTCTAGGTCTAGTCATAGGATAAAAGCAATAGCTCCCAGTAAGTTGTCTGGCAACTGCAACTTAAATGCATCCCATCATGAATCTGTTATTTGTTTATGAAAAGGTAAGTCTTGTGTTTGCTTACTACTGAGTAAATTCATTACTTACTACTGAGTAAACAGCATTCTGTTAGCATTATCAGATCCAGAATAACTTTCAAAGACAGAGTGCCTTTTGTAACTTGGCAGCTAACTGTCCAGATATGATATTGATAAATAAGGTGACTTAATCAGAAGTGCAAAGTCCACAGCAACTACACTGAGACATAGTATGATAATGCTAGTTGCAGATTTTGTAGTCTCTATTCCCTTTTAATCCAGTCAGTGCACAGAGGAGAGCAGAGTTTAAGCCATCCACATGTGGTGGGAAACAGCAAGAGGATGAACAAAAGACAAATTAAGCAGGGAAATGCAGCTTTAGTTATTATTACTATGTACTAATTTACCTCAAGGAAACAAGATCTTGGAATGTGGTGTGAAGGGGATAAGACTTCTGAAAGGGATATTGTGCCTTTGGAAAAGAGTGACCCAGAGTGCCTGGGGCAAAGACTGAGATTCACAGCCATGGCCTTTGTTAGGTCAGGGGTACCTGGTTTCTGTTGCTGCATTACTTTGATAGGTATAAACCCAATCCAAAAACATTGCAGTGATAAGAGCATGTGAGTCATGGAGGAGCTTTTCCCTCCTGCTGGCACTGTATGCAGGTGATTTGTGGCACTGGAGAGGAGTGATAGATTGGAACAGCATTAATCCAGTATGATCCACTATACTTGTCTTAGATAAGCATCAATTAGAAAGAAATCCTCACTGCTATTTATGATTACAGCATTGAAGTTAAGGTTGTGCAGGAAAGACAGTTATTAAGGACATTAAAGTTTGTTTTGCCTAGGTGGGTTAAAAAATTGTCTTTCATCAGATACTGCTTTTAGATGTCAATTAAAAATAAAGACGGGATAAGTGAGAGGAGGTGAGTCTGGGATTCATAAATTGAAAGGTACTGCGAGGTCTCCATAATACCCAAATTAAGATTTTGGTGGTTCTAGAATATTTTGCTATAGCCTAAAATTCTGAGATTTTAATTGGTAATTAGGATTTTGGCTGCAATGAAATATCTGGCCTCTTTTGTGCATGTGGGCATGAGTGCCTATGAGAGATTTCATTTAATCACAGAATTGCAGAATGACTGGGGTTGGAAGGGACCTCTGGAGATCATCTATTCCAAATGCCCTACTAAAGCAGGTTCATCTAGAGCAGGCTGCCCAGGAGAGATTAAGGAGAGATTAGAAATTCAAGGGCTTTTGTCTGTGGAAAATAAGAGAATGTGGTATAGGATATACTATTTTGAATCTTCCATGGAAGGCTGGTAGAGGCATTTAATTTTATTAAGCCAGCTTGTAGTATTAAATCATAGATTTCTGGGCAAATGCATTTCTAATGGGTTTAAATACATTATTTTTACATGTGTCATTACCTTGTAGAACTTTCTTCTTTGGGATACAAATGGAACGTCAAGTGCTTTATATAAATACTAGTAGCATCTTTGGTTATAGCCAGTGAAAGCCAAATTTAAGGTTTTCTATTTTCATTTTTCAGGCCATAAAATAATCAAGTTCTGAGCGTCAATAACAAGTAAATAAAGAATTACATAATATAATATGGAATAGATTTTATTTCTGTCCTCTGATGAAGCTAGTTCATATATTGGAGACAAGATACTAATTTTCTGTAATTAACACAGTAGTATTGATTAGCTTAACAAACTGTGAGTCATAAGGGGAAAAAATGAATAAAACTGCAATTCTAGTTCATGGTCACACTCATATACTTTCATATTTTGTTAGTTTGAAAAACTGAAGTAACTATTTTAACATAGGCACAATAGGCTGACTCTCTCAAAGTAGAGAGTCCTTTTATTTTTCTCCTGAAGACATTTTCAGATAGTACAGTTTAGCTGATGAGTTGATATGCTACTGATCTAAGCCAATGTTAAGTAAAAGGAGATCTGAGTGTGGTGGTTATATGAATAGCAAAAGAGCAATCCAGGACTGGAGCATCAGGATGTGCTTTCCTGGAATCCAGTGCTGTTTCCTCACTGGAAGTAATTTTCTTTGTCATGAGACTTCACTTCCATCAGAGAGCTTTTTCCTTCATGGGTCATTCTGTGCATATTTTTACCCTCCTATTGTGATTTGTTTCATCGTCACTTGAATTATGTTGAAATACACAGCCCAGAAAGAACTGTGTTGGCTGTTTTTGTGAGGTACCTCACCTATGCATGTACACTGCTGAAATGTAGTGGGAGAAAATAGAAAACTCCCTCCTACTAGGCCAGTAAAGTGCAGGAAATAATTGAAAAAGGCTTGGTCTTGCTTCTCTCCACTATATTTTAAAAAACTGGAACATTTGTGAATAATGTGCTTTGTGGTTCACTGAAGTCCAGAAGAAGTACTTTGTCTAAGCCACTCAGAGTAGGGATTTTAAACAATGATGCAGAAGGAGCTGTCATTCTGCTGTATTGTCAGAGTTAACTGGTTTTGTAGTGAATGGCATGATCTCTAGTTCTTTTGTCTACCTCATTCAGAATCAAAAAAATCTAAAGGACAGAAATAGTAACTAGCATATGGAGCTGGGGTGGGGATTGTGCAAAATGTATGTAATCTGTGAAATAAAGCACTCAGAAGTTCGTGGTGTTCTGGGCACTGGGGGGTGGGTCCATGTTCTTGGAAGGTGTCATGGAGATGTAAAATTTCCAAGCAGAAGGCTAGTGCTTCTATCCCTCAAATTGAAGAAATAGAAAACCTGCAAATTCATAGTTTTGTGTGCTCTATTCTTCAGCAAATATGGAAGTGAAACAGAAGAATGCAGAAGTTCAGGATCTGAATACAATGAGTGGTAGAAAAACTCTAGAAAACATTGACATGAATGGTTTTACTCAGTAGAAGTGCAACTATTCATATTGTGGATTTGTCTCTACACTGGTTAGAACTTAATCCTGAATTTCAGCATGAACAGGCTTAGGTCATCCTTAATGTCTTCTGGGCATGAGAAGAGCTTTTGTAAGTGACTATTCCTGATAAAAGTATGTGAATATCCAAGAGTCCTTAGCCACATGCCACTAAAACCCCTGTTTCATTGGCAGTCCTGCAGGGTGTGCTTCACAACATTGGCTTATGAGGGGTTGGGAGGAGGTGGTGAGTGGTGAAACAGGGGGAGCAGGGCACACATATTACCTTGCCATGGGGAAATTTAATAGGGAAAGTACTGTTGGCACAGCTGGAGTCTTTTTCTGGCAGAACCACATCTCATGAGTTGAGCAAACCACCATGTGTGGAGAGGGTCTCTGTCATGGCAGTTTGAACCATGGAGGGAACAGCTAAACAAGGAGGCTGTTGATCTCAGAAGCAATTCCCCCTTGGAGCAGGGCTACAATTCTTGACTTTCCTAAAGACGAAAAAGCAGGCACAGAGATCAGGTTAGTTCTACTCTCCTGACTGAAGAAACTGGAAGCTGCTTTGTGAGGAGTACCTCCTGGAGAAAGATTTCGCTGTGGGAACTGGGATGGAGCATTTGTAGTTACAGTAGGAGACAGCTCACAAATGCCAGCTTTGCAGAGAGTCTGCTCTTCCCTCTCCTTCATCTGTGTTTGTTTGAAGTGTCTCATTCTCACAGGATCAAACAAAAGCCACATTTTTGTAAAGTGCTCTTTCCTAAAAAGCAATTATCTCAGACTTTCCAGAGTTGATTCATATGGTGAAAGAGGATGCCTTTACAAAACTCATTCAGTGATTTACCAGCCCTTGAGTTCTGAAGACCTTTTCAATTCCAAGCTGGTAGGGGGTTTGTTTTCAGTTTGCTTTAAGTAAACAACAACAACAAAAATCTTCCATAACAAGATCCTGCCTCTAAAAGCACCTTCAAGGAGCTTTTTTCATTTTTACAATTTAAGCTGTTGCCTTATATCACAGCTGCTGAAGGCTGAGTGCTGATTTCCAAGAACACTGTTTTTTTTTTTTAGGACAATGAAGCAGAGAAGAGCTGGCCTCTAAATTGAATAACTAAGTCTGTATCAGTACTGCTGTAGAGTGGAAAACATTAACGGCAATTGTCTTCCAAGTTGCAGTAAGAAAGGATTCTCTGTAGGTAGGATAAGAATAAAAATGCCATTACCTGCTGTTTAGTATCTCATTTAATTTAATTCTAGAATTATGCTTACATTCTCCCTATAATATTTTCTAGGGTGTTCCTCATGGAGAAATTTGTAATGTCTTAGATGTTAAAATAATTGTATACTCCAGGTTCCATTTTACTTTTTGTGTATCTTTAGTTTCAAGTTAGAGCTGAACTGCATGGTGAGGCATCACGGGGTCAGTACAAGTACAAAGGCTGAGGCTAGGGGAGTCAGCCATCAAGTACATTTGCTGTATCCAGCTAAGACAGCTGGTGAATATGTCAAATAACAAACAATTTTTCTAGTACTTGTAACTATTTAAAATAACAGATTCTTAAAAAAACAACACTGGTGAACAGTAAGGTGAAACACTGCTGAGATATGCATTGATTTTCTCAGTTCTTTATCATGCAGCACTTGATGCTGATACCAGGGATGGAGGTGGAAGCTGCTAGTATTCTTCCCTTCACCAGATTAGATTGAGAAAAATCCAAAAAAGAATCAGTAAGCAAGAAGCATGTTTGTTTTGGCTCAATTGAAATATTTTTTATTTATTTTTTACTGTATTTGACTTTCTAAGTATGTACATCTACAGATCTTCTGAAGTAGTATTTTGTTTTGATTGCAAAAATGGTATTTTTCCATATAAAATGTCAACAGATATCCTCTAAAGCTAAGAATCTGTTCAGTATTTTTCTGGTTTAGAAGATAACAACAGTTTCAGGCAGTAAATAAATCACTAGGAGAATTTCAAAACAATTTATAGTCAACCGAGTTATTCCTGAAATGCACTTCTTTGAACAAGACCAATATTATTACTCTCAACATACAACAGGTAAGGTTGATTCATAGGATGTAATGTGCAATGGCCAAGATGGTTACAGA
Organism: Lichenostomus cassidix; assembly: GCF_008360975.1. Taxonomy (NCBI): domain Eukaryota; kingdom Metazoa; phylum Chordata; class Aves; order Passeriformes; family Meliphagidae; genus Lichenostomus; species Lichenostomus cassidix. The sequence goes on along the minus strand of NC_139482.1, from coordinate 114,848,222 downwards.
TTCTAAAAGAATTTATGAAAAGGCAAAGGATAAGTTTGCCAAACCATGTGCATAAGAGTGCTTGTTTTTCTCCATGTCTCAAATTTTTTGACAGTGCTGATAAGTATTTTAAAATGTTATTAATGTATATTGATGTCAGTGTATGGTACCTGAACACTCTGATTTTCAAAGCTGCAGAATTGGCTGGACAGGGCTGGTTTTGATCATTAGTCCCATAGTGAAGAATGTGTCTCAGCTTCATTTCTGTTTTTCTTTCTTTCAGATAGAGGAATTTCGAAGACTTAGGACTCATGTTAAAGGTGCTGAACTTTTAGAGGGCTTTGATGGAATTCTAGGAGATAACTTCAGACCAACTCAGCCACTTAGTGATAGAGTCATCAGGGCTGCATTTCAATAGCAGAGGAGGAAGAGCAATGATAAATCTTCAGTCAGGTAAGTAAAAACTTAGCAGAAAAATCAGAACTTTGAAATAATTCAGCTAATGGAGAAAATGCACTTAATTTTAGTTAATTGTATGATACATTGTCACAACTGTAAATTTTGACCCTGTAATTTCTGTTTTATCCTTTGGTTTAATACTTTGGTTATGTCATGGTTTAACTGCAGTTGGCAACCAAGCCCCACAGGCTGCTCAATCACTCTCACCTGGTGGGATGGGGGAGAGAATCAGAAGGGTAGAAGTGAGAGAACTTGTTGGTTGAGGTAAAGACAGTTTGATAGGTAAAGCAAAAGCCATGCATGCAAGCAAAGCAATGCAAAACAAGAAAGTGATTCACCACCATCCAGGCAGTGGATCATGATGCACAGTTATTTCAGGATTACTTCTTATAGCTTTAAATTTCTCCTGCTACAGTGAGGAAGAGCTCAGTATGCCTTGGTTATGTGGTGTATTTCCCCAGCTATTGAGTTTTACTGATTGATTTCTTATCATGTTTTTAGAAGACCAGTCACTGGTGGACCTTTCTAGTCTCATCTGTTAATAGCTCTGGAAAGAGGCCTTTAATTCTCAAAGGAGGCTTTTTTTTTGTTTGTTTTTTGTGTGTCTGTGTGGGTTTTTTTTGTTGTTTGTTTAGTTTTTTTTTTTTTTTTAATCCCTTCTCCATACTTTACAATTCTGTTCTTTCCCAACAAGACTGAATCTTGGGCAAGTCCAGTGCAGATACAAGAAGAAGCAATTTACCTTCTGCCATGGCTAATTTTTCATGCTTCATCCATCCAAGTAGTTGCTGCTTCTTTTCAGCCTTCATTGACTCACAGAGCAAGAATTTGAGGGTGACATAGGAGTATTACATGTGAAACTACATCAACCCTGCTTCTGTTATTGAAACCTCTCATGTCATGTTCCCCATACTTTAGTATCAGTTACAGAATAAATCCCCTCAATGCTCAATAGTTACTCCTAAACCTTGGTATACTTAGTTAATCAATGTTTTACTATAATGAAAAACTTGGCAATGAGATTCATAGAGAGTTAAAGTCCAGGGAAGTGGTTGAGTCACCATCCCTGAAGGCATTTAAGATGTGTAGATGTGAGATTTAGGGATATGGTTTAGTGGTGGACATGGCAAGGCAGGGTTAATAGTTGGACATGATGATCTTAAAGGCCTTTTCTAACTTAAACAAGTCTATGATTCTAAGACACACTGTTGCCTTGAAAGTAGCCAGTTGAGGCACCAGCATTTGTGGTGGATTTTGAGATGAAGTGGCCCCGACGTGATGTAAATAATGACAGCAGATCTGGGAAATCTTCTAGAAAAGAATCTGTTCAATTGCTTTCTTTATTAAATACCATTGCTTTTTAACATAGTAAAAATTTTCATCTAGTTTCATACAAAAAAGTTTATTTAAATACTAAAAACATTGAGTACTCCCCATTACCCTATTTACTGTTGAAATACATCATATGAAAGCATCAGAGTTTCTGTCTTCCCATTTCTTCAATGCTACAAAATAACTGATTCATCTACAGTTTCATGTGGAAAGCATGGTGCTGAAAGGTTTTTGATAAACAGTTCTGGGTAAGGATATTTATTTGTACTTTAACTTCTTGCCCTCTCTAGTTAATGTCAGGCTCTGTTGCAGAGTTAAGGCCATTCAGAGCATGCTGTGGGTCCAGTCCCCAGTTTTGTATGAAGTAACAAAATGATCAGGCAGCAGATAACCCGTAAAAAATATGGATAATTCAGTGCTCCCAAAAAATGGATCCATTAAAACTAAGTGAGAATATTATCCTCCCTCCTGCATGTGGTAGAAGTTATAAAATTGGCTAGGACAGTGACCAGCAATTTCATGGTCTTTCCATACAGCTTAAGCATTCAATATAGTGTGTGCATCTAAACATTTTTGAAGTAAGGGTTTATTTGTATTTTATAACCCTATTTAATATCTGCATCCCAGAAGTTAAACAAAAAACCCCAAAAAATTGATCCTTTTTTTTTTTTTAAATATTATTTTCTCATTCCCATACTTAATTTTGGGCATATCCCTAAGGCCAATTCTCAATTACATGGTTCTCCGCAGTCACCAAATGTTGTCACTTTAATCTTGAAATGGATGTTTCAAATTCATCCCAGCTTCTGCATAAAAATTACTTGGGAAAATTGTAGCAATATTAAAATACAATTTTTCTCAGAGAGTGAATAATGCCCTCAGGCCAGTGCAGGTAATTCAAGTCTGTAACAGTGAAATTACTTGAAACACTGAGTTTGAATTTTAAGCATGAAAGAGTTTCCTTTACAATGCCGGAATTGAAATGTAAAAATTTCCCTTTTGCTTTCATGTTTGAAATTTTATTACATTTGTCAATACTTACAAAGATTTGTTCTATATAATAAGATTTATCTTGGCTGTGCTTCACAAAATAATCTGCAGTTTTAATTCCCAAATGATGGATTTTTTGATGCAAAGTAATAGTCCTCACTGTAGGGCTATGCTAATTATGGACATTGAAGCACTGAGGAAGAACTGTGATTCCTGGCACAGTGTAGCTCACACAAGAAATGGCACTTATTTCTCTACTCCTGATCGAATTATTTATCAGAAATTCATTTGGTCAGGTCTTTTCAGTTTTGTGTGCGTCAGTCCAAATAGCACTGAATTAATCAAGGTTTCGTTATATATCCCTGCTATTGTGTTTGGGGAGCTGAAAAAAATGAAGTATAAAAAGAAATCACATGGCTTTGTTCACATTTCTTCTGTGCAAAGAGGGGAAAAGGGAAGGAAACAGTCCCACTTACTTTGTAGTGATTTCCTCACGCCTCTCCATGAGGAAGGTGGTGAGGAACAGTAGCTCTTCACACAGACCTCAGAAATCCTCAAAAACATTCCTTCCTTCATGGGAACAAGGGAAGTCCCTTAAGCTGGGACTGCTGGCATCAGCTGAATATTGCTATGAAGACTCAGCAGCAGATGGGGAAGTAGTTCTCAGGGCAGTATCTTCCTAGGGATTCAAGAGGAGCATTTCTTTTAAAGAGCAGATTAGCTTTTTACTTTAAAGCTCTGGTATGTCTTGAATATTATAGTTAGACACACTGGTTGACTTATTTTCTGACACAATGCTCCTCTGCCAAGGCTGCTGGAACTCCTGTCAGTAAAGTTTTCAATATTTTTTTTTTTTTAATTTCAAGCCAGTGTGGCACAGCCACTTGAAGAACCTTGAGAGTGTTTGCCATGACCTTGTTACTCTGTCAGGGAAAGGAGACAAATGTTTCCATAAGTGTTGATACACTGAGGTAGAAAGGGGTTGTTTAAAAGGTCTAATTAATTTTGACTGAATCAGAAGGCAGGCTCTATGCACACCATGCTCCCAGAGCTTCTGAACATCTGCTCTTCAGCCTTGATTTAAACGTTGACAAAACTGAACCCTTTGTGGCTTATGATCAAATGGCATATGTTGATCTTTGATGTAATTTGTTCTAGTTTGTTGAATAAGAGGCACAGTTGACACCAGCATGGAATATCATGGTGTGTAATACCAGGGAAAGAGCTGACTTTTTTTTTTTTTAGATGTTCCTCTGTCATGGGAAAGCCCAGATCTCAAAATACTCCTCTACAGTTCTAAAACAAACTTTGGCCAGGCTCTAAAGGGAGCTTTCAGGATGACAAAACAGATGGAACTTTGTAGCTTTCTCTACTGTGTTTAACCCAATTGGCTTTAGAATAAGTTTGCTGCAGTCTATTTGGCCTTTTTTAGCTCTGCTTTTTTTTTTTTGCTGAAAATGGATCTCTCTCTTATAGCCTGGGGTTAATGAGTTTTTGGACTCTGTTTTGGTACTGTTTTTGAAAAGCATCCCATTTACATCCCATGAAATGACCATTTCCACCTTTCCTCTCCTGCAGTTACTGAAGTTTTCAAATACATTTCTTTGGTAAAAACCATTTCAAAAATTTCTAACCTCTTTACATCTCATTCAGTAAGGAAAGAACCAGTCAGGTGTTAAGGAGTTTGGAGAAAATGCTCAGTACAGATTTGCTTTTAGACATGGAAGGTTAAAAAAATTGAGTTCAGCTTTAGACAGTGAAGAACAATAGGATAACAGAGTAGTTGTGATTGAAAGGTGCCTCTGGAGATCTATTAGTCCAATCCTCTGCTCAAAGCAGTGTTAAGTACAGTGGGTTGCTCAGAGCCATGTCCAGCTGGGTTTTGAATATCATAAGGATGAAGACTCCTTAACCTCTCTAGGCAAATTGTACCTGTGTACTCTTTCAGGGAAAAAAGGTTTCTTTTAATTTTAAATCAAATTTCCTGTATTTCAGTTTGTACCCATTGCCTCTTCTTTCACTGGACGCAGCGAAAAAGTCTGGTGCTATCTTCAATAGTTGTTCTCATAAAGTATTTATATACATTGATAACATCTGTTCAAACATCTTTTCTGGAGGCTGGACAGTTCCAGCTCCCTCAGTCATCCTTTTATGACAGGTACTTCAATCCCCGTACAATTATCATGTGTGCAGACTGTTGCTGATCTCCAGTATGTCTGTGTTTCTTCTGGACTGGGGAACCCAGGACTGGACCCAGTGCTCCAGTTGTTCTATCAATGTTGAATAAAATAATTTCCCTCCACCTGCTGGCAGTGCTTTTCCTGGTGCAGCCCAGAAGGCTGTGGACCTTTATTGTTGCCTTGGGTGCATTACTGAGTTAGCTTGATGTTCGCCAGGACTCCCAGATCCTTTTCTGAAAGAAAAGAGAAAGGATAACATTGTGACTTCCTCAGTGTTAACACTAGCTTCTTTTATGCTTCCTGCTTGACTCAGAACCCTTGCTATGGGCAATGAGCTCTTTCTTGATAATTTCAGGTGATCTTGGAATAACATTTATAGTTCTTATTGTTATATAGCAAAGCCAAACAGTGGGGACAGCAAATGCTACTTACCACTCCTAGAAATCAAACAAGAAAAATCTTAAATCTTCCATTTTGTTAAAGGCTATTTTTTGGAATGTTTTAGGCCTGACACAGTATTTCTCAATATGTGGATTGTGAGTATTCCAGAAGGCTTGCTGGAATTGTGGGGCTTGCCAACTTTCCTAATGGATAAGGACTTTCCTGGTACTGTGTTCTTCACTGAAGGCAGCATTATTTGTGGTTTCCAATGGATTTATCGCCCTCTCTTTAATTCTTGTTGCTTTGCATGTAACTGATTTGATAGACATGCCTTTCCCCTCTTTTGCATCAATGGAACAGCTTTATATGTGAATGAGCAAGATGTCTGATTTCAAACACTGGAATATCAACTTGAATTTGTAATGATAGTGAATTCAGTATGGCATGCCTACATGTCTTCATCCCTTTATAAATCAGGGTGTATACACATGATTCCATGCATACAGTAGGTAAATGGAATTGCTCCTATTTACTAAGAGGAGGTCAAATAAGTGCCTGTTACAGAGGTAACTGAAGTCCACAGCGCTCTTTCAATAGAAGACAGTAAGAACTTGTTCTAAAGAATAATTTGCTAAAAGAGTATTTTATTTTAAAAGTCATAAACCTTAATTTACTTTCCCCTGAGAATAATTAATAAACTAAAGAATTTGATCTCCAGTGTGCTGTCTCAAAATTCACCATCTCAGACACAATTTATTTTGTATTCATAAATAATTATCCTCCAAGTGTGATGATGCCTTATACCTACTCCATATACATATATGCATTACTTCAGTTCTCCTGAACATTTTTTTGTTTGTGACTGATTCAGAAACTCCTGAAAAAGCATCACTTTTAATATACACAAGTGCATATACACACACTCATACATATGCATACTTCTGTGGTAGACCTCTGTATTAGTCTAAAAACAAACCAGTGGGAGATTGCAAGTCAGGATTAAAATTTAATAGGAAAATTAAATAAAATAAGTGCAATAATGGAAGGAAAAGCACAGACAAAGTCAGATACAACCTGACACCCTGTTAGGGTGGTGGTAGCAGCCCAAATGAAGTGGTTCAATTGAAGCAGTGATCCTGTGGAAGGTCTGGTCTCCACCTGAAGATCCAGTGGTAGCTCTTGTCCTCTGGAAACCCAGTAGACAGGGCTGACTTGTGCAGTTCCAAGGCCAGGTTATATCCAGGTGGGAATGCTTGGCTCCTCCCTCCTGGGCAGAGCATCTCATAATAGCATGAGATAAGTCCATGAATCATGCACTGGGGTCTTGATGGCCCATTGTCTGTTATCAGGGGTGAGTCACAGCAGGAGATAACAGCTAATGCCCCACAGCTGGTGGTAATAGAATACTAAATACATCTATATTCTAACCTAGGACAACCTCAGAGTGCAAGAAGCTGCAAGTTTGTCCAATGTCCTGTAAATTATGTTAGCAGAAATTAATTCAGATTTAAAACAGTCTTAATATAATTACTGTTTTCCTAGTTGTACAGTCAAGATTAGAGAAAAAAAAAAGATATCATTAAAATAGCAAGGTTGTGCTATGCCTGAGGAACAGGAAGGAGTAATTTAGGGTGGGAGGAACAGAGACTGCATTTCTGATGCTGCAGAGATTCTCTGCGTGATACTGAGATGTCTGAGCAGACAAGCAGAAATTGGCACAACATCAGTTTTACAGCAAGGAGAGAAGGTGATGTGGTGACTGTATCTGGTGTGTTTTGTGAGTGGATAGTGCAAATACCTTGCTTTTGAAGCTGCTGTGCAGCACTTGTGGCAACAAAACTATGCCTCTCTTTCCACAGGGTATTGAAAAGGGGATCTGGTGTTGCCAGTGGGAACAAACTAGTACTAAACAGAAGTGGTGCACTCTCCTCTTTATGGAATTGCAAATTTTATCATAACAGATTATAGAATATGAAGGGACATTCAAATGCAGAGGGAGCAATGGAGGTGCACCTTGCCTTTGAGATGCAGTGCTGTGGACTGTATTTCTATGTTTAAGCAGATCTCAGTGAAATTTACATTTTTATAGACATTTGCATTAGCAATCTGTGTGTCTTTGTTCTCAGTTTACTAGTAGCATTTGCAGTTAGTGAAGTTCACAAACAAGTTGCTCTGCAGAAGTTCTCATGCTTGGGCATTTTATCCTTTCCTGTTGTGCAGATCCAGAGCTGGAGTGGGCTGTCAGCAGCCATGCATCATTAGGCTACTATGACTGTTCTTATCATTTTCCTGTTTAAAAAAACCCAAATCAACCTGACACAAAGACTATCAACGCTAGTTCTTTAGAAATGCAAACACTAGTTTCCTAGATTTGTTGACATATGAGTATTTATGCTGCTTCTAAGTGAGTGATTTTTTTTATAGGTCATTGTTTATCTCCATCAATTTAGAGTTTGTGCTTAAAAAATGGTTGGTTTAATTGTTTAGTTTTAGTTTTCGAAAGAAACTGAACTTCATGTTATCACCAAACTGACTGTTGTTCTTCTGTGTTTAAGATCATCTGTACAGTGCCCAACCCTCTGCTGCCACTTCAGAGTACTCAAGAATGTGCTTACACTTGAGTGCATGACTGTAGGACAGATGGCCAAACACCTTTGGCTTGTGAGCCACACACCATAATCAAAGGCCTGCTGGAAACAAAACAAAACTTTAGGAGCATTCAGGCAACCAGAAGCCCCAGGAATGGCTGAAAGATGGTGCCTTTTCAGGTTGTTTTCCACTACTTCGTTGCAATAGGAGGGAGTAGGGTATACCCTGAGATTTCAAGTGAGCCCTTTAATATCAGCATAAATTTTTTTCCCACTGCTGATGATTCAAATAAGTGAGTTGGAAAACACTTCTTGTGCTTGTGTGATATACCTCTGACACAGGGGCCAGAATGTAGGGACTGGGTAGCTAGAGGCAGACAAGAATAATAGACCTAAAAATAGGTTCTTGCTGTGGTAGGTATTTTTGTGTCCAGGCCAGAGTACCAGTAAAGGGGGTGATCAAGCCCTAAATGAGAAAGAAACCATTTTGAGTTTCCAGAGTTAGTGCCATATTGGAATTGTCCTTGTCCGTGTTCAGTTCCTTACTGAGTTCTTGTTAGAAATTGTAGAGGAAAGGAAAATGGTCAAAATCCCTTAGCGTGTAAAGAGGAAGAAAGATTACTATGTGTCCTTTTCAAAGCTAAAAAAGTCACAAGGTAGTCTAGGAACCAGATCCTTGCTTATGCTTTAAATAAGATAGTTCATGCTGACAATTGCTCCTAAATTTTGTGACCTGTGAATATCTATTCATAATTCACTGTTATCATCAGCTTTTCATAAAAAGAGTTTTGAGAGTAATTTCCAGCTGCTTACTGTAAACCATATATGGTTTATACACTGCTGCTTGGGAGCTGATAATGCAGCCAGGAGTGCCTGTCATACAAAACCTCTCAACATGTTTGTTAGGAGTCACAACACACAGGTTAGAGTCTGAACACACACTGAAACTCTGCCTTGGTATTTTCACTTACGGGGAAAATGCTGCAAGTTTATGATGAGTCAAAACAGTAGGAAGCTTAAATCATCACTGATAAAGCTACACCCATCTTTAGAAAAAGATTAGTGCATATAAAACAGAGTGTAACAGTCTCTCAAATGTTAAGGATATTAGGACATATAGGTACATAAGTCTATACAAGACAGAGAAGAGAGCCTGCAATATCCTTTCCTCCTTCAGTAATGTTATACGAGTTAGGCACTGGGAGTGCACTCCATTTTACCTGGATGAAATCACTCAGAGTTGAGCAGAACATTATTAGTCCATTAAAAATGAAAATCCAGGTAGGCACAGATCCTTATTCTTACTGGAATTTTTAATTCTGATTATTTCATGTGGATAAGGACAATGAAATGAACAGTATACAAACAAACTCTTGCTATGCAGATAGACATGTTTTGTAAATAGGAAATGAAAACTACCAAGTTATTTGGATTACTGCAGATGTTTTTTCAACTGATATTTGCTGCCCAAGAAAGAGAATGTCAGCAGTGACTGTTGCTACCAATGTTTTATGGATTAGACTAGAGTTTATGACAGAGCAGCGCCACCAACAAAACTTTAATTAAAATCATTTATGTGTCCCCATAGCTCAAGACAAACAGAAGTACATTTTAGTTAGCTAGATGTAGCTAAATGCTCACAGAACTCGATGTAGACTCAATAAATTGTAACCTTTTCATGGAAGGAATGCAAAGAAAGATAAGGTTTGATAAGGTACTCAGTTCTCTTTCCTGAGACACTCTGAATCCATGCCTGGCTGTACTTTCAGGTGCTGTTTTAAGGAATGTGTAGGATGAAGGTAATGTTTAGTCAGTATTATACTGGTTTTGCCACCCATGTCTTTTGATTTTTTTTTTAAACTCCTAAACTTTTGATTTATCATAGTGTTAAGGAGGAGAAGGTAAGATCCTTCTAAAACGAAGAAGATAGAAATATTGTGTGGTAAGGAAAATGGCAAGACAAAAGAGGTGAAAAAGCTTTCCAGAAAGGAGATTGACTACTTTTAAGCAGCAGAATAAAGGTTTTGATCTTGTGTAGTGATCTTGACCTAAAGCTGCTGCAGTGGGACATCTGACTTTGTCCTTATCTGATGGAAAGACATATTATAATGGCCATAATTTCTCCATAGTCTCTTTATTTGCACTTCCTCAACACTTTTGGAAGACTTTGAAAAAGAATCCTTTTCACTGAAGTTTTCATATATCTTTTCTTTTAAATATGTTCTCTCTATTGCTATAGGAACATTGGGACCTTTGGTTCTTAAAAATGTACCAGCTTTGCTCCTTGTCTTTGCTCCTGATTCTGCTCCTTGTTTCTGAGATAAAATTTATAGGGTTGCATGTGTCCCAGTTTTGTACAGGAAAAATTTCTCAATGAAGAATATAGGCACACAAAATTATTATATGGAAGAATTAGAATTTCTTCTTGGAAAAATAATGATTTTTTTACATTCTGAGTTGATTTCTGAGTTTTGATTACCCATGTTAATAATATTTTTTTTCAAACCATGGGTATTATGAAAAACTCTCAGATTTTACAAATATTTACACTGTATGGCACTGATCCTGAAGGGTTTTTTTTTGGGAATGGTTATTTGATCTGTAGAGGACTTCACCAGAAGCAGTGGGTCTCTACTTACATGTAGGACTCAATCCAAGAAAAGGAAATTTCCAGGAGCAGAAATACAATCTATAAACAAGGCATCTAGGCAATTTTCTGATTATGATACACATGCCCATTTGTACAATTGTAGCTCAAACCTTGCATTTCCAAAAACTTTGCAGAAGAGTAAGAGAAGCAGGTATCTTCGTATCTATATAAACCTTTAGCCTGAATAGTGTGTTGCTTGACCACCCATATTGAGGAACACTGCTATTGGTTTAGCGTGGTAGGAAAATTATTGTTAAACAAGAATAAAGGGTAAACATGAATAAAAACACTACCAATATGTAGAATCACTCTTTCATCAAACAGTACATTAAGTATTTTCATAACAAACACGACTTAAATGTTTTTACTGGCTCGTAATTAGGCTCCTTTCCAAAAGTAATTCATTAATACAATAGGTACCCAAATCCCAGTTCAACTTAATTTCACTGAGTTTGACTTTTGGACTAAAAGCATTAAGCTTGAACTAGCTAAAATGTACAAAATGTGCATTCAATTAAGGAGTAATTAGATACTCAATCACCCTTACATCACACTAGGGATTATCCAAGAAAGAAGAGAGGTACTACTCACTGCAGTGTGTAAAAGAGTTTTCTTAATTAGTTTAGCACTAAGTGAAATTGAGGAAGTGTCACTGTGTCACAGCATTAGTTTACCACATGAAACCTTAACAACACAAAGGTTTTGGCTTCTTCTGAACTTTCTGGCTCAGATTGTTGAGTCTTACTCGTTGATCCAGTACTTTCTGGCCAGGCAAATGGAAACTTTCTGTTCACTTCAGGGAGGGGGTTGGTTCCTGCACCCTTGTATCAGCAGCCCACTGAAAATCGTGCCAAGAGTTTTTCTAGAGATGGAGAATAACTTGTTGTAATTACTTGGTGGTTGTTGTTTGTTTTTTTATATTACACTTTTATGCCAAGCCCCAGGAAGAGCTGGGAATCCTCTGTGCTATTATGTGGAGTGTAAAAGCTGCTGCTCTGTGAAGGCCTTACAGCCTCCCTTCAGAGGCAGCTGCTCCAAAGCTCTTCTTGTGAATCATCAAATGGTGCTGCTGCCAGACAACATGACTTTTGGGGGATATTGAATGATAGCCAGGGAGTACATGGAAATCACAGCTCAGATTTTCTCGTGGGTAGGCAGTGACTTAGCAGCACTGCCAGTGACTGACAGTCTCTACTCTCCCTTCCTCTGTCAGGAACCCTCAAGTGGGAATTCTCTAGAATGTGTTGACTCTTCCTGCAAGCAGTTGTAGCCCCAGGTGACCATTTGCACACAAGCATTTTCAGATTGTTTGTGTATACACACTGAGCTATAGTTAACACTAAAACAACCTCATGGAGAAAAAAGGAAATTATTAGTACAACAGAATGAAGTGGTTTGACACTCTTACATACTGCTTCTGAACTGAGAGCACTGAGGCAACCTAAACACCTGGATTCCCAAGGTTATGCCAAAGTACATGAATATATGAATGCATGAAATTAAGTATTGATTAATGCTGCTAATGAATAAGAACATTACTGCTGTTAGGACAAATTGGATGATTGCTTTCTGTCCCTTAAGCCCACCTGATTCCTATGAAAGCTGGTACTCAGCACTTCACTTAGTAAGGCCCCTAAAATAGTAAATGGTAAAAAGTTCTCTGTGACCAGTGTATTTTTTTTCTAGTTTACTACCATGGTTGGAATCAATTACCAGGTTGATTCAGAAAGCCAATTGTAAAACTTTGTTTCAAATTAATAATTTTACCACTGCATTTAACTTTGCATTTTTACTGCCATTTCCTCCATTGCTAGTAAATCTTCCAGCCCTGGCTTTACCCTAAAAGAGAAGAATCAGTACCATTATGTCACTGAAGTATATACCCTGAAACTGCTCCCACCTGCTGTCATGAAATCCCAGCATTTAGTTTTCCCTGTCTCCCTGGCTGGACATAAACAGTCTTTCAGACCCACTGCGGAGGAATTTCAGTAACATAATTGTTCCATTCTCTTTTCAGAAAGGGGGAAGACAATGCTCCCACAGTGCCTGCAGATGAGAAATGGAAACTTTTGAGGCTGCTGCTTCAGTTGAACCACAAAGCTTGCATTGTTTGTCTTCATCTAATTCAGCCTTGATAGACAGCTGTGACAGTTGGTCTGTCCGCACGGTCCAGTGAAATTCTGGGAATGGGGCTGTACATTAAAAGAAGAAAATATATTAAATCTTTCAATTCACACTGTTAACTATTTTTAAATTGTCATTATCATTGCTTTTATAGCTACTTTGCCATAGCACTTAATAGTAATCTGTGATCCAAATAGCACTGATTTTAAGCTTGCTATGAATGCTAATATGTAGAGATACTCATTATTGTTTTAAATGTTAGGTTTAATTTTATTCCATATCATCTCTTGTGCTGTCAGTAACCATATTTTCTGTAGAGAAGAGATGCATTCTGTAAAGGTAATAAAAACATTGTTCACAAAGAGTATTATACAAATTTGGAATTGATTTTTTGGCAGAAAGGAGCACTTTTCTGCCAAACATATGCACTTGACGTGGTTTATCTGAATAAAGCTGAATGAGTTTTGCATTACTAGGAACCTTACTGAAGTAAAGGTTCCTAGTACTGAAATAAAATTCCTTAGTTTGGAACTAAGGAAAATCAACCAATATAAAAATAAACAGAATTGTCTGTATTATTTTCTACTTGGTGAGCCATGGAACTTTGGGACAAAATGTTTTAATTCGGGCAGAAAATTATCAGCCTTTGTTCTCCTGTGAATTATGACAGTTCTATTTGTTGTGTACAATGCTGAGGATGGTGGTCTGAGGACCTACTCTGCATGTCCTGAGCTCACTGCACAGCATGGGGATTGCCACTCTGGGCCACACATGACTTATCTGACAGAGAAGATAAGGCAAGCTAGTCAGCCTCATAGCTTCTACCTCCTGAGAAACACCAAGATCTGAAGGACAGTCAGTAATGTGGGAGGCAATAGCTTTGATCACCAGAGCTATTAGTGAGGTCCACTGTCCTGGCTTGAGGGGCCAAGTTTATCCAGAGACCTGTCAGTGGAAGAACCCCAGAGGCACACAGATGGCAAATTCTGGGCTGTGGCACAATGAAGATGCAAACTGAGGGCTCACAAAGGGGAGGCAGCTCCCTTGGAGCTGACTGATCATCAATCACAAAGTCATTCCTAGACAATGGGAAATGCAGAGTCAGAAGGCATCCTTAATCCACCTTGCCAAGGGTTATGGGCAGAGCTACTGCTGAATAATGAGTTACAAGCTCTCTGAGTAATTTATGTGTATATTAGGGGCAGCAGAAACAACAGGACGAACCCACACACCACATGTGAGCTGGGTGAGGGGGACCAGATACTGCTGACCACTTAATGTGTTCAGCAGTTTTGGGTGTACTACTGAAACACATGCTTCCTTTGGAGATAAGCCTTGGCAGCATGCATTGCTCTGAATGCACAGAAAATGTGAAGCAAGCAGCCCACCATGAAGTCATCTCTTCCTTTTGGGCTTAGCAGAGTAGCAATCAGCACATTGCTCCTTGGGCTTACAGAAACTTGTGTTTCTTAAGGTTATCTCCATCTTGTGCCCGCATTTTATGAAGTATAACCCCATTATCTATACAATGGGTTCAAGATTTCAGTGCTGGACAAAACCACACTTCCCCCCTGCTGTGTGTGCAGTATGTGCATGTAGTATCTTCACTGGCTGCTGGTCCTTTTCCTTCAGCAGTGATTCCCCAGGCAGCTGAAGCCACAGCCCAACCCCAACACCGAATCACCAGACCCTGGCCTCCCACTGATCCCCATCATACCATAGGGCAGAACTCTCTGCTGCAATGGCCTGGCTGTACAGCAGTTTTTGACTGGAACCTGATAATTATCTTAGTTGTCAGGTTTGGTACTAAAATCTTGAGAAAATAAAGCAAAGTTCTGTGAGGTGGGAGTCAACTGATTTCTGCCAGGTGAAGACCTGTTCTTGTCTCCTTGCACCCAGCAATGAAAGAACCCTCCAAAAGTGGAGTGAACCATGTTCCAAACCTGACAATTCTCAGGTTATATGCACAGCTCATTCAGAAGATCTCCCTTTGCGTACAATGTATTATTAACTACTGAGTGTTAACTGACAGGAACTGTTGTAGTAATATGGCAAATATTGACATTGAGATGAAATCTGAACTAGATTTATTCTCTAAATAAACATGTTCCTTATCTTGCAGCTGGCTGATATTCTTGTGGCTGTGAAATACGGGTACATTGCTAAGCAAATGATGTAATGTCTCCACCAAAAAGTCCATTATTTCCCTTTCCTGTGCTCCCTTCCTGTGTTTGCTGTTCTTTCAAGCATTGCCTTGTGCAGTGAACTTCTAGTCATATAAATACTGCTACTGAGGAATTGAGATTAGTAAATTTGTCTTAACATTTGTCAGACTATTTTTTTCCTAGACTTGGCTTTGAAAGAAAAAACCGATTGGTAAAATACTTATAACTGTTTTGTGTCTTAATAATGAGATCTAATTATAACAATAAATTTATTCACACAACACCCATTCTAATTACAGATTGGTCAACCCACATTCATGGTGTGTTGGGAAAAGTTAAATTAGTCTTTCTGGTTTTGGTGGGAATCCACAGGGAGGAATTTTCAGGAAGGGCTCTCTGTGTATTACTTCAGTTATCCTGAACCCATGAGAGGTTTTACTGAGTGTGGCAAGGCTCTGCTGCTCTCCAATTACAGTTCCATGTACCTGCCTTTGTATTGATATTTTTAAGAAATCATAAAAACTGATAAGGGGGTTCTGAGTGTAGTGTAAGGCCCTAAATTAATAATTTCCTCTTCAAGCCTACAGCTGCTAAAATTCTGAATCAGATTGCTCTCTGGACATATTTTTAAAGGTGAATGTTAATGGGCGTAATGCTTCACATAATTTTAGACATTTATTAGAAATGTAAATTATAAGTTTCCAAAAGATGTTGAGCAGTTTCACACTTTTTGGTCAAGAAATCAATGACATAATATTTCAAAGTAGCTTTGTGCCTCATCATGCAAAAGCTGGCTCCATAGGCTTGTGATAAACTGCAGGAAGATAGTGGAAATAGGAAGAAATCCAGCTTTTGGGAAAAGGAAGGTGAATTGGGGCAGATGGCTGCTATCAGTGATCTCCCCTCTGCAGATGATGTGTTCTTCAGTTTCCTCTATAGTTTTCTGGAGCTCCCATAAAAATGTAGAGACTTTAAACTCTTGGTTTTAGTTCAGATCATGGTATGATGTTTTTTGTACCTTGTACCGTGGGCTGTGATCCTGGGCTCCCACTTATCCAAATCAGAGGATCTTCTTAGGGAGCACTGTGCTTCCCTAGAGCTGCCTTTTGCCCTGGCTCCCACCTTTCCTTTGTGTGAAAATTTGGGCATAGGTGGACCAGTAATAAATTCTATGCTTGTTCCCAGAATATACCCGGGAGGTAAACAGGCATAAATTGATGTGGGTTAAAGGATAAGCTTAATCCCAGACATTACTTTGGCAAGCGTGGGGTAGTGGCTGTATATGGAAGCAGATGTGAGTCTGAGAGGAAATAAGAGTGGTCCCTGGCCAGCATCCTGGTCTGTCCCCTAAAGGTTGACTCATCTGTGTTCCTGAATCTGGAGGGTAATTGAAGACTACTGTTGCTGAGGAGGTAAAAGTACTTAGCAGCAGGGCAACATAAAAGAAAAAATATTTTGCTGAGACATTTCAGCTGAATTTTGCTGAGACTGCAGAGGAAACGAGAGAAGATCCATGCACGTGCAGCTTCACAAGAAGTCATACCCATTAGCATTTTCCAGATCCTGCCAGGGTGCAGCTGCCCTAAGCACAGACTCACCTTCATTGAGTTTGACTGGGGGACTCATCACTGGTGCAATAATGGCCTTGTGCAAATTATTCCTTTCATGGTTGTCACATCCACTCCATGAGAATGAAGAGAAGCTTCCTTTCTTGTAGAAAGGGGGGAGCCTCAGGGGAGAATGATGGCTGTAGAGAAAAAGGGGAAAACCCTCTAGGTGTTGAGAACTGTGGAAGGAGCACAAATTTTGGCCTGCTTTTTTCTTCTTGGCTGGGTTTCATGGTGGTATCATCAGTCATGGAGTTTGCTTTGAGATGTGTTTTTCCTTCACAGCAGCAGCAGTGCAGCAGTGCTGCCTGCTGAAATGTCAGGTAGCTGGAGAACCACCCACTACTCCTGAGGCTGGACTGTGCAGGATGTGTTTGGAAGTGTTTATGTGCACATTTATTTATGAAACTGTAGCTGCCAATTCAAGCACACCTACGTGTATTTAAAAAACAAAACCAATTTAAAATGAATTGTAGAACTTCTAATTAAAGTTAATAAATTTCAGTAGGAAGACTATATGCTTAACATCAGTTCAACAGCCCTGTACGTCTTCTGTTGGTATTTGTATGATTGGATGTCTCCCTTTGCTTAATGAATTTGTGTAAAAATCCTGTTCCTTTTCCTTTTTCCCCATTATTCATTTTACAGCCCCAGGTCTTTTATATTGAATGCTGTTCGAGACTTGCTCTGAAGTCATTATTCTTTTTGTCATGAGCCTTTTTCTCTTACAGTATTTGTTTGAATGCTTCAGATGTATTAAAGAGCTTATCTTCACAATCACTTTGCATATGCTTTCTCTGCTCTATCACATGAGGATTGCTCTCTGATCACAGATTATCTCTATGATGCCAGGTATAAGAAAAAGACCCAGCAATCAGCCATGTCAGAGAGACACTCTTTGTATGCACTTGCAATGCATGTAATCCTTGTCTGGGAGAACTTGTTATACCTTAATTTAGCCTTATTTGCAAATTAAAAGTCCATAATTGACTCACTACTCAGGTCACCTCATAAGTCTTCTCCCTGGTTTTCTGGGATAATTCTAATTCAAGGTTTGTTATTCAGTGCTGGGTTATCTTTTGTGATTCTTCTGTTCAGTATCTTCAAATGCTTCTCACCAGTGTCCTTCCCATGCTGTTTACAGAGACAGTGGCAGCTTTTTACTTCTGCTTGGCCTTCCCCACAGCCTGACCTCATCTTGATCTGAAGAGACCCTCTCCTCCCCAAATATCAGGGAAACAACAGAAGATGGGATAAAAGAAGGGAGATATTAGATAAACTTGGAGAGAACTTCCCCTATAAAGTACACAATGAGCTGTTTAAGCCTTGAATAACAAAGAAAAAGAAAGTATAAAGATAACAAAGCAAAAACAGCATAAAGAAACTTCATTAAGTATCCTCTTCACTAGCAGGGATGTGGTTAGAAATATTCCTTCTCTATTTCCATCTCAACTTGCTTGTGTTGGAAGTGATCCATTCTGGGTTGTGTAACACCAGCTGACTAACTGGCAGCCAACTCCCAAATCAGTGATCAGAAAGCACATCCAGCCAGCCTTGTTCCCTGAGACTGCTGCTCTCCTGCACCTCTCCCACCAGTGACAGGGAATTGGCTGCTTGTCCTTGGACAGCAATCCTTATCCCAAACCCTGGCTGTTCACCACATTCCCTGTGCTGGGTTATCTTCCCACCCCATCTCCTGAGATGGAAGACAATAAAGAAATAAGGCCATGAAACAAACTCCATTCTTTTTAAAGTAAAGCACTTGAGAAGGCAAGAGCTTCAAGCACATGAGCAACTCCCGTGCTTATTATTAGAGGTTATGTTTGTGTCTGAGATTGTGACAAAAACAACTTGATCTCACATAGATATAAATTCTTTTCCTCCCTTGGGCTTTTATATAAATATACACTACAAACAGTGCTTTCTGAAGTGCCTCCCATGTAAACATTTGACAGTGGTGAGCATGAAACAGATGAAAGCTATGATAACTCATCAAACACATACAGCTGAATATGATACACCATGCCAGCAGTATTTGAAATAGCAGGTATAAAGCAGTTCTAGAAAATGTGTGTTTAGCCTCATGTTGTGAAGATAGAATGGGTTTTTCTTTTTAAAGCACTATAGGTCTGTTGGAAGGGAGTTTCAGTGTCCTGGATCGTAAGTTAAAAATGACTTGGTCTCTTTAGCTGGGCAATTGCATGTGTGACGAAGAAAAAATAAAAAAAAAAAAGCAAAGCAAAGGTAGCTGAAAGATTTATTCATGGCTTAGAAACATGTAGTAATTCACATAGATAAGGAGATGTTTACTCAGAAGAAAAATAAAAAACAAACACAAAAACCCCTGAGAGCTGTGTGTTCTTGGCAGGGAAGCCTCTAATGATTACCAAGTGCATGAGTCTCAGTGTGAAATTAACTTGATGTGCTTCAGCATTTTGAACCTTCCTGATTTTAGATTTTGATCACCCCAGTTTCACACAATTTAAAATGGAATCTTAGAAACACATGAGGCCAGAGCATCTCAAAATACCTGTGACTAGGGCTGTAATGAAAGTGCTTGCAGAGCCAAAGAATTTGTTTTCAGCAGGACCCAAGGTATCCAGACTTTAGATGATGATATGACGGTGCAAAATTTTTACAGGTGTCCTATAAAGATGTGTAATTGCATTATATTATCCAGCCACTAGATGTCTGCATACTATAGAGCTTCAGGCAGGGTTTGTTCCCCAACCTAAAAGGCAAACAAAGAAAATGTGTATCTGCAGATGCCTCTCTCTGTGTATAATAATTTGGGATCTGTTTTTTTTTTTTTTTCTGATCTATGCCCCTTTTCCAAGGAGGGATCTGTGGACAAAGAGATACTCTGCAAGAAAAATTATATGTATGAAAATGAACGGTTTCTGTCAAAACTGGAAAGTAAACTGTAGATTATCCATATATCAAGATCACATCTATTCAGATAAAACTCACAAATACCAGAAATTAAATGCAGCAGGGTCACCAGTGATTTCGAGGAGCACCATAAGTCCCAGTGCTGCTTTGACTCCAGTTCTCCAGGGAGACCCACTGGTTTTTGTTGCTTATCATTTCCGAAACGGAGCCCAGCTGTGTGATTTCAGTGGTATCATTAGGAGGTGTAAGGTGAGCACTGTGAGCCAACAAATAGTACCCCACGTGTTAAAGCAAGGACACATCTTTTGAGAACTGTAAGACAGCCCAGACTAGGTGTGCTCTGCATGAGCAGTTGTTTACATACCTGCTTGGAATAAACACTTTTCTCACAGGGTTTCCCCAAGGCACAGTGATGATTAGCCCTTCCTAGGTGCTTGCTGTGCTGAAATGCCAAGAATGGGATGGGGGGAAAAAAAAATACTGTGCTTTCAGGGCCTTTGCTACCACCTGAAAAGCATACATTGGTTGAGTTTAGATAGCCAGCTTCAGAGGTTCCTGTTATCTGAGCTCATGTGAATAAGGGAAAGCTGTGAAGCACTGTGAAAATTACTGGCTTACACCAGGCAGTACCTGCAGTGTCTCAAGTGAGCACCACTACAGAGGCAGATTAACTGTGTCCTATAACCCTTGAATTTGAACTCTGCCTCCTCTCTCCAAAGGCCTTTTCTCACCTGTATCATGCTGCTTTTATTTGTTGCTCCAAAATAGAACTTCCTCTTGCTTCTCGTGATCTGCTGCCGTTCCTTGCCGTTGTGAACTCTCCCAAACACATTTAGCAGTGGGTGCCTGCAGAGCGCAGACGTTTTGTGAGTGTTACTTGATATTACAGTACTCACCTTTACCCAAAAAGTTTTGAGTGGTGTTCAAGGCTTTCCATGCTTCTTTACATCTCTTGGCTAGTTAACCAACTAACAGTTCCTAAATTCAGTTTCTCATGAACAAACTTGAATCTAATATTAAGGATTCATTTTCATTTTAGAGTTGATTACCATAACTGTGGTTTGTGTTCCACCACAATTAACTTTGTTTTTAATCACTAAAAGGCTAAGAAGTTAATTTCACACACTTTCATTTGGGTTCATAAATGCAAAGAAGGAAGGTCTGGTAGGTGACTTGTAATTACAAGCTGCAGAAAGTTTCTTTCACTGTCCTCAATAGTGAGTGTCAAATTTGTGAAGCTGAGGGACAGACAGTTGAGGAAATTTTTCTAGTTTTAAGAAGTGGAGGAGCAATTGATAAGTTGCCATTGCTACTTCTTTTTGAATTAAAGCAGAATCCTATTGCCTAAAGTGCATTTATGTGAATGCTAAACTGTGCCATTCTGCATGGTAACTTTTTTCTTAATTCACAAAACCCCTGAAATTAGTTTGGTAAAATTATTTGTCTTGAGAGAAGAGCCCACAGTGTGTCCAGTCTTGGGTCAAAAGTTAGAAGCCAATGAAGCCATCTTCATTCTTGGGTCCTCATTTCACCTGCAAGAAAAGGAAACGCCCTTCTTGATATTTCTATAACTTTTCTGAATTGCAATTAAGTTTTAATAAAGTTAGAATTAGAATTAGAAAGTTAAATTTAGAATTAGAACTCTACATTACTGAGATTTAAATCTTCAACCAGTTTAGGTGTGCTTTATAGGACTTCTGTTATATTGGCTAAATTTTTCTTTTCATTGAGCTTTCAGCTCCTTTATAGAGCAACCTGCGTTTTATCTTTGGATAAATTTTTTTATTTCTCAAACAGAGAGAAAAGAAAAAGGAATACTTTTTGAGAAAGTATCTGTCAGTTGTCCTGTAAATGAAGAGAGTGATAATACGTGGTTACATTACCAGCTCTTAATAGGAGAGACTGTGATCTCAAATACACACCTCCTCTTGCTAATTAGCCTGTTAAAAAAGAACAATCTGGTATTCCTCTGGGAATCTTTTAATATAGAAAGAAATTTAGCTGGGCATAGGTGAGATTGATTTTACAGTTTTTTAATAATGCTTCTTTCCCACCAATTTCTAAGAAGGAAGAACCAAAATATATTCAGCTTTGGGCAAAAAGAGACCAAGTGATGAGATACCCCTCTTCTCATTTTCCTTACACCTCTCCCTTTCCCTAACAACTAGAAAAATGGGAGAAATTAATCAAAACATGGTCTCCTTGCCAGCAACAAATTTCAGCTGACATTTTAGCTGTAGTAAACATCTACATGCAGGGTAGGACTGCTGTCACCCAAATCAAAGCAGTTGCACCTGTAAGAGGGGAACATTTGGCTAGAGCAAGGAAAAAGTTAGAGTCAAGTCTAAATCTGTTTATAAGAGCTTTTCAATTACTGATTTAATGAGATCTTGTGTGGTTCTTTATTTTCTTGTCTTTCATTAGATTTTAATGAGATCTTTTTCCTCTTCTCCAGACACAGTCTTCCCATTTTCTTGTTGCATTCTTCCTGTTTGTACCCAGTGGCACAGCCTTGCCTTCAAAGCTGAAGGCAAATACACTCAAGTCTATGTGTGTAATTCAGACTGCACCACCACAGTGACTGACAATTACTTATGATCAACCAATATTAAAGTGGAAAAGTTCACTCTATTAGGCTTGGTCTTTATAAAAAAGATTACAGAAATTCACCCAGTAATTCCTTCATCAAGTTGAGGAGCTTTCATTGACCTTGTGCCTCATCTTGAGTTGCCTTTAGTCCATATTTTCAGTGCTTTACATCTGGCACTATGTATAAGCATATTTGCACTGCATGCAGTGTTGTGTGTGGTTTTCACATCTTTTGTTTCACGTGCCTTTTTAAAAAAAAAAAATCCTTTATAAGTCACGTCTCTCTCTCTTTTTTTTTTTTTTTTTTTTTTGTATCATCAGCTTTTCTCCAGCTTTATACTTTTTACTTTCCTCCTAGATTCTTTCTGTCACATACCATTTCTGTCAACAGGGCACACATGGGCTGTGCTTCCTCTGTGTAAGATCTGTGTGCTCCTGGATCAGCCTGTGGTACAAATCCAATCTGAATGAGGCATAGGCATATTTCTGATGAATTAGCCAGAGTACAGTATATGGATATATGCCAGGCTTTATCCCAACTATGGGTAAACAGATGATGTGTATTCGGCATAAAATTAGAGTGGGCAGGATGAGCTAAAAACTGATCTGTCAAGACAGATTGAAGTTGTACTTAGAATTCAAAATATTTGGAACAAATTTGAACTGACAGACTGAAGTTGTTTTAGTTCTTTGTGTCATATGGCCACAGGGTTTTTGATCTTGTAATAGGCATCTTAAAACAGGTTTACCATCTTGTCTATTTACAGCCTCAGTAACACTAATGTCAGCAAAGTAATGAACTTCCTGCTATTAAGACCAGAAAGAGTCCTTCGGGTAATTTCACCTGATCCTTAAATGACCCAGACAGTAAAATTTCCTTCATTACTCCACATTGTGTTCAATATTCTTCTGACATGCTTTAATATCAAGGCCCCATGGCAGAAAATATGTGAAGCATCCAGTAACACGATGTTGTTTGGACAATACAGTCAACACATCATCTGGGCAGCACCTGTCTGGGGTTGGTACCTTGAGCCACACTTTCACACAGAACCTTGGCAAACCTCTTAGTTTACAAGCAGCTATCCTCAGCCTGGATCTTGGCACTCCCTGAGCAGTAAGGCACCAGCCATGGATGAGAGACAGCTGTGGCTGGTGGTTGCCACACTGGGTAACTTCATTGCCTGCTGCTTGCCAGCTGAAATAGTATTTGGCCACTGGAGTCAGAACAAGCTTGAGAGGGGTTTACAGGCTTGGCACATCCATGGCTTGTGCCTCAGACAGATACAGGATGGAGATGCAGTCTCAGAGAGTACCATTGGCTTGTAAGGCTGCAAAAGAGAGCAACTGAAGGAAAAGCTCATCCTGCCAGGGGAAATCCAGTATTGAGCTCTGAACTTTGTAAAATGAAAGTTTTTCTTGTTCTATTGTGCTCCTGCAGAATATATACAATTAGGAGGGCAGTTGAGTGAGAAAATAAGAAGGCAGACCGATGGACAAATTAGTAGAACTAAATCCAGAATGTTTCCTGACACTAAAATCAGATGAGAGGTCTTAAATGAAGAGCCAAACAAGACCACTTCTAACAGGGACACAGGAATCTCTTTGTGGATGAACTGAGAGTGACAAAAATCTTTTTACTTTGTAAAAAATAATTTTTATTTATCTTTTTAATAAATAGATATTATGAGGGACTAAAGGCATGTAAAAGAGCATATGCACTTCTTGAGAAAAATGAATAGCACTTACTACCCGCTTCATTGCATGTGATGGTAGAATGATTTGATTTGGCCAAGGTGTAACACTTTTCTTCAAAAATGACTGAGTCACCTTTTTGATCTAGTAAACAACCCACTTTTGTGCATGTTTAGACATCATCTCCAGAAATAAGTTTCCTCCTTTTCTCTCTCCTGTTAGTCCTTCAGTTCCAGCTGCAGGACAAATGCATCTGTTCTCTTTTCCTGATTCACCGATCTCCAGAATGTGTGTTTTTATACAAAAAATATATTTTTTGCTGCTTTTCAGGTACTAGACAATCAGTAGGGATGGTCCAAATACTTCATGTCTTCAAAGCTCTGTTAAGGACCTATCCCCTTACACACCACTTCAGCCAAGTCATCTCTGAGCAGCAGGAGGTGGCCTGGAAACTATTTATTTCCTGCTTATCGTGTTTGTTGTATACTTGCACAAGTTTCCCTCCATCCAGAGCTGTAGTAGGATATTCTAGCACTGAGAGTACCTAGTAGTTTACCCATCTAATAGTGCAGTTTGAATAAGTGTAGGATCACAGAATGACTTTGGTTGGAAGGGACCTTAAAGGTCATTTTGTTCCAACTCCCCTACCATAAGCAGTGACACCTTTCACTAGACCAGGTGGTTCAAGGGCCCATCCAGCCTGCTTTGAGCATTGACAAGGATGAGACACCTACAGCTTCCCTGGGCAACCTGTTTCAGTGCCTCACCACCCTTATAGCAAAGAATTTCTGCCTAATATCTAATCTAAACCTACTCTCTAGTTTAAAGCCATTATGTTTTGTCCCATCACTACATGCTCTTGTAAATAATCTCCCTCCAGCTTTTTTGTAGGCTTCCTTCAGGTACTGGAAGGCTGCAATTAAGTAACCCTGAAGCTTTTTCTTCAGGCTGAATAATTCCAACTCTCTCAGCCTTTCCCCATAAGTAGAGGTGCTCCATCTCTCCAGTCATTTTGTGGCCTCCTCTGGACTCTCTCCAATAGCTCCATGTCCTTCCTGTGCTGGGGACCCCAGTGCTGGGAAGCAGCACCTCATATGGAGTCTCATGAAGGTGGAGTATAGAGTCATAAACACCTCACTCGACCTGCTGGCCTGGCTGATTTTGATGCAGCCCAGGATACAACTGGCTTTGATATTTGTTCAAACACTTAAATTCTCAAATAAATAATTCAGTATTAGAGTTGCAGGTGCTAAATATTGATTATTCTCAGAAAGTTACTACAAAATGGCATTGCTTCTGCCTAGCCATGTAGTCAGTCTCTTAAAAAAGGGACTGATGGTATGGCTGGAAATGGATGGGCCTCAAGGGTACCTGCAGTGAGATCACATCTGCTTTGGGAGACAAAGACAGAGCCACCCCAGTGGCATTGACAGAGGTCTGAAGTTTTATTGCTGGATCCAGGTGCTCAGGCCTTGAGCTGGAAGGACTTAATGAAACTGCCTGGTCCTTCCTGGGTCACTGAATGAGAGCTGTAAAGGGGTAGCCAAAATAAAGCTTTATCCTCCCTCCTATGTGCCCTACTGGTGTGAAGTTCAGCAAGGCACCTTGAAGCTGGCTCAGCAGGAGCATATGCTCCCAGAGGAGGTCTCCCCTTGTACATGAGCCCGTTGCTGCTGTAAAAACACAGGGATGTTGAGCTGCAATGTCTTGTCCTACCCCAGCACTGAGTCAAGAGGGGATGATGGGTATATGAATAACTTGCCCTAGAGACCTTCCCACATGAACCTTCTCCAGCTCCTTACAAAGCTTTTCCTCCGGGCTAACTGCGCTGAACTTCAGTGACTGTATCCCCCTGCTTTGTCCCCATCCCTCTTGGGTTCTTCAGGGTATGGCAGTCCAGCAGGGCACCATGAGGACTGGGGGCTCCCTGGGGTGGCAGGGCTGAGCCTGGCAGCTGCTCCTGTCCCACTACTACATCCAGGGGCAGCCAGGGGCACCGGGGCACACACTGTCCCACATCAGGCACCTCTCTGGGACCAGTGACAGCCCTGGCAGTGCCCTCAGGCAGTGACATAGAAATTTTTTCTGTGCCTAGCAGCCTTTTACCTTCCTCAGAGCTGTGTTTGCATATGTCAGCAGTCCTGTCCTCTGAAAAAAACCTGGTGCCCATCTCCACTTTCTGCACCAGAAATTTTTCTTAGTTTTGTTGGGTCTGTTATCTCTGTGGTACAGAGAAACCACCATCCCACCTGAGGAGTGTGAGGCAGATGACCACCAGATGCTACCAATCCCAGTGCTATCACCTCTCAGTGGCTCCTGATGTCCCTCTTTCCACTATTCTATGCCTCCTTCACGGGGCTTACCTCAGCAGAAAGAAATTTGATATTGGTACTGTGAACTCCGCTGGATCGCAAAATCTGCACAATTAAATTTCATGGGCCTCATCAAAAATCTTGGGAAGAAAGCAGCTGATTAAACAGTAACTAATCCCCCTTTGTTGTTGGAGGGAAAAGTAGAAGAGTGAAAACTCTTGTATGCTGCCCATTTCCTGAAGTTAAAAGGATAAAAAGGAAGAAAAGCAAATAACTATAACTATGCTTTGGATAAAACAGAAAACCTCCCGATAGGAAAAGGAGCTATTTACACATGCTCCTCAAATGATCATGTGCTAGCCAATTTTAAATTAATATAACTTCACACCGATTTCATAGCTCTTTCTTCATTCCTTGTGCACAATATTAATCAGTAAGTGACATCAAGCAGCTCACTGGCTTCTAGCAGTGAGGAGGAGTTTTGCCTGAGCTGTCTGGGAAGAAGAAGCAGGGAGAGGGGTGAGGGGACATCATGGTGCTGGTTCTCAAAGGCCAGGCTCTCCCCTTCTGCTCAGTCAGGCTCACTCATCCTAGTGGAAACTGCTTCAATAGTCCTGCATTAAATGCAGACAGTCACCTGTACCTTCTTCTTCGGCATGGGGTTTTACTACCTGGTCTGAGTGCCAGTGCTTCAAAAGGGCTGCTCCAGTTTCCTTGGGCACGAGGAAAAAAAACCCCACAATGGACTTTGTCCACGATGTTACTTCTCATCCATAAAATCAACGGTTTGAGGTGGCAGGATGGCATAGAGGGGTGAATTGAAGAGTCATGGTATGGTTGTGGCATGAGCATTCTAACTCTTTTGGTGATCAGCTCTGTGACCCTGTCCTGGCACAGCCCAGCCTGGAATGAAGGTGTTCTGCTCTCCAGCAGCTCCTCACTCTTGCCCACCAGGTTTCCTCTGCCTAAACAGGGAAAAGGCAGCTCTAATACACAAGGGCAGAACCTGGAGTAAGTTTTTTGCACACCCAACTGGTGTTTCCAAGTGTTGCCACCAGAGGATGTACCAAGCACATTTTTTGCTGTATCAACACATAAACACACAGATTAAAATAGCCAGATTTACCAGCAGAGGTAGCATAACTTCTGTATCAACACAGGAAATATCAGTGTAAACAACAGTTTTTGAAAAAGAGAGCAGAGAGGGAGAGGTAAGGAAGTTATGCACTGTATTTTCTGATGCATTTATCCCAGCTCTGTAGTCTTTAACATATTAAATGGTAAATGCACTTCTGATTTCTCTAATGCATTGCAAATACTGAGAATGTCTAGGCTAGGCCACTTTCAGTATTTAAAGCATTTTCTATCAAAGACAGTAGCCATTTTGATGTTTGAACATTTTTCATTGCAGTAATTAATCTTCTAAATCTGGGGTAGTCGGCAATTTAGACGCCAGGCAGAATAGAGTGTTCAAAGAGACAATGGCTACTGGAGTGAGGCACTGATTCAAAAGTCATTTGAAAAATGGTTGCTATAAAAAGGAATGGTAAGAGCATCAACTGTAGATAATGAGACAGCATTTAAAATTGGTGTTTTAGGGAAAGATCTGTAATCCTCTCAAAGACAATTGTCAAAGATTTCTTAGTGGTTACATTCTGTGTCAACAAGAATGTATACAATTTTAACTGAAAAAAACCTAGTTGATCTCACCCTGGTGTTTTCCCCCTTATTAAAGGCACTGAATACTTCTAGGAAGCCACAGGTATATTTCAAAATGTACATTCTAAAAGTGTTGTGAAACATTCAGGGATACTCATCCTGCATTAATTGTTTTCAGACTTCATGAATGGTCTGACTCTGACCATTCCATGTCTGGTTCAGTGGCAAAACACTCAATTTAGTGGAAGAGAATCAAGCCTTGAAAAATATATTTTAAAATTATTTGTCATCACACTCTGAAATAAAGATAATTCTTTGCAGGAGTTTTATCTTTTGTGGATAAACTGAGTTAGGTAGCCATGGTCCCATTCTGGAACCAACTCATTTATGTCTCTGTGTTTGTTTAGGCATCAAGTCTCATCTAATAACTCAGGAGTTATTAACTTTCTAAAGCAACCTGTTTACTCAGCACATGACCCCTCTGTATTATGATAAACAAACATGAACACAGATGGATTAAGGAAACATTCACTGGTCTCTGTTAAAGTCTTCATAGAAGAATAATTCATGGTAAATTGCAGTTATTGTTTATATGAATGGGCTTGTAAGTATAAAAATTAGCAGAATAATTTCCCTTCAGTTACAGTGTTTGCAACATCTGCAATTGCTGTAGTAGACAGCAGTGGATGAACAGATTCATCTTCCATATTGTAAATACAATCATGTTCTTTCAGCTGTCAGTGTATTAGGGTTCATTTCTTTAACCAATCATGCACTTTTTGAGTTATTGTTACTTTCACTAGCCACTTAATCCTGTCCGTTTGAACCCTGCTTGCAAGTGCTGGGGAGCTTGAATGTTGCAGCAAATTTGTTTATTGATCATCCAAATATAAGACAAGTATTTTTCACTTCTTCCTAATGGCAAATGAGCAAATTATGAGGACTTTTTGATCCTCTTGTATTCTCATGGCCAGTGTTAAGTATCTGTCCATGACTGCTGGAGCTTCTGGCAGACCTGTAACACATCAGGTGCCTGACGACTTCTGAAATTGGGAAGTCATTCTCCCTTGTCTCTGTGAAAGCAGAGAGAGGGAATTTGTGGCCCTTGGCAGCCCAGGTCCCTGCTCACACTTTGTCTCATGCAGTACACAAGCCATCATCTAAAGGTTCTCATAGTACTTTGAAATCTCTTAGCTCTAAGAAGTTAGTATATAACATTCCTACTCTTGACTGCCTTTGAATTTTCTGTTTCCTTTATTTCAATAGCACGAAAGGAAGACTAATACATCATAGAAATCTTATACACAACTGACCAAACAAAACCCGATCAATATCTAAGGCATAGAGGAAGAGCACAGTTCAAATATCAGTGTATTTTTTTGCTAGAGCCTGACTGATTGACTCCTCAGAAGCCCATTCCCTCACAGATTCCAGCATGCTGGTGTAGGGGATAAGGCATCCTCTGGATACAGGATCCTCTAAACCCAGCTGTACCAGAAGCGATTCATTACAGCTAGAAACACTAGGTAGGCAGATGCCAGTGGCTCCACAGAGCAGACTGGGGGAAAAAGTTGCTTCTGAGAGCCCTGTTTATGAGGAGACTGGACAGCCAAGAGCACTTGGTCTAGTCAAGCCATTCCTTGTGAGGAAGTCATTGCTGCTTGCTGCCACCACAGACCCAGCTGTGTAGTCCCATACCCCTGGAGTCTCAACCTGAGCCTCAAAGAAGCCCAACCTCCAAAGGAACCTTCAAGCAGGGCTCAGGATTCCTGTAGCCCCCTCCTCTCTCCTGCTGAACCATCCTTACACCCAAAACAGGTTTAAATTCCCTGTCTTTAGGAGCACCTGACACATTCGCTCTTCTACCCTTTTTTTTTTATCACGGCGTGAGCCATGAGGTGTTGTCACTTGCACAGCTGAAGATTAAGCAACCTCCCAAGATACAACAGGTAGGACAATGCCTGATAAACTCCATCACTTGGTGAACAGTGCCAGAGAAAGCTGGTTAGAGCACCCTTTCATCCTGGCAACACTCTTAGCTCTGGTGTTTGCCCACATGGCCCTAAAATGGAATTTTTCTCACAACCATGATGTCAGAAACCTCAAAAGTATTTTTGAATAGCTTGTTGTGGAAGATTTCAGCTGTACTTCACAAAGTCTTCTCCGTAGTAGACAAATCTGGAGCCAATTTCTGGTGTGTAACTTAATCCAAAACCTCACTGTAGTCACTAGAACTTCTGAGACTTCTCAGATGGGTGGCTGACAGGAAGCTGCCTGGTTACATGAGTTTTAACACATCTTTCAGCTAGCTCTGGGACCCAAATGCAACATCTGCTAGAACATGCAAGGATGTCATGTGGATTTATGATATTTGCTTGAGGATTCTGGAGCCGTAAACCAATGAATGGATTGCAATGAGATAAATACAGTATTTCTCTTCTGTCAAAGGCAATTCTGTCCCGATACTTTTCAATGCATTATTTAATTGAAAGCAGTTCCATTTTGCTCAGCCTAGCAATTTGAAAGTTTAAAAGATAAGCTACATTTCTTTGTTTGAATATACTGTCAAATGCATTTGAGAATAAAATGCTCAATCATGATAATGTTAAGACTGCTCTTTATGTTTGTGGGTTTAAAATGTTAAACCTAATAATACTCCTTTTTTGAAACTGGGCCAATGCTACTTCACTTGAAGTCAATGGGAATTTTGCCAATGACTTCAATGAAAGCAAAGTTGGGGCCTATATATTAGCTTCAGGCTTTAGGACTCCACCGGAGCCAGTACTTCCTCTTTTTGAAAATTAAATATTTCCAACTGCTCTGATCTTTCTGATTGTAATTTGCTTCTGCATATCCAAAAATGCACTAAAATGAACACTGACAAAGAGGGAAATATTTTATTATACTCCCGCCAGATTGTAAAGTTTTAAAGCAAAAATATACCCTTACGTTTTTTTTCCCCGATTTGTTCTTTTTCCACCCAAAATATTTGCATTTCTCAAAGACATGAGACATAGTACCAATCCTGCAGGCAAATACACACAAGGAGAATTGTGAAGCACGGGTACTCTCTGCTTGTCTTCAACAAGCCTGTGCACAGCCTGGGAGCTCACCTACACACAGTGAATAAATAGCTATAGCTGCTATAGATACTTCAAAGATTTTTTGAAGACCACTATATTTTAAAAGATTATTAAAAACATTGATGGTATTTTCCTAGTTCTCATCTGTCTTGTTTTGTCAAAATGGCTCAAAAGGAAGGATAAGGAAAGTTTAAACATTTTGTTGCCAATTCTAAGCAAATTTATTAAATAAACTCTTTTTCAGTAATTTTAAAATCCTAATAAACTCAGTAGACAGATGAAAGATGGACCAGATAAGTTTAACCTGATGCAGAGAATGAATCAGATTTTTTTCAGCACTCAGTCCTTAGAATGAACAGTCAACATATCTCACAGAAAATAGTTTGTGCATTTGGAACTGTACTTTATGAATCCCAAGTTATTGCAACCAATGCTTTAATTATGGCTTGAGAATGCAAGTAAGCATGAAGGAAAACAAGAAAGAGACAGGACCAAACTCGTTACCTTACTTACACATCAAATTTGGGCTGTCAGCCTCCCCACACACCAAATTAATCTCCTGGTTTTGGAGAGGCTTCCTTCCTCTCCTCATTTGGTGTTCAGATAGCTCAGAGATGAGTACTGCAGCTCAGCTGCAAATCAGGTGGCTCAGTGACATAGTTTCACTATCCCTGCCTGCCTGATTCCCTAGAACCTGCACACCGTCAGGCTCAAGCTGAGGGTTTATCTGCAAAGGAGTTCAGAAAAAATTGTGAATATACTTCTGAAATAGTAATATCAGAGAATGGGTTGGTTGGAAGGGACCTTTAAAGTTCAACTAGGCCAACACATAAATATAATAAATATGTCATATTTTACCCACGATTTTTTTTTGTGCATCATTTCAGCACAGAAGAATACTAAAAGTAATGTTCTGATTGCTGTGACATACCAGAAGTCATGGTCTGTTTCCCTCAGCCCAGCAATTTTGAAGAACTAGTCTGTCTACCCCTTGAAAAACATCCAAGTATTTTACAAGTAATTGAATATCTCTGCATGCTTTGCAGGAAAACACCCAGAATTCATCCTCTCTTTCCCTCTACTGGTATAACAGTAAGTGGGGCCTGATTTAGAGACTCAGAATATCTGCAAGATCCGGCAGTCTTGGAGCACTTTTGAACAGCAATGCTTCCTGAAAACCAACATGTCTTCCACAGCAGGATGTTCATTTGCAAGTTCAACTTGAAGCATATTAAAAGTGTGTTATTATGTCTTTCTATTAATTATATGTATGCAGTAATCATTCCTTCCTACTTTGGATGAATAATGACAGATTTGTTTTATTTTTCTGAGAAAGATGGAGTTTGGGGTACAATGTAGTGGGTAAATAATTGCCAAGTCACCATAAAGACATTACTCCATCTAATGTGCACAATCACACATTCAGTCAACTGATGATACAAGCCAAGCAGAACTAATCAAAACACTGAAGGTGGATGCTTGCTGCCAGCATCCCTCCCGCATTTACCAGACAAGCTATTTACAAACCTAGAATGTGAGCTACTTAACTGCGAGTGAATTGAGTTTTGAAAGTAAAATGTAGCTAAAATTAAATAAAAATGTTCACTCAGAAGAGCTGGAGAGTTGCAGGCTGGCTACAGATTAGATTTTCAGTAGTCATGTCATTCACCAGTGATGACATCTTCACTTTTAGGCTTTCACTGACCTTCTGAAACCACATATCCATTGTTTCAGAGAAATGGACATTAGCACTAGATTTCCCAAAATCTTAGAAAACACAGCTGAAAATAAGCTCCAGAGACCATCTTCTCACCTCCTTAAAGGGATCAGCTGTCCTAAACCTTTCCTAAGGGAAGTTTATGCAGCCTGTTACTATTTGTCTAATATTGTAGCCCAAGATCCTGTGAGCTGACAGATCTCTTTTGCAGGTTCCTCCAAGCTGGCACTGGGGGTCATCCCTTTAGGTGATCTAGTATTTCAAGTATATGAACATAAATATTTTTTCTATGTGTTATATGATGACCAAAAAAAAAAAAAAAACTTGGATAGGAAATCAGTAAGTGAAACTCACCAAATTAGATGGAGGATTATCAGGCTTAGTTAGACCTATTGACATATTTTGCTTTTAGTGACAATCTGTTGACCTTTCATTTTGAGCAGCAATGTACTGATCCCTTGGTTTGTGGCTCTCTGAGGAGCTGGCCCATATTTATGTACTATAATGGGGTATGTGGAGCTGATGGCATGTACAAGGCACTGCTTGTTGCCCTCTGCAGATAGGACATCTGCAGGTGTTTCCTGCAGGAGGTGAGCCCAAGACACCTAATACACCTGAGCATCACTGCATCACTGGGTTGGGGAATTGAATCTATTGAATCATAGAATGGTTTGGGTTTGAAGAAGATTTAAGGTCAAGTCATTTCAACCCCACTGCCATGGGCAGCTTCCACTAGACCAGGTTGCTCAAAGCCCCAACCAGCCTGGCCTTGAACACTTCCAGGGATGTGCCATCCACAAGTTCTCTGGACAACCTGGTCCAGTACCTCACTACAGTAAGGAATATTTTTTCCAATATCTAATCTAACCCTGCCCTCTTTCAGTTTGAAGCTATTCCCCCTTGTCTTGTCATTACATGCTCATGTGAATAGTCCCTCTCCATCTTTCTTGTAGGCTTCCTTCTGGTAGTGGAAGGCTACAATTGTAACCCAGAAGCCTTCTCTTTTCCAGGCTGAACAATCCCAATTTTCTTTTCTTTCCCTCACAGAAGAGGTGCTCCATCCCTCCAATCAGCTCGGTGGCCCTGCTCTGGGCTTGCTCCAACAGGTCAGTGTCCTTCCTGTGCTAGGAATTTGGTGTTTTGCTATCTATCGACTCAGACATAAAGAAAAAACCCTCCAGGAACTGGGAATAACAGCCTGGTATTTTTTGCCCGATTCATTGCAGTAACTGAAAGCCCCATAAATACTTATGCATCTGCCCTCTTAGCAGTGAGATATTTGTGCATGGAAGCTAAGATAGATATTTTTTTAGAATCCCCTTATTCTCAATTCATATTTCTCTAGAGCAGAACAAAAATGGCTTCCCAGAGTGAGACCTAATTAATATATTGCATATACCTGTTGGTTGATCTTGGCTGGCCGCCAGGTACCAACCAGGCTGCTTGATCACTTCCATCTCCACAGCAGGGGCAGAAAAAGCCCACAGAGTGAGATAAGGGAAGGGAGATCATTCCCCATTTACTGTCTTGGGCAAAACATACTTGACTTTGCAAAAATAATTTGATTTATTAACAACTAACAACAGAGCAGGATAAAACCGAAACTAAATCCACCTTTCGCCTGTTCTCCCCTTGGTAGGGGAAGCCCTACCATCTCCCCAGTTTCAATTTCACACATATTTCTTCTGCCTCTTTTTGCCCTGAGTGGCACTGACATTTTAGAATGGGGGTTTCCATCGGTTCAAAAATTGTCTTCTTCTTTGCTGCTCCTTCTTTCTCTTACTCTTCCCCTCCTCCAGCATGGGGACCCTTCTGAGGGTTATAGTCTAATCACCAATGGGATACAGTCTTCCACCAGCTTCTCCAATATGGGTCCAACCCATGTGCTGCTGTCCTTCAAGAACTGCTGCAGAAGGAGTCCCTTCCACTGGGTAAGATCTTTCAGTAATGGACTGCTCTAATGTGTCATGGCATAAAAATGGGGTATGAATAAAGTAGTGTGAGAAATAACATGATTACTAGAAGAGCCGTATTCTGAAATATCCATGAAAATATCAAAGTTGTAATATTCGTGAAAATATGGATATTCTTTATACCTAACTCATTTGGTGTCTTAAAATAGGAATAGCAGAAAAGATTTTTTTTATTGTGTGTGTACATCATGCACTTTAAAATCACTGTTTTAAAATTGAGTATTATGTGCTTATGTGATATTATGTGATTGAAAGGACTCAGAACCACTACCTAGAAAACTTAATTTCACAATTTTCTAATTTCTGAGTGTTTGAAATGGAATTTAGTATTCCATTGTCTTATTTTTTACAGAAATATATATTTCTAGTAACAGCCAATATTTAAGTATGTATTTATTGCTAAGAGTTAGAAAAAGAGTTTTATCTATCTGAAAAAAATGTCAAGAAAATAGATTGTTGGATGGATATACATCAATATTCCAATACCACAACATAGGTAGACTTCATATAGCTGCTAAAAATTTGTGAATAAATCTCAACATTCACTTTCATTATTTGTTTGTTTTTTATTTATATTCCT
This sequence comes from Lichenostomus cassidix, assembly GCF_008360975.1. Taxonomy (NCBI): domain Eukaryota; kingdom Metazoa; phylum Chordata; class Aves; order Passeriformes; family Meliphagidae; genus Lichenostomus; species Lichenostomus cassidix. The sequence goes on along the minus strand of NC_139482.1, from coordinate 114,813,267 downwards.
CAGCAGGCTTATAGATGTTCTCTAGTGTGTATTTTCATCAGCTATCTTTCTTCTTAACCTGTAAGCCTTCATTTTGCTTCTCCTAGACAAAGCATCTTCATCTGATATCAGCCTTCTCATATCAGTAATTCTATTTCCTTCTGTGAAAGTTCTGATGATCTGGCTGCCTGGTAGCTACCACGATTATCTGACACAAACTATATCTGTACTGCTACTTCATTGCTTTCCACCATTAAACTGGAGGGGAAAGTAATGTCAGGAGACAAGAGGATGAGAGAATTATTTTGCATTAATAAAGCCCACAGCCATGACTGACTGATAAGGAACTAAGTGGTGATCGTGGAAGTACAGCTTCACTCTCTTGATGGATGGAAAAGTGAAAGTATGTCTAAAAGTCATCACAGGAACTGCAATTGGTCTTAATCAGGCATATCAGTACCTGATAAGTGAATGGCTTAGTGAAATGCTGAGTGAGGAATCAAAATTGTCAACATGTGTCTTGTTAATTTCTTTGCTTGGTGACAAGCAGTTCGGAAAGACCAGCATTGAAGACCCTGTTTATCTCTTCAGTTAGGATGCTGTCTCCTTAAACAGAGACCAAGCTGAAAATAAGAAGAAGAACTACATTTTTAGTAAAAATGAATAAGCAAAACATTGGCAACATGAGAGGAAGAAGTTCAGGATCCTACAGGTTTCTGATAGGCAAGAGAAGAGCCCTTGGGTAACTGCTGCAAGGACAGACATGTACCTGTTTTGTTTCACGTCACCTATAGGAAGATTAACTTTATATAAGAACAGGAAGTTGCTTGATGATAAATTATTAGTGTTGGGGTTTTTTTTCTTCATATTACAACAGAAATAAGCTTAACAAAATAGAAATTTTGACCGCCCTGGCTGTGTCTTGTGATCGTAATTGTGGGTTTGACACTCACACTGTCTGTACCTAAGCTGGGAACATCAGGATTGTTTTCAGGCTCAAGTGTCCTAAATAGACTGCGTCCTAAATTCAACTAACTCAGCAAAAGCAAAGACAAGTGCACAGACTGCCAACCACCAATACTCTGGTTAGGTCCCCAAGCTAGAGACCCATATCTACGTGTGAATACTAAACTGGTAATTTGGGCAGTCTCTGCTGAGAGTCTTGGTGAGAACAGACAAATTTTCACCAGGAAAGAACAGGAAGTCATGAAGAATTATTTACCTAAGAATAGTATCTAGAATGTAGAAGTTTTTAGATGAGAAAAGCAAAGAAGGAATCCAAAATACATTGTCACAATAAATCTAGCATTCTCATCTGCTCCTGGTTTAGCATTTTCATTTGACAGATTAACAGAGATGTGCAGCATATGGATTGCTGTGCTATGAATTATTGCATGTGGTATTCAGGCCTAAACTACATAAGTCTTTTAAAATGATCTACAATGGAAAATTGTAAGTAAATTTTATCTGCTTGGATCAATGCTAGTATTAGTGATGGGAAAATCAATTTAAGAATCAACTAAACTTTAAAGTTCCTTGAAATTAATAACCATATAGTTAATTTTATTAATTTAAATATTTTGTTTTCTCATTTCTGGTGCTCCTGGTTACAGCTCAAAAGAAGACAAACAAACGAAAAAAACCCCAAAAGCTGAAGAAACCATCCCCCAGGACTTCAAGGAAGACTCTTCACATACTGTTTATGGCTAAAACTTCAATGAAATGTATTTCAATTAGACACAGATGCATACTGACAACACTACGATGACAGTTCAATTACCATAATACATTCAACACAGAATGCACTTGTGAATTTGTGACATGTTTTTTCTTAAATGACCCTACTGAGAGGTTCCATAATTTTATCAATGCTTAACCAAGGCCCTGAATAGCTTTTACTAGTGGTTTTAGACACAGTGAGTAACAGATGAGAGGAAACAGTCCACTCTAGTTCCTGGAGTGTACGGAAAAAAACTTCTTGACATAGAAACTAAGGTAGCCAACTAGGAAAGGTGCTCACTGTACCTGCTTTTTGTGAACAGAGAAGGACTGTTGGGTGGTGTGATCCACAGGCCATCAAGTGCACAGTGATCATGAAATTACAGAGGTTTTGATTCTTAGAGAGATAAGGAGAGGGGTCACCAGAGCTGTCCTCTTGGACTTACAGAATTTGGACTGTTTGGGAAACTGATTAAGAGAGTTCCTTGGGTGGCAGTCACGAAGGGCAAAGACATCTAGGAAGGCTGGACATTTTCCAAGAAGGAAATCCTACAGGTGAAGGAGCCGGCTGTCCCCATGTGCCAAAAGACAAGATTACAGGGAAGAAGAAGGCCTGGTTGACCAGGTTTATCTGGGATTCATGGTAAAAAGGAGTTTATGATCTTTGGAAGAAGGGACAGGCAACTCAGGTTGTGAAGTTATGCAGGGAGTACATTAGAAGATCCAAAGCCCAACAAGAACCTAATCTGTACAGTGCTGCAAATGACACTAAAAACTGTTTCTATAAATGCATCAGCAACAAAAGGAGGACTGAGGAGAATCTCCATTCTTTATTGGATGTGTAATGACAAATGTAATGACAAAGGATAAGGAAAAGGCTAAGGTACTTAATGGTTTCTTTGCCTCAGTCTTTTAAAATACCAGCAATAAGACCAGTTAATAAGACCAGTTTTTCTCTGGTTTCCCAGTGCCCTGAGCTGAAAGACAAAGATGAGGAGCAGAATGAAGGCCTCATAATCCAAGGGGAAATGATCAGTGATCTGCTGCATCACTTAAGATACTCACAAGTGTGCACTGGAATGGATGGGATTCACCCAAGGTTTCTGACGGAGCTGGTGGCTCACTGAGCCACTTTCCATCATTTACCAACAGTCCTGGTTAATCAGGGAGGTCCTAGGTGACAGTAGGTTAGCAAATGTGACACCCATCTACAAGAAGTGCAGAAGGAGTATCTGGGGAACTACAGGCCCACCAGCCTGACCTCTGTGTTTGAGATGCTCAGGAAGAATGGAACAGACCATCTTGAGGGCCATTCCATGGGATGTGCAGAACAACCAAAGAATCAAGCCCAGAAAACATGGTTTAGGAAAGTCAGGTCCTGTTTGACCAACCCTCTGTGACAGTGTGACCCATCTAGCAGTTGAGGGAAAGACTGGATGCTGTCTACCTGGACTTTTTTGAAGTCTTTGGCACTGCTTCCCGCAGCATTCTCCTGGAGAAACTGGCTGCCCATGACTTGGATGGGTGTTACCTCTGCTGGGTAAAAGTCTGGCTGGATGGTAAAAACCAGGCCCAGAGAGTGGTGGTGGATGGAGTTGAATCCAGCTGGCAGCTGGTCACTACTAGTGCTCCCCAGGGCTCAGTACTGGGGCCAGTCCTGTTTAATATGTTTACCAATGCTCTGGATGAGGGGACCAAGGGCACCCTCAGCAGCTTTACAGGCAACACCAACTTGGGCAGGAGTGCTGATCCTGGAGGGCAGGAAGGCTCTGCAGAGGGATCTGGACAGGCTGGATCGATTGGCCAAGGCCAACTGTATGACATTCAACAAGGCCAAATGGTGCAGGCTGGGGACAGAGTGGCTGGAAAGCTGTCCAGTGGAAAAGGACCTGGGGGTGCTGGTCAACAGCAACTGAACACGAGCCAGCTGTGCAATAGCATGCTGGCCTGTATCAGCAACAGCGTGTCCAGCAGGACCAGGGCAGTAATTGAGGAGCTGTTCAGTTTTGGTCTCCTCAGGAAAAACATTTAGGTGCTGGAGCATGCCCACTTGATGATCTTGAAGGACTTTTCCAACCTATATAATTCTATGATTCTATATTCTGGTTCTATTTCCCCAAGACACTATAAAGAGAGATGCTAAGAGTTCGTTGGATTGTCAAGGAATGTTCCTGGCACAATCCAGAGAGTCCTTCACACTGGATTGCCAGTGTGGTGGTCATGTGTGCTATATCATACTCTCTTTAATGACTAAGAAAAAAGATTAGGCAAAGTCTTTATTTGATTTCTCAGGGGAATCTTGTCTTTCATCATTATGCTTTCATTTTACTAATTTCTGAATTTCATTTCATTATGTTTATTTTAAACTCAAAACTAATAAAAACTATTGAGTGGGCAGTCAGAGCTCTGTTGCAAGAATTTTCCAAGCAAAGTCTATACTTAAAATGAAGTATCTGTAATTCAGTTAAAGAGAATGAATTTCACAGTTTTGAAAAAAGTTCATTTTTTATATGACTCATGACCACGAAGGCAAGTATTGTCATCTAATTTACTCGTAAGAGATACAGTTTTATACCTAAAATCACTGCCATTTTTGTCTGTTGAATAAAAGAATTTAATAGTAATAATAATAGTAGTAGTAATAATAATAGTAATGATAATAATAATAATAGTAATAAATACAAGCCCTCCTATGTACATCAGTGTGTTTTTTTAACAAAAAAAGTAGGGACTGAGAATGTTATTATGTTGATAAATACTGTGTTTTAAAACATGTTTAAATTTCTGGGCAGATCTTAGGGTGTATGTTGCTGGACCACATAATTTTTTACATGATAAGTCCACATTGTCCCATAGAGTCTATAAAAAAACACTGATGTATGGCATCTGTCCATTGAAAAAATGAATGTAGACTGCTTTTACAAAGCCTTAGATACGATAATATCTCTATCTAAGTTAAGATGAATCTGTTGCATTTGTGAGAATTGAGTAAATAATAAAAAAATATATATGGCTAAGTTCACATTCTAATAATTCTGAAATTTTCATTTGGTTCTTTCTCATGAATATTTCAGTTTGGCATCTGCTTCTTAAGCATAACATCTTTCTGAAAAAAATTGCATTTTGGAGTATAAAACAATAACAAAAATTATTAACTCAAGTCAACACTGGTTATTTGAAGTGCTTCTTTAAGTGCAATATCACTTGCCAATATTGTGTTCACCTATTGTACCTGAAGTATGTTACAAACTTTGGAAATCATATTGCTTCAACCATACAAAGCATTTACTTTTCCTTGCTTCAAAACAACTCGACTCAAGTGGCTTCTTTAATCATGTATTTCTTCCTTAGGGAAGGGAAATTTAGTATTTTTCTTACCAGTGCTGATACTTGCCATCTATTAAAACAATGTTGCCTGGTTTTCTACAAATTCTTTTCACAGGCTTTATTGCTCTTCTCTGGATAGACATGCTGCCCATTTCTGACAACAACAGATGCAATACTTTCAGACTCTACAGAAAGTAATGGTGCCTGACATTTCTAGGGTGAAAGTCTCTCTGTGGTTTTAGTGCTAATGGAAACAGACTTTTAGTCTTCTTGAAAATCCAAAGCCAGAATGTAAATGGCTATGTAGTAAATAGAACAGATTCTTTTTTAATCCCAGAAAATAAAGAAACCCTTATACAATAAAGTTATAGAAGTTTTGAAACAACAACCCAACTCTTCCTTTCCAGAGCTTCTTTTTTTTAGTACTTATTAGATATCATTCATACTTAACCATTACCAATGTTTATACTCTATGCATAAGGGAATTTGACAACAGTTTTCATTCATCAGTGGCAAGCATTTATATATGAGAACAAAAGCTTCAGCCAGATTGGCTATAGTGATTCACAGAACAATTTTAAGTTAGGATGGTCTGTTCAGATGGCTTTTACTAAATGAAAAACTCAGTTACTTTGAATTAGTCCTACAGCAGTTCTGAAGCAGATTCTCTTTGTAGCAAAAGAGACTTAAATAATATTTTGTTTCTTTTCACAGGAGCTAAGGATCCAGTGCAAAGAATTTTCTATGGTTCAAAACAGGAAGAGAAATTTTAAAATATTTTAGAGGATAGTTTGAAGGGCAGGCAGTTTTCGTAATGGGAGGTTTCCTAACAATGGTAAATGTACAGGTGTGGCATCTATGAGGTGATATTTCTTGCATATTAAGTACTGAACAGAACAACGATCCTTGGATATCCTCTAATTCCTGTAACAACACAGTTTCAGTGTATAGAAAAACTTTTGAATTCTTGCTTCAGGCCTGAAAATCTGTGATATTCTATGGTTGACTGCCATTATATTTACATCAGACTGAAAGAAATTGAGAAAGAAGTGCTGTTACTTAGGGTACTTAAAGCCTTAAGACCCCAAAACAAGTATCCATTCTGATGCATCAGTGTAATGCATGTGCAGCTGAACGTGATGGGACTCACCCACACTTGGTGTTAACTGAATACTTCACACTTTGTCAGGCTGTGGCCTCAGACCATGAAAGTCATAGATGGTCAAAATTTCAAGCTGATCATAAAGTCTCAAGTTAGCAGTGGTACTAGATTTCTCATGATGCTCTCAGCATTATGTCACTGAGGTTTTGCCCATCACTGTCAGTTTGTTGTACTGGCTTTTGAAAAACAGTAATTCTGCAGAGGCCAGTTCTCAGGCATGAGAAACTTTTAATGTTACAAAGAAATCAGGCCAATTTCAAGAAGTTTTTCAAGTAAAATGGTTTAGGTTCCTTAGTTCAATGAAATATTTTAATCTGGGCAAAGCAATATGAAACAGTTCTCAATGGGATTGGAAGACATAAAATGTAATTGAAAGAGCCCCATGAAGCACATTAATTTACAAAAACTGCATGATTCATCAAAAAATTGTTCTGCTGGAAAAAATCTTTGTGGGTCTCTGAAACTTTACTTCAGGTAATCTGCAAGATATTTCCTTCCAGGTTTTGGCCTCTTAAGAAGCCACATATTGATGTCTTAAATCAGAATGCCACTGATATCAGGGCAGTATTTTGGTACCATCAGCAAGTGTTCAGAGATATGATTATACAGACATAAATGAAGCAGGTTTTCAACTGATTTCTTTGTAGTTGTGCTCTCCTGGAAGTTTGAAAACCACACGAGCTCATTAGGTATTCTTCATTTGAAAGCTAGAAGTCAAACAACGTCTTATTTTAATTTTTTTTTCTTAAATTTTCTCTGGTTTTGTTTCATTTAGCCTGTTTCCTCTTGGTCTCTATGGGAACAAGAGTCTCCTATGATCACCTCAAAACATTGAGTCCATGATCATCTAAGTCTCCTTGGCCTGTGGAATGACTCTTTTAAAATCTGTGTCTTTTAATGCCATGCCTGATATGATTTGCAGTAATTTTAAAAGATCACAGTCCACCTGTCTAGACCCAGAAAAGAATTACCCCAGCTATTAAACCGGATGCTGAGCCTCTCCCCTGCCTTTATGTCCCCCATTCACTTGATTGTGGAAATCAATTTTTTCTGGTAACCTTGATTATGTCAACAAAGTAGGGTTAATCTCAGCTAGGTAACTTCTTATATAGATGTGCACACACGCAGAGTATGCAGCAGAAGAAGAGCAGGAAAGTTACACACATAGAAAATCATCAAACTCCCGAACGCAGTAATTAATGCAGAATTTTGTCACCCACAGAAGTTTTGGTTTTGATCTGAGTTACAATGGCCATTTCAAGTCTCAGTCATTTTAGCCTTATCAGATTGTGTGTAACAGTTTATTGTTTTCCACTGACTTGGAAAGTTTATATTTGAGAGTTTTACACTGTACTTTTCTGTTTTGTTTTGGTGGTTGTTTTGGTTTTTTTGGTTTTTTTAAAAAATTGTATAATGTTCTGATGAAATTTCATCAAGAAATTTCATACTTCAGTTTTCTGTTGTCATCTGAGTACAGAACTCTTCAAAGTTAGCAACCATCAGCTGAACATAGTTACTTCAGAACTCACCAGGAACAGTGACTCAGAAGGTGTCATGTTCTTGCTATAAAATGAACACTCAAAACTGAATTAAAGGTTAAAGCTAGAAAAGAACTTACCAGAAAAAATGGGATATATATATTAACACATACGTATTCCACAAATGGTCCCATCACTTTTGTTCAAACTGGATCATTGGAAGTCATAACATCAATCCAAACAAATTTTGTGTGAGAAGAACATTTTCTCCAAAACCAGACAAGATTTCCTTTTGAATGAAATGGCATTAAGGGGTCCCAGAGTCATGTGAGTACTAACCATCCAAGCATTTTGGTACTTTCAGGGAAAGAGAAAGACAATCAGGGTCTTTACTCTGGCAAAGCCCTGCAAAATATAATGACAAGGAGTTAAAACAACTTAAGTGAAAGTAGGAGTCTAGCAATACTTTTTTAACAGTGAGGTAATTTATCATACAGGTTACCAAGAGAAATATGAAAAATTTTGAGGAAGATTTTCTTACCTTCCAATGAAGACTCAGTATCCACCTCTGGAAGAGCCCTCACGCAAGCACAGGAATGCAGAAAGCATCCTACGCTTGATTCAGAAGCCAAAACAGGAGTATGTAGTGCCATCTGAGATGCTCTAGGAGATGTGATCTGGTTTCCAGATGCAATGCAAGTACAAGTCTGTCTTTGGAGCAGTGTCACAGCTGCTTGTCCTGTATGTGTCTTGCACCCTGTGGCATCTAAGCTGGCACTAGGTGTTTATGTGTGAGGAGCTTGTACAACAGGAAACAGAGCTGATCTGCTAATAGTTGGCCTTCCTGCATTATTTCTTACCATTTTCAGATGAAAATGGAAACCAGATTGCCTTCCATTTTTCTGTTTTGTAATATCAAACTTGTGAATCCATGAAGAGAATTCAGTAACCTTATTCCTGGAAATTTGCAAGAAGGTATATGAACTTCTTTCTCTGAAACATCCCTAATGGTTTTATTCTGTGCTGTCTCATAACAAAGGTAAATTTAAAAAGAGCATGCATTGTGAAACTGTTTCAGTTTAGCCTCCATTTTTGTGTTCCAGGCCAGCTCAAAAATCCTTAACTATCTGGCTATCTAATGACATAACTGACTAAACATCAAGCAATGGACACATTAGTTTCCTGTTGCATTTCTTATCTGGATTTTTTATTCATTTCTGAGTAATGCTATTCATCCAGGAGAGCTCTATGAACATGTAAGTGTTTCACAGTGTGAGCCAGGGATAAAGAGAGAAGCAGTGGATTCAAGGCTTTTGGGCTATAATGTGCGTCTTTCTAGATAATGGTCTCTCTTGGTGTTATAAAGAAAAGCAAACATATCATTAGGAAAGAGCTCCATAAAAACTGCCTGTCAAATATCTCAAGCTTCATTAGTTTAAATTAATGACTTACTTGATCTACATGACAATAGGTGAAGCAAATCTTTGTTTATTTATTGACAATTCAATGTAACTGTGACATGCATAAACAGGCTTCCTCCTGATTAGTTCCATGTTTTAAAGTAACTTTGTGTTATAAAACTTGTTAACTACAGTATCATTTTATTGAACTCTGCTCTGTGAATGATGTGATCTACATTGAAAGGCGTCAATATTGCAGCCATTCCTGGCAGGCATTGGAGCATTATGTACACAGATTGGAGTAGATATCTCATTGTACAAATCCACGGACCCAGAAAATGTCCAGTTATTGAGACTGCACTGAAAGGACAATGTTTTATTCATAGGATCTGTGATGCAAGGTCAGAGAATGAAACCTGAACTAAGTGTAAGGTTCAGATTAGTTTCACGGTTTTGCAGAAGACCTCCCTGAAAGTTAGGTCTCTGAAAGCACCAGTCCTTTCCCAAAGATCCATGGCAAGGGTTTGTAGCACACAGCATAACATTCACATGAATAAGTCTTTGGGGAGTAATTTCCTCTGTGAAGCTCCTGTAAGGCTCTGCAAGATGGAGACAGCGTGGCAGAAAATAAGTTATACAAGCCTTCTATAACAACTACTTTTCCAGAAAATGCTTGTGGAGTAACAGTACAAGGATGTTGAATTTTGATATGCATTTTGTTTGTATGAAACAAGTTATATTTAGTTGCATTTACAGCCTGGAGGTTAGTAACCCCATAGTACCATTGACACCCAGTGGTTCTCCCTTACTCATGCTCCTGAAAGCACATAGCTGAAAGTGAGTTTCTTTAGCAGTAGTTATTTTAGAAAGAATTGGTCATGTTGTGTCTTATGCTCCTTTCATGCTTTCAATTATAAAGATCTGTTTTCACTTACTTGTAAGTTTGCCAGCTTGTTTGGGCTGATCTTTTACATATTGAATGTTGACTTCAGGTTGCAGCTCTTGGAAAAAGCCAACCAAAACCTTTCAAATGAGCTGACATAAGGATCAAGGTCAAGGCAAAGAAGGGGTCAAAGAAGGGAGGAATGGGGAAAAAAAAAAGGCTTTTCTCAGTTTGTACACGGCTGAGTGACCACAAGTGTCCTGACTCTCAGTATTGTTCTGTGGCTGGTAAAAATGACAAAGCAATGGCAAACTGTTATCTTGGGGCTCCACAGCTGACCTGCAAGAACTACTTTGCTGCTATCTGCTCTCCGCTAAAATCTCCAAAGTTCTTCTCCACCTCTGTTTGTTGCCACAGGAAAGAATTTCCTCCACTTTCTGCTTTTAAAAACAGTCAAGAGGTCACATGTAAAAACACACAGGAGAAAATCTAATAGGGTAAAAATATAAAAACAATTTTTTCTCCTAAATTGTGAAGGAAATCTCTTCAGTAAAAATGTGGGTCCAACAATTAATCAAGTTATAAACTGAGCATTCACTAAGGTGATGCTATTGGAGAAAAACACCCTCAAAATTAATTCTTTGTGTCAACATTTATTACAGAAAAGGCCAGAGAGATTCCTACTCCAGAGCTACATTTTACCAGAGGATAAGCCCACAGGACTGCTTCCATCAGGAATTCTTAAGCAACTGAAACAAACAACTACTAAACTATTATCTGTGAATAATAGTCTGTCATTTAAATGACTTGTGTTACCTGAATAAAGTGGCAAATAAGACACCAAAATTTTTAAAGATTTTCTAGATTAACTCAGACAACTGCACACCAATAAATTACATTTATGTAAGAGAAAAGTAGGAATATTCCATTTCACAGACTGAGTAATAAAAGAGAAAAACATGCTATACTGGGGAAAAGCCAACCTAGCCTTTGCATGGAGAAGTCATGACTCATGTATCAGTCATCTTCAGAGGAACCACTGAGCATATGGTTCAGGTGAAAGTATAAAGAACAGATGGTAGGAGTGGGTAGCTGGTTTTCAGAAAGAAAGGAGCTCAAACATATTCTACATGTGAAAAATGTGCCATTCGACATATTCATAAATGGGTATTGCTTGAATGATAGGGAGAGAAAAATCTGAAAATGATCCAGAATTATTTGGGATAATCTAAAGCTGATTGTGAGAAGCTGTCAAGGAACTCAAACTTACAAGTAGATGGTAAAAAGTTAGATGAAAGTAAATGTTAGTAAGTGGAATATAAAGCCTAGGAAAAGAAATAACCAACAAGTATGGGATGGCCATCAGTTTAATTACTACCATTCAGGAAAGAAGATTTTGAAGAAACTGCAAACCGTTCTTTAAAACAACAGTTTAGAGTTCTGTAGTAACTATAAATATAACTAGAATTTGAAGAATAATTAGGAAAATAATTAGAAGCCTAATAGAATGCATAATCATGTCCCAGTGTGTATTAATCATCTATTAATATTTCGATATTACATTATTCTAAATTTAAGGAAACTGTGGTCCTAGGAGTGCCCTAGCGAAATAAAAAGATATAATAGAATTACCAAGGATCCAGAAAAAGACAACAAAAATAAGCAGAGATGTGGATTGTCTTTCACACATCTAGAGAGCAAATTAAAATAAAAATACTTTTAATTTGGAAAAATAGATTCCAGCTCAAGTGAGATTTGTAGAATGGAGAAGATCAATACCAACAACTCTTCTGACAGTGGAAGTAATACCACCAAAAGACATTTTTGGAGTGGACTTTGAAAGACACAAAAGGTATACTTTTACAAAAAAGTTTAGAAGGAGACTGAAGAAATCCAGGCAAGCTAGATCCACTGCTGGCCACCACACAAGATGAGCTATGACCTCCAGAATAAGTTAGTCAGCTCTTGCTGGGAGTTGGCTCACTCTACTCACACTGCTCAATGGAGATGTGAGGTTGGGCTGACCTTCAGCGTCACCTCTTCTGCCTATACCTACATTCAGCAGTCAGAAATGAGGAAACTGGAAAATTAAGGTTCTCTGTGCAACTTTTATTAAAAATTCCATTTCGAATAAGTATTGTGACATTGATTGCTATTCATTATTATTGATTTTCCCTTTTTATCTCCTGCAACGCTCTCCCATTCCTCGCATAAGTCCAGGGACAGTTTGGGAATGGAGCAATGCTGTGTGCGAAGGCATTGCTCCATATCCTGCCCTGGCAGAATATATTTTCACCAGTTGCAATTGTCTGGTGACTGTCACAAGGAACTACAAGAAAATACCTGATCAAATGAAGTCAAAATCCCTTGAATACAGGAGGACACTTTCCTACTGTACCTTGGCTTGTGTGCCAAGGATAACTTGCAGGCAGATATCCACAAACTCCCTGCCTTTATAGCATCAGCATTGCAATTGAAGCCAACCTATGGGTGTTAGCTGGCAGCATGTTTTCCATACTCTGCTCCCACTCTGGGATCTCAGACCCCTTTCTTAAAGAGGCACTTAACTCCAGTCAGTTTGGTGGAATTCAGGTTCCCAAGCAAGAGGACATACAGCTATAAAGCGTGAGGAAGTGATTTCAAATTGGAGTTTTTACAGCTCACCACTAATTTTTACTACAGTACCAAGGAATCTGATTTAGGAAAATACTAGGAACTTGCAATTTCAGCTAAAGTCAGTAAGATTATGTAAGCTGCTATGTGGTGTTAAGTGCTGTGAGAGGTCTGATCTTCCTGTATCTCAAATTCTGCTTGCTAATCACTGGAAAGATTTGTTTTCACATATGTGTTAACCACTATGGCTGTTGCATAATATTCATGCCACTCTTCAGCTCACAAAAGTATCATGAAGATAATTACTATTTATATGTCAATCAGCTGTGGATGTAATGAGTGTTACTAAAAAGAAAAATGTATTCTTCTATCTTTAAATCTACATTTTAGCAAAAAATATGGCCAGATGTTGCAGAATGAAAGGGAAAACAAAACCAGAATATTGAATAAATTATTCTTAAGACCATTTGGCATATTGAATGGGGTAGGTGGTATGTAAGGAATTGTTTTGTAATTGAAGACAATTGTAAAAGACAATGATAAAAATATGTTCACATATTTTCACATAACCATACAATGGCAAGCCTAATTTTGACATTTCCTAGCTACTGAGGGCTTGCATTGAAAAGCCACTTTTTGAATGTGTGATTTGTATGTAATATAAACCATGAGCTTTATATCAGCACTGATTGTTAGAAATTTGTAATATATACCCATCTGACACTTTCAGTGTAACATTTTTATATAAATTGAAAAGAAACATATTCTAAGGCAATTTTAGAAACATTCACATTTTATGGTTTAGCCTGTCCAGAGTAGTGCTAGATTTCTGCATAATAATGTCATCACATTCAAAGGAAATAGAGAGTTCAATGGTGGATGGGTTATTGCAGATCAGTGAAAACAGAGAGATTGGTTTTCCCCTTCATATAAGGTCTATATTTAGCAGAGTGTGACCATGCCATCACACCATCCAGAGAAAGTGATAAAAGCAAGGCTGTACAAACAGGCTACTTATCTTGAAAATAATTCACTTTCTATTATACCAAAGTGGTGAGAATAATGTTGTCTAGGAATTTTTAATATTTCTAGACTATACTTTCTTTGCTGGTGTAATGGGTAGCAGGAGCATATACTCTGTTTCAACAGGTAGAATCTTAATAATGTTATTTGTAATTTTAAATAAGATGACCGATACTAAAACAATCACATCAGCCCAGAGTAGGACCACAAAACCTGCTTATAATTCACCATTCTCCTCAAGAAATTGGCTTTCTTCCATGACATCATAGAAGATTCTATGTTTCAAGAAGAAGAGATTAGGCCAGAAAAATTAAAAAAAGATTTTCAGCTCCAATATGCAATGAGAAGAGTGTTCTTCTGCTGCCTTTACTGCTTTCATATGATGTTAGTCTGAAAGAGATTTTATTCTCAACATTTCTTCAGTTTCTCAGGCAGCATAAAAAAAGTCAAATCCATATTCTTCTGTCCCTCAGATGGCAGTCCTGGAGGAAAGTGGTTTATCCCTCTAGGAGACTGTTAATGAGCTTGATAGAGCAGTGAACATGAATTTTTTTTCTGTTATGTGTATTTTTTTCCCTTAAATTAACAGCTGAAATCTTTCTTTCTCTAGTCATCTTTTATGTGGTTGCTAGTTACTTTGCATCACAAACATCTGGAAGATAAATGTTCAGAGCATGAAACATTACTTTCATCCTCTATCCACGCTGAAGATATCCAGGTTAATCTAACATCCAGGTTAATGCTAACATAATACTCTCCATGTGGAGTCAGGGAAGCAATCAGAAGGAACTGCTTTCAGGTCAGGAGCAGATATGTGCAATTTTCCTTGAAATTTGTGTATGGTGGAAGGCTACAGCTGTGCAGGCTGTGCACAGCGGTTTGACCCCAGTGTTCTTGCCTCCTCTGAGTCGCACTGAGTACTGCCCAAATCTGATGTGCTGTGCTGTTTGCCTTACATCTGTGCTCTGAAGCAACCTCTGAACCAAGCCCCTTCACTGAGCTGTTCCTATTGTTTTCAGCAGGTGCCAGCACCAGCAGGAAGGCACAGCGTTTCCTACATGGCAAGGGCACAGCGTCTCTGTTCAGAGGAAAACAGCTTTCTCTAGCTCCAGCAGCTACAAATTTGCTGATCTCAGAAGCAGTAAGGTTTATATCCCTTTCAAACTTAAAACAAATCCTGTTTAACTGAATTTAAAGCACACTTACTGCCAGTATAAATGCATGATCCTTTCCAAATCCTACTAAATCACTGGTCTCAGTGATTTCTCTGGCAAGGAAAAGCCAGCGGAAGGATGGTGCAGATTAGGATGTGGAGCCTGCCTGTGAAAGAACGGTGTCATGGACAGGGCAATTGAGACAGAAGTGTGTTAAAAGGTCCAGGTCTTCTCTCTGTCTGGTTTGGGAAAGTTCCCATTCCAGGATGGCACATGGGCAGAGATTGAGATATAGTTAGATGTCTAAGACTTATCTGCTGAGGTGTCTGTAGACAGATATTTTGCTCTACATGGCCCAATTCCAGGCAAAAAAACCCATTTCTCCTTCAACTTGATAACCCCATATGACAGGACATCTATGAATATCCTTTACTCTAAAGGGAAGCGAAGACTGGAAAGCTCAGCCTTATAGAGATATATGTGCACAGGGGAACTTTGTAAGGCCAGGTGTTCACCTGTTTAAGTCAGCACTGCATCAATGACTTCAGGAAAACAATGCCAGTTTACAATAGCTAAGGGTTCAATATCTAGAGCTATATTGAAATGAAGGGAGTTTCCCCCCCCAAGTCAGGTGTCTAAGTCAGCGATCAAACTAGGAGAAAGTCTTCCTCTTAAAGGGTGACTCTGAATCTAAACCTGACCTTGCTGTGCCAAACTTCTGCCCAATGGATCCTGTTCCTGCTCCTTTGTCAGATCTAGAGGACCTACTCATCTGTGTGGGATATTGCAGGGACCTAAAGCCAAGGACATTGAGTTATCCCATAAGGAAGGTTTTTGAGCAGAAATTATGTGAAAGCATCTCTTTGGTCAAAGAACATAAAAATATGCATCAGCGAAAGAGAGACCAATCTCAGCCTCTAATCACATGAATAATCATACTGAAACCTGCAGAGTTCTGTAAAACGGCCTCCTGGATAAAGACCATTCTATTTAATAAAATTTATACAAGAGTTTTTTTTTCCCATAGAGAAAGAACAATAGGATACATATAATTCTTTTCAGTTTTAAATAAAAGAATGACTCAGAAGCCACAGACTGATTAGCAAACAGGAAATGGAGAAAGACCTCTGAGTTGTAACTTTGAGACAATATTCTGCAGTTAATCTCTGAAAAATAATGGAAACAGACTTTAATATTAACCTGTCATTGCACTGTAAAAGGATCTAGAGAGAACAGTAAGCAGTACCAATGAAATTAATCTAGTGACATTTTATTGTTGCCACAGACTAGAAATCCAGAGATTTGGCTGAAAAAGGGAAATATTCTAGAATTTCTTACTAAATTATGCAGTTACAACAATTTTATAGATTATAGTATAAGGAAAAAAAAAGCATTTTCAAATTTAATAGCTCAATTTTCATAAGAGCTCTGTTGAGCTTGGTTCTGAGATCCTGCCTTGCTGCAGGAATAAATTTCAGCAATGCTCTTGTCAAACAGAATACTTTTCACTGTGCTCTTAAAACTCCCTGCCACTACAACACAGACATGTAAGAAGTGTCAGTTAGAACTGAATCCAAAGCTTTTTAAACCCTACATTAGCTTAAGTTTATCTTTATTAAAATACAACATTTGTTTTATAAAACAACAATTAGTGGTCTAATGTAATTTAAATTGCTGCCTCCAAATAAGATGCTAAAAGAAAAATATATTGTTCCATTGAGATAGTGAGTAAAAACAAACCTCAAAATAAGAACAAATGAGTATTATCCCATGAGAAAGAGCCTTCTGAATCGATCTATTATTTCGCAGCTTGAAATGTGCCACTATTGTACTTCCACTTGATTATGAGTCTTGTTATCACTTCCTCCAGTTGATCCAAATTGAGTGCTTCTGACATTTGCAAAGTTACTCGCATATTCCACTGCACAGCAGGGAAAACCTTGTTAATGAAGAAATAACAAGCAGAAGAAGTGAATAAATATTTAGTTGATGGTAAAGAGTTACAGTTGCTGGTATTTAAATGCTGAAAATAAAAAAAAAACCCAACAAACTCAAGCCACAGTAACATGCATGTTTGTGTCCTCTAAAAAGGGGTGCTAGTGGTGTTTTTCTCTGTGCCACAGGGCACTTTCATTTCCTGATTCTATTATACATTAAGTGGCCACCTGAACCTGCCAATGAACTTGTTCTATTGTGTTTTTCTATTTTTAATCCAAAAGGAGTAAACACATTTCTCATCAGATGTGTCACACACTGCTCTACATTGGTGAGATTTATGAAGGTGTCACCAAGTTATTACAGAGCCATTCATTTATAAATAGGTGTCCATTCTTCAGGAAATCATAAATGATAGGAGTATTGTCACCATTTCACAAAATCTGTATTGTAAGAAGGATGCCCATTAGTGATTTTTTTTACTGCACTACACACATATAATTTGTTTTTTGTCCCTCCCTCATTACTTCAAGGCTTTTTCTTTACTTTATGATTATGTTCAACCAGATTCCTACACTGGATGGTCAACAGTAGAGGAGCAAGGAACATAAAAACTATTTCAATAGTCATTTATACATAAAAAATAATGCTTATAACATTTTGCCTTTAACCAGGCAGGCTTGCAGACTCTGAGACAGCTCTCCTATTCTGTATATAAATATATATATATAATTTTTTTTAATGGTCTCTAGAAGTTGATGTAGGGGTACACAAAGCAGATGCTCTTCTTAAAACATCTACCACTGCTGCCCAGGAGTGGATATGAATGCTGTTGTAGGCACATGTCAATGACATCTCTTACAGTCTCCTGTCAGATTTCTTACTAGTGAAGAATCTCTAATATATCATTATTGGCATTTTAAAGTAACTTGAGAAAAAAACTTCTTTTGCCAATCATAAGAAAAACTTGTCTGATAGGAGAATTGCTTCAGAGACATGAGAATCAAAGGCAAATTGGAGAGAACAATATAGATGCATTGATGAGTTCTGTAAAAGCAAAAAAAAAAAAAAAAAAAAGAAAGAGAAAACCAAAGTATCAGCATCCTCTAAACTTCCAGCTCTTTTAAATTTCATATGTGATACCATGGCAGTATAATTAGGTTGCACTAAAGAAGACTAGAGCATAGCATTAAAGAAGACTAGAGCATATTTCCTGGCTCATTATTCTTTCTTTAACAGTCATTTGGCACATGACACATCCTGTCAGATTTTTCACTATTCTAATATTTCAAATAATATTGTAAATATTATTTATTGTAAAAAATAAAATACCAGCACCAAAACCCAGGAGAAAATTTTTGCTTACTGTGCTCTATGTCACTAGATTATGAATATGTCACCAAATCATCTAAGATAAAATGAAAAGTCACTTTCCATGCTGTAGGTTTTTAGGTTTTTTTTTCTTTTCCTGCTTTAGGTTTTTTTAATTGTTTGTGTGTGCGCATGTGCTTCATTTGCTGTGAGCAAGTCAGGGAAAAACCCAGAAAAAACCCAAAACCACTTACCTTTGCAGATGTCATCTAATTTCCATTTAAAAATAGAATAATGGGATGGTTTGAAGCCTTTGAACTTTTCAAATTTCATTTTCATTTGATATAGAGGAGTAACAATGGTATCTTTTAGCAACTGATGTCTGTCATTCTCTTCTATGTCCTCAGCAAAGTTATGATTTTGTTCTGACAGCAGGAGCTTTGTTCCACTTTTGAAGTCCTCTTTCACGCATGTAGAACATTGTGTTAGAAAAACAAATGCCTTCACTCTGGCACCAGCTTTAACAGCCAAGAAATAACATGAAAAATCCATGTACAGACTCCAAACAGCAAATGGGATTGATTGACGTATGTTTAAAATAGATCCCTTTCTGCACTTTAACTGATTTCCATGCCCAATCTTTGAAATCTAAGAAGCACCCAGAAGTGTAAAGTCTGCCTGGGCTCCAAAAAGAGGATTGTGCCTGCATGTGTGGTGTGTGAGATGAGAACTTTCTACTCACCTTTGCAAGGGACTGCCCTTAGATGCAGAAGGATTCTTGCTCCTTATGCTGAGTTGTGTTTACAAACCACTGCAAAAATATGTGTTGGCAAATGTCTTCCAAAACTATAAAAAAGCTCTGTGGATCTCCTCTAAACATGTGGGGTGACAAAGGTTCTACAGGCTGTCTGACAGCACAGCTATTAGCGCAAAAACCTAATGCAGCCAAATAGATTTGATTTTTTCTCATTCGTCCACTCTCCATCATGAAGCCATGCTCCCCTCCACATCTTCCCTCTGGCTCCCGTTCATTGCAGAAAGTGTAGGTCTCTTTTTCACTGCTGCAGTGCTGTGTCCCTGTGTCACCAGTTCTCTGCTTCTCTCCCTCTCCATCCTCACATTTAGGTCTACCCACACATTTTTATTCTTCTCCCTTTTGTGCATTTTTATTTATGCTGATCACTGATAAAGGAGTTCCTCAGATTTATGCATTAAAGTATTACCTTTTCTTTGCTCACATCCCTCTTAAAACACCCATCTCCAGCCCCATCTAGCAGAGCTGTTATTCACCCACTTAAAAAAACAGCTCAGTTGAGATGGAAATGTGCAGTCACATTTCAGCTGTTGGTCAGGATCAAAGAGAGAAATCCTAGTACACTTGTCTCTCTTTTTCTGTGTCTTTTTTACTCAGCTTTGAAGACAAGATGGTAAAGATCCAATAAGCACACCAGAGAAAAAAGCCCAAACAAACACACAAAGATTCCTAAGCACCGCTGCATTAAAAGAGTAAGCCAGCAGTACCTTCAGCTTGAATCCAGCTTTTCTTAATTGTTTCATGTTGTAGCAGGGAATAGGTTTTAATAATGCCTAGATCTACTACTTGCTTTTCCAGCTGAACATATACCAAGCTCCTCGGGGCAAAGACAAGTTTCTTGTTCTGTATAGATCTGCTCAATAAGTAAATAATAAATGGTTTGACTCAGGGGCATTAACAGCAATCAATTTTACCCTATTTTAAATGTGATGATATCAGCTATGTTGTGATCCTGAGTCAGATATGGGCAAATGTCAGCTTCTTATTAGTAATATCTGATAGATCAGACTTTGCTCAAAACATATGTATGGAAAAGGAGACCTAGTGTTGGGGGTTTTTTTTTGTGTGTGGAGTGTATGATATATCTGAATCTTGGTCTGTCCTGTAGTTCAGTAAGTGCACCTGAGATACCACCCCCTGCAAAGGGGGTTACTTTTACTCATTATTATTTCTTTTCTCCCCTGTATGTAACCGTAGTTTGCATCTAGTAAAAGGATGGTGATAAGAGATTTTGCATCTGAATTTTCCCTCTTGACCTTTAAACTTTGTAGAAAAACAAATTACTTCCTTTTCTTTTATGGAATAACACCTTTCTAACTGACACAGACTCCCCGGGGGGAGCAGGACGAGCTGATAGCAGCCCAGGCCAGTTTTCATCATGTGGTGCTGAGCCCTGAATAGAGTATCTTTAGTTATTATAGCAGTATACAAAACCAGTGACCTGAGTACAATAGCTGTGACCCATAGATTGCAGTGTCAAGGAATTTTTCCAGGATACAGTGGGAACTGAGTAACTAGCAGTGTCTTATTTTCTGTGCCTGTGTACAGACAAAACCTTGTGGGTGTGACTTGATAGAACTAGGCCATAGCTTGGAGAATTAATCCAGATAATTAGAGAGCATGGTGCCACATTCTTCTGTACAGAAGGAAAAACAATATTTTAAAGGACAGGATTCACGTGCCAAAGTATTGCAGATAATTTAGGTAATGGCTACCCATGCTTGCAGCTTATGTTCACAGGGTTTAAGGAAGCACATAACACATTATGTGTTGGGAATTATGGTCTTGTTATTTTTTGATCATTGCCAGGCCTGTTAAAAAACAATAGACCTGCAAAACAGAAGCATCAACGTCAATATTGATGGTCCAATATCACTGGCAGCAGATGATCTACTTATATCTCCATAGTGATGGTGTTGGAGGAATCACATAAGGAGGATTGCAGGCCATCTGACTGCTTGTCTTTTTACTTTGCTTCTGCAGTCCCAGACATTTCCATTAAAACTGACATTCAATTGAATAAACAGAGGGCTTTAAATCTGATGTTTGTCACATAAAGAAAGCAACTTGGTGTTTTTTTTGCTTACAGACTTTTGCAACTGCACTGAGGCAGAGGCAGAAAGGGAGGGTTTACAAACTAACTGCAGGTTGTGTCCATGTGTCTAACAATGGAGAGCACATATTTTGTGTTGCAACATGGCCCCAGAGGATACTGCATCATCATCATCTCAGACTCTGTGTATGACTCACACAGTGTTTATGCACATCAGAACTATGTACATTTTAATTTATTGAGGAAGTTAACCGTACAGCCTACTAGAAGAGAAAAAAGTCCATTATAAGAAACTTGGACTTGAAGAGCATTGGGACTGAGTCTGAGCAGACAGCTGGCAAGACAATCGAGTGCTTAGTTCCTTAGGTCATCCAAAATTCAGGTGCTTAGGGCTCTATAGAAAGTTATGTTCTGCAGAAGTAATATATACTGTAAATAAATCAAGGTAGAATGAATTATTTATTTTCTTTCTGGTATTTAGCAGCAGCACATTGACCATCAAATTTAGTGGAAGTAGCACTTGCTCAGTCTTGGAAAAAACCTGATTTTTTTCTAGCTCAGCTGTGAGACTAACTGTATCTGAATTTATATGTAGAACACCATGGACCATTTGACCCCTTTTTCCCCCTCCCTTATTTCAGGGGTCCGTGGGGGAAAGGGGTTGATGATATCACACTGCCATCTGGTGACCACTGCCAAGAAAATTTAACCTCGAGGAGAAAACCCCGAATCCCAACAAGTGTAGGGTTTAACTTTTCAGTGGGTGAGGAAGGGGTGAGGAAACAGAGCAGGGGCACATCTACAGCCACCTCTCCCTCCCAGCCCTGAGCCAGGGCTGCCTCTCCTCGCCCACATCTCCCTAGAGTGGTGCTGTGCAGGGTTGGCTTTAAATTTAATTATCGGGAGAGCTCATTCATTCACTCACTAAGAGAACCTGAATATTCAGAGCATAGGGTTTCTTTCTTTTTTTTTTTCTTTCTTTTTTTTTTCTTTTAAGAGAGGCTTAAATACAGTTTCCATGGCAGTTAATCCAACTTTGACCCAAATTAAATTTCAACGTCTAAATATTCATTCAGCCAGAGAAGGACAATGCTTAGCCCTATCTGAACGAGGCACAGAGCCGTGTGAGAACATTTCTCCTCCCCTGTTTTGCTCTTTGCAGCAGGAACCTCTATAATTGTGAAGCCAGTTGGTGCTGCTGAAACCCTTGCCTGGGTGTTGGAAGCAGCCCAGTGACCTTCCCAGGGACGCTGTTCCTACACATGGTCCACTCAGGACATAAGGATTTGGTGGCATATTGCAGCCTCACAAGGCAGGGCTGGGAAAGACAACCATTCAAAAATATCTTATTTCTGTTTAAAAATGAAGATTAATCCATTTTGTGTCCTTCTGAGGGAATAATATTCTCATTGATGCTCACTCTCATAAAACATTATTTTATGACACTATCAGTACAAAACAAGTAATTTAGGTATTATAGCAGTATTTTAGATGATACCTGCTATCAAAGATAGTATCAAAGGCTCTCTCACTATAATGGTGCTGAAGCACAATAGAGTTTTTATAATATAAAAGAACTTTCCCTACCTGTTATCATGCTGATGGGGACACAGTCCCTGTTTCAGTTCTGCCCATAGTGGCAAATTACTTTAACGTACTATATATTTCAATGATATCTAGTTAAGATTTCATTATGACATCTCAGTATAAAATATAATGTATGTTTCTACGATGTTTTCCTAAAACATTACTGTGGGTGAGATTTTTCACATTAACCACAATTGCAGAAATGACTGATGTTTAAATCTGAAGGCAATTTTAGTCATTATTAAACTTCATTATAAAATAAAGTACGTGGGTGGAATTGTGGTTTGATGCTTTTGTAATTTGCTCTACCTTTTCAATGTACTTTTCAGTTACATTAACTGAATCATTTCGTCTTATAGATGCAAAGATGAAGGAGAAGAACAAAAACATGCCCATTAACTGAAGCAGTGCAAATGTGCATAGTTAATGGAAACCATTTTGACATTTTGTATTTGATTCCATGGTGTGTCTACTCAAACAATTTCAATGGCATATTAGAACAAAATGCTACATTGTGCTCTTCACTAAGAATGCAAGTAATAGACTTCAAAAATTACCTTTCGACTGAAAGTATTATCTGTTGGAAATGAAATGTTTTACATTATGAAAGGCTAATAGCAGTAAGGGGGAGCAATGGGCTGCAATGAGAATTGAGGCAGAGAGGGTTTTTTGACCCTGTGTTTCCCAAATGCTTGTGTTTTTACAAGTTATGGCAGAATTGCTTAAATAGTGACATAAACTCTCATGTTTAATGGCAATTATTTCACCATCTTACAATTAAAAGCTTCTTATGCAAGATCATGTTAAATATTGTGGCAGTATTTTTTTCTATCACAGATGAGATAAGTCATTGCTTTTCCAAAACCAGTTATTTTTTTCCCCATGATTGAATTAATTTCAAGACCAGATGCTGTCTGAAACATACTTCCACTCTGATGCTAGGGCAAGGTTTACCTCTTAAACAAATTCTGTGTTTCACCACAGGATAATTTATCCGTTGGCAAGCATATCATAATTTTTATATGTATTTAATCCTGATTGATGAAAGTATTTTTAATTTCTTGTAATTCTCCGGCCAAGTAAAAATCCCTGTATCTTAAATTTCACATTTGAAACATCATAGAGGTACCATTCTTCTGACTGCCTCAAAAATATTACCCTATAACCACTTCTCTGTGGCAAAACATCCACTAAACTTAAGAACAGCTGAACTACAACTCTGGAATGCAACTAGAAAAACAAAAACCTCTGCATATATATTTCAGGTAAGTGCTGGTTTTGGCATTTCAGTGAAATTTTTGGCCACAGATTTTTGCCTCGTTGAGACACACGATTGAGTGTTTGGCTGATGGATAGACTGCAAGCCCCTACAAGCTAATTCAGTTTTACAAGAACTTAGGCTATGCTTGCCTTCCTTCTATCCTTCTGCCTGCTTTTTTGTGTCAGGTTTTCTTTCCAGGTGATGTCTGGAATTCTACAACTGGCATCAAAAACTTGTTATAATTTCCAGTTGTTATCCTTGATTCACTCCAGGGAAGAAGGTTGTCACTTTTTGGCTTCACTTGATTGCTCTACCATATATGTACCATTTCTGGTGACTATTGCAATTTTTCACAAGAATGAGATATCAGAATTTCAGTACTTGTTATGCATTTCAAAAGAGAACAAAACCTCATTCCCTTTAGCTTCCAAGTCTTCTCTAGTGCACAGTTCCTCAGCCTTTGCTCTGTAAGTCTCTGCTGTCTTGACAGACACTTAAAAAGTGAAAATACCACAAATTAAAACAAACAAAAAATAAATCCCACTTCTGTAAACATTGACTTCCATGTAACAAAGAAAATAAGCAAGTTGAATGAGGTAAAACAGAGCCAACAGACAAATATTTAACATTTAGGCTAGCTCTTACCATATCAGTGTCAGCTGAAAGGTATAGGTAGGAGCCAGCCACTGATTCCTATCAGTTCTTGCCTGCAGGCAGAGAGGCCTTCCTTACTAATTAATTTTTTATCATAGTATACATATAATACTCCTAATCCTTGCATAATGGTAAGTGCTTCTACTATGAAATATTTGTAAATGGAAGAGTGAAATTAATATCTTTAGGAAAAGGGCACTGTTTCTTCTTTTTCTTACAAAGCTAAGCATGTTATCTACCCTCTTCTGCCCCATTACCATCAGCACTGGGATGAAAGATAGTTTATTAATTTTTGGGGGTTTTTTGCTAAATGCTTAAGCTATGCTTAAGCTGAAAAAAGAGGAAAAAAAATCTGCTTTGCTTCTTACAGATAATTCCCATTAATTGAAGATCTAGTTGTCTGATTTTACTGGATGCTTACTTCTTTTATATAGTTTAAGACCCTGTGTAAAATAGAGCAACTGAGCAAAACATCAGATATTCAAAATATTGAGGCAGCGTGTCAGTGCTCTTGGTGCTTTATAGCTCTTTTTTATTTGTTCACGTGTAGGCTATTGGTGTACTTTTATTTGTTCATGTGTAGGCTACACCATTACAAATGGTGTGTCTTACAGTCTTCGGTAACCTGATTATAAAAAGATTTGAAAATAGAAGAACTCCTAGTCGGTGCATCTGCACACAGAGTGTATAATCTCAGAGACTGATTCACCATGGTGTCACTCATGTCATATGCTACTGAAATTCTATTGACATAAAACTGGACTACCAAATGGGAAAATTAGGCCTTCAAACTATTTTTATAGAAGCTGAGTGCTTTGTTGTGTTATCCTTCTATCCAGAGCATAAAATATGTATGAATAAGGCAGTTTCTGTTGAGTCATCATGTTGAAAACATTTAGTTAACTCCAGCCAGTGTAAAGATTCGTTTCCTGGACAAAGGTGGAACTTGGAGCCAGAACACAGGTGGGCATGTGGGAAAAAGACTATAAGACAAATTTTGTGGGAGAGGGAAAATCTTGCATTTTTATTATTGTCGAAATTAATAGCAAAGTCAAATTTGAGCAAAACTATCAGAAAGTTATGATAATACAGGAAACAATTTCACATTAACCTGCTCAGAACAACTCTAACCCAAGCCTCAGACAGAAAGCTGCAATGATGTCCCAGTACACCTGAAATTTTGGTCAGGAAATAAATCTTCAGTGCAGAGCCCTTCTTCCATCATCTAATTCTAAGTATGAATCAGCTTTAATGCAAAGATGCCTGCCATGGGAACTTGATTTGCCAATCAACTTCTAAATTTTAACCTGCTTTTTTCTTTTACTAAACCTCACCTAAAATTGTGCTCAGACTTGTCTAGCAGGGATGAAATATTCTTTACAGCTTCTGCTCTTGTCAATGACTAGATTTTGTGTTTTCTTTCCTCAGAATTAAAAACTTTAAAATATTATTTTCAAAGTATTCTAAAAATATTAACTAAAACTTCTCCACATGTCCATTAAGTTTTTGCTGTAGTTTAATTTTTTTTACTTTTATATGTTTTTGTTTTGTCTGGGATCAGCCTTTGTTTTTTAATCTTTGACTTTTTTAAAGACAGGTTGCATAAGGTGGCCTTGATATAACAATTGGTCTTGTTGATACAAAAGGCAGGGTAGGGCAAGAAGCATAACCATCAGAGCTCTAATGCCATTTGCTGTTACCACAGGCCTGTGACTCCTATGTTTAATATCAGCAAGTCCTCCTCTAATGTAGTCATCTCAGAGATCTGTAATATTATATTTTGGGTAGTCAGACTTTGGGATCTTCCTGGCTGCTCTTCTCCTCACTGGAAGAGACAGGGTCATCACAAACTATTTATCTTCTCTCCCTATAGCAGTGCAATTATCTTTTACAGCATTCATCTCCGGGGTTTCCAGCACAAGAAGGATATTGACCTGTTGGAGCAAGTCTGGAGGAGGCCACCAATTTGGTTGGAAGGGTGGAGCACCTCTTCTACAAGGAAAGGCTGGGACAGCTAGGATTGTTCAGGTTGGAGAACAGAAGGTTTCAGAGTGTTTGACAGGGACTTTCCAGAACCTGAAGAAAACCTACAAGAAAGATGAAGAGGGACTCTTTACAAGGGCGTTTACAAGACAGGCTGGAATGGACGCTGAAAGAAAGTAGCTTTAGATTAGATATTAGGAAGAAATTCTTTACTGTGAAGGTGGTTGTGGCTAGCACAGGTTTTTCCCACGAGAATTCTTCTTGTGTTTTATAAATAAAGTTTGGATGTTATCGGAACAGTGTCCCAGAACTTGGACGGTGCAGGCCTGGCCAATCAGGCCTGGGGGAAGGCTTCTGACTGACCAATCTGGGTGACTTTTGAGAACTCTATATATGTGATGAAATCAAAACAATAAAGGTCATTCCTTCTTGCCACTGAGAACTGGTGCTTTCATTACTCTGCTAGCTGCTCAACAGCGACAGGTGGTGAGGCACTGGCACAGATTTTCCAGAGAAGTTGTGGATGACCCATCCCTGACAGTGCTCAAGGCCAGTTTGGATAGGGCTCTAAGTGACCTGGGCTAGTGAAAAGTCTTCCTGCTCATGGCAGGGGAGTTGGAACCATTCAACCTTTATGGTC
The DNA here is from genome assembly GCF_008360975.1 of Lichenostomus cassidix. NCBI lineage: Eukaryota > Metazoa > Chordata > Aves > Passeriformes > Meliphagidae > Lichenostomus > Lichenostomus cassidix. The sequence goes on along the minus strand of NC_139482.1, from coordinate 114,786,291 downwards.
CCTTTCAGCCCAGGCCTTTCTACCATTCTATGATCAGTACCACAATTCTCGATATTCAGTTGTTATCTTCTTTATGCCCATGACAGGCATAAAGGCCTTACTGGAATATGATTTTTGGCAACACGGTGGAGTCATCCTGGCTTTATGTCACCCTGTATTGTTTTCATATTTAAGGCTTTATGTTATCAGCAGTTTCATTTCAATAAGCTAAGTAATAGGACCTAAAATTCCTACATATCAGCAGAAAGATTCCTCACTGTTGCAGCTATCAGGAAAAACAAGCATTTAAGGGTAATACTGTTAAAGAATAAGCTCCAAGGGATCCCATTCTCAATAACACAAGTTTTTTTTCCATTTGAAGCCCTTTTTTAGCTACAACAGAACTTTGACTTGGCTTTTGACACATTATGACAGTGTTTTTAGCTGAAGTATCATTCATAGTGTCTGAATGCTCTGGACCTCTAACTGCAAGAGAGCCCCATTCTTGAGGAAGATGAATCTGTAGAATGTTAAATCACAAATTTGTTGTAGTATGACCAGGACTTTTCCTGGAAGGGTCTACCTCAGAAGAAATGTTCTCTTCTGTATCTTGTAGTGCACACCTACCCACTGAAAAAAGTAATTTGTCATGGGTGAAACATCTGTTTGAATATTGAGTCATGGTAGAAGGGCATAATTTTACCCTGGGTCAGTGGTGGGGTAGACTTAGAGCGTGCTCCAAGTGGAGAATTCAGATGTAAGCCATGCTAAACAATGCTGAAAGGCTGAAATTTAGGTGGGCCATGTGCTATGGGAAGCAACAAAAGCAAAACTGCTCAGGAAATCATGTTTTGGGCTTATCTGTTCTTATCTGAAAATACTTCCTGAGTGAAGACTTTCAGGAGACTTAGAGAAATCCCCAATTTCTAAAATTACTAAAACAAGAGTATACTAGATATAGAACTATTCAGTGTAAAGCAGGTCTGATGGCATGGTTTCAAGGGGAACTTAAGTGAAAGAGAAGGATTAGGCACCTCTGGTATCAGGTGGTAACTTACGGATGTTTTTCAGATCATAATTTTCAGCTGAGGCATCCTTTACTGGGTACAGACTCACATCAGTAGTCTTCTACATAAACATAACAGGTTCTGCAGCCAATTCTTTAGAATCTTTTAGTACTTTAGCACATAGGGTTTCTCAAAGACATATACGTATATATATATACGAAATATCCATGCAAAGGTTATGTGTTCAAAAACCACGTGTATATAGGGACATGTTTCAGCGGTGAACATGAAGGTTGAACTGGATGATGGTAGACATATTTTCCAGCCTTTTCAATTCCATGATTCTATGATTATATATGCTATTAAGTTTCACTGGACTACTTAGAGAACTATAAGTAGCAGTATTTTATAGATACAAAGAAGAAGATGGTAAAAATAAGGAAAAAATTGTGAAACATTGCTCCTTGAGGTTAGACATAACTCTACACCACCTCAGTTTAAGAGTTAATTCATTAAATGAACAAAGACCAAAGATTTTAAGTCTTAGTTCAGCTTTCTGTGTTTATGGGATAGACCACTTCAGCATTTCCAAGAACAACATTTTCTGGTTTTATTATAAAACAAAATACTTACAAACCAAACTCACAGAAATTCAGAGAAGAAATTCACAATTGTGCACTTATGCTGCTAGTAACTTAATACTAAGCTACAATTAATTTTTAAAGAAAAAAGCAAAACAATAATCATTTTGGAAAAACATTAAGTTAAAAATTTGCTCCTGAAATTCTTATAAACAGAATTATAAATTATTAAAAAAATTAGTAAAATTTTGGAAATCCTTGTATTTTGGCTTTCCACTTTGATATATATAAGAAGCCTTCATTTTCATGGCATTTTCATTAGGTAATTTCTAACAAAGCTGTTCCATTGTGATGATCCAAACTGGCATTTGAAAATGTCTGGAATGAGGTTCAGAGTACAAACTATCCAAGGACTGCCCAAAATTTATCATGTCGCCACCCTAGAGAAAAGATTAACTGTAAAGAGATCCAGTTTTCAGGATTTTCTGTGCAGAAGTGGTGCTCTATGCAGTGCTTTATTGGCACAGTCTTGCTAGTGAGTCAGAGCTTTCATTAGCAGAAAAAGGAGAGCAGACATGTTTCTTTCACTCTGCCTTTCAAGCTCTCTGTTTGTTGCTTTGCCTGTTAAAGACTCACTTAGTTTCAAGCTCCAACAGAGAATTCTCATTAGCCAGCGCATCAGAACACCACAATGGTGTAACTTCCATATCATTAAATCTTTGATGCATCTGTAAAGACTACTGACACCACCTGTCATAGCTGTGAAGAAGATATTCGTCCATGGGAGATTTGAATAGCACTGTGAATTTCTATCACACAGGTCCTTTTACAACCAGCACTTTTGGCTGCCATCAAAGATAGGTCAAATGGAGTGCTGGATGTGAAACCTCTTGGCCTATTACATTTACTGGAAACTCAAATCCAGGTTAAACTACAGCCATGTACATCAAAATACCCAAGTCTGTTTGTGCCCACTGCACATCCGAGGGAAATGTCTTCTAATTTAAACTACTGAACCAGCAGTTGGGTGGACTGGGATTTGTTCCAGGACTTTTTTGTCCTGATGTAGGTCTTCAACAGCAAGTTATTCGATCCTTTTCTATGTATATTTCCCTTTTGTTTTTGAAGTGCTTAAATTAGATTAACTAGTTAATCAATATGCTTTGCATATTTGCAATACCTAAATTAGCAGCAAACTCACCTATTTATTTTTTCTGCTGTTGAGTTTCCAAAGTCAGAGAAAGGCAGTATTTTGTTTCTAATATTAAGTTGTGTGTGTTGATTTGGTATTGATTTTGAGATAGCCTCAGAGGCAGCATAATAGAAGTGCAAGTTATTAATCTTTTAGCACAAGACTATCAGACTATTTTCAGAATATGAAAGATTAGAGAACATAGGAAAAAACCTGTATAATAACTAAAATTTACGGGATGTCCACCTTCATCTGGTTCTTACCTGGAAAAATCCCGTGGGTTGAAAAATAATATTAGTTGCAAACTGGACAATGGAGCTAGAGCTGATGAATCATATTCCTGAAATAAAGGGAGAAATCCACTACTTTCAACATTTGAAAAAACACTGTTGGCTTTACTCTGACACATACTGTAGAAAAACATAAACTGAACAAAGATGTAACAAACTCTGAGAAAAGCAAGATGGTGCAAGAAACGGGGTGCTGTGAAGAAATAATATCTGTCTCAGTCTGAGCCCATGTCCTGCTAGAGACTACCTTGGATAGGGTCCCAAGCACTCCACCGGACATGGAAGCAGCTTCCACTTTAAGGGCACAAGATTTTAATAAATTCGGGCCATGTATTTACATGTACTGTATTCGTAGTGTAGAGTTGAATTTTGAAGCCACCTATCACCCTTGTGATTATTTAATAAACAACTGACATTTGGAAACAAAAATGTTTCTTCATACTACAGAAGGGTATTACCCACATCCTTCCCCAGGGTGCATCTGCCTACAGTGGCACAGAATTGATTCTTGTTCACAGAGAATTGATTGCAAACCATTTGTACTTTTTCCATGTGCCCCAAATTTCACAGCTTCAAGGATGAATCTGCTGTAGATTTAGGATCTTGTTAAGCAGCTTATTAGAATTATTAGACTAACACTACTGTGTGTTGACTCATACCTGGAGGTGAAAAATGAATACCATATTATGGGTGCTCCTCTGCTTCTTGTTCCTAATCTGCCTTAGGGTTCATTTGGATATCCTTGTATGACACTCCAATGTACCAGGCAAACATTATCTCCATGATTAAGGACTAAATCCATCAAGGTGCTTAGACACCTCACTACCAGCAAGTCTAAACTTAGACTGTCAGAAGTCCATAGGCACCAATATTTCTGGCCATAAAATCCACTACATTTCTGTCACTCAGAGCTATGCTCTTCATGCTGATGACAGGAAAGGTGTCTTTACCTTTGAAGAACACACAGAAGGATGAAATGTCCAATATACATCCCTCAAATCCCCCCTTTCACTGTTTTGCTACTGGGAATTCAACAAAGTTTCTCAGAAAATATGTTAACAACTACATTTTTCTAAGACAGTTCTTCCTTTCGTGTCCCTAATGAAGCAGCATGACTTTGTATATAATGAATACTCATCATCAAAGCACTACAATTAGAATTAATAACACGGATAATTAAAATGTCAGAAATTATCAATGTTACAATGTTGAATGCTCAGTTGTCTGTTGGAAATAAAGCACATGTGATAAAGTGAAAATTACAATAAATTATATTTTTATTTTTCATTTGGTGTGGGAAAAATAGAAGCAGAAGCTTTCTTTAAAAAAATATCGGTAGGAGACTGGGAATAGGCTGTATAAAAGCTTATCATAATGTCACACTCTATTCAAACAGAAGATAGCTCAGCTCCTGGGAAAAAGCACTGACTAACCTTACAAGAGTTTGATCCTTAAGATCAGGGATTGAAGTTTTGCTCAGCTCAGACTCTACTTTTTTGTTTGAATTAAGTACCAACAGCTACCAGTGTACCCAAGTGTCTTCTCCTTTTTGTCATGTAGAGTGTTGCTATAGATTGAATTATGGCTCTCAGGGTTGGACCTCTTATTTATGAAGTCTGTGACAGTTCTTCCACTGATTTATAAGCCTTTTTAAATGGTTCTCATGGAAACGTCCTGATATGCAAAGTAGATACAGTTTTAAATGAAGTTACAGAAAAATCCTTTTATGACATACATTATCAATGGAACCTGAACAGTCTTCCTGCTTAACCTGTCCTGTTCTTCACACATCCCTGTAGTTAAAACCCATCAGTTTTTCCTTTCCCAATACTATTCAGCAGGAGAATGCTTTCACTTATCCATTTTGTGTGTCACTCCAGATGCCATGACTGATGCTCTGACTAATTACAGGCCCCAGATAATTATTTTTTAAAAATTTGGATGATTTCTCAGTTAAGGGTATCCTTGATAAATCTCAACATTTGTTATAAATTTTCTCTTGTAAGTTTCTATTCCTTTTCCAGTAATAAACAAGTTATGACAGTGGGTTGTTTGGGCCAAGATGGGCAAAATTAACAATGGCCCAAATGGGCAAAATTATACTTTTACATCATGGTCTATGACCTGTAGCATCCTATTCCTACGATAGATAATAGCAAGTTACATGAGATCACATAGCTACAAGTGAGATCTCCTCATATGCTTCTTTGGAATTGTAGCTGAAACTGTATGAGGCTCATACTGAGCTTGTATTTATAGTGATATTCTCTACAGGGTAGAGGTGGGACTGGAAGGAAGAGCTCATCTCTGAAAGGTTACACAGGGTTATAGAGGTCGTGTGGGCAGGCTCAGCTGTTCTCAGACTATTGAGGAAAATTTTCATCTCTTTCCCACCTCTCCCCTTTGGCAGTTGATAAAGAGCATAAAATTTGAGTTTTGTGTCAGGTTTTAATAGTTTTTCTTCACTTATCTCCTAGTCTTCAGTATAAAAAGTCATTGGCATTGTGAAGTTGGTCCATTTCATTTTTCCACTTATCTTGAATGTCTCCACTCCATACAAGGTGCACTGGAGGAAAACCCTCTGCAACTGACATCTAAACATCAGATTTCCTGAGAGGTTTGCCTGTAAGTATAACAAGTTCTTTTCTTTCGGCTTGAATAATTGGGTGACTGCCCAGAAAGAAAAAGAATGAGCTCTCCAACTCCCACCGGATCTTCCTGAAAATGTTAGTTTCTGTACTGGAATGAAAGAAAATGCTTTCCTCATAAAAAGATTAATATACCAAAAAATGTTACTACCTATATGGACTGCATATCTGCATATCTAAGTGTAACTTTTTCCCTCCCAAGAAGTCATACTGCATGGATTGCACTTTTGTACTTCCTCAAGAAATCAGGATTGATCTGTTAGCTTTAGAGAAACTTTGGGAGATACTGGATGAGTGGTAAATACATAGTAAAAAAAAAATCCATAGGAACATTTGCAAATAATTTTTAGCCACCCTATAAAAACTTTAAAAACAACAGAAAACCTGAACTTAGAACTGATACTATATCTCAGGAAGAAAGCAAAAGGGAATACATGCTATATGCCTCCAGAAGGACAGTTTTCTTTAGCTAAATTCCCCCAGCTATTTCCCACTTTTGCTGAGGGCTCTTTTACCCTGATGCAAGAGAAAACAGAGCTGGGGCAGAAGATTGTTTGGATATTCTGGAGGATTCCCCATGTCTCCCACACAATGGATCAGTACATTTTGAGATGGTTCATGGTTACAATAGATCCCCAGACATGGGAATATTCTCCACAGCCAAGACCCAAGAGGGAGGGAAGCTCTGTGCAGGGATCATACACTGTGCCAGGCTGGCAGCAGGCACCTCCACGGCTGCTGCTGCTGTGGTATCTTCCAGGGGCAGTGGGGGGAGATGATTGGTACAAAGGATAGGCCACCTCTACCTACAGGCTGTAGAGCAGGCAGGTTGAACAGGGACAAATCTTGGTATGGTACTAAGTGATGGGGTTAAGGACAGGAACATTACAGGCCATATGGCAGTCATTTTTGATTGATAATAGGTGTTTATACATTTCATGCTGCCTCTCTGGAGTCATGCCGAGAAAGATGAGATGACAAGTCCCAAAGGAATAGAAATTTGGATTTCTGCCTCATCATTCAGCCTAACTCTTTATTAAAAATGTGATCTTATGCAGCACAAGTATACAAAATATCAGAGATGTAATGAGTAATTGGCTAAGTCCGTAAAGTTACATTAATGGGTATGAGCATGGATATAGATCACAGACTAACTGTATGTATTTAAAAAGGTTTTCTTCCTTAAACATTCAGATGGTGTGATATTTGATCCTATATTTTATTTTGGTTATATTTAGAATGCCTTCACTCATATAATATTACTGAAGCAGGTGATGCATAATTTATGTAAAGAATGATCTTCATTTAACATGTAGAGAAGCAAGAAAGCTACATGCAATCACCAGATTTTTTTTTTTTGTTAGGCCTTGCAACCAGCATCTGTGCATTAACCAGGCTTCTGTAGGTGTTTTGCTTCCAAAGTAAAGGAAATGACTAAAAAGGCAACCCCACTGACCTTTGTCTCTGCGTTATCTTTTGTAGCCTTTTCTCTCCCATCATTTAGAGTTTCAGTCTGATTGTCTGAAACTGGATGGATCTGAGCTGCCAAAACCACCAGCAAGGTTACATGAAGAGAAAGTAGTTGTACTGTCTTCCTCAGCCTACACACTGACTCATTAATATATTTTTTGAAGTCCTGGGAACTCTGTCAAGAAGTCTGTGAAGGAATCTTCAAAAAGGAAGCTACTGGAGATAACCACTGAGAGAATGTGCAAAGCAAGTATATATTTGGCATGCTGGCAGAAGCTATAGAACAGTTTCTTGCTAATTGCTCAGACAACATAATGTTATTCAGGAAATGATACTGGACTTGCATACTATACAATAAAAGGCATGCTTTTCAACTGGAAAATTATTTCTGGGGAAAAAAAATTGCAGCCATAACAGTTTCATAAACAGAACATGTTCTGTTTATGTCCTGTGCTAAAGCAAGATGGAAGGAGCAAAGACCAAGCTTTGAAACATATATGAAGTAGATGAGGTTTATGTATAGTTCTTAAAATGTTTTGTTGTATTGATTTTGATAATAAATAGGCTTCAAAAAAGTTTACAGGATGAACACAAAGCAATCAAATAAGGTTCAAATTTTAAAAACAGAGGACTTGATCTCTTTAGTTCCATGACCTAAAGCTACTATTACAGGTGTTTTAGGCAAAGCTAAATATTATACGGAAGAACGAAAAAGAGACAAAGAATTTGCAATATAGGAGAGTAATTAGGCTTTTTAATAATTCCTTATTCCCATTTCCTTCAAAAGCGGAGAATACTTGAAGGAAAAAACCTTTGATTGACAGAATTTCAGCTGGCTTATGGAAAAGAGAAATACATTCAGTCTTTGCCTACTTTATTGATATTAGAGTCCGGAAGGCAGTGTGAGAATAACAAATGCAAAATGTTTAGAAAAGAGTAACCAATATTGTAAAGAGAATATTGGCTTCTGGTTGTCAGTTTAACTTTTCAGTATTACCTCCTGAAAATATAATCAGAATAGCATAGGTTCTTGCTAAGCTCTTATACCTACCAAAATCCATACCTCATTGTTACTGTGTCATTTTATTCATATTCATATTCATAGATTTATGCACGCTACTGACAAGTATTAGATCACTAAGTCACATTTATGCTAAACAGTAGGAAAACCCCCCCCACAGCTGAGAACCAGTTCTGTTTTGGGAAGTTTCTTCAGAACTGAAGTCACCAGGAGAGGTGCTGCTGCTTGCTGCTATCTGAATTGTTCTCTGTAGCTCAGGATGGACAGAGTTACTGTGTAAAACAGTATGACAGAGGAATGAAGATGTCATGGTGCAGTTTAGCATCTATGAGAAGGATGCTAGAATTCACTTCTAACTTCACCCCTTCCCTAGGCATTATTGACAAAATGAAGTGCAAAGAATAAAATAGACTACTTTGTCTTTCTGGTTTTTTTTTTTTTTGCTTTAATTATGGTTGATTTTTGATATAATAATTTTGGTCCATATATTTCCAATTTCAGTCTCTTTTTTTTACCATATATTTTTTGAAATCTGCATTGGAAACATTTAAGTTTGATTTGCCTAACTCCAGGTTTCTACCTTTAACCTTTCGTGGCTTTTGTGAACATTTTTATGCCCTACAGTGTTTTGTGCTTTTGTTTCTCTAGAGAGCAAAAGTAAGTATTAGATTCTATGTACTAGCCATCTATCCTTTTGGAACAGCATGATTTTCTCTGAAGTTGTTGATTATATGTGTCCATACAACTTGTTTTAAACAAGATGGGATGCATGTAATTTACATAATCAACTCAGTGTACTAATTAGAGAAGCCGCTATATTCAATGTCCTAGAAAAACGATGCCAGGCTAACACAAGTGTATTGAAAGCATCTGCTTATCTAATTAGCAGACATGGACCTTATCTTCCATTTTTTCGAAGTGTCACTGTGTCAAAGGGTTTTGCTAGACCAAAGATTAGTGACATTTTGATCCAGGAAGGTGAAAAATAAAATACCTCAACTAGTACTGTGTAGAAAGCTGTCCTTTACAGAATAAACAAGACACCATACTTAATTCCTCCTCGAAGAATAATGTACAGGCCATATAAAGATGCAGAATATAGTAATAAAGAAATAAGTCTTGTAGGAATGTTTTTGGTGAAGTTATTTAGAAGAAATTGTTCAAAAATAGCCTATTCAGAATCCTATGATAATGGGTAGGTGACATAATAAATGGTGAGGTTACCATTTCTCTTGTTCCAAGCATCTGTATACAGGACATTCTGGAAAAATTACCAATATTAATTTCTTCGTCAGGAAATTTTGGCCATTAGTTCTTGCTAATCCTTTATTTCTGTATAAAGAAATTAATGCTCACTACTTCCTCCACCAGAAAACACAAAAAAATACCATAATTGGGCCACTGCAACATTATTACCATTTTTTAAAAAATCAGACTTTTAAAACCATTTAACACAAGACAATTTATCTAGGCATCAAATAAGTTTTGCAGTTATTTTATGCTTCCTCACCAAGCTTTTTCAGTGCTTTCCAAAACTTGTGGACAACACAGGATTCCAGTATATGTTTCACCAATGACATGTAAGGAAAGCATCAACACAGTTTTCGGCATGAATCCCCAGATTATGCACTGAGAAACATATAATTTGTTCTTGACAAGGCCCAATGAGGTCTCCTCAAAGCCGTCTTTTCTCTATGCTGGGCAACCCCAGCTGTCTCAACCTGTTTTTGTAGGAGAAATGCTCCATCCTTCTGATCACATTTGTGACCCTGCTCTGGACCTGCTCCAACAGGTCCATGTCTTTCCTGTGCTGAGATCCCCAGAGCTGGATGCAGAACTCCAGGTGGAATCTCACAAGGACAGTGTAGAGAGGCACAACCCCCTCCCTTGACCTGCTGGACACACTTCTTTTGATGCAGCCCAGGACACGGTTGGTGTTCTGGACTGTGAGCACAGACTGTTGTCTCATGTCCAGCTTTTCATCCACAAGAACCCCCAAAACATTCCCTGCAGGGGAATGACTTCACTCATGCCTGGGACTGCCCCCAACCTGTCAATTTATGGTCATCTTTAAACAGTAAGAAAAAAGAGGACTGTAGTCATCTGAGTGTCTTAATAAACATCCACCCCTTAACAAATAAAAATAGTGTTTTTACCATAATAGCTTAGATAAAATGTTTGACATGGGGTAGACCTAGAGACTGCTACTGGGATACCACTCTTTTCACTTTGAAGTCACTAACTTTAACTTTTTTTTTCCAGTCAATAAAAGCAGTTTTCCTGTGGGTGAGTTGGCATTTCTCTTGCAGGCCAGTGAAAATGTAGTTTTCTGCATTCAGCCAAATATTTTTGTTTCTCTTTCAGTCTGAAGTGGGACAGGATTTGAGCCTGCCTGGGAGACCCCAACCTTACTGGTGGGACAAGGCAGTGGGGATGTGTGTTTGCAGGGGAGTGAGTAGGCACCAACAAATCTCCAGCCCTCCATCCTGTTGCAATTTGCCCTTTTAGGGTAGAGAACCATACAAAGATAGTTTTGATTTTTCTTCAGCCCCTCCTCTGTCTCCTCCCTGAGTCTTATCTGGACTGGAAGGAGGGAGAGGAGGTAAATGCTCCCTGTCTGCTGGAACAGACTCACACTACTCCCCTTCTACCAGGCTGCACCTTTTTTTATGACTGTGATACAAAGACATGAGACAGACTTTTTTTCTCTGCAAGGCTTTCTGTTTAATTAAAGGCTTATTTTGCCTGAGCTAACTCTGGGTTTTAAGGAGGGCTCTGTTTAAAATCAGGGTAATAGGTTATTACAATTCTAGAGAAGAGCATTTGCAGAGAAATATTTTGCCCTGATTAAAATTTTTGTGGAATACCACAAAATACAAAATAGATCCCTTAATCTCAGTGGATATCTTGAAAACTTATTACTAAAATATATATAAATGTGTAAGTAGTATTCATTTTCTGAATGTTGGCGTGTTGTAAAATTCTGTTTTCTTTTCATTTCATGCTGTTGTAAATAAACTGAATCCTTACAGTAGGTTTTTGTCAGACTCCCAGAAAGACAATTTTATTTTATAGCACATCCTAGACTGACAGCCAGAAACTGTTCTGCACCACCTCAGTACAAACAAAATTAGCTTCTCACAATATTTTTGCAGATGTTAAAGGTCATTAATAGAATGAAACCAGATGACTAAAGCAATACATTTGGAATGATTGGGTTTTATTTTTCTCCCCAGCTTAAAGACACAGAGTCCTCTTTTCTTGACTACTTGGCTGCAGTTCAGATTTTTTTCCCTATTTAATGGTTTCCAAAATCATAAAAGTGAAAGTAGTGGGGATATGTATTTCTTGGCTTATGCAACCTCACTTGCGTGAAAGATTTGGGATTTTTTACAGAGATGAATATAATATTAACTGTTCAAACTACACATTCCTGGAACAATTGCCCAATCTCTACATTTTTATCAAGGTCACACTTTTGTGATCATCAAAGGAAAGATGGATAGCAGATGCAAGAAAAATCATCTTCAGAATGCAACTATACTGGGAAATAAAATGAAAACTCCCCTTAAAAATGAAAATACTTCTACAGATTTTGTAGTGTATTGTTTAAGTGTGAGACAATGTTGGTAACAACTGAAAATTAACTTTTTTCATTCCTCTATGGAATGATTGTGTCATTGTTTGATTATTGTTTTGTAGCTTATCTAGATGATAATGGAGAGTCTTATTTATCTTCTAATTTTAAAATTTTGCTGCTACATATGTAATACTGCACCCATCAGTTTAAACTGTACTAAGCTCTTTATATGCTTCTGAAATAAAATATGAGCAATAATTATTTGCTTTTCAAGCAATAACAGTATCTTAAGTGCTTTTAAACACATAGAGTATGTCAATTATGTTGAGTCTTTCAAAAAATTTTCAATATAAATATAAAATCGGAAATCAGGCCTACCCTGAAAGCTAAGTTAGATAATAACTCATGTATGCCTGTGTGGGAACACCTTTAAAAGAGGTGTGCAAAGAGAGAAGTTCAGCTACTCAATCTGTGCAGGAATGGATGTTAGGACATAGGGAAAATGAAAAGGCAAGAAGGTAATGTGAAGGAGAAATGCAGTGGGTTTCAATGGGAAAATGAAGAGGGCAAAGGTTGCTGAGGTAGAGGGGCCATTTAAAGGACCAGAAATCCAGCAGAGAGAAGTGGTAGAATCTGTTGGTAAGGATGCCTTAAGAAGCCTTTCCTTACCTTAGTAAAGCTAAGAAAACCCTTTCTTAAGCAGAATGTAGGCTACAAGCTAAAGAAAGAGAGATCACTGGTTTCTTATCTTGATTAATGCAAATTCTGGATAAAGACTCCAACTCTACATTCAGGCAACAAGATAAGACAGAG